>NC_135817.1:19767525-20440857 GCF_964213995.1 Mustelus asterias | reverse complement strand
CCCCTCTCCCCCCCCTCTCCCTCCCCCTCTCCCCCCCCTCTCCCCCCCCTCTCCCCCCCCTCTCCCCCCCCGTCTCCCCCCCCGTCTCCCCCCCCGTCTCCCCCCCGTCTCCCCCCCGTCTCCCCCCCGTCTCCCCCCCCGTCTCCCCCCCGTCTCCCCCCCCGTCTCCCCCCCCGTCTCCCCCCCGTCTCCCCCCCCGTCTCCCCCCCGTCTCCCCCCCCGTCTCCCCCCCCGTCTCCCCCCCGTCTCCCCCCCCGTCTCCCCCCCCCGTCTCCCCCCCGTCTCCCCCCCCGTCTCCCCCCCCCTCTCCCCCCCCCTCTCCCCCCCCCTCTCCCCCCCCCTCTCCCCCCCCTCTCCCCCCCCTCTCCCCCCATCTCCCCCCCCCCAAATTTAAAAAAAGAGAAATTGTTTTGAAATACTCAATTCTCCAGGGAAAAGGAAAAAGAGACTATAATTATAATTTCAAACAAATAGTTTTTAAAAACTGCAAGTTTCAAGGAGCAAATACATAATAGGGACAGTGATTACAACGGTTATCATAGAGAGGCTGATCAACACAGGAAAACTATATTACTGCAAGAGAAGTTAATAAATTAAGACAAACTGCTCAGAAGAATGGAGCAGGCATGGATTCCAAATTCATATTACCTGAGCGATTTGGACAAAGAAGGACCAATCGGAGGAAAAGATTTTTATGGTCTGAATTGCTTCAGGATTGGACAGTAAGTCTGAGGCTGAACAAGTTAATACATTACTACACTCAACTGGAACAAAAACAGATGATATTGCAAGACAAGGCATTAATGAGACATTGGGAAATCATAGAAACCCTTCAGTACAGAAAGAGGCCATTCGGCCCATCGAGTCTGCACTGACCACAATCCCACCCAGGCCCTACCCCCATATCCCTACATATTTTACCCACTAATCCCTCTAACCTATGCATCTCAGGACACTAAGGGGCAATTTTAGCATGGTCAATCAACCTAACCCGCACATCTTTGGACTGTGGGGGGAAACCGGAGCACCCGGAGGAAACCCACGCAGACACGAGGAGAATGTGCAAACTCCATACAGACAGTGACCCAAGCCGGGAATCGAACCCAGGTCCCTGGAGCTGTGAAGCAGCAGTGCTAACCACTATGCTACCGTGCCGCTTGAAGAAATCTTAAAAGCCTTTGGTAATTGTTTCACTTAAGAAGCATAAGATTCTAGAAAAGGAAAAATTCAACAAAAAGGTCCAGAAACCAGGGAAACCAGTAGATGCCTTTATAAATGACTTTTACAGCCTGGCTGAAGATTACAAATATGGTGATCTTGAAATAGAACTCGTAAGAGACAGTGTTGTAGTTAGGGTTACCTGTGACACCCTATCAGACCTAATGCAATCCAAAAACGATTTAATTTTGGTGGAAGCATTCAGCTAGTGAGACAATTAGGGGTTCATAAACAAAATAGTGCAATACTGAGAGGTGAAGAAAAACAGTGGCTGAGAAAACCCTCAGTGATAGTACAGTTTATTAGGCAAATGAATGTCACAGAAACTCCAAGGAAGATGACATCATTAGGAGGAAACGTACAAGACACTATCAACTGGGGTGAATGGGATCAAAGGTTATGGGGAAAAAGCAGGATTAGGCTTCTGAGTTGGACAATCAGCCATGATCATAATGAGGGGTGGAGCAGGCTCGAAGGGCCAAATGGCTTTCTGCTCCTATCTTCTGTGTTTCTAACATGCCAGTGCTGTGGCACCAAAAAGCCTTAAGGTGTGAATAATGTCCTACAAACATTGCAGAATGCTTTCAAAGAATTGGACACTTTGGTAGAAGGTCCTGAAGTAAAACCTCAAACTTTAAAAGGTGATGAGGAGAAATTCTTCACGCGCAATGGCATTAGTGAAATTGAGGAATTTCAACAGAAGACCAACAGAAATGTTTCCTGAGCGAGATTAAAAACCCCAAGTACACATTTTGGAATGTAAATGTTTCTGTCAATAGGTACATCACCAACTCCAAAAAAGCAGTGGTCCTAGTACTGAAACCTTGGATTCCCATATCCTACCTTCCTCCAGTCCGAAAAGCAGCTATTCACCTATACTCTCTGTTTCCTATCAATTAGCCTAATTTGTAGTTATGCTGCTCCTGCCCCTTTTTTCCATGGGCTTCAGCTTTTCTGGCAAACCTATTACATAGAAGTCTTTATAGACAACATCAAATGTGTTACTCTCATCAAAAAATCCAAATTGGTTAAATGTGATTTGCTGACATAAACATTACATGCATTTAACAAATTATGATGGCTATCCTCAATTAATTTACACACATCAAAGTGACTGCTAATTTTGCTTCAGATTATTGTTTCTAAAATTTCTGGGTTTAAACTGGAGTTGTTGGGTTCA
The DNA here is from genome assembly GCF_964213995.1 of Mustelus asterias. NCBI lineage: Eukaryota > Metazoa > Chordata > Chondrichthyes > Carcharhiniformes > Triakidae > Mustelus > Mustelus asterias. Next base: position 20,438,459 of record NC_135817.1, on the reverse strand, counting down.
TCCTTACACTCTTTAACATTGACACTTCTCCAGTCCTCGAGCACCACTCACTTTTCTAATGAGGATTGGAAGTTTACTTACTACAGGATTCTTAGCATCTGACCTGCTGAAACTGAAACAAAGACCTATCTGGAACTGGATGAACTCAGGATCATTCGGGAGGCAGAGACAGTTATAGATAAAAGCTACAGGGAGGTTCATACTCCTAGGAATGAGGATACTTGGGTGACTGTTAGAAGGGATAAGAAGCAGTCAGTGCAGCGATCCCCTGTGGCCGTTCCTCTGTATAACGAGTATACCGTTTTGGATACTGTTGGGGAGGACGACTTACCAGGGGTAAGCCATGGGGTACAGGTCTCTGGCACAGAGTCTGTCCCTGTTGCTCAGAAGGGAAAGGGGGGGGAGGAGTAGAGCATTAGTCATTGGGGACTCCATAGTTAGGGGACAGATAGGAGATTCTGTGGGAGCGAGAGGGACTCGCAGTTGGTGAGTTGCCTCCCAGAGTCCGTGATGTCTCGGATCGTGTTTTCGAGGTCCTTAAGGGGGAAGGGAACCAGCCCCAAGTTGTGGTCCACATAGGCACCAATGACATAGGTAGGAAAAGAGATGGGGATGTAAGGCAGAAATTCAGGGAGTTAGGGTGGAAGCTTAGAGCTGGAACAAATAGAGTTGTTATCTCTGGTTTGTAACCCGTGCCACGTGCGAGCGAGGAGAGGAATAGGGAGAAAGCAGTTGAACACGTGGCTACAGGAATGGTGCACGAGGGAAGGATTCAGATACCTGGATAATATCCTGGGGGGGAAATTTGCTAATGCTCTTCGGGAGGGTTTAAACTAATTCGGCAGGGGGCTGGGAACCTGGATTGTTGCTCCAGTGTACAGGAGGATGTGAGTGGTGAGGTCATGAATAAGGTTTCAAGGTCGCAGGGGTGTACCGACCGGTAGACAGGAAGGTGTTTTGAAGTGTGTCTACTTTAACGCCAGGAGCATCCGGAATAAGGTGGGTGAACTTGCAGCATGGGTACCTGGGACTTCAATGTTGTGGCCATTTCGGAGACATGGATAGAGCAGGGACAGGAATCGTTGCTGCAGGTTCCGGGGTTTAGATGTTTCAGTAAGTGCAGGGAAGGTGGTAAAAGAGGGGGAGGTGTGGCATTGTTAGTCAAGGACAGTATTACGGTGGCAGAAAGGACGTTTGATGGGGACTCGTCTACTGAGGTAGTATGGGCTGAGGTTAGAAACAGGAAAGGAGAGGTCACCCTGTTGGGAGTTTTTTATAGACCTCCGAAAAGTTCCAGAGATGTAGAGGAAAGGATTGCAAAGATGATTCTGGATAGGAACGAAAGTAACAGGGTAGTTGTTATGGGGGACTTTAACTTTACAAATATTGACTGGAAACGCTATAGTTCGAGTACTTTAGATGGGTCAGTTTTTGTCCAATGTGTGCAGGAGGGTTTCCTGACACAGTATGTAGATAGGCCAACAAGAGGCGAGGCCACATTGGATTTGGTACTGGGTAATGAACCAGGCCAGGTGTTAGATTTGGCGGTAGGTGAGCACTTTGGTGACAGTGACCACAATTCGGTTACGTTTACTTTAGCGATGGAAAAGGATAGGTATTTACCGCAGGGCAAGTGTTATAGCTGGGGGAAAGGAAATTATGATGCGATTAGGTGAGATTTAGGATGCATAGGGTGGGGAAGAAATCTGCAGGGGATGGGCACAATTGAAATGTGGAGTTTGTTCAAGGAACAGCTACTGCGTGTCCTTGATAAGTATGTACCTGTCAGGCAGGGAGGAAGTGGTCGAGCGAGGGAACCGTGGTTTACTAAAGAAGTTGAATCTCTTGTGAAGAGGAAGAAGGAGACTTATGTAAAGATGAGACGTGAAGCCTCAGTTAGGGCGCTTGAGAGGTACAAGTTAGCCAGGAAGGACCTGAAGAGAGAGCTAAGAAGAGCCAGGAGGGGACATGAGAAGTCTTTGGCAGGTAGGATCAAGGAAAACCCTAAAGCTTTCTATAGGTATGTCAAGAATAAAAGAATGACTAGGGTAAGATTAGGGCCAGTCAAGGACAGTAGTGGGAAGTTGTGCGTGGAGTCCGAAGAGATAGGAGAGGCGCTAAATGAATATTTTTCGTCAGTATTCACACAGGAAAAAGACAATGTTGTTGAAGAGAATACTGAGATACAGGCTATTGGACTAGACGGGATTGAGGCTCATAAGGAGGAGGTGTTAGCAATTCTGGAAAGTGTGAAAATAGATAAGTCCCCTGGGCCGGATGGGATTTATCCCAGGATTCTCTGGGAAGCTAGGGAGGAGATTGCAGAGCCTTTGGCTTTGATCTTTGTCGTCATTGTCTACAGGAATAGTGCCAGAAGACTGGAGGATAGCAAATGTTGTCCCCTTGTTCAAGAAGGGGAGTAGAGACAACCCTGGTAATTATAGACCAGTGAGCCTTACTTCTGTTGTGGGCGAAGTTTTGGAAAGGATTGTAAGAGATAGGATTTATAATCATCTAGAAAGGAATAATTTGAATAGGGATAGTCAACTCGGTTTTGTGAAGGGTAGGTCGTGCCTCACAAACCTTATTGAGTTCTTTGAGAAGGTGACCAAAGAGGTGCATGAGGGTAAAGCAGTTGATGTGGTGTATATGGATTTCAGTGAAGCGTTTGATAAGGTTCCCCTCGGTAAGCTATTGCAGAAAATACAGAGGCATGGGATTGAGGGTGATTTCGCGGTTTGGATCAGAAATTGGCTAGCTGTAAGAAGACAGAGGGTGATGGTGTGGTGAACCATTGTTGGTTACCACCAGGAGTGCTGAGCCATGGTCTGGCCAGTACTATGAGTCTGTAGATATGTTACTGTTGGGGTTAGGGTTGGGCTGTTCTACCTGTTAATATAATCCTATGGTACACCCCAGTTGGCTCCGCCTCCTAGGAGAGGTATAAAGGTCACTGCTCTGTCTGGTGACCCTTTAGTCTGGGATTGTATATTGTATATAGTAGCTCCGTTATTGTTGGCAATAAAAGCCTTTATTTCCCGGGTACATCCTGCCTCCCGTGTGATTTATCGCGCATCAATTTTATTGCCAACAAGTAAAATTTTTTTTTTGAAATAAAAAACAACAAAAGAAAACCATGGAGCAAATGCTGAAACCCGAGCGGCTTACATTGGACCCACGTGCGGCGGGAGCATTGAACACTTTCGACCACTGGTTGAAGTGTTTCCAAGATTACCTCGACGCCTCCACAGCGGTCAACAATGACGCCGACAGACTCCGGGTCCTCCACGCGAGGGTAAGCGACGCTGTATACTTAGTGATCCGTGAGGCCCCAGACTACAAAGGGGCCCTCGGGCTTCTCAAAAAGCGATACAACAAACCGCCGAATGAGATCCATGCTCGACACCTTCTAGCCACTCGACGGCGGCAGCCCGGCGAAACGACGGAACAGTACATGTGTGAACTTCAGCAGCTAGCCAGAGCCTGCAACTGCAAGCCAGTGTCGGCAGCCCAGTACATGAGCGACTTAGTTCGAGATGCGTTCGTGGCGTTCATGTTCAACAACACGTTACGGGCTTGCTTGAGTCCAGGAGATGGTCGCCACTTCAAGGCGTGCCCGAGTCCAGTGGATTGTCACCACCTCGTGGTCTACCGGCCCGTGAGGAACTGGAGGAGTCACTGGACACCGCCTTGGAGAGAAGGTCACCGCAATTGCCTGAACCGGCGTCATCGCCGGTGTTGAGGAGGTCACAGCGACGGTGCGGTCCCCCAAACCGTTTGAACTTATAGACAGATGAACAGTTGTTCTGTGTTTTGTGCCCCACCGGCCTTTGTTTTCAAAGGAGGGGTGAATGTGGTGAACCATTGTTGGTTACCACCAGGAGTGCTGAGCCATGGTCTGGCCAGTACTATGAGTCTGTAGATATGTTACTGTTGGGGTTAGGGTTGGGCTGTTCTACCTGTTAATATAATCCTATGGTACACCCCAGTTGGCTCCGCCTCCTGGGAGAGGTATAAAGGTCACTGCTCTGCCTGGTGACCCTTTAGTCTGGGATTGTATATTGTAGATAGTAGCTCCGTTATTGTTGGCAATAAAAGCCTTTATTTCCCAGGTACATCCTGCCCCCCGTGTGATTTATCGCGCATCAGGTGGTTGATGGGAAATGTTCATCCTGGAGTTCAGTTACTAGTGGTGTACCGCAAGGATCTGTTTTGGGGTCACTGCGGTTTGTCATTTTTATAAATGACCTGGATGAGGGCGTAGAAGGATGGATTAGTAAATTTGCGGATGACACTAAAGTCAGTGGAGTTGTGGATAGTGCGGAAGGATGTTGCAGGTTACAGAGGGACATAGATAAGCTGCAGAGCTGGGCTGAGAGGTGGCTTTGGAAGGAGTAACAAGAATACAGAGTACTGGGCTAATGGTAAGATACTTGGTAGTGTGGATGAGCAGAGAGATCTCGGTGTCCATGTTTCATAGAATCCCTACAGTGCAGAAGGAGGCCATTCGGCCCATCACGTCTGCACCAACCACAATCCCACCCAGGCCCTATCCCCATAATCCCATGTATTTACCACGCTAATCCCCCTGACACTAAGGTGCAATTTAGCATGGCCAATCCACCTACCAACACGTCTTTCGGACTGTGGGAGGAAACTGGAGCATCCAGAGGAAACCCACACAGACACGGGGGAACGTGCAGACTCCGCACAGTCACCCAAGCCGGGTCTATGTGCATAGATCCCTGAAAGTTGGCACCCAGGTTGATACGGTTGTTAAGAAGGCGTACAGTGTGTTAGCTTTTATTGGTAGAGGGATTGGGTTTTGGAGCCATGATGTCATGTTGTAGCTGTGCAAAACTCTGGTGCGACCGCACTTGGAGTATTGCGTACAGTTCTGGTCGCCGCATTATAGGAAGGATGTGGAAGCATTGGAAAGGGTGCAGAGGAGATTTATCAGGATTTATCAGGGCGGCACGGTAGCGCAGTGGTTAGCACTGCTGCTTCACAGCTCCAGGGTCCCGGGTTCGATTCCTGTCTCGGGTCACTGTCTGTGTGGAGTTTGCACGTTCTCCTCGTGTCTGCGTGGGTTTCCTCCGGGTGCTCCGGTTTCCTCCCACAGTCCAAAGATGTGCAGGTTAGGTTGATTGGCCAGGTTAAAAATTGCCCCTTAGAATCCTAAAATGCGTAGGTTAGAGGGATTAGCAGGTAAATGTGTGGGGGTAGGGCCTGGGTGGGATTGTGGTCGGTGCAGACTCGATGGGCCGAATAGCCTCCTTCTGCACTGTAGGGTTTCTATGATTTCTATGATGATGTTGCCTGGTATGGTGGGAAGGTCTTATGAGGAAAGGCTGGGTGACTTGAGGCTGTTTTCGTTAGAGAAGAAGGTTAAGAGGTGACTTAATAGAGGCATACAAGATGATAGGATTAGATAGGGTGGACAGTGTAAGCCTTTTTCCTCGGATGGTGATGGCTAGCACGAGGGGACATAGCTTTAAATTGAGGGGTGATAGATATAGAACATAGAACAGTACAGCACAGAACAGGCCCTTCAGCCCACGATGTTGTGCCGAGCTTTATTTGAAACCAAGATCAAGCTATCCCACTCCCTATCATCCTGGTGTGCTCCATGTGCCTATCCAATAACCGCTTAAATGTTCCTAAAGTGTCTGACTCCACTATCACTGCAGGCAGTCCATTCCACACCCCAACCACTCTCTGCGTAAAGAACCTACCTCTGATATCCTTCCTATATCTCCCACCACGAACCCTATAGTTATGCCCCCTTGTAAGAACTCCATCCATCCGAGGAAATAGTCTTTGAACGTTCACTCTATCTATCCCCTTCATCATTTTATAAACCTCTATTAAGTCTCCCCTCAGCCTCCTCCGCTCCAGAGAGAACATTCCTAGCTCCCTCAACCTTTCCTCATAAGACCTACCCTCCAAACCAGGCAGCATCCTGGTAAATCTCCTCTGTACTCTTTCCAGCACTTCCACATCCTTCTTATAGTGAGGTGACCAGAACTGCACACAATATTCCAAATGTGGTCTCACCAAGGTCCTGTACAGTTGCGGCATAACCCCACGGCTCTTAAACTCCAACCCCCTGTTAATAAAAGCTAACACACTATAGGCCTTCTTCACAGCTCTATCCACTTGAGTGGCAACCTTTAGAGATCTGTGGATATGGACCCCAAGATCTCTCTGTTCCTCCACAGTCTTCAGAACCCTACCTTTGACCCTGTAATCCACATTTAAATTAGTCCTACCAAAATGAATCACCTCACATTTATCAGGGTTAAACTCCATTTGCCATTTTTCAGCCCAGCTTTGCATCCTATCTATGTCTCTTTGCAGCCTACAACAGCCCTCCACCTCATCCACTACTCCACCAATCTTGGTGTCATCAGCAAATTTACTGATCCACCCTTCAGCCCCCTCCTCTAAGTCATTAATAAAAATCACAAAGAGCAGAGGACCAAGCACGGATCCCTGTGGCACTCCGCTAGCAACCTGCCTCCAATCCGAAAATTTTCCATCCACCACCATCCTCTGTCTTCGATCAGACAGCCAGTTACCCCTATCCAATCGGCCAACTTTCCCTCTATCCCACACCTCCTCACTTTCATCATAAGCCGACCATGGGGGCCTTATCAAATGCCTTACTAAAATCCATGTATATGACATCAACTGCCCAATAGGACAGATGTCTGAGGTAGGTTCTTTACTCAGAGAGTAGTAAGGGCGTGGAATGCCCTGCCTGCAACAGTAGTGGACTCGCCAACATTAAGGGCATTTAAAGGGTCATTGGATAAACATATTGATAATATTGGAATAGTGTAGGTTAGATGGGGCTTTAGATTGGTTTCACAGGTCAGCGCAACATCGAGGGCCGAAGGGCCTGTACTGCACTGTAACGTTCTATGTTCTATGCTCTTGTAACCACAGCATTTTTATGGCTAGTCCAGTTCAGTGTCTGGTCATCCCCAGAATTTTAATAGTGGGGGATTTGGCAATGGTAATGCCATTGAATGTCAGGGATGAGGACACATTATAATCAATAAAATTAGGTACCAACAGGACCCAGTTGGTCCTATATCAAAACTAATTATTCCTTCAGAGGTGCAGAAACCACTATTTATCTAAGATGAGCAATGGATTTTGATCAGAGGCCTAGAAACTGCTTGTTAGCCAGCAACTGACTCATTATTGTGCAACATCACATGAAGTCTAGCAAGTGGGAGGCTTTCAAAAGTGTATATGTCTGGTAAGTGGGAGGCTTTCAAAAGTGTGTTAACCAGGGTTCAGGATAAGCACACTCCTCTTAGAGTGAAGGGCAAGGCTGCTAGAAGTAGGGAACCCTGGATGACTCGGGATATTGAGGCCCTGGTCAAGAAGAAGGAGGCACATGACAAAGTGCATCAAGGTAGATAAATCCCCGGGACTTGATGAAGTGTATCCCAAGACATTGTGGGAGACTAGGGAGGAAATTGGGGGTCGGCTAGCAGAGATATTTGAATTATTGATAGTCACAGTTGAGGTGCCTGAAGATTGGAGGGTGGCAAATCTTGTGCATTTGTTTAAAAAGGGTTGCAGGGAAAAGCCTGAGAACTACAGGCCGGTGAGCCTCACATCTGTGGTGGGTAAGATGTTGGAAGGTATTTTGAGAGATAGGATCTTCAGGCAGTTAGAGACGCAACGACTGATTAGGGACAGTCAACATGGCTTTGTGAGTGGAAAATCATGTCTCACAAATTTGATTGAGTTTTTTGAAGGGGTAACCAAGAAGGTAGATGAGGGCAGTGCAGTTGATGTTTCTACATGGACTTTTGCAAGGCCTTTGATAAGTACCGCATGGTAGGTTGTTGCATAAGGTTAAATCTCACGGGATCCAGGGTAAGGTGGCTAAATGGATACAAAACTGACTTGATGACAGAAGTGGTTGTCGATGGTTGTTTTTCAAATTGGAGACCTGTGACCAGCGGTGTGCCTCAGGGATCGGTGCTGGGTCCACTGTTATTTATCATTTATATTAATGATTTGGATGAGAATACAGGAGGCATGGTCAGTAAGTTTGCAGAGGACACCAAGATTGATGGCATAGTGGACAGTGAAGAAGGTTATCTCGGATTGCAACGGGATCTTGATCAATTGGGCCAGTGGGCTGACGAATGGCAGATGGAGTTTAATTTATATAACTGCGAGGTGATGCATTTTGGTAGATTGAATCAGGGCAGGACTTACTCAGTTAATGGTAGGGCGTTGGGGAGAGTTACAGAACAAAGAGATCTAGGGGTACTGGTTAATAGCTCCTTGAAAGTGGAGTCACAGGTGGACAGAGTGGTGAAAAAGGTATTCGGCATGCTTGGTTTCATTGGTCAGAACATTGAATACAGGAGTTGGGACGTCTTCTTGAAGTTGTACAAGACATTGGTATGGCCACACTTGGTCACCCTATTATAGAAAGAATATTATTAAACTAGAAAGAGTGCAGAAGAGATTTACTAGGATGCTACTGGGACTTGATGGTTTGAGTTATAAGGAGAGGCTTCATAGTCTGGGACTTTTTTCTCTGGAGCGTGGAAGACTGAGGGGTGATCTTATAGCGGTCTATAAAATAATGAGGGGCACAGATCAGCGAGATAGTCAATATCTTTTCCCAAAGGTGGGGGAGTCTAAAACTAGAGGGCATAGGTTTAAGGTGAGAGGGGAGAGATACAAAAGTGTCCAGAGGGGCAATTTTGTCACAGTGAGGATGGTGAGTGTCTGGAACAAGTTGCCAGCGGTAGTAGTAGAGGCAGTTACAATGTTGTCTTTTAAAAAGCATTTAGACAGTTACATGGGTAAGATTGGTATAGAGGGATACGGGCCAAATGTGGGCAATTGGGACTAGCTTAGGGGTTTTAAAAAAAGGGCGGCATGGACAAGTTGGGCCAAAGGGCCTGTTTCCATGCTGTAAACCTCTATGACTCTATGACCTAAGCTTCTGGCCGTTGGAAGGTTTTAATATTGCATTTCCAGGCTTGCAACTCAGTTTGCTGTTTAAACTCCAGTCTTCAAATATCAGAGTGAGACTCCAGCTGGCCAACAGTTTGCATCAGGTCTAAGCCTCCTCAAACTCTGTTTTTCTGATAGAGCAGACCAAGTCTCTGCATACCAAATTCATCTTTTAAAGGAATTTTGCAAAATCCTGCTTCAGCTAGCTGGACTGTAGCTCCTCCATGAAGGAACGTTCATGAGACTCTGACTTTCTAAACTTTGGCAATCACGTGAACTGATATCTGCATCAGTGGTGCTTTTTTCTTTACGTTATTCACAGTTGTTAAAAACCTCTGTTTCTTCTCTTATTGTGGGTTTGTGTGTGTTTTGGAAGTTGTGACCATTCTCTGGGTTTGAATGTGTGAATAAACGTAACTTCTGATTTAACCTTAAAGAGAGTTTGCTGCGAGTCACTTTAAAAACTGACTTCACAAACAGGGGAAATGTGTCAAAGCCTATTTCAAAATTGAAACACTTCTGTGTATGGACAGACAGTGAGAAAATAAAGGAGTTAAGTTTTTGCCTCCCTCCCCTGCCCATAACAGTGGGTAGATATTCAGTTGAATACTTGCATCTGGATGGGCTTACCAAATGGCTCAGAGCTGGGATTGTGGCCTCTGGATCAGAAGGTTTGGTTTGGGGGTCTCACTTTGGCTGCCCCTTGCAAACAGAGACAGAAACTAAAATCATGTTCAATAGGTTGGGGGGAGGGTGGGTACCTTTGTCCAATGAGTAGGTAGGACTCTTTAGCCTAAGTTAGAGGAGAAAATGCACCAAAGATAAACACCAAGAGGAAGATTTCAGGGAACCACTTCAGCTTCTCTTCCCAACTAAGTAACTCAATCTCATGTGTGTGATTTGAACTAGGACCTCTCCAGGGGACCGAACGCAGTAGATGGGTTATAAAGTTGTGTTATATTGTTGTTAGTGTTATATTGCCACATATGTCAGCCACTAATCAGAATTTTCTTTTTCAAAATTGTGTGGTGCATAAAACTGCCTATTGATTCACTGTTGCCCATTTTGCATTAAAGTCAAGACTAATATCATCCCTGTTGTATATCTTATAACTTGGAGCTCTGCAGAGATGACACACTAGCTTATATGTGTGTAATTTATTCACAGTGCTTTAAGTGTTTGCTCTCTCATGCCTTTCGGAGTTTCTGGCAGCTAAGTTCCCTAAAGGTCAAAATTTTCCTGAAGTCAAAGCTTTAAATCAGTGTTGTGAGGAAACTCAGTCACAGATTGTGCAGTGTAGAAATCTGCTGTGAATCAACAACAGAAGAGGAGGAGCACTATTTCAGATCGACCAACTAACATCAACAGGCAAATGGACAACAATGGTGTGCAACACATGCGGTACAAAATGCAATATTCTGAGCACAATAGATATGAATTATAATTACTTTCAAGTCCGAACAGGGAGGTTATGTTGAATGCAGTCAGTGTACCTGAAGAGACTGCAAAACCTAAGAATAAACTAACCTACTATAAGCACCTTGGGATATATGACTATGTTAAAGGGTGCTATATAAATGCAATCTGGTGTTTTACATCTTTTATACAACCATATTGAAATTGAAGCACAGAAACAGGCTCTTCAGCCTAACGGGTCAATGCCGATGTTTATACTCCATGGACATGTCCTCCCACGTTGCTTCATTGAATCCTATCAATATATTCTTCTATTCTTTCTGCCTCATGTGCTTATCTAGCTCCCTTGTAAATGCATCTATGCTTTTCACCTCAACCGGTTCATGTGGTAGAGGTTCCGCATACATTCCTCTGAACAAAATGTTTTTGCTTTGATAATTTCACTCTCAATTCCTCTCAGCCCTTGTAATATTGTAGGAAATACTTTGGCCCATGACATTGATTAATAATGGCCAATTGACCAAGCATTGGATGATAGGTTTTTCTAGAAAGCCAGATCTATCACCCAGTGTCCTACTGTTTACATTTTATTTATTGTTTTCTCCTCACTCTCATTTCTAGTGAACTATTTTCATCAGGAAGTTGTTACTGGGTATAAGGGATTATGTCAGCCAAGGCAACATTGACTGATTCTTTTTGTAAAAATTGTTTATAATTTATAAGCTGTGTGAAACATTCCTTTTTTGTGTTCAGTTGCGCAACTGCGCAATTATTTTCTATTTTGATAGCAAGTTGCTGATTCAGTGTTTCAGAATTTAGTAATATAAGTAAGTTCTCCTCCTTTAATTGTACAAAAGTCACTTTGGAAATTACTTTATTCAACAAATTTTAAGTGTGTGCTTCCTACGCAGATCCTCAGATGTTGGGAATCAGCGTGAATGGCACCGAGGATATTCAGCGAATTGTGGAAAGGAGTGTTTGAAATCATTCAGTGGGTAGCTCTCTTGCCTCTGAACCAGGAGGCCGCAGGTTCAAGTCCCACTCCAGGACTTGTCGGCTACAAAAATACCCAGCCACTGGTACAGGCAAACCAACGTGTTTTTGTGCCAGTCCCTAGCCATGTAAATGTGATAGCAGCTGGAAGAGCATCTGGCTGTAAAACCACCAACCAAGTGACACGGTGGCACAATTGTTAGCACTGCTATCTCACAACACCAGGGACTGGGGTTCAGTTCCGGTCTTGGGTGACTGTGTGGAGTTTGCGCGTTCTCTCAGTATGTGCATGGGTTTCCTTCAGGTGCTCTGGTTTCCTCCCACAGTCCAAAGATGTGCAGGTTAGGTGGATCGGCCATGCTAAATTGCTCATTAGTGCCCAAAAATATGGAGAGTAAGTAGTCTCACAACACCAAGTTAAAGTCCAACAAGTTTATTTGGTAGCACGAGCTTTCGGAGCACTGCCCCTTCATCAGGTGAGGTGAAATGCTTTTGAATTGATGAATTTATTTAAAGATGCTTGACTTCGTTTCCCTTTTTGATATTTCAGTTTCTTCCCGGCCAAGCATTCTAACTCTATTTAGTCATTCAGACTGTCTTCCTACTGAGCTTTCAGGGAAAGAGAAAGTTTTTGAGTTGGTGTCTGTGGTCACATCAACCCACATCGAATTCAAAACAAGTAAATAAAATATGTAGGTTAGATGGATTAGCCATGGGAAATGTATGGATTATGGTAAATAATGGTAAATGTGGGTTGGATCCTCTGTTGCAGAGTTGGTGCAGACCCGATGGGCCAAATGGCCTCTTTCTGTACTGTAGGGATTCTATGATTCTATGAAATCCAAAAGCAAAATTGTGCTCGATATGCAGGGTGATCAGCCAGCATTGCTGTGACCCCCATGTAACATGGGAAATGGAGAAAGGAAGGAAGGAGCATTTGAAATATAGAGGAAAGATGAGGAGAAGCAAAAGGTTTCAAATTGAGGTGACAGAACCTGTTGGCCAGCTTGAGGGCCTCTGCAATTGCTGAGAGCAGAGCTATTGGGTCACTTCACTTCATCCCCCAGCCACGTAAATGTGTTAGCAGCTGGAAGAGCATCTGGCTGTAAAACCACCCACCAAATGGCACAGTGGCACTGGAAAAAGCATTTCGCAGCACATGTTAGGAATAAGAAGATATGCCCCACACACTGTCACAAATAGGAAGCACTCGGGCACTGAGTTCGGCCATGCGATGTACAAATTGGTTGAAATTAGGATACTGCAATGAGCCCTGATGGTTGTTGTAGTAGAAGGCAGATTGAGGTACATGAAAAGAAATGCTGTTGCATTCATGGGCCTCCTGGATATAGGGATGGGCCAGTGTGTTAATTGATAAGCATATTGGGCACACAGGATTATAATTGTTGCACACTGAATGTTTCAGGTACCTCTCGAAATGTGTTGTCCATTAGAATCTGCAGAACAACACTTCCTGACTTACTGGTACATTTAGCAGACAAGATTTCTGTTTTCTGGTTGGAATTTGCCTTCTGTCACTGAATATTGTTGTAGTCTCCTCCTCATCACTACCATTTAAAGTTTCTCTGTACCAAAATGTTATGTAAGATGCAGCAACAATAGAAGGAAAGAACATGCATATTTAAACCACAAACCACTTTCACAACTTTAGCATGTCAGCTGGTTAAATACTTCTGAAATGTAGACACTGTCATTATAAAGGGAATGTGGCAGGCACTTTGTGCACAACAAAATCTCTCAGCCTCCAAAAGTACCAGTCACTGATCTGCAGATATTAATGTACAACACAATGAGAGAAACACCTGAAACATTCAGTGCATGATAATGATAGTGTTTCAGTGATGTTGGGTATGGGTTAGATATTGGCTAGGACTCTGGGATACTCCCCTCATCTCCTTAATGCCCACCTGAGAGGACAGATGATGCCTCTCAGAAGGGATTGTACCACCAAGGCTGTTATTTAGGTAACAATAACTTTAACCATTTGAACTGGTTATATAACGCCTCAGGTCGGATTTGTCCGGGCTTTTTAAACTTTCCCAGTGGATTGCTCCATCAAGGCCGATGTCGCAGTGTTCATAATTAAAGCTATTTTGCAGGTTGTCTTAATGAAATAAGCAACTATAGTCACCTCCCGGGAATCATTCATTCCAGGCTTCATAGCTCTTATATTAATGGTGGAATCATGTCAAGTAAATTAATCTGGACTTTAACATACATTTTCTGGACGAATGGTTGAAGTTTAGCTTTACGTCCATGGAATGGAATGTTTACCTATTCATGGAAAGGGGTCTTTTACGGCCATATGCAGACAGCATAGTGAAATTTCTGTGGGGCAACCGGCAGTAATAACAGATAGTGTTCAGCTTTTACAAGTAATATCAGATAGTGTACAACTTTACCAAGTAATATCAGATAGTGTACAGCTTTATCAAGCTGCCAGTAAGTTTGGTAATAGTAAACCAACATAACAGCAAAGAAGCAGTGATATGAGTGGGAACAAACCCAGCAGTTATTGGCAACAAGTCCACAACAGTGAGCCACGTTTAAGAACAAACATCCAGAGTGAGGGAAGGGGCCTCATCTGAAGTATCAAGAATGCTGTTTAGGCATTAGTCAAGAATATTGATTTGCTTCCGTTTTCAGGCACAGGGATTGTGATTTGCAATCTTTTCCGTTGAGACAGGCAGCATGCAAACTCATTCCACCTCCTCATTCCCATGCTTTCTGTATGCAGCCCAGCATGATCTACACTGCTGGCTGACTGCCCTCACAACAGGGGACCTAACAGTGTGTGTGGCTATGTTCCAGCTCTTAAAGGCAGTCTACTCCTCTAAAAGGGAAGTTGCACTGAATCAAAGGAGGCTGCTGGTAACTGCCAGTGTTTCAGTCGGAGATGAGTAAAATGGAGCACTGGGCTGGGAGAGGGCTTTGTAGTTTATGGATGCGGCACTGACAGCTTCTGTCAAGGCTGACAAGAGGAGAGATGCTATGCTTATGTGGATGGGGAGGTGGAGGGGCAGGAGATCCTCAAGGAATTCCTTTGAAGGGCAAGGGAGCAGATGGCCAGAAAGGTTAGTGCAAGGAGTCTGGTTCCGAGGACCTGACAGCAGTGCCATAAGAAGTTTAATCATCTCACATGGATGGTTAAAGTCATCTCATACTTCCTGCACTACCAATCTCTCATGTTGCTCAATGCATCACACCAGTCTGTCCACCATCTACAAGCCATGTGATGGAATATCTGGATGAGCGCAGTTCAAGAAGCTCAATATAATCCAGGACCAAGCAACCCTCTTGATCAACACTCTGCCTACCTCTTTAAACATTCACTCCCTCCAACACTTTCACACAGAATCAGCAGTGTGCAGCATATACAAGACGTATTGCAGCAACCTTTCATCCTGGAATAGTGCTCTCCAACACCACTGCCGATGTCCCTGCACTACATGGTTTGCAGCAGTTCAAGAAGGTGGCTCATCATCACCTTCTCAAGGGCAATTAGGAAAAGGCAACAAACGCTGGCCTATTGAGCAACATCCACATTCTTTAAAAGAGCAAAAAATGATTTGTCAATGTTCATTTGACAGCACCCAAACCTGTAAAATCTACCACCTAGAAGGATGAGGGCTACAGATGCACGGGAACACCATGAACTACAATTTTCCCTCCAAATCACAGATGATCCTGACTTGGAACGATTACAGCAAAGAATGAGGCTATTTGGCCCATTGTGTTTCTGCCAGTACTCTGAAGGAACATTCCCCTTGCCTTCTCCCCGTAACCATAGAACCATAGAAAATTACAGCTCAGAAACAGGCCTTTTGGCCCTTCTTGTCTGTGCCAAACCATTTTATGCCTAGTCCCACTGACCTGCATTTGGACCATATCCCTCCACACCCCTCTCATCCATGAACCCGTCCAAGTTTTTCTTAAATGTTAAAAGTGACCCCGCATTTACCACTTTATCCGGCAGCTCATTCCACACTCCCACCACTCTCTGCGTGAAGAAGCCCCCCCTAATATTCCCTTTAAACTTTTCTCCTTTCACCCTTAACCCATGCCCTCTGGTTTTTTTTCTCCCCTAGCCTCAGCGGAAAAAGCCTGCTTGCATTCACTCTATCTATACCCATAAAAATCTTATACACCTCTATCAAATCTCCCCTCAATCTTCTACGCTCCAGGGAATAAAGTCCCAACCTATTCAATCTCTCTCTGTAACTCAGCTTCTCAAGTCCCGGCAACATCCTTGTGAACCTTCTCTGCACTCTTTCAATCTTATTTACATCCTTCCTGTAACTAGGTGACCAAAACTGTACACAATACTCCAAATTCGGCCTCACCAATGCCTTATATAACCTCACCATAACACTCCAACTTTTATACTCGATACTCCGATTTATAAAGGCCAATGTACCAAAGGCACTCTTTACAACCCTATCCACCTGTGACGTCACCTTTAGGGAATTCTGTACCTGTATTCCCAGATCCCTCTGTTCAACTGCACTCTTCAGAGTCCTACCATTTACCCTGTACGTTCTTCTTTGGTTTGTCCCTCCAAAGTGCAATATCTCACACTTGTCTGCGTTAAACTCCATTTGCCATTTTTCAGCCCATTTTTCTAGTTGGTCCAAATCCCTCTGCAAGCTTTGAAAACCTTCCTCACTGTCCACTACACCTCCAATCTTTGTATCATCAGCAAACTTGCTGATCCAATTTACCACATTATCATCCAGATCATTGATATAGATGACAAACAACAATGGACCCAACACCGATCCCTGCGGCACACTACTAGTCACAGGCCTCCACTCAGAGAAGCAATCCTCCACAACCACTCTCTGGCTTCTTCCATTGAGCCAGTGTCTTATCCAATTTACTACCTCCCCATGTATACCTAGCGACTGAACCTTCCTAACTAACCTCCCATGAGGGACCTTGTCAAAGGCCTTGCTGAAATCCAGGTAGACAACATCCACCGCCTTCCCTTCATCCACTTTCCTGGTAACCTCCTCGAAAAACTCTAATAGATTGGTCAAACATGACCTACCACGCACAAAGCCATGTTGACTCTCCCTAATGAGTCCCTGTCTATCCAAATATTTGTAGATCCTATCCCTTATCACACCTTCCAATAACTTGCCCACCACCGACGTCAAACTTACTGGCCGATAATTTCCCGGATTTCTTTTGGAACCTTTTTTAAACAACGGAACAACATGAGCCACCCTCCAATCATCCGGCACCTCCCCCGTGAATACTGACATTTTAAATATGTCTGCCAGGGCCCCTGCAAGTTCAACACTAGCTTCCCTCAAGGTCCGTGGGAATACCCTGTCCGGTCCTGGGGATTTATCCACTCTGATTTGCCTCAAGACAGCGAGCACCTCCTCCCCTTTAATCTGTAAAGGTTCCATGGCCTCCCTACCTGTTTGCCCTATTTCCGTAGACTCCATGCCCGTTTCCTCAGTAAATACGGATGCAAAAAAACCATTTAGTATCTCCCCCATCTCTTTTGGTTCCATACACAGTCTACCACTCTGGTCTTCAAGGGGACTAATTTTATCCCTCACTATCCTTTTGCTCCTAACATACCTATAGAAGCTCTTTGGATTTTCCTTCACTCTGTCTGCCAAAGCAACCTCATGTCTTCTTTTAGCCCTCCTGATTTCCCTCTTAAGTAGCTTCTTGCACTTTTTATACTCCTCGAGCATCTGATGTGTTCCTTGCTGCCTGTACATTTCATACAACACTCTCTTCCTCTTAATCAGTGTTACAATCTCCCTCGAGAACCAAGGTTCCTTATTCCTATTTACTTTGCCTTTAATCCTGACAGGAACATACAAACTCTGCACTCTCAAAATTTCTCCTTTGAAGGCCTCCCACTTTCCATTTACATCCTTACCAGAGAACAGCCTGTGCCAATCCACACTTCCCAGATCCCTTCTCATTTCATCAAATTTGGCCTTTTTCCAGTTCGGAACATCAACCTGAGGATCAGATCTATCCTTATCCACGATCAGGTTGAAACTAATGGCATTATGATCACTGGATCCAAAGTGTTCCCTCACACTCACATTCATCACCTGCTCTAACTCATTTCCCAATAGGAGATCCAATATCGCATCCTCTCTAGTTGGCACCTCTATATACTGATGTAGAAAATTCTCCTGAACACATTTTACAAACTCTACCCCGTCTAAACCTTTAACAGTATGCGAGTCCCAATCTATATGTGGAAAATTAAAATCCCCTACTATCACAACTTTGTGTTTCTTGCAGTTGTCAACTATCTCTCCGCTGATTTGCTCCTCCAATTCTCACTGACTATTGGGTGGTCTATAATACAAGCCCATTAATGTGGTCATACCTTTCTTGTTTCTCAGCTCCACCCATAGGGCCTCTGTAGACAAGCTCCCTAATCTATCCTGCCTGAGTACCGCTGTAACATTTTCCCTGGCCAACAATGCCACCCCCCCTCCTTTTATCCCTCTGCCTCTATCCCGCCTGAAACATTGGAACCCTGGAACATTGAGCTGCCAGTCCTGCCCCTCCTGTAGCCAAGTTTCACTAATGGCTATAATGTCATATTTCCACGTGTCTATCCACGCCTTCAGCTCATCTGCCTTCCCCACAATACTCCTGGCATTGAAATAGACACACCTCAAAAAATTATTTCCACCACACTCTACCCTTCCATTTGTGATTTTGCTTGAACTGACCTGTCTTTTTACCCCTGCTCCACTATCTGCTCTGGCACTCTGGTTCCCACCCCCCTGCAAATCTAGTTTAAACGCTCCCCAATAACAGTAGCAAATCTCCCTGCAAGTATATTGGTCCCCTTGTCGTTTAGGTGTAACCCGTCTCTCTTGTACAGGTCCCACCTGCCCCAAAAGAGGTCCCAATGATCCAAGAATTGGAAACCCTGCCCCCTGCACCAGTTCCTCAGCCATGTGTTTATCCGCCCAAGCATCCTACTCCTACCCTCACTGGCATGTGGCTCAGGTAGCAGTCCTGAGATTACTACCCTCGGGGTCCTGCTTTTTAACTTCCTTCCAAGCTCTTTGTACTCACTCTTTAGGACCTCCTCACTCTTCCTTCCCACGTCATTGGTACCGACGTCTGGCTGATCACCTTCCCACTTTAGAACGCTGTGCACGCGATCAGAGACATCGCTGACCTTGGCACCTGGGAGGCAACAAACCATGCGGGAGTCTCTGTCCCGACCACAGAACCTCCTGTCCGTACCTCTGACCATCGAGTCCCCTATCACTACTGCTCTCCTCTTCTTCATCCCACCCTTTTGCACTGTAGAACCAGACGCAGTATCAGAGTTCCGGCTGTTGCAGCTTGTCCCAGGTAAACCATCTCCCACAACAGTATCCAATTCAGTATACCTGTTGTGGAGGGGTATGGCCACAGGGGAACCCTGCTCTGCCTGTCCTTTCACACTGCCATTTCCTCTCCTTACAGTAACCCAATTTCCTGTGCTCTGCTGCTTAGGTGTAACTATCTCCCTAAAGCTACTGTCTATATACTTCTCATTCTCCCGAATTAGATGGAGGTCATCAAGCTCCTTCTCCAGTTCCCTAACACGCTTTGCTAGCAGCAGCTGCAGCTGCAGCTGAATGCATCTTTTGCAGGTGCTGTCGCCAGGGATACCAGAGGTCTCCCTGATCTCCCACATCCTGCAAGAGGAGCATTCCAACATCTTGCCTGGCATATTTTTTTTTTACTCTGGGGATGGGGATTCTGAAAAAGAAAAAAAAACCTTGCACATTCTTCCTTTTCAGATAATAATCCAATTCCCTTTTGAATGCCTCAGGTGAACCTGCCACCACCACACTCTTCAGCAGTGAGTTCCAAACCCTAACTACTCGCCGTATAGAAAATCTTTTCTTCATGTTTCCATTGCTTTTTTTGCCAATTACCTTTTAAATCTGTGCCTTCTGGTTCTCAAACCTTCCACCAGTGGGAAGAGGTTCTCCCTATCTACTTTGCCCAAATCCTCATGATTTTGAGTGCCTCTATTAAATCTCCTCTCAATCTCTCTCCTCTAAGGAGAATAGTCTCAACTTCACCAATCAAACTCTTCATCCCTGGAACCATTCTCGTGAATCTTTACTGCACTCTCCCTAATATCTTCATGTCTACCTAAAGTGAAATGCCAGAAATGGACATGAGCTTAACATTGTACTATACATCTCTATTGATAATGCCCAGGATATCATAAGCTTTATTAACCTCTCTCTCAACCTGTCCTTCCACCATGAATGATTTATGCAAAATTGAACTAAGAACCCTCTGCTCTTGTTTCCCTCACAGAATTGTGCACTATATTTCATTTTGGCTCTCTGTGTTCTTCCTAAACTTCCCTGCATTAAATTTGATCTGACACTTGTCCATCCATTACACCAACCTATGTCCTTCTGAAATTCTACACTATGCTCCTCAGTACTTCCAAGGTTTGCATCTCCTGAAATTTTTAAATTGTGCCTTGTACACCAGGGTCTAAGTCATTAATCAACATCAGGAAGAGGACTGACCCCTGTGGAAGTCAGACATAAACATTTTACAAGTCTGCAAATAAGCATTAATAACTATTCTGCTTCATGTAACTCAACTTATTTCATATCCATGTTGCTACTGACCCTTTTATTCCATGAGCTATAACTTTGCTGTCCATGTACTTCACATGAGCAGCATTACTCTCATCAAGCTTCTCTGTTAACAAAGAACGTGGCTGTGTGGCCAAATTCCCCTCCAATTCGATTTTCAAGTTTGCTGACAACACCACCGTAGTTGGTCAGATCTCAAACAATGACGAGACTGAGTACAGGAATGAGATAAAGAATCTGGTGAACTGGTGTGGCAACAATAATCTCTCCCTCAATGTCAACAAAACGAAGGAGATTGTCATCGACTTCAGGAAGCGTAAAGGAACATGCCCCTGTGGTGAACCATAGATGGTTACCACTATGGGTACTTGTACATATGTTACTCTTGTTACTGTTGGGGTTAGGGTTGGGGTGTTCCACCTGTTATCACTGTTTACGTGGTACACTCCGTTTGGCTCCGCCTTCTTACAGGAGTATAAAGGTCACTGCTACTTCCTAGTAGCCCTTAGTCTGGGATAGTATTGTTAAGTGGTGTGCTCCAATCTTGTTGTGAATAAAAGCCTTTATTCCCGGGTACGACATAGCCTCCCGTGTGAATCAATCGCGCATCAATTTTATTCTCAACAAAATACCGAAAATTTTGTTCGAGGGAAAATGGAGCAGATGCTGAAACCCGATCGGCTAACCTTGGATCTGCGTGCCGCTGGGGCGTCGAATGCTTTCGACCATTGGTTGAAGTGCTTCGAGGATTACATTGAGGCCTCGACAGCAGTCCAGTCCGACGCCGACAGATTGCGGGTCCTCCACGCCAGGGTGAGCGACACTGTGTATGCAACAATTGACGATTCCCAAAATTACAAAGATGCCATCGAATTACTCAAGAAGCTGTACAATAAACAGCCAAACGAAATTCATGCTCGTCACCTATTAGCCACTCGATGGTGGCAGCCCGGCGAAACTACGTGACAGTACCTGCGCGAATTTCAACAGCGAGCCAGAGCCTGCAACTGTAAGGAGGTGTCGTCTACTCAATACACCAACGACCTTATTCGGGACGCGTTCGTGGTGGGAATCGGCTCATCCTATATTCGCTTGCGGCTGCTAGAGCAGGGTAACCTGGACCTGGCTAAGACGGTAGAATTGGCCGATGCAATGAAAACGGCCTCGGGAGAAGTCTCGAAACCTACCCCACCGACCACGTGGGAACATCGCGGCAAGCACAGCCACCGCCTCAACTGTACTCGGCGGCTCCTCGGAACTGCGCGATAATGCTCTCAACTTCAGACCTGACGGCTGCGGCAGCTCCTGGAGGCCCACGGTGCTATTTCTGCGGATTGGCGAAGCATCCTCGCCAGAGATGTCCGGCCAGGACGGTGTTTTGCTCCGCCTGTGGAAAGAAAGGGCACTATGCAAACATGTGCCGAACAAAGATCCCTTCCAAGCCCAGCAGTGCAGCGTGTGACTCCCCAGGATCCATCTCCTCGTCTCCGGCCTCGTCGATGTCTTCAGCCACGTGCGATCCACGGGCGCCGCCATTTCCTACGACGATGACGCAAGCCACGTGCGACCTGCGGGTGCCGCCGTTTTCAACATCATTGACCACGTGCAATTCGTGGGCGCAGCCATTTTGGTCGACACCGGCCGCAGAAGACCAGCAGGGGTCCTCATCATCGGCTATCTCAGCTGCCTGCAGTTACACTCGGGATCCAACAGTGGCGTCAATCATCCTGGACCAGGTCAAGCCTCACAGACTTGACAAGTCCATGATGGACATAGAGGTAAACGGGCGCCTGGTGCATTGACTGTTTGACAGCGGGAGCACGGAGAGCTTCACCCATCCGGATACAGTGAAACGGTGCGCTCTCCGTGTGCAAACTGTCAGACAGACAATCTCCATGGTGTCGAGGTCCCGATCTGTCCTCGTTCTTGGGAGCTGTGTGGTAACCTTAACGGTGCGGGGCACAGTCTATGAGAACTTCAGGCTCCTCGTGTTACCGCACCTTTGCGCTCTGGTACTCCGGGGGCTAGACGTATGGTCCACCTGAAGAGTGTGACCCTGCGGTACGATGGGCCACTCCCTCCACTTTCAGTGGGAGAACAGCAGCCTCCAAATTGTCCAGCGCGCTCCACATGCGGTCTCTCAACACTCAAAATTACCCCGTCGTGGTGGTCAAGACTGGAGACAAGCCCTGGATGGTCATAGACTATAGTCAGACCATTAATAGGTGCACGCAACTGGACGCATACCCTTTCCCGCGCATATCTGACATGGTCAACCAGATTGCGCAGTACCGGTTGTTCTCCACCATCGACTTGAAGTCAGCCTACCACCAGCTCCCCATTCGCCCAGAGGACCGCAAATACATGGCCTCTGAGGCGGATGGCCGTTTCTACCACTTTTTAAGAGTCCCTTTCGGCGTCACTAGTGGGGTCTCGGTCTTCCAGCGTGAGATGGACCGAATGGTGGACCAAAACGGGCTACGGGCTACCTTCCCGTACCTGGACAACGTCACTATCTGCGGCCATGACCAGCAGGACCACGACGCCAACCTGCAGAAGTTTTTACGCACTGCGACTCTCCTGAACCTGACCTATAACAAGGAGAAGTGTGTATTCAGCAAGCACCGCCTAGCAATCCTTGGATACGTGGTGGAAAACGGGGTCATCGGCCCCGATCCAGACCGTATGCGTCCCCTCCTTGAACTTCCCCGACCCACTAGCATCAAAGCACTGAGAAGATGCTTAGGCTTCTTCTCGTACTATGCACAGTGGGTCCCCAATTACGCGGACAAAGCCCGACCGCTCATAAAATCTACCTCTTTTCCCCTGGCAGCAGAGGCTCGCCTAGCCTTTGAAGGGATAAAAGCCGACATCGCGAAAGCCACGATGCACGCTGTCGATGAGTCCATCCCCTTTCAGGTGGAGAGTGATGCATCTGATTTTGCCCTGGCCGCCACACTTAACGAGGCGGGCAGGCCTGTCACCTTTTTCTCTGGCACCCTCCAAGGCCCTGAAATTCGGCACTCTTCTCTGGAGAAAGAGGCTCAGGCCATTGTGGAGGCCGTACGGCATTGGCGCCATTATTTGGCTGGCAAACGGTTTACCCTGCTCACGGACCAGCGGTCCGTGGCATTCACGTTCAACAACACGTTAAAAGGAAAAATTAAGAATGATAAAATCTTGAGGTGGGGAATCGAACTCTCCACCTACAACTATGATATCATGTACCGTCCGGGGAAGCTCAATGAGCCCTCAGATGCCCTGTCGCGTGGAACATGTGCCAGTGTGCAGGAGGACCGGTTACAGGCCCTCCACAATGATCTCTGCCATCCAGGGATCACTTGGTTTTTCCATTTTGTAAAGGCTCGGAATCTACCCTACTCCATAGAGGATGTCAGGACGATAACGCGAAGCTGCCAGGTATGTGCAGAGTGCAAGCCGCACTTCTACCGGCCTGACAGGGCACACCTCATTAAGGCCACTCGCCCTTTTGAACGACTGAGTGTCGACTTCAAGGGCCCCCTTCCTTCGACAGATCGGAATGTGTATTTCCTCAACGTGGTTGATGAATACTCCCGATTCCCCTTTTCTGACATGTCCTCTGCCACGGTCATCAAAGCCCTGCGGAGTCTTTTTACCCTGTTCGGCTACCCCAGTTATATCCACAGTGATAGGGGTTCGTCGTTTATGAGTGACGACTTGAGGCAATACCTGCTCTCTAAAGGAATTGCCTCAAGTAGGACTACGAGTTATAACCCCAGGGGTAACGGACAGGTCGAGAGAGAAAACGCTACAGTCTGGAAGGCTGTTTCACTGGCGCTAAGGTCTAGGGGTCTTCCAGTCTCCCGTTGGCAAGAGGTACTTTCTGATGCGCTCCATTCAATCCGGTCCCTCCTGTGTACGGCAACCAACGCTACCCCACATGAGCGGATGTTTACCTTCCCTAAGAAGTCTTCCTCTGGGACCTCACGGCTGTCTTGGTTGACGTACTCAGGACCTGTCCTTCTGCGGCGGCATGTTAGGGCCCGCAAGTCCGACCCTTTGGTTGAACAGGTCCATCTCCTCCACGCCAACCCTCAATATGCCTATGTGGTATATCCTGACGGGCGAGAGGACACGGTCTCTATCAGTGATCTGGCGCCTGCAGGGGACCTGGAAACTCCCGCACCCCTGGTTGGGATTCCTTTGCCCATTCTCTCCCCTCCTGACACGGCACGGGCAGCATCGGGACCTCAACTTAATCCTCTTACTCCCGTGTACAGCTTGCCTGAGTCCAGGAGATTGTCGCCACCTCGAGGTCCACAGGCGTGTGAGGAACTGGAGGAGACACTGGACACCACCTCGGAGAGAGGGTCGTCACCACGGTCACCAGAACCGGCACTGGAGCCAGTGCTGCGGAGGTCACAGAGACGGTGCGGACCTCCGATACGGCTGAACTTGTGAACATATGGACAGTTCGTATTGTCTCCTTACCCCACCGGCCTTTGTTTTTTAAAGGAGGGGTGAATGTGGTGAACCATAGATGGTTACCACTATGGGTACTTGTACATATGTTACTCTTGTTACTGTTGGGGTTAGGGTTGGGATGTTCCACCTGTTATCATTGTTTATGTGGTACACTCCGTTTGGCTCCGCCTTCTTACAGGAGTATAAAGGTCACTGCTACTTCCTAGTAGCCCTTAGTCTGGGATAATATTGTTAAGTATTGTGCTCCAATCTTGTTGTGAATAAAAGCCTTTATTCCCGGGTACGACCTAGCCTCCCGTGTGAATCAATCGCGCATCAGCCCCTGTCTTCATCAAAGGGGCCGAAGTAGAAAGGGTCGAGAGCTTCAAATTTATAGTTGTCCAGATCACTAACAACCTGTCCTGGTTTCCCCATGCCGACACTATCGTTAAGAAAGCCCACCAACTTTCTCAGAAGATGAAAGGAAATTTGGCATGTCCGCTACGACTCTCACCAACTTTTACAGATGCACCATAGAAAGCATTCTTTCTGGTTGTATCACAGCTTGGTATGGCTCCTACTCTGTCCAAGACCGCAAGAACTTACAAAAGGTTGTGAATGTAGCCCAATCTATCACGCAAACCAGCCTCCCTTCCATTGATTCTTTCTACACTTCCTGCTGCCTCGGCAAAACAGCCAGCAAAATTAAGGACTCCACGCACCCCGGACATTCTCTCTTCCACCTTTTTCCTTTGGGAAAAAGATACAAAAGATACCAATCGACTCAAGAACAGCTTCTTCCCTGCTGCTGTCAGACTTTTGAATGGATTTACCTTGCATTAAGTTGATCTTTCTCCACACCTAGCTATGACTGTAACACTACATTCTGCACTCTCTTGTTTCCTTCTCTATGAACAGTATGTTTTGTCTGCATAGCGAGCAAGAAACAATACTTTTCACAGTATGTTAATACATGTGACAATAATAAATCAAATCAAATCAAATCAAATCAAATGAGGAAGAACACTGCTCTTCTCAAGATGTCCTTTGGAATAAATATAAACCCAGTTTGGCAAAAGAACCAGAGGCAGGGAGGGAGTGGGAATAGTGTGGGGATTTTGGGGCTGGGGAAAAGGACATGCAAAAAATTGTTACAATCTGGAATGCATTGCTTGAAAATGAAGCGGAAGCAGGTTCAATAGTAACTTTCAAAGGGGAATTGGATAATTGCATGAAAGGAGAAATATGCAGAGCCATGAGGAAAGGTCGGGGGAGTGGAACTAATAGAATAACTTGAATGGCCTTCAGTGCTGTATGGCTGTTATAAAGAGTAATTCATTCTACCGAATAATTGTGATAATTGATGACTTAATAAAGAACAAAGAACAGTACAGCACAGGAAACAGGCCCTTCGGCCCTCCAAGCCTGTGCCGCACCTTGGTCCAACTAGACCAATCGTTTGTATCCCTCCATTCCCAGGCTGCTCATGTGACTATCCAGGTAAGTCTTAAACGATGTCAGCGTGCCTGCCTCCACCACCCTACTTGGCAGCGCATTCCAGGCCCCCACCACCCTCTGTGTAAAAAACGTCCCTCCGATATCTGAGTTATACTTCGCCCCTCTCACCTTGAGCCCGTGACCCCTCGTGATCGTCACCTCCGACCTGGGAAAAAGCTTCCCACTGTTCACCCTATCTATACCCTTCATAATCTTGTACACCTCTATTAGATCTCCCCTCATTCTCCGTCTTTCCAAGGAGAACAACCCCAGTCTACTCAATCTCTCCTCATAGCTAAGACCCTCCATACCAGGCAACATCCTGGTAAACCTTCTCTGCACTCTCTCTAACGCCTCCACGTCCTTCTGGTAGTGTGGCGACCAGAACTGGACGCAGTACTCCAAATGTGGCCTAACCAGCGTTCTATACAGCTGCATCATCAGACTCCAGCTTTTATACCCTATACCCCGTCCTATAAAGGCAAGCATACCATATGCCTTCTTCACCACCTTCTCCACCTGTGCTGCCACCTTCAAGGATTTGTGGACTTGCACACCTAGGTCCCTCTGTGTTTCTATACTCCTGATGACTCTGCCATTTATTGTATAACTCCTCCCTACATTATTTCTTCCAAAATGCATCACTTCGCATTTATCCGGATTAAACTCCATCTGCCACCTCTCCGCCCAATTTTCCAGCCTATCTATATCCTGCTGTATTGCCCGACAATGCTCTTCGCTATCCGCAAGTCCAGCCATCTTCGTGTCATCCGCAAACTTGCTGATTACACCAGTTACACCTTCTTCCAAATCATTTATATATATCACAAATAGCAGAGGTCCCAATACAGAGCCCTGCGGAACACCACTGGTCACAGACCTCCAGCCGGAAAAAGACCCTTCGACCACTACCCTCTGTCTCCTATGGCCAAGCCAGTTCTCCACCCATCTAGCCACTTCTCCTTGTATCCCATGAGCCTTAACCTTCTTAACCAACCTGCCATGTGGGACTTTGTCAAATGCCTTACTGAAATCCATATAGACGACATCCACGGCCCTTCCTTCATCAACCGTTTTTGTCACTTCCTCAAAAAACTCCACCAAATTTGTAAGGCACGACCTCCCTCTTACAAAACCATGCTGTCTGTCACGAATGAGATTGTTCCGTTCTAAATGCACATACATCCTGTCTCTAAGAATCCTCTCCAACAACTTCCCTACCACGGACGTCAAGCTCACCGGCCTATAATTTCCTGGGTTATCCCTGCTACCCTTCTTAAACAACGGGACCACATTCGCTATCCTCCAATCCTCAGGGACCTCACCCGTGTCCAAAGAAGCGACAAAGATTTCCGTCAGAGGCCCAGCAATTTCATCTCTCGTCTCCCTGAGCAGTCGAGGATAGATGCCATCAGGCCCTGGGGCTTTGTCAGTTTTAATGTTCCCTAAAAAACCTAACACTTCCTCTCTTGTAATGGAGATTTTCTCTAACGGGTCAACACCTCCCTCCGAGACACTCCCGGTTAACACGCCCCTCTCCTTCGTGAATACCGATGCAAAGTATTCATTTAGGATCTCCCCTATTCCCTTGGGTTCTAAGCATAATTCCCCTCCTTTGTCCCTGAGAGGTCCGATTTTCTCCCTGACAACTCTTTTGTTCCTAACGTATGAATAGAATGCCTTGGGATTCTCCTTAATCCTGCCTGCCAAGAACATCTCGTGACCTCTTTTTGCCCTTCTAACTCCCCGTTTGAGTTCTTTCCTACTCTCTCTGTATTCCTCCAGCGCTCCATCTGTTTTCAGTTGCCTGGACTGAGGCAACTGGGGCTGAGTGGGGCTGAGATTCTGATGAGAACTATTTTATAGCACTTTTTAAAAAAATAATTCAAGCACTATTTATAAAATTCCTATGTGGACTATTTTGACAAATCAGTTGATCCGTTTAACAAGTTAACAGGTTCTTTAAAGTAACATACTTAGAATCAACAGCAGACTTATGCTCAGTGAAGCTTCAACCTCTTGAATTATATGAAACTTTTGCACAGGAATAGGCCATTTGGCCCAACAAGTCCATCCTAGAATTTATGCTCCACATTGATAATTGGATCTAAGCCAGATGGTTAAGTACAAAACAAGACACAGAACCAGCCACCCATTCATTGATTTTGCCTACATTTCCTGCTGCCTCAGCAAAGCAGCCAGCATAATTAAGGACCCCACGCACCCTGGACATTCTCTTCTCCACCTTCTTCCTTCGGGAAAAAGATACAAAAGTCTGAGGTCATGTACCAACCGACTCAAGAACAGCTTCTGCCCTGCTGCTGTCAGACTTTTGAATGGACTTATATTGCATTAAGTTGATCTTTCTCTACATCCTAGCTATGACTCTAACGCTACATTCTGCATTCTCTCGTTTCCTTCTCTATGAACGGTAAGTTTTGTCTGTTTCACGTGCAAGAAACAATACTTTTCACTGTATGTTAATACATGTGACAATAATAAATTAAATCAAATCAAAGAACAAAGAAAATTACAGCACAGGAACAGGCCCTTCGGCTCTCCAAGCCTCCAAGCCCGGCTGAACTAAAACCCCTTTCCCTTCCAGGGACCATATCCCTCTATTCCCATCCTATTCATGTATTTGTCCAGATACCCTCTAAAAATCACTATTGTATCTGCTACCTCCCCTGGCAGCGAGTTCCAGGCACCCACCACCCTTTGTGTTAAAAACCTGCCTCGTACATCTCCTTTAAACCTTGCCCCTCGCACCTTAAACCTATGCCCCTCAGTAATTGACTCTTCCACCCTGGGAAAAAGCTTCTGACTATCCACTCTGTCCATGCCCCTCATAATATTGTAGACTTCTTTCAGGTCGCCCCTCAACCTCCATTGTTCCAATGAGAACAAACCAAGTTTCTCCAAACTTTCCTCATAGCTAATGCCCTCTGTACCAGTCAACATCCTGGTAAATCTTTTCTGTACCCTCTCCAAAGCCTCCACATCCTTCTGGTAGTGTGGCGACCAGAATTGAACACTATATTCCAAGTGCGGCCGAACTAAAGTTCTATAAAGCTGCAACATGACTTGCCAATTTTTAAACTCAGTGCACCGGCTGATGAAGGCAAGGATGCCATATGCCATCTTGACTACCTTCTCTACCTGCGTTGCCACTTTCAGTGCCCTGTGTATCTGTACACCCAGATCCCTCTGCCTATCAATACTCTTAAGGGTTCTGCCATTTACTGTATATTTCCTATCTGTATTAGACCTTCCAAAATGCATTACCTCACATTTTTCCGGATTAAACTCCATCTGCCATCTCTCCGCCTAAGCCTCCAACCGATCTATATCCTGCTGTATCCTCTGATGGTCCATATCGCTATCCGCAAATCCACCAACCTTTGTGTTGTCCGCAAACTTACCAGTTACATTTTCCTCCAAATCATTTATATATTACAAACAGCAAAGGTCCCAGCACTGATCCCTGAGGAACGTCACTTGTCACAGTCCTCCATTCAGAAACACACCCTTCCACTGCTACCTTTTGTCTTCTATGACTGAGCCAGTTTTGTATCCACCTTGCCAGCTCACCTCTGGTCCCATGCGACTTCACCTCCTGCACCAGTCTGCCGTGAGGGACCTTGTCAAAGGCCTTACTGAAGTGCATGTAGACAACATCCACTGCCCTACCCTCATCAATCATCCTCGCAAAACTCAATCAAGTTGGTGAGACATGACCTCCCCTTCACAAAACCATGTTGCCTCTCGCTAATACGTTTACTTATTTCCAAGTGGGAGTAAATCCTGTCTCATAGAGCCATAGAGGTTTACAGCATGGAAACAGGCCCTTCAGCCCAACTTGTCCATGCCGCCCTTTTTTTTTTAAAACCCCTAAGCTAATCTCAATTGCCCACATTTGGCCCATATCCCTCTATACCCATCCTACCCATGTAACTATCTAAATGCTTTATAGAGTCATAGAGGTCTCGAAGGATCCTCTGCAATAATTTCCCTACCACTGATGTAAGGCTCATCGGCCTGTAATTACCTGGAATATTCTTGCTACCCTTCTTAAACAAAGGAACAACTTTGGCTATTCTCCAATCCTATGGGACCTCCCGTATAGCCAGTGAGGATACAAAGATTTCTCTCAAGGCCCCAACAATTTCTTCCCTTGCCTCGCTCAGTATTTTGGGATATATCCCATCAGGCCCTGAGGACTTGTCTACCTTAATGTTTCTCAAGAACCCCAATACCTCTTCCTTTTTGATCTCAACATGACGCAAACTATCTACACACCCTTTCCCAGATTCATCATCCATCAAATCCTTCTCTTTGGTGAATACTGACGCAAAGTATTTATTTAATATCTCGCCCATTTCCTCTGGCTCCATGCACAGATTCCATCCCCTGCACTTGACTGGGCCAACCCTCTCTCTGGCTACCCTCTTGCTCTTTATATATGTATAAAAAGCCTTGGGATTTTCCTTTATCCTGTTGGCCGATGATTTTTTGTGACCCACTTTAGCCCTCCTTACTCCTTGCTTAAGTTTCTTTCTACTTTCCTTATATTCCACACTTGCTTCGTGTGTTCTCAGCCTCCTAGCCTTGACAAAAGCTTCCTTTATCTCTTTGACTAGGCTCACAATATCTCTTGTTATCCAAGGTTCCCAAAACTTGCCATATTTATTCTTCATCCTTACAGGAATGTGCCGGTACTGAATCCCTATCAACTTAGACTTGAAAGCCTCCCTCAAACATCTGCTCCCAATCTACATTCTTCAGTTCCTGCCTAATAATGTTGTAATTAGCCTTCCCCCAGTTTAGCACCTTAATTTGAGGACTACACTTTTCTTTATCCATCAATACCTTAAAGCTTACTGAATTGTGGTCACTGTTCCCGAACTGCTCCCCCAATGAAACGTCGACCACCTGGCCGGGCTCATTCCCCAATACCAGGTCCAGTATGGCCCCTTCCCTAGTTGGACTATCTACATACTGTTTCAAGAAGCCCTCCTGGATGCTCATTATAACTCTGCCCCATCCACGCCCCTAGCACTAAGTGAGTCCCAATCAATATAGGGGAATTTAAAATCTCCCACCATGATAACCCTGTTACTTTTACATCTTGCCAAAATCTGCCTACGTATCTGTTCCTCTATCTCCCGCTGGCTGTTGGGTGGCCTATAGTAAACCTCCAATATTGTGACTACACCTTAGATCTATCCATATTGCCTCGCTGTATGAGCCCTCCGAGGTGTCCTCCCACAGTACAACTGTGATATTCTCCTTAACCAGTAGTGCAACTCCCCCACCCCTTTTACATCCCCCACCATCCTGCTTGAAACATCCATATCCTGGAATGTTGAGATGCCAATCTTGTCCTTCCCTTAACTAAGTCTCTGTAATAGCAACAACATCATAGTTCCAAGTTCTAATCCAAGCTCTAAGTTCATCTGCCTTACCTGTTACACTTCTTGCATTGAAACAAATGCACTTCTGTCCACTAGAACCTCTTTGATTAGCAACCCCACCCTGCCTGCTCTTTCTCTGAGTCTTACTGGCCCTACTCTCTGGTTCCCCTTCAGTTAATTCACCTTTGCTTTGGTTCCCACCTCCCCCCTTGCCAAATTAGTTTAAATCCTCCCGTGTGACACTAGCAAACCTCCCAGCCAGAATATTTATGCCTTTCCAGTTTAGCTGCAACCCGTCCTTGTTCAGGTCCCACTTGCCCCTGAAAAGTCCCCAATGGTCCAGATATCTGAAACCCTCCCTCCTACACCAGCTGTTTAGCCACGTGTTGAGCTGCACTATCTGCCTATTCCTAACCTCACTGGCACGTGGCACAGGGAGTAATCCTAAGATTACAACCCTAGAGGTCCTGCTTTTTAACTTTCTACCTAACTCCCTAAACTGCTGCTGCAGGACCTCATCACTCTTCCTGCCTATGTCATTAGTACCAATATGTACCATGATCTCTGGCTGTTCACCCTCTCCCTTCAGAATGCTTTCTGCCCGTTCAGAGACATCCTGGACCCTGGCACCAGGGAGGCAACATATCAGTTACTGCTTAAAAAACCCACGCACATTAGTTAAACATAATTTTCCTGTACAATTGTGTGCTAGCTTTCCTTAATTAAACTTTGTTTGCCCAAATGACTATCAATTTTGTCTGGAATTATTTTTTCTAGTAATTTCCCCACCGCTGAGGTTAAACTGAGTGGCTTGTGGTTGCTGGGTTTATCTTTAGACTAATCACGAGCTTTCAGAGTGCTGCTCCATCAGGTGAGTGTCAATATGTGCAATCTTCTTGGAGATCCTCACAACTTTGAGCCAGCAGTTTGTGGTGCCTCCTGATGAAGGAGCAGTGCTCCAAAAGCTCGTGATTCCAAATAAACCTATTGGACTTTAACCTGGTGTTATGAGAGTTCTTACTGTAATACTTGGAATTCTTCAGTCCTTTGACACCACCCCTGGGTCTAAGGAAGACTGAAAAATTATGGCCAGTGCCTCTGCAATTTTCACTCTCACTTCCCTCAGCATTCTTTGATGCATCTTATCCATTTTGGTGCCTCTTCAACTTTTATTTCCTCCGTATCAATTTTAAACACTTTATGTGTCTGAACTTTCTTGTCTTTCATCATGATCTGAGCAGCATCCAGTTCCTCGGAAAAGTATTTATTTAATGCTTCAGGCAGTCACTGCTTTACAATTTCTGGTCTCCCATGTGACTGGCCTATGGTTTCTTGAACAGATTTGATCATTTAAAGTTGAAGTGAGGGTCTTGTAAAGTAAAGGGTTCGTAGCAGATTGTGAGGTTTCTTGTAGTTGGATATCTAGCAGGTAGGCTATTGGGAGAACTTTGGAACTGAAACAGGTTAAGTACTTTGGCTGCTTGATGACCTGCAGCTAGTTTTGGAATCTGGTTCTCAGACTGGCTGATGATTGGTGGTTCTGATGATCGGCTGGGTCCCAAGATCATTTTTGACCAAGTGGCCACTGGATTAACAATTCTGAGGCCCACTGAGTCTGGCTTTCGATGGGGGAAACCATTGTAGTACAGTGGGAAATTGATAATGGCCATTCAATTTCGATCTCTTTTGTTCAGTATGAAATATGGAGAAACACGGTCGAGAATCTCCTCAGTCTTTAGGTATTGGCCCATTCTTAAACAATGAAATGTGTGAATTCCACAGATGGCTGTGGTGTATCCTCATGTCCATAGTTAATTAGGTATTCACCAGAGACTTGATACTGTCTGTAATCCAAATGTCAAATGTCATGTGATTTGCAGCATCCATCTTAACAGTCTGCTTGTGTCCAATTTTTAAAAGTATTAGCTGCAAGTTTGTAATATGGCATGTCTTTACTGGGTATGACAGTAAGCCATTTCAATCTAGAGTTGTTGCACTGTAAGCCAGTCCTATATACTTCACATTCACTTTTTGGAGCTTCTGATCTATTTAATGGTGAATCAGGCTTAAGGTGTTGATTGGCCCATGCCTTCTATTACTATATTCTATAAAAATCCTTTGTGCATTGGAAACTTGGCGTGTTGGCTTTTATGGAACATTAATGCATTTTAGTTCACATTCCTAAAATTCCTCTGGGAAGTAATGATTGCTAACACTGAGACTACGTGTTAATGTTTTCATTAACTTGTTATGGGTTTGCTAAGCACCAATTAAAGGCAAATATACAATTTTCCTCCAATGGTAGGACACAGATAATGTGTAGCTTGGGCAATGAAGAATTAGAATTATGAAGAATCCAGAAAATCACAATGATACAGGGTAGCTTGGCTGGCCTTTACTGTAGACTCTGAGACTTGTGATATCTGTCTCTCTCCTTCACCATATCCATGATGTGTTTGATAGAGGTGGTGTGATGGTCATATTACTAGTCTAGAAATTCAAAGACGAGTTAATAATCTAGATAATGTGTTCGACTACAATAGTTTGTTAAAAATTTGAAAAGGGTAAGCAAAACTAAGAAATTAAAAAGTAAAATTTCCATGAGATCATTGTTAAAAAAGCCCTCACATTTTCACTGACATCCTTTATGGAAGGAAGCCTACTGTTTTCAACCAGTCTGGTCTATATGTGACTCCAGTCCCACACCAATAGAACTGACATTTTACTGCCCTCTGAAGGGGCCTAGTCAAGCCACTCAATTTATCAAACTCAACGGGGGGATTTTGAATCTGTGTTCGTCGCGAGTGCAAATGGAGACGACATGTGTGCAAAATATCACAAGAGCTGGAAAACGAGAATCTCTCCAGCAAGATCTCATTTTCCAATTTTCCCCACACCGCCTCCACCTCCTGCTCCCCAACCAGTGATTCCAGCCCACGAAAGTTGAGAACCTAATATTTTGACTCACCCCACCAGCATGGACCAAGCCCCAACCTTCTTTGCACAGAGTGCTGCACAATGTGGCAAGAAAAGGCGAATGTGCAGCCAGCGAGCTGCACACTGGTTTTCTCACCTCAACCAGTGCTCTATTCAGAAATAGGAACAATCCGCCCATTGTAACCGGCAGGGAACAATAAATGCCTCACCAGTGTTGCCCACAACCTGGGAACTAATATTAAAAGTGACTTACTCCATGGATGCCATAGTGACAGCTGACTCACAGGACTCAGTGGTGCTGAGAAGGAAGTAAGTGCAAAAATGTTTCATGTTAGCTTTGGCAAGTAACTTAGAGACAGTTTCTTACAATAAGTAACCTACAATTAGCAACTAGTATGATATATATAGTCTCAGCAGGAGACAGATAGAATTTTACATACAAGCTGAACTGTACACAATATAGCTGTCACATTTATCTTTCATTCAATATTGAATTACATGAACTATTGTAAATAAAAAGAACATTTCTTTGCTGACTGGAGCTCTGGTTAAGAAAGAAAGACTTGTATTTATATGGCTCCTTACACAGCCTCAAGATATCCCAAAGAACTTTACAGCCAATTAAGTACATGTTATAAATTGGGATATATGACAGCCAATTTGCACACACAAGACTCCACACACAGCAATGTGATAATGATCAGATAATCAGTTTAAATAATGTTCGTCAAGGGATAAATGTTGACCATGACATCAGGGAGAACTACCCTACTCTTGTTCAAACAATGCCAGCTTCAACGGGCAAAGGGGGAGACACTGAAAGGAGGTGTCCTGCTTACATGGCAATGTCATTATGAGCTTTTAATTTGGAAGTTGTGTACCTGCCCTGGGGCTCAAGAGTCATTTGTTAAGGTCTACATTTTTCACTGCCTGTTCTGTATTGCCAAGACATTTTGTTTGAAGAATCACTATGTGCATAAAATCTTTCTGATTGACACCCATTAAAGAAACAATATCAAAGATATAATATAACGTCCGACATGTGGAGTTTTTTCAAGGAGCAGCTACTGCGAGTCTGTGATAGGTATGTCCCTGTCAGGCAAGGAGGAATTGGTAGGGCTAGGGAACCGTGGTGCACCAAAAAAGTTTCTTTGTTGGTTAAAAAGAAAAAGGAGGCTTATGTTCGGATGAGACGTGAGCACTCGGGTAGTGCACTAGAAAGCTTTAGATTGGCTAAGAGGGAGTTGAAGAGCGAGCTTAGAAGGGCTAAAAGGGGACATGAGAAGACTTTGGCGGATAGGGTTAAAGAGAATCCTAAGGCGTTCTATAGGTATGTCAAGAACAGAAGGTTGGTTAGGGCAAGTTTAGGGCCAGTTATAGATGGCAGAGGGAAGTTATGTGTGGAACCGGAGGAGATTGGTGAAGCATTGAACCAATATTTCTCTTCGGTGTTCACGCAAGGGGACATGAATATAGCTGAGGAGGACACTGGGTTGCAAGGGAGTAGAATAGACAGTATTACAGTTGATAAGGAGGATGTGCAGGATATTCTGGAGGGTCTGAAAATAGATAAATCCCCTGGTCCGGATGGGATTTATCCAAGGATTCTCTGGGAGGCAAGAGAAGTGATTGCAGAGCCTCTGGCTCTGATCTTCAGGTCGTCGTTGGCCTCTGGTATAGTACCAGAAGATTGGAGGTTAGCGAATGTTGTCCCATTGTTTAAGAAGGGGAACAGAGACTTCCCCGGGAATTATAGACCGGTGAGTCTCACTTCTGTTGTCGGCAAGATGTTGGAAAAAATTATAAGGGATAGGATTTATAGTTATTTGGAGAGTAATGAATTGATAGGTGATAGTCAGCATGGTTTTGTGGCAGGTAGGTCGTGCCTTACTAACCTTATTGAGTTTTTTGAGAAAGTGACCAAGGAGGTGGATGGGGGCAAGGCAGTGGACGTGGTATATATGGATTTTAGTAAGGCGTTTGATAAGGTTCACCATGGTAGGCTTCTGCAGAAAATGCAGATGTATGGGATTGGGGGTGATCTAGGAAATTGGATCAGGAATTGGCTAGCGGATAGGAAACAGAGGGTGGTGGTTGATAGTAAATATTCATCATGGAGTGCGGTTACAAGTGGTGTACCTCAGGGATCTGTTTTGGGGCCACTGCTGTTTGTAATATTTATTAATGATCTGGATGAGGGTATAGTTGGGTGGATTAGCAAATTTGCTGATGACACCAAAGTCGGTGGTGTGGTAGACAGTGAGGAAGGGTGTCGTAGTTTGCAGGAAGACTTAGACAGGTTGCAAAGTTGGGCCGAGAGGTGGCGGATGGAGTTTAATGCGGAGAAGTGTGAGGTAATTCACTTTGGTAGGAATAACAGATGTGTTGAGTATAGGGCTAACGGGAGGACTTTGAATAGTGTGGAGGAGCAGAGGGATCTAGGTGTATGTGTGCATAGATCCCTGAAAGTTGGGAATCAAGTAGATAAGGTTGTTAAGAAGGCATATGGTGTCTTGGCGTTTATTGGTAGGGGGATTGAATTTAGGAGTCGTAGCGTTATGTTGCAACTGTACACAACTCTGGTGCGGCCGCACTTGGAGTACTGTGTGCAGTTCTGGTCCCCACATTACAGGAAGGATGTGGAGGCTTTGGAGAGGGTGCAGAGGAGGTTTACCAGGATGTTGCCTGGTATGGAGGGGAGATCCTATGAGGAGAGGCTGAGGGATTTGGGATTGTTTTCGCTGGAAAGGCGGCGGCTAAGAGGGGATCTTATTGAAACATATAAGATGATTAGAGGTTTAGATAGGGTGGATAGTGATAGCCTTTTTCCTCTGATGGAGAAATCCAGCACGAGGGGGCATGGCTTTAAATTGAGGGGGGGTAGTTATAGAACCGATGTCAGGGGTAGGTTCTTTACCCAGAGGGTGGTGAGGGATTGGAATGCCCTGCCAGCATCAGTAGTAAATGCGCCTAGTTTGGGGGCGTTTAAGAGATCCGTAGATAGGTTCATGGACGAAAAGAAATTGGTTTAGGTTGGAGGGTCACAGTTTTTTTTTTTTTAACTGGTCGGTGCAACATCGTGGGCCGAAGGGCCTGTTCTGCGCTGTAATGTTCTATGTTCTATGTTCTATGTTCTATAATTAGAAATCCTTGCTTCATGATACAGAATAATAAGTAAAGCCACAACTTATTGAGATTGAGAGGAAAACATTCCCTGCTTTTCAATTTCCTGTTTCTCATAGATGTAACATCCAATGCTTGTTTGACACTGAGAATATGAGAAAATCCCAAGGCAGCTGGGTTACGCAATCAACTCTTTGGAATCAAGCATTTTATGGAGTAGAGGAGTATGCAGTGTGCTAGAAATCAGAATGACATCAAGTGGTTAAGATAAGAATGTAAGAAATACAATCAATCTTTTCCCTTGATAGATTGTTCACTCAACCATCATAGATTTTGACCTGTCCTCCACATTACTCCCACTCCCTCCAAATTCACCTCCTAAGACATTGCAACAGAACAATGAGGATAATATTTCACACTCTGCTAGTATAACTTCGATCTTTCATCAACTGGAATACGCTACAAGGCTTACCACTGCAGGTGATGCTTTACCTGATGTAACTGAGAGCAAAGTCTGGAATTCAAAAGATTGAACTTCCTCCTTTAGGGATAATGTTAAATATGTAAATAGACTGTCCACATTATCAATGATGCAAGATCACATGACCACAGTGCACACTGAGAGATAGTTCCATCTGATTTGATTTATTTGATTTATTATTGTCACATGTATTAGTATGCAGTGAAAAGTATCATTTCTTGCATACTATACAGCAAAGCATAACATTCATAGAGAAGGAAAGAATAGGGTGCAGAATGTCGCGTTACAGTCATAGCTAGGGTGTTGTGAAAGATCAACTTAATGTAAGGTAGGTACATTCAAAAGTCTGATGGCAGCAGGGACAAAGCTGGATTGGTCCAGCTTCGTCCCTGCTGCCATCAGAGGGACGAAGGGAAGTCGATTGGTACATGACCTCAGAATTTTGTAACTTTTTCCTGATGGAAGAAGGTGGAAGAGAGTATGTCCGGGGTGTGTGTGGTCATTGATTAAGATGGCTGCTTTTCCGAGGGAGCGGGAACTATAGACAGAGTCAATGGATGGGAGGCTGGTTTGCATGATGAACTGGGCTTCGTTCATGACCCTTTGTAGTTTCTTGCAGTCTTGGACAGAGAAGGAGCCATACTGTCATGTGAGTGTACCTTTAAGAAAGGTTTTTAAACAAAAATATCATGCAGCTTACAGCTTCAGCGATGTTATTGGGGATGGAGCTAAGCTGTGGCAGTCAGGCGATAGGCTTTCACTTTCATTTGTGGCAGTCAGGTGATGGGTTTTTTCCTTTGGGCTTTTAGTTTCGTTTTGGGCAGTCTGTTAGAAGCAGTCTCTTTCTCACCCTGTTTTATTTCGCTTTGTTTGGTTCTGCCTTAAAGAAGCTGTGTTGGAGAAGAACTTCTTGTTGGAGAAGAATTTCTTAAAGAAATTGTTGGAGAAGGTTGTTAGAGATAGGATCTATACACATTTAGAACTGAATAGTCTCATTAGCGATAGACAACATGGTTTTGTACGAGGGAGGTCATGCCTCACAAATTTGGTTGAGTTTTTTGAGGAGGTGACATAAATGATTGACGAGGGAAGGGCCGTGGATGTCGTCTACATGGATTTTAGTAAAGTATTTGACAAGGTCCCTCATGGCAGGCTGGTGCAAAAGGTTAAATCTCACGGGATCAAAGGTGAACTAGCTAGATGGGTACAGAACTGGCTTGGCCATAGAAGACAGAGGGTAGCAGTGGAGGGATCTTTTTCTGATTGGAGGTCTGTGACTAGTGGTGTTCATAGTAAGAGTTTTAACTACACCAGGTTAAAGTCCAACAGGTTTATTTGGTAGCAAATACCATACGCTTTCGGAGCGCTGCTCCTTCGTCAGATGGAGTGGAAATGTGCTCTCAAACAGTGCACAGAGACACAAAATCAAGTTACAGAATACTGATTAGAATGCGAATCCCTACAACCAGCCAGGTCTTAAAGATACAGACAGTGTGGGTGGAGGGAGCATTAAGCACAGGTTAAAGAGATGTGTATTGTCCTCAGACAGGACAGCCTGCAAGTCCAGGAGGCAAGCTGTGGGGGTTACTGATAATGTGACATGAATCCAACATCCCGGTTTAGGCCGTCCTCGTGAGCGGAACTTGGCTATCAGTTTCTGCTCAGCGACTCTGCGCTGTTGTGTGTCGTGAAGGCCGCCTTGGAGAACGCTTACCTGAAGATCAGAGGCTGAATGCCCGTGACTGCTGAAGTGCTCCCCCACAAGAAGAGAACAGTCTTACCTGGTGATTGTCGAGCGGTGTTCATTCATCCGTTGTCGTAGCATCTGCATGGTTTCCCCAATGTACCATGCCTCGGGACATGCTTTCCTGCAGCGTATCAGGTAGACAACGTTGGCCGAGTTGCAAGAGTAGGTACCGTGTACCTGGTAGATGGTGTTCTCACGTGAAATGATGGCATCCGTGTAGATGATCCGGCACGTCTTGCAGAGGTTGCTGTGGCAGGGTTGTGTGGTGTCGTGGTCACTGTTCTCCTGAAGGCTGGGTAGTTTGCTGCGGACAATGGTCTGTTTGAGGTTGCGCGGTTGTTTGAAGGCAAGAAGTGGGGGTGTGGGGATGGCCTTGGTGAGATGTTCGTCTTCATCAATGACATGTTGAAGGCTCCGGAGGAGATGCCGTAGCTTCTCCGCTCCGGGGAAGTACTGGACGACGAAGGGTACTCTGTCCACTGTGTCCCGTGTTTGTCTTCTGAGGAGGTCAATGCGGTTTTTCGCTGTGGCGCGTCGGAACTGTTGATCGATGAGTTGAGCGCCATATCCTGTTCTTATGAGCGCATCTTTCAGCGTCTGGAGGTGTCTGTTGCGATCCTCCTCATCTGAGCAGATCCTGTGTATTCGGAGGGCTTGTCCGTAGGGGATGGCTTCTTTAATGTGTTTAGGGTGGAAGCTGGAGAAGTGGAGCATTGTGAGGTTATCCGTGGGCTTGCGGTACAGTGAGGTGCTGAGGTGACCGTCCGTAATGGAGACGCGTGTGTCCAAGAATGCAACCGATTCCGGAGAGTAGTCCATGGTGAGTCTGATGGTGGGATGGAACTTGTTGATGTCATCATATAGTTGTTTCAGTGACTGCTCACCATGACTCCAAAGGAAGAAAATGTCATCGATGTATCTAGTGTATAGGATCGGTTGAAGGTCCTGTGCGGTGAAGAAGTCTTGTTCGAACCTGTGCATGAAGATGTTGGCATATTGAGGTGCGAATTTTGTCCCCATGGCTGTTCCGTGTGTCTGGATGAAGAACTGGTTGTTGAAGGTGAAGACATTGTGGTCCAGGATGAAGCAGATGAGTTGTAAAATTGCATCTGGAAACTGGCAGTTGATGGCGTTGAGTACTGAGGCCGTTGCAGCAATGCCATCATCGTGGGGGATGCTGGTGTAGAGTGCCGAGACATCCATTGTGACGAGGAGTGCTCCTGGTTCAACTGCTCCATGTGCATTGAGTTTCTGTAGGAAGTCTGTCGTGTCGCGACAAAAGCTGGGGGTTCTTTGTACAATGGGTTTCAAGATGCCCTCGACATAGCCGGAGAGGTTCTCGCACAGGGTCCCATTGCCTGATATGATGGGATGGCCGGGTGTGTTTGCCTTGTGTATCTTTGGGAGGCAGTAGAGATCTCCAACGCGGGGAGTACGTGGGATGAGAGCACGGAGGGTGCTTTGAAGGTCCGGATCAAAGGTCTTGATCAGAGTGTTGAGTTGACGGGTGTGTTCTTTGGTCGGATCTGTGGGTAACTGTCTGTAGTGTTCCTCGTTGTTCAGTTTTCGGTACACTTCTTTACAGTAATCCGTTCTGTTCAGTATGACGATGACCCCTCCTTTTTTCTTGGTTGATGACAATGTTGCGGTTGGTCTTGAGAGCGTGGATGGCGTTGCGTTGTGCTTGGGTGATGTTCGGTGCTGTCTTGTGAGTGCGGCTGATGAATTTGGTGTTGACGCACCTCCTGATGGCTTGGGCATACATGTCAAGTCGAGGGGAGCGACCTTCCGGAGGAATCCAATTCAACTCTTTCCTCTTCGGTTGCACTGCGGATCTCTCTGTCGGCTGTTCCGGTTCATTGGCTGTCTCATTGTGTTCGCTGTTTGCCCCTTGGGGTTGATGGAAGAACTCCCGCAGCCTCATTCGCCTGATGAATTCCTCTGTGTCAGCTGCAAGACTGATGGGGTCTATTTTGGTAGTGGGGCAAAAGTTGAGCCCTTGGCTGAGAACTTCGATTTCATCTGGCTGAAGTGTGTAGTCCGACAAGTTGACAATGGACTTCCCTGCAGTGGTACTGTTTTCTACAATTTGAGAGCAGATTTCCACTCCATCTGACGAAGGAGCAGCGCTCCGAAAGCTAATGGTATTTGCTACCAAATAAACCTGTTGGACTTTAACCTGGTGTTGTTAAAACTCTTACTGTGTTCTCAGGCTTTGCCATGCAGCCCTTCTTAAACAAAGGCATAACATTTGCCAACCTCCAATCTTCAGGCACCTCCTGTGGCTGTCGATGATTCAAATACCTCTGCTAGGGGACCAGCAATTTCCTCCCTTGCTTCCCACAATGTTCTGGGATACACTTCATCAGGTCATGGGGATTTATCTACTTCTATGCACTTTAAGACTTCCAGCACTTCATTCTCAGTAATATGTACACTTCTCAAGATATCACTATTTATTTCCCCAAGCTCCCTAAATAGTAAATATTGATGAGAAATATTCATTTAGGGTCTCACTCATCTCTTGTGAATTCGCACATAGATGATGTTGTTGATCCTTAAGAGGTCCTATTCTTTTCCTAGTTACTCTTTTGTCCTTTATATATTTGTAGAAGCTCTTTGGATTCACTTTTGCCTTATCTGCCAAAGCAATTTCATGCCCCCTCTTTGCCCTCCTGATTTCTCTCTTAACTCTACTCTGACACCCTTTATACTTTTCAAGGGATCCACTTGATCCCAGCTGCCTATGTATGTCATATGCCTCCTTCTTCTTTTTGACCAGGGCATCAATATCCCGAGTCATCCAGAGTTCCTTACTTTACCACCCTTGCCCTTCACTCTTAAATGAATGTGCTTACTCTGAACCCTGGTTAATACAATTTTGAAAGCCTCCCATTTTGCCTGCCAACAGACTCGCCCAATCAACTTTTGCAAGTTCCTGTCTAATACCATCAAAATTGTCCTTGCCTCAATTTAGAATTTTAACTTTTGGGCCAGACTTATCATTCTCCATTGCTATCTTAAAATTAGTGGAATTATGGTCACTGATCCCAAAGTGATCCCTCACTAAGACTTCTGTCACCTGCCCTTCTTTATTTCCCAAGCGGAGGTCAAGTTTTGCCCCCTCTCTAGTCAGGCCATCCACATACTGAATGCAAAATTCCTCCTGAATATATCAACAAATTTCTCTCCATCCAAGCCCCTAATGCTATGGCTGTCCCAGTCAATGTTGGGAAAGTTAAAGCCCCCTAATATTACCACCCTATTCTTCTTGGCATTATCAGTAATCTCCTTACATATTCCTCAATTTCCCGCTGACTATTTGCGGGCCTATAGTACAATCCTTTCAAAGTGATCTCCCCTTTCTTATTTCTCAGTTCTACCCATATAAACTCAGTGGGCGAACCCTTAGAAATATCCCCTCTCTGCCTTGATGTTCTCCTTAAACAAAAAGGCAACTCCCCCTCCTCTCTTACCTCCTGTTCTGTCTTTCCTATAGCATCAATACCCTGGAACATTGAGTTGCCAGTTCTGTTCCTCCATTAGTTATGTTTCAGTAATATCTATAATATCCCAGTCCCATCTACCCATCCATGCCCTGACTTCATCTGCCTTGCCCGTCAGGCCTCTTGCATTGAACTAAATGCAGTCTAATCTGGACTTTCCTTGCTTTCTGCCCTGTTCTTGCCTGACCTGTCTGTACTAGGATTATTGATATTGCCTTTACTATTTAATGTGCTCTTTTTAACTTCCGTGCTGACCTCAACCTTCTCTTCTGTCTCCCTACTGCTTTGGGTCCCATCCCCTGCCAAACTAGTTTAAACGCTCCTGAGTGACTGTAGCAAATCTCCCCGCCAGGATATTAGTCCCACTCCAGTTCAGGTGTAACCCGTCTCTTTTGAATAGGTCACCCCTGCCCCAGAAGAGATCCCAATGATTCACAAATCTAAATCTCTGCTCCTTGCACCAGCTCTCAAGCCACATATTCATTTGCGTAATTTTCCTATTCTTTCTTTTGCTAGCACGTGTCACTAGCAGCAGTGCAGAAATTACTACCCTCGAAGTACTGCACTTTAGTCTTCTGCCTAACTCTCTACATTTACACTTCAGGACCTCAAACTTTTTCCTGCCTATGTTGTTGGTACCAACGTGTACAACGACTTTTGGATGCTCACCCTCCCTCTTAAGAATGTTCTTTAATTGCTCAAAGGCATTAGATAGGTCAGGAGTTCCCAAGTTGTGAGAAGAACAGAGAGAAGTGGCCAATCATTTGTGAGAAGAATGGCCATAAATCTTAAGTGGAGCAGCAAAAAGTGGCATTTCAGTGAGACGGGAAAACA
Source organism: Mustelus asterias (assembly GCF_964213995.1). NCBI lineage: Eukaryota > Metazoa > Chordata > Chondrichthyes > Carcharhiniformes > Triakidae > Mustelus > Mustelus asterias. The sequence goes on along the minus strand of NC_135817.1, from coordinate 20,394,426 downwards.
ATCTGCAAAAGGTTCTAAATCTCAAGTGACGTCAGAGAAATGGCAGTGATGGAGGAATTGCAGCGAAGTGATTAATTTATTTTGGAACTTAGTCACATGCTCAACTGATTACATAATTGAGTTTATTGTTTAACCAATTGAGTTGATTCCGACTGATATAAAGAAAATAATTAAATAGGCAACATTGTTGTCCTCTAGACGAAGTTGTCTTCAAATCAGGGCTGTCATGTAATAATCATTAAAGGTTGAGTAAATAGTGACATAAAGGAATAGAGTAAATAAATGGAAGGGAGGCAAGTTTAAAAAGTCTCAAAATATTAAGTTGATTTCAGTTATATCATGAAATGAATAAAGCATGGTTGCAGGGTGGGGGTGGAGGTGCTGCAGTGGTAGTAATCCAAAGGCTCAGGCTAATACTGTGGGGACAGGGGTTTGAAACCCACATGGCAGCTAGTGAAAATTGAATTCCATTAGTAAATCTGCAATTAAGAGCTAGTCTCAGTAATCATGACTATGAAGCTATTGTCAATCATCATAAAAAACATCTGGTTCACTAATGTCCTTTAGGGATGGAAATCTGCCATACTTATCTGGTCTAGCCTAGATGTAACTCCAGACCCACAGCAATGTGGTTGTTTCTTAAATACTCTCTGAAAGGGCCTAGCAAACCATTCAATTTTATAAAACTGCTATGAGGTCTAAATATAATGAAACTGACAGACTACCCGACATTAGCTTAGGCACCAGAAACGACAGTAGAACATAGAACATTACAGCACAGTACAGCCCTTCGGCCCTCGACCAGTGAAACCAATCTCAAGCCCATCTAACCTACACTATTCCAATATCATCCATATGTTTATCCAATGACCATTTAAATGCCCTTAATGTTGGCGAGTCCACTACTGCTGCAGGCAAGGCATTCCACGCCCTTACTACTCTCTGAGTGAAGAACCTACCTCTGACATCTGTCCTATATCTATCACCCCTCAATTTAAAGCTATGTCCCCTCGTGTTAGCCATCACCATCTGAAGAAAAAGGCTCTCACTATCCATCCTATCTAATCCTCTGATGATCTTGTATGCCTCTATTAAGTCACCTCTTAACCTTCTTCTCTCTAATGAAAACAACCTCAAGTCCCTCAGCCTTTCCTCATAAGACCTTCCCACCATACCAGGCAACATCCTAGTAAATCTCCTCTGCACCCTTTCCAATGCTTCCACATCCTTCCTATAATGCGGTGACCAGAACTGTATGCAATACTCCAAGTGCGGCCGCACCAGAGTTTTGTACAGCTGCAACATGACCTCCTGGCTCCGAAACTCAATCCCTCTGCCAATAAAAGCTAACGCTCCGTATGCCTTCTTAACAACCCTATCAACCTGGGTGCCAACTTTCAGGGATCTATGCACATGGACACCGAGATCTCTCTGTTCATCCACACTACCAAGTATCTTACCATTAGCCCAGTACTCTGTAATCCTGTTACTCCTTCCAAAGTGAATCACCTCACACTTTTCCGCATTGAACTCCATTTGCCACCTCTCAGCCCAGCACTGCAGCTTATCTATGTCCCTCTGTAACCTGCAACAACCTTCCGCACCGTCCACAACTCCACCGACTTTAGTGTCATCCGCAAATTCACTAATCCATCCTTTCTACGCCCTCATCCAGGTCATTTATAAAAATGACAAACAGCAGTGGCCCCAAAACAGATCCTTGCAGTACACCATTAGTAACTGAACTCCAGGATGAACATTTCCCATCAACCACCACCCTCTGTCTTCTTACAGCTAGCCAATTCCTGATCCAAACCGCTAAATCACCCTCAATCCCATGCCTCTGTATCTTCTGCAATAGCTTACCGTGGGGAACCTTATCAAACGCTTTACTGAAATCCATATACACCATATCAACTGCTTTACCCTCATGCACCTCTTTGGTCACCTTCTCAAAGAACTCAATATGGTTTGTGAGGCATGACCTACCCTTCACAAAACCGTGTTGACTATCCCTAATCAAATTATTCCTTTCTAGATGATTATAAATCCTATCTCTTATAATCCTTTCCAAAACTTTGTCCACAACAGAAGTAAGGCTCACTGGTCTATAATTACCAGGGTTGTCTCTACTCCCCTTCTTGAACAAGGGGACAACATTTGCGATCCTCCAGTCTTCTGGCACTATTCCTGTAGACAATGACAACATAAAAATCAAAGCCAAAGGCTCTGCAATCTCCTCCCTAGCCTCCCAGAGAATCCTGGGATAAATCCCATCCAGCCCAGGGGACTTATCTATTTTCACTTTCCAGAATTGCTAACACCTCCTCCTTTTTAACCTCAATCCCGGCTAGTCTAATAGCCCGTATCTCAGTATTCTCCTTGACAACATTGTCTTTTTCCTGCGTGAATACTGACGAAAAATATTCATGCAGGGCCTCTCCTATCTCTTCGGGCTCCACGCACAACTTCCCGCTACTGTCCTTGACTGGCCCTAATCTTACCCTAGTCATTCTTTTATTCCTGACATACCTATACAAGGCTTTCGGGTTTTCCTTGATCCTACCTCATGTCCCCTCCTGGCTCTTCTTAACTCTCTCTTTAGGTCCTTCCTGGGCTAACTTGTAACTCTCAAGCGCCCTAACTGAGGCTTCACGTTTCATCTTTATATAAGTCTCCTTCTTCCTCTTCACAAGAGATTCAACTTCTTTAGTAAACCACGGTTCCCTCAGTCGACCACTTCCTCCCTGCCTGATAGGTACATACTTCTCAAGGACACGCAGTAGCTGTTCCTTGAACAAGCTCCACATTTCAATTGTGCCCATCCCCTGCAGTTTCCTTCCCCAACCTATGCATCCTAAATCTCGCCTAATCGCATCATAATTTCCTTTCCCCAGCTATAGCACATCCAGATCTGATGACCCTGCAAAGTCCTCTTTGCTAACTTTTGGGTTTTGTGCCAAGAATAGGAGAGCGGTCTCACAGACTAGTCAAGCAACAGTCTGACATAGTCATACTCATTGAATCATACCTTATCGGCAATCTATCCCAAGCACCACGATCCCAAGTCCTAGGTTTGTCCTGTCCCACCAACAGAACAGACCCAACAGAGATGGTGTCATGTGGTATACAATCAGGAGGGATTTTCACTGGGAGGCCTCAACATTGACTCTGGACCCCATAGGTTTCAAGTCATCAAGTCAAACATGGGTAAGGAAATCTCCTGCTGATTACCACCTATTGTGCCCCCTCAGCTATGAATCCATACTCCTCTATGTTGAACACCAATTCAAAGAAGCAGTGAGAGCAACAAGGGCGCAGAATTTACTCTGGATGGAGGACTTCAATCCCCATCACCTAAAATGGCTCGGTAGCAACACCGCTGACCAAGCTGCTAGACTGGTTCTGCAGCAGGTGGTGAAGGAACCAACAAGAGGGAAAAAAACCTATTTGACGTTGTTGTCATCAACCTACCAGTTACAAATACATATGTCCATGACAGTGCTGACAGGAGTGATCTTTGCACAGTCCTTGTGGATACCCTGCATCATATTTTGTGGCACTAGGTGGGCTAGATTTAGAACAGATCCATCAGCTCAAGACTGGGCATCTATGAGGCACTGTGGGTAATCAGCAGCAGCAGAATTGTACTCAACCACAATTTGTAAGCTCATGACCTGGCATATTCCCCACTCTACCATTATCAGCAAGCCAGGGGATTAACTCTGGTTCAATGAAGAGTTCAGGAGGACATGCCACAAGCAGCACTAGACATACCTAAAAATTAGGTGTCAACCTGGTGAAGCTACAGCATAGGATAACTTGCATGCCAAACAGCATAAGCAGCAAGTAATATTCAGGGCTAAGCAATCCACAACAACAGATGAGATCTAAGCTCTGCAGTTCTGCTACATCCAGTCGTGCATGGTGGTGGACAGTTAAGTAACTCACTGGCGGAGGTGGACGCTATATAAATATCCCCATCCTCAATAACAGAGGAGCCCAGCACGTCAGTGCAAAAGATAAGGTTGAAGGATTTGCAACAATCTTCAACCAGAAGTGCCGAGTGTATAATCCATCTCACCTTCCTCTGGAGGTCCTCAGCATAACAAATGTCAGTCTTCAGCCAGTTTGATTTATTCCACATGATATCAAGAAATGGTTGAAGGCACTGGTTATTGCAAAGGCTGTGGACCCTGACAATATTCAGGCAATAGTATTGAAGCCTGGTGCTCCAGAACGTACCTTAGCCAAACTGTCCCAGTACAGCTACAACACTGGCATTTACCCAGCAATGTGGAAAATTACCCAGATATGTCCTGCACACAAAAAAACAGGACAAATCCAACCTGGCCAATTACTGCCCCATCAGTCTACTCTAGATCATCAGTAAAGTGATGGAAGGGGTCATCAACAGTGCTAACAAGCGACACTTATTAACAATAACCTGCTCAGTGATGCTCAGTTTGGTTTCTGCCAGAGTCACTCAGCTCCTGACTTCATTACAAAGAACAAAGAACAATACAGCACAGGAACAGGCCCTTCGGCCCTCCAAGCCCGCGCCGCTCCCCGGTCCAGGATTGAATCCTGAATCCAGGATCCCCGCCCAATTTTCCAGCCTATCTACATACCAATATCCTATCCGCCGAGCTGTCCCTCACAGCTACGATGCTTTGTTCATCACAACCTACAGCCTTGGTTTGAACATGGACAAAAGAGATGGGGCGTGATCTTATCTGCCATTTACGCCACGCTCCTGCTGCAGCGAGGTTGGAGAATTTGGTGCCCAGCCAAACCTCTGTTCACTGCAGCGGGATGGGAAACTCCCACCAGCGTGAACGGTGATAAAAGTTCGGTTCTGAACTCCAAAGGCGAGGTGTCAGCGACTGCCGTTGACATCAAGGCAACATTTGACTGAGTATGGCACCCTGGAGCCCTAGCAAAAGTGGAGTCAATGGGAATCGGGGGAAACCCGCCACTGGTTGAAGTCATATCTAGAACAAAGGTACGTAGTTGTGGCGGTTGGAGGTCAATCATTTCAGCTCCAGGACATCAGTACAGGAGTTGCTCAGGGCAGTGTCCTGGGCCCAACCATCTTCAGCTGCTTCATCAACGACCTTCATTCCATCATAAGGTCAGAAGTGGGAATGTTTGTTGATGATTTCACAAGGTTCAGTACCGGTCATGACTACTCAGATAGTGAAGCAGTTCATGTCCAAATGCAGCAAGAACTGGACAATATCCAGGCTTGGGCCGACAAGTGGCAAGTAACATTTGTGCCACACAAGTGCCAGGCAATGACCTTCTCCAACAAAAGAGAATCCAACCGTCACCCCTTGATATTCAATGGCATTGCCATTGCTGAATCCCATACTATCAACAACCTGGGGGTTACCATTGACCAGAATGTGAACTGGACTAGGCATATAAATGCTGTGGTTACAAGAGCAGGTCAAGGGCTAGGAATCCTGTAGTGAGTAATTCATGTTGTGACTCCCAATGCCTGTCCAAGGCGCAAGTCTGGAGTGTGGTGGAATACTGCCCACTTGCCTGGATGAGTGCAGTTCAAACAACACTCAAGAAGCTCAACACCATTCAAGACAAAACAGCCCATTGTACCCCTTCCACAACATTCAATCCCTTTAGCACCGAAAACCTGTGGCAGCAGTGCGTACCATCTACATTTGCCCTGCATAAACTGACCAAGGTTCCTTCGGCAGCACCGTCCAAACTATGACCACTACCATCTAGAAGGATAAGGGCAACAGATGAATAGGAACTCGACCACCTGGTGGTTCACCTCCAAGTCACTCACTATTTTGACTTGTAAATATATTGCTGTTCCTTCAATGCCGCTGGATCTAAACCCTGGAACTCCGTCCCTGACAGCACTGAGAGTACACCAACACCTCAGGCACCGCAGCAATTCAAGAGGGCAGCTCACCTCCACCTTCTGAAGGGCAATTAGGAATGGACAATGAAAGCCAGTCTAGCCAGCGACACCCACTTCCCATGAACAAATGTATAAAAAAGTTGAATAACTGGAAGTATGTGGAAGCTGTGAGTTGTAGGTATGATGTTTGCAACTTTGGAGGTGTGTGTGTTAGGTGGAGCATTTTGATGTGTGGTGGGTGAATGATAAGGGTGTGTGTACTGAGGATTATGTGAAGTTGCCAGTGCAGTGGGTAGCAGATAGCCTTTGAAGATACATTCACTGGCCTTGCACTTTTATGAGAGATTATTGAATGTTTTGTGTCATGCGCAGCCAGGTCCTCAAGGCCACACCCTTGAATTGACCTCTGTGGCTGATCTGGCTGGTCTGAGCTCATTCGCTTCACATCAAGTTCCTTGACCAGATCTAATGCCATATCAGAGAATGTGGGAGCCCTCACCCACTACTCCGTTGATGCTCTTATGCTTTCCTTGAAAGACCTTTGGAGACAGTTTCACCAGCTACTGCAGTTGGAGTATACCACAGCTCTATCTGCACCACATAGTCTGCAGTGGTTCAAGAAGGTGGTACGCCATCACCTTCTCAAAAACAATTAGTGGTGGAAAACAAATGCTGACCTCGCCAGTGGAGTCCACATCCTGTGAACAAAGAAATTTAAAAACCCCTTTTTAATTCCTAATTGGCCCCACTCCTCCTTTTATCCACCCTCTTTTACTATTTATATAAAAAAATGGATACATTTGATGTTGGCTGCCAGTCTCCTCATTCCTTCTTGGAGAGGAGAAACTTATGAGAAGATTTGATAGACCTGTTCAAAATCCTGAGGGACAGATAGAACATAGAACATAGAACATTACAGCGCAGAACAGGCCCTTCGGCCCACGATGTTGCACCGACCAGTTAAAAAAAAAAAAACTGTGACCCTCCAACCTAAACCAATTTCTTTTCGTCCATGAACCTATCTACGGATCTCTTAAACGCCCCCAAACTAGGCGCATTTACTACTGATGCTGGCAGGGCATTCCAATCCCTCACCACCCTCTGGGTAAAGAACCTACCCCTGACATCGGTTCTATAACTACCCCCCCTCAATTTAAAGCCATGCCCCCTCGTGCTGGATTTCTCCATCAGAGGAAAAAGGCTATCACTATCCACCCTATCTAAACCTCTAATCATCTTATATGTTTCAATAAGATCCCCTCTTAGCCGCCGCCTTTCCAGCGAAAACAATCCCAAAGTAGGTAGGGAGAAACTATTCCTGCTTGTAGGATTAAAGTAGGTAGGGAGAAACTATTCCTGCTTGTAAAAGGATTGAGAATGACAGGGCACAGATTTAAAATGATTGACAAAAGAAGCAAAAGTGATGTGAGAAAGAAAGTTTTCACACGAGTGGTTTGTGTCTGGAATGCACTGCCTGGAATTGTGGTGCAGGCGGGTTCAATCGAGGCATTCAAAATAATCATCAATGTGCAGGGGTATGGGGAAAAGGCATGAAAATGGTACTAAGTCATAATGCTCAGTTGGAGAGCCAGTGCAGACATAGTGGGCCAAATGGCCTCCTTTTGCGCCATGACACTCACGTGATCCTTTGATTCTCTTTCCTGTCGTTCTTTCTTCACATCCCCTCTGAACTTCCTATACTCAGTCTGGTTCTCACTTGTACTATCAACTTGACATCTATCATAAGCACCCTTTCTCTGGTTCATCTTACTGTGCATCCCTTTCTTCATTCATGGAGCTCAGGTTCCTTTTTGTGGGAATGTACCGCAACCATATCTCAACTATCTCCACTTTAAAGGCGGTCCATTATTCAACTACAGTTTTGTCTGACAACTTTTGATTCTAATTTATCAAGTCAAAGAAAGAGATATTAGGGTAAGTAGCTTGAAGAAATAGGTTTTAAAGGAGGAGAGAGTGGTTGATGTTTTGAGTGAGGGAATTCCTGATCTGAAGGCATGGCCGCCTATAATGGAGTAAAAGAAGATTGAATGAATACAAAATGCTTAACAGCTCTCCTAATTGGCCTAGCAAGCCACTTTAAAGTCCCACTACCACCTTCACAGGATAACTATATCTGGTCAATAAATGTCAGTCTCACCACTGACCAACTGTTCCATATTATAAGGAAATGTCTCTTATTTTGACTGTTTGTTCTGCATCCCTTAAGAGATGCCTTTTGTCCCTTACTTCCCAGAATATTCCCAAGATAGACTGTGTGAAGGTGAGCCCAAGAGTAACAGTTGAGTCATTTGAGTGGGCCTCTGAGTTGGCCAAGATTGATGATAATGTTGTGACTCAAAGAACAAAGAAAATTACAGCACAGGAACAGGCCCTTCGGACCTCCAAGCCTGCATCGACCATGCTGCCCGACTTAACTAAAACCCCCTACCGTTCCGGGGACCATATCCCTCTATTCCCATCCTATTCAGGTACTTTCAAGACGCCCCTTAAAAGTCACTACCGTATCCGCTTCCACTATCTCCCCTGGCAACGAGTTCCAGGCACCCACTACTTTCTGTGTAAAAAATCTGCCTCGTCCATCTCCTTTAAAACTTATCCCTCGCACCTCAAACCTATGCCCCCTAGTAATTGACTCTTCCACCCTGGGAAAAAGCTTCTGACTATCCACTCTATCCATGCCTCTCATAATCTTGTAGACTTCTATCAGGTCTCCCCTCAACCTCCGTCGCTCCAGTGAGAACAAACCAAGTTTCTCCAACCTCTCCTCATAGCTAATGCCCTCCATACCAGGCAACATCCTGGTAAATCTTTTCTGTACCCTCTCCAAAGCCTCCACATCCTTCTGGTAGTGTGGCGACCAGAATTGAACACTATATTCCAAGTGCAGCCTAATTAAAGTTCTATAAAGCTGCAACATGACTTGCCAATTTTTAAACTCAATACCCCGGCCGATGAAGGCAAGCATGCCGTATGCCCTCTTGACTACCTTCTCCACCTGCATTGCCACTTTCAGTGACCTGTGTACCTGTACACCCAGATCCCTTTGCCTATCAATACTCTGAAGGGTTCTGCCATTTACTGTATATTTCCTATCTGTATTAGACCTTCCAAAATGCATTACTTCACATTTACTCCACAAGTTATGCTGTAAATTTTGGTTGCCTTAAAACCACCTCGCTCTGAACTCCCCTGTCTCCCCCCCCCCCCCCCCCCCGGCTCTTATTGTCACGAGTACCCCCACCTTCCGTTTCCACGATTGAAGTGCCCCTTATTTTATGACGTGACAGTTGGGCACTCTGTCACCTCTCAAGTTGAAATAACAATACTCAAAGCCACACATTTAACTGCAAGAACAGTATAATTCAATACGCCATACGCTAACTACTGAACATGTGCTATGTGACCCACAACCCTCCCACAGGTCAGGTGACACCAGATGTAATACAGAGTATACTCTACAGTATTGGCATCTAGTGGCATGGGGGTGGGGGGCAGGGAGAGTGGGAATGTAACATTGAGATAAAGGATCAGCCATGATCATATTGAATGGCAGAGCAGACTTGAAGGGGAAATGGCCTACTCCTGCCCTGAGTTTCTATATCCTGGATGGTGTCAAACTTCTTGAGTGTTAGTGGGAAGTGGTGGCATAGTGGTATTGTCACTGGATTGGTAATCCAGAGACCCAGGGCAATGCTCTGAGGGCCCGGGTTTGAATCTCAGATTCAAATCTGAATTCAATTTTAGGAAGGCACGGTGGCACAGTGGTTAGCACTGCTGCCTCTCAGTGCCAGGAACAAGGGTTCAATTCTGGCCTTGGGTGGAGTTTGCATCTTCTCCCTTTGTCTGTGTGGGTTTCTGCCGGGTGCTCCAGTTTCCTCTCACAGTCCAAAGATGTGCAGATTAGGTGGATTGGCCATGCTAAATTGCCCCTTAAGTGTCCAAAGATGTGTAGTTTAGGCAGATTAGCCATGGTTAGTACCAAATAGTATCTAACACTTAGGTCCACATGCACAATGAGCTATCATCATGACACACCCTGCCACCAACACACACATCCTAGGTATTTCACCAGTTTATGGAATCTGTACACTTTAAGATGAATGTAATTCATCTACCTGACCCCCAGAGCCTGGTTCACCATCTATAAGGCACGAGTCAGGAATGTAATGGAGTACTTTCCACTTGCCTGGATGAGTACAACTCCAACAACATTCAAGAAGCTTGATAACATCTAGGACAAAGCAACCCGTTTGAGTGGCACCCCTTCCACAAACATACACTTGGTCCACCATCAACGCAAATTACCAACAATCTACAAGATGACTCAGGGACTCACCAAGGCTCTCTAGACAGCACCTTCCAAACCCACAACCATCTAGAAGGACAAGGGCAATAGACATATGGGAACAGTACCACTTGCAAGTTTCCATCCAAACCACTCTCTATCCTGACATGGAAATATGTTGCCTTTTCTTCACTGTTGCTGGCTCAAAATCCTGAAACTCCTTCCCTATCAGAACTCTGGGTGTACCTACACCACATGGACAGCAGGAGTTCAAGAAGAGGGCTCACCATCACCTTCTGAGTGGTAAATAGGGATGGGGTGTAAATGCTGATCTAGCCAGCAATGCCCACATCCCAAGAATGAGTGAAAAAAATTATCTGGCACAACCATAATAATCATATGGTGTCTCAGAATATTTTCTGCATCTTCAATGCAATTCTTAGGTATGCATTTTTTTTGAACATTGTAAATAAAAACCATTGCTGGAAACCTCTGATCTCTTAATGCTTCTCTCTACAGTAACTTCATTGCAAGACTACTTGTGACACTAAAATATTTATAGGATCAAGAGAAACCAGTGTCCCGCAGCTGAAATTCTCCGGTGCCGCTACAGTGAATGAAGTTTTGGCTGAATGCCAAATTCTCCATTCTTATTGGCAGCGGGACAGAAGTGATTGAAGAAACCCGCCTCATATGTCAGAATGGTAAAGGTTGAGCGGCAGTGCTTTGTGTTAGTGTTTTGATGAAAAAGTACATTTAGTGCTGAGGTTTGAGAATTTAGCACTGGGTGTTTATGTAAATTAACCTATCAAACTCTCCAGAGTTATTTTCGGTTAACTATGGTACTTTTGTGTTAGCATGCAATAAATCAAAATGGCAAATCTTCAGCCTGATCTCCAGCCTGTCCCCTCAGAAGGAAGAGGTAATGTGAGGCTCTGGCATTCCTGAATTGATTGAGTTGTGGATAGACTGTCCGGTGGAAATTCACAATGCTTCACTTTAAGCGGTGGAACTGTCCTCTAGGTTTTTTTTGTCCAATGCGTTTTGCCAAGTGACAACTGTTTCCGCTTCAGGGGTTGTACTGTCAATGCCGATGTAAATCGAATTGTGGATTTGTCTTAAGACTCTCAAAAAAGTCAGAATCAAAAAGGTCCTCGGGAAAATCCTTCTGCTTTAGAACACTGCTTACACGCAGTGGTCCATAAATCTAAGTTCTGGAGTGCATCCAGGCTTTCAAGCAAGAAAGTTGGAGAGCATCTCGGAAAAATTAGAGCTTAACGTAAATTGCCTTCCAAAGCAGCATTAGGAACAATGTACATTTTATTAGTTGAAATACCGCATTTTTATATTTATGCCTGGAAACAATGCTGAAATTACTTATTTATGTTATTTTGGAATTTATTCTTTCCACAAACTTCTAAAGTTACAGTTTGTTTTAAGTAAGAGTATAACAACAATTAATAGTTTGTATATTTGTAAACATGTGCAGCAGGAAATGCTGTTTGGGTTCAGAATAAGGCAGCCTGTCTTACTTTACAGGATCAATTTGCTTTGAATTGAATCATTCAAATTTCTCACAGCTAAAGCCAAGCCTAAAACATCCAGCAATCCATCTCCAGTGGTGCCTGAAGTATCCTGATTGCCATATCCCTTCAGCTATAATCTAATTGAGGGACAGTAGGGCCAAAGTCTGAATGTTAAGAGATTTGCACCACTCATGAAGCCATTCATTATCAAAGATAAAGAGGCTATGAACAGGCCGGAACATTGATGTCTCTACTGTTTGCTATTTACTAAATGGAACAAATGGGCTTGCATAGCAGTGATTATGACAATTAGCAATGTTTTATATATAATCTGGAAATTAGCCTCTTGATTGCTCTAATCATGGACCTGTGGTAGCACATTGAAGTCTGAGTCCGAGATTAGGGGTTCCAATCCCATCCCAGACACAAGCTCACAGAATCCGGGCCAACACTTGCATTGGGATTGAAATGTTGACAATGATAATTGCATTTCTCAAAAATGTCATAGTATTGGAGGACCCGTGCTACCAAGGGTAGCAGATGCATACCACCACCTGCAAGTTCCCCTCCAAGCCATACGCCATCCTGACTTGGAAATATATTGCTGTTCTTTCACTCTTGTTGGGTCAAAATCCTGGAATTCCCTCCCTAACAGCACTGTGGGTGTATCTACATCACATGGACTGCAGCTGTTCAAAAAGACAGCTCACCACTACCTTCTCAAGGGCGATTAGGGATGGGTAATAAAAGCTAGCCTCTCTAGTGACATCCACATCCCATGAACAAATAAATAAAAGAAAAGCCACTAAATGGGGTGCTGGAGGAAGCAAAAATGGTGCTTCACATGTTGTTACATGATGGCACTGGGGGATCATAAGTGAACTTTGCAATAATTGTCATCCTGAGCATTCCAAGAAGCAATCTTTGCTGCTGGTGGTGTGTTGTCCACATCACTTTCCATCTCCTGGTCTTCGTTCTCCCCCCCTTCATTGTATTCCTCCTTCTTGGAAGCATCAGAAAAGGCTCTGTGCTTTTATCGTTCTGTAGGTCCAAACCCACTGCTGGGCAATATTGTGCAGAATGCAACACATCACAATCAATCTAGCAAAACTGGTTGGTGTGTATTGAGAGATGCCTTCAGATGCATCCATGCACCTTAAGTGTATTTTCAGCATGCTAATGACCTTTTCAATGACATACCTGGTTACATTCATTGCAGCACTCCTGGGCCTCATTCTTCAGATTTCTGCCACTGGTAAAGCATAGCCTCTCCAGGTCCAGCTGGTAATAGGTTAAAAATGTGTTTGCCATCATCTGATTGCGTGGGTTTCCTCTGGGTGCTCCGGTTTCCTCCCACAGTCCAAAGACTTGCTGGTTAGGTGCATTGGCCATGCCAAATTCTCCCTCAGTGCACCCGAACAGATGCCAGAATGTGGCGACTAGGAGATTTTCACAGTAACTTCATTGCAGTGTTAATGTAAGTCTACTTATGACACTAATTAATAAACTTTTAAAAATGTGAGCCTCCTAATGGTCAGAACTCTCCAGCCATTCATGCCGTGCTGCTGCTGCCAGTGAGAGCGGAGAATTTGGCGCTCAGCCAAATCTCTGTTCACAGCAGCAGGTCTAGAGAATCCTCGCTGTGGATGATGTCAGAGAATCCAGCCCATTATTGACCAGTCATGTTGGAGAAGCTTATTCTCTGCCTGTAGACCGTGCCAGGTATGCCCTCCTTTGGCTCCCTTCTATCCTGTGGAACTACAGGTCTGTGAGAAGCAGGCTGTTGCCAGTCCTGCTGATACCTCTGTCGCTGCTCATCTTGGTCCTCATCTGAGATTCAGTGTGAAGTAACATAAGCGACACTTATTCTGATCTGATAGGATAGACCTCTGAAGAACAGATCAGCCGATGACACCTCCAAAGTGCTGAAGATACCTCCAAACAATCTCTCAGCACAAACACTGTGAATAAACCCTTTCCCACAACTCTGTACGAATGATATCAGCATTTAGTACTTATTGACATTTTCCCTGACATGGCCTCTGTTCCCTCAACTGCTGCTTAGTTCTCTCCTTGCTTTCAGCGGTGAGTTCCAGGAAGCCCAGGAAACACGTAGGCCCAAAGTTAAAATTGATAACCCATGTCAATATTGCTCTACTTGAGGGATTAACATGTGTCACCCTGCCCCTTCTGTGGGAACTCCCTGCATGCAAAGAACAAAGAATGAAGAACAGTACAGCACAGGAAACAGGCCCTTTGGCCCTCCAAGCCTGTGCCACTCCTTGGTCCAATGAGACAATCGTTTGTATCCCTCCATTCCCAGGCTGCTCATTTGACTATCCAGGTAAGTCTTAAACGATGTCAGCGTGTCTGCCTCCACCACCCTACTTGGCAGCGCATTCCAGGCCCCCACCACCCTCTGTGTAAAAAACATCCCTCTAATATCTGAGTTATACTTCGCTCCTCTCACCATGAGCCCGTGACCCCTCGTGATCGTCACTTCTGTTCACCCTATCTATCCACTTCATAATCTTGTACACCTCTATTAGATCTCCCCTCATTCTCCGTCTTTCCAGGGAGAATAACCCCAGTTTACCCAATCTCTCCTCATAGCTAAGACCCTCCATACCAGGCAACATCCTGGTAAACCTTCTCTGCACTCTCTCCAAAGCCTCCACGTCCTTCTGGTAATGCGGCGACCAGAACCGGACGCAGTACTCCAAATGTGGCCTAACCAGCGTTCTATACAGCTGCATCATCAGACTCCAGCTTTTATACTCTATACCCCGTCCTATAAAGGCAAGCATACCATATGCCTTCTTCACCACCTTCTCCACCTGTGTTGCCATCTTCAAGGATTTGTGGACTTGCACACCTAGGTCCCTCTGTGTTTCTATACCCTTGATGGCTCTGCCATTTATTGTATAACTCCTCCCTACATTATTTCTTCCAAAATGCATCACTTCGCATTTATCTGGATTAAATTCCATCTGCCACCTCTCCGCCCAATTTTCCAGCCTATCTATATCCTGCTGTATTGCCCGACAATGTTCATCGCTATCTGCAAGTCCAGCCATCTTCCTATCATCCGCAAACTTGCTGATAACACCAGTTACACCTTCTTCCAAATCATTTATATATATCACAAATAGCAGAGGTCCCAATACAGAGCCCTGCGGAACACCACTGGTCACAGACCTCCAGCCGGAAAAAGATCCTTCGACCACTACCCTCTGTCTCCTATGGCCAAGCCAGTTCTCCACCCATCTAGCTACTTCTCCATGTATCCCATGAGCCCTAACCTTCTTAACCAACCTGCCATGTTGGACTTTGTTAAATGCCTTACTGAAATCCATATAGACGACATCCACGGCCCTTCCTTCATCAACCGTTTTTGTCACTTCCTCAAAAAACTCCACCAAATTTGTAAGGCACGACCTCCCTCTTACAAAACCATGCTGTCTGTCACTAATGAGATTGTTCCGTTCTAAATGCGCGTACATCCTGTCTTTAAGAATCCTCTCCAACAACTTCCCTACCACGGACGTCAAGCTCACTGGCCTATAATTGCCCGGTTATCCCTGCTACCCTTCTTAAACAACGGGACCACATTCGCTATCCTCCAATCCTCAGGGACCTCACCTGTGTCCAAAGAAGGACAAAGATTTCCATCAGAGGCCCAGCAATTTCATCTCTCATCTCCCTGAGCAGTCGAGGATAGATGCCATCAGGCCCTGGGCTTTGGCTCACAGGGTTTTGGCGGAGGCGAGGAAGGTTGTTTGTTTTTCTTCTGTTCCCGCCCCCCCCTTTTTGTTTGATCTTCCAAAAACTAAAAAGGAAATGGCAGGTATGAGTGGGAGGCCAGTATACTGTAGTCGGTGTGAGATGTGGGAGTTCCTGGAGACGACTTGCCTCCCGGAAGTCCATATCTGTGCCAGATACGTGGAACTGCAACTCCTGAGGGATCGTGTAAGGGAGCTGGAGCTGCGGCTCGATGACCTCAGTTTAGTAAGGGAACATGAGAGATTAATAGATAGAAGTTATAGTCAGGTAGTGACACCAGGATCTCGGAAGGAAGACACGTGGGTCACAGTTAGGAGGGGTAATAGTCAGAAGGGTGATGTGCCAGAAAGTACCCCAGTGGCAGTCTCCCATAAAAGAAAGGGATGGGCAACAAATGGGATAAAGGAAGGGAGTGAGCAGTCTGTGGAGGGATCCCCTGTGGTTGTCCCCCTCCAAAATAGGTATATTGTTTTGGATTCTGTGGAGAGGGATGACCCTCCAGGGGTAAGCCACGAGGACCAGATCGCCTGCACGCAGACAGGCTCAGGGGTCCGGAAGGGAAAGAAGGGGCTTAGGAGAGCGATAGTGGTGGGGGACGCAATGGTTAGAGGCACGGACAGGCGGTTCTGTGGGAGCGAATGAGAATCCAGGATGGTAGTCTGCCTCCCTGGTGCCGGGGTACTGGATGTCTCCGAGAGGGTAGGAAGCATATTAAAAAAGGAAGGTAGTCAAACGGACGTACTTATACACATTGGTGAAAATGATGTAGGTAGGAAGAGCAGGGGGGTCATACGAGAGAAATTCAGGGAGATGGGTGCTAGGCTAAAAAGTAAGGCCTCCAGGGTAGCAATCTCTGGACTGCTCCCGGTGTCTAGTGCAAGTGAGGCTAGGAACAGGGAGATTCTACAGTTGAACGCATGGCTAAAGGACTGGTGCAAGAGGGAGGGTTTTAAATTCATAGATAACTGGAAAGTCTTCAAGTCAGGATGGCAACTGTACAGAAAGAACGGGTTACACCTTAACTGGAAGGGAGCAAATACCCTGGCTGGGAGTTTTGCTAGAGTGTTTCGGCAGGATTTAAACCAGTGTGGCAGGGGGGGTGGGGAACAAAACAGTAGGTCAGTAAGTACTGAGGCTGGGGTTGAGCTGGGGGCCAGGGCAAGGCTAGCTAAGAAGAGGAGCACTCAGGAGGAGGATGATCTGAGTGAGCCTGGAGGTCCGGAGTGCATCTGCTTCAATGTGAGGAGCGTAACGAGTAAGATAGATGAACTTAGGACCTTAATGCTTACGTGGAATTTGGATGTGGTTGCGGTGACAGAGACTTGGTTAAAAGAAGGACAGGACTGGCAGCTGAATATTCCGGGGTATAAGTGTTTTAGGCGAGACAGAGGAGGGGCTAAAAAAGGTGGGGAGTAGCGATATTAGTTAGGGAGCATATTACCGCGGTGCAGAGGGTAGACAACTTAGAGGGGTCATGTGCTGAGTCACTGTGGGTGGAACTCAGAAACAGGAAGGGTGCAGTCACTATGCTGGGGGTATACTACAGACCACCCAACAGCCCACGGGAAGTGGAGGAAAGGATATGTCAGGAGATTCTGGATAGGTGCAGAAAAAATAGGGTTGTTGTAGTGGGGGACTTTAATTTCCCTGGTATAGACTCGAAAGTGCTTAGAGCTGGGGTTCCGGACGGGGAGGAATTTGTAAAATGCATACTGGAAGGTTCTTTGGAACAGTATGTAGATAGCCCGACTAGAGAGGGGGCTATACTGGACCTAGTTCTGGGAAATGAGCCCGGTCAGTTCGTCAAAGTTTCGGTTGGGGAACATGTGGCAAATAGTGACCACAACTCTGTTAACTTTAGGATAGTAATTGTGGTGAACCATAGATGGTTACCACTATTGGTACTGAACCATAGATGGTTATCACTATGGGTACTTGTACATATGTTACTCTTGTTACTGTTGGGGTTAGGGTTGGGGTGTTCCACCTGTTGGTATTGTTCTGTGGTACACTCCGGTTGGCTCCGCCTACCTATAGGAGTATAAAGGTCACTGTACTGCCTAGTGACCCTTTAGCCTGGGATTGTATTGTTAAGCAGTATGCTCCATTCTTGTTACTAATAAAAGCCTCTATTTCCCGGGTACGATCCAGCCTCCCGAGTGAATTAATCGCGCATCAATTTTATTAGTAACAAATTTGGTTGAAAAAAAAAACCATGGAGCAAATGTTAAAACCCGATCGGCTTACCTTAGATCCGCGTGCAGCTGGAGCGTCGAACACTTTCGACCATTGGTTGAAGTGTTTCCAGGATTATATCGACGCCTCTACAGCCATTCAAAATGACGCCGATAGATTGCGGGTCCTCCACGCAAGGGTAAGGGACACTGTGTATGCAACAATCCGTGATGCCCAAGACTACAAAGGGGCCATCGAACTACTTAAGAAACTGTACAACAAACCGCCAAACGAGATTCATGCTCGGCACCTTCTAGCCACTCGACGGCGGCAGCCCGGCGAAACGACGGGACAGTACCTGCGCAAACTTCAGCAGCTAGCCAGAGCCTGCAATTGCAAGCCCGTGTCGGCGACCCAGTATACTAGCGATTTGATCCGAGATGCGTTCGTGGCGGGAATCGGCTCATCCTATATTCGCCTGCGGCTGCTAGAGCAAGGTAACTTAGACCTAGCTAAGACGGTGGAATTGGCTGATGCGATGGAACCGGTCTCCAGAAGTCTTGAAACTTACCCCACCGACCACGTGGGAACATCGTGGCAAGTACAGCCACCGACTCAACTCTACCCAGCGGCTCCTAGGAACTGCGCGATCGTGCTATCAACCTCGGACCTGACGATGGCGGCTGCTCCAGGAGGCCCGCGGTGCTATTTCTGTGGATTGGCAAAGCACCCTCATCAGCGATGTCCGGCCAGAATGGTATTTTGCTCCGCGTGTGGGAAGAAAGGGCACTATGCTAAAGTGTGCCGAGCTAAACCACCTTCGAAGCCAAGCAGTGCGGCGTGTGACTCTCCAGGATCTGTCTCCTTGTCTCTGGCTTCGTCGAGGTCTTCCACC
Organism: Mustelus asterias; assembly: GCF_964213995.1. Taxonomy (NCBI): domain Eukaryota; kingdom Metazoa; phylum Chordata; class Chondrichthyes; order Carcharhiniformes; family Triakidae; genus Mustelus; species Mustelus asterias. The sequence goes on along the minus strand of NC_135817.1, from coordinate 20,375,848 downwards.
ACGTGCGATTCACGAGCGCCGCCATTCCTGAGGACGATGACGCAAGACACGTGCGACCTGCGAGTTCCGCCACTTTCAACACCATCGACCACGTGCGATCCATGGGCGCAGCCATTTTGGTCGACACCGACCGCAGACGACCAGCAGGGGTCATCATCATCATCGACCATCTCAGCTGCCTGCAGTTGCACTCAAGATTCAACGGTGGCGTCAATCATCCTGGACCAGGCCAAGCCTCACAGACTCGACAAGTCCATGATGGACATAGAGGTAAACGGACGCCTGATACATTGTCTGTTTGACAGCGGGAGCACGGAGAGTTTCATTCATCCTGACACCGTGAAACGGTGCGGTCTCCGAGTACAGACTGTCAGACAGACAATTTCTATGGCGTCGAGGTCCCGATCTGTTACTGTTCTTGGGAGCTGCGTGGTCAACCTAACGGTGCGGGGCACAGTTTATGAGAACTTCAGGCTCCTCGTGTTACCGCACCTTTGCGCTCCGATACTCCTGGGACTAGACTTTATGGTCCACCTGAGGAGTGTGACCCTGCAGTACGATGGGCCACTCCCTCCACTTTCAGTGGGAGAACAGCAGCCTCCAAATTGCCCAGCGCGCTCCACGTGCAGTCTCTCGACACTCAGAATCACCCCACCATCTTTATTTGAGAATCTTGTGCCAGGCTGCAAGCCCATCGCAACTAAGAGCAGGCGTTACAGCGCTGAGGATCAGATCTTTATTCGATCTGAGGTTCAGCGGCTCCTCAGGGAAGGGATCATTCAACCTAGCACTAGCCCATGGAGAGCTCAAGTCGTGGTGGTTAAGACTGGAGACAAGCCCCGCATGGTCATAGACTATAGTCAGACCATTAATAGGTACACGCAGCTGGATGCGTATCCTCTCCCGCGCATATCTGACATGGTCAACCAGATTGCGCAGTACTGGGTGTTCTCCACCATTGACTTGAAGTCAGCCTATCACCAGCTCCCCATTCGCCCAGAGGACCGAAAATATACGGCCTTTGAGGCGGATGGTCGTCTCTACCACTTCTTAAGGGTCCCCTTTGGCGTCACTAATGGGGTCTCGGTCTTCCAGCGTGCAATGGACCAAATGGTGGACCAAAACAGGCTACGGGCTACCTTCCCGTACTGGACAACGTCACTATCTGCGGCCATGACCAGCAGGACCACGATGCCAACCTCCTAAAGTTTTTACGCACTGCATCTCGCCTGAATCTGACCTATAACAGGGAGAAGTGTGTATTCAGCAAGCGCCACCTAGCAATTCTCGGATACGTGGTGGAAAACGGGGTCCTTGGCCCTGATCCAGACCGTATGCGTCCCCTCCTTGAACTTCTCCTACCCACTAGCGTCAAAGCACTGAGAAGATGCTTAGGCTTCTTTTCGTATTACGCACAGTGGGTTCCCAATTATGCGGACAAAGCCCGTCCGCTCATAAAGTCTACCTCTTTTCCCCTGGCAGCAGAGGCTCGCTTAGCCTTTGAAGGGATAAAAGCTGACATCGCGAAAGCCACGATGCACGCTGTCGATGAGTCCAGGAGATTGTCACCACCTCGTGGTCCACCTGTCCGTGAGGAACTGGAGGAGTCACTGGACACCGCCTTGGAGGAGAGGGTCATCACGGTCACCAGAACCGGCGCTACCGCTAGTGTTGAGGAGCTCGCAGAGACGGTGCGGCCCTCCGATACGACTGAACTTGTGAATATATGGACAGTTCGTACTGTTTTTTTGCCCCACTGGCCTTTGTTTTTAAAGGAGGGGTGAATGTGGTGAACCATAGGTGGTTATCACTATGGGTACTTGTACATATGTTACTCTTGTTACTGTTGGGGTTAGGGTTGGGGTGTTCCACCTGTTGGTATTGTTCTGTGGTACACTCCGGTTGGCTCCGCCTACCTATAGGAGTATAAAGGTCACTGCACTGTCTAGCGACCCTTTAGTCTGGGATTGTATTGTTAAGCAGTATGCTCCATTCTTGTTACTAATAAAAGCCTTTATTTCCCGGGTACGATCCAGCCTCCCGAGTGAATTAATCGCGCATCAGTAATGGACAAGGGTGAGTGCTGTCCTACGGGCAGGGTGCTAAATTGGGGGAAGGCTAACGATAGCCGGATTAGGCAGGAATTGGTGGACGTTGATTGGGAGAGGATGTTCGAGGGTAAGTCCACGTCTGGCATGTGGGAGTCTTTTAAGGAACAATTGATAAGGCTGCAGGACAGGCATGTGCCCGTAAAAAGGAAGGATAGGAAAGGTAGGATTCGAGAGCCGTGGATAACCACGCAAATTGAGGATCTGATTAACATGAAAAGGGAGGCGTACGTGAAGTCCAGGCAACTGAAAACAGATGGAGCTCTGGAGGAATACAGAGAGAGTAGGAAAGAACTCAAACGGGGAGTTAGGAGGGCAAAAAGAGGTCACGAGATGTTCTTGGCAGGCAGGATTAAGGAGAATCCTAAGGCATTCTATTCATACATTCGGAACAAAAGAGTTGTCAGGGAGAAAATCGGACCTCTCAGGGACAAAGGAGGGGAATTATGCTTAGAACCCAAGGGAATAGGGGAGATCCTAAATGAATACTTTGCATTGATATTCACGAAGGAGAGGGACGTGTTAACCGGGAGTGTCTCGGAGGGGGGTGTTGACCCGTTAGAGAAAATCTCCATTACAAGAGAGGAAGTGTTAGGTTTTTTAGGGAACATTAAAACTGACAAAGCCCCAGGGCCTGACGGCATCTATCCTAGACTGCTCAGGGAGATGAGAGCTGAATACACTGCAGTGAAATGTGGAAGTCAGAGGGATGGAGGAAGCTTCCTGCTATAGTACCAATTTTGTTGATTTTAATCATCTACCCACTACCAAACTCATAGATTCCTATAGATTAAAATGGAGATCTCAAGATCCACAATCACCTGTTTCTCTCAAGCATGTTACAATTTTCACATATCATGCATTTGAGTAAATCTGTAGTATCTGTTTCTATTGTCTCTCCAGGGAAGCTGTTCCAGAGATACCCATGGATGCAATAGCATATGCAAAGAAATCTATCCACATCCCAAGCAACAAATTCTAAACCACCTCTCCCATCATACAGTAAGGCCTGAGTCAAATATAACCTAAATTCAAGGTTGACATTTCTTGGCAAATTGGTAGTAGTTTTATATTTATCGAAGTTCAATGGTATTTCCTCTTGACGTTCCTATTTAACAAGACTGAGCCTCTCACATAAATATGCACAGACTCTTTCCTTAAACCTATGCCCTGAATTTAGTTTGGGTTAACCCTGGGTGTGCTAAATGACTGTTGCAGTTTCTTAATACGTATCCTCATCAAAACAAAGCTTTTATACATTTCTAATTCCGAATATTATGAAGTATTATTGGAACTCCTGTGACATTGCATGTGGAGAGCCAAGATCAAGTGTTGCTTCAGGTGAGCCAAGTTTAAAGGGTGGAGAATAAAGAGACCAGCGTAAACAGGCAAAAAGTCAACCTCAGTTTTAAATTTATACATTCTGCTCTTATTTTGCACATTTGGTTTATCTAGCTATTCACTGTTAAAAATAACAAAACTACAGTAATTTGAGAAACAAAGTTGATCGGAGCATAGGGCTTCAGGCTGAGGAGATGCAAAGCTGAGGCACTACAGCATAGCTAGAGGTAGCAGAAGTGAATACTGGATGACAAGTTTAAGTAGGTGATTTCCTTTATAAATGTGGATACAGGAATTTACAAAGAAAAAAGTGGAAATGATGGTGTGACAACAGGAAGTAAGGCTTTGCTTGGCTGAAGTATGGGTTTTAATATATTTTGCAATAGTGGTTCAGAGTGCCTACAAAGAAGGAAATGGGCATATGTAGAGGATTACCATGCAATGCTAACCAATCTGTGCTGTTAGAAACGCCTACCAATCTAAAACTTGAAACCCAGTTAACTAAGTTCCATTTATACTTATATTTTATATTTGTTGATTTTTTTCATGTTTGAATTTTGTGAGCCTGGGCGGGGGTGGGGGGGCGGGGTTTAGATATCTCTCATTAATGGATTAATGCTAAATCAGAGTGCTAAAACCTGTTACACATATGAATGAAACAACTTGGCGTTTTCAAAGGGGTGTTTTCCAGTGACACAGGTGTCTCGCTATTGGCCGTTGGTGGGATCTTCTGGTCCCGCCCACCGATGTCTGCGGCGTTTCTGTGTGGCTCGTTTGTCCCACTCCTGGGGAACCCACTGTGGGAGGTCGCCATCAGCGGGACTGGAAGATCCTGCCAGTCAGAAGGGCTTGAAAATCTTGGCCCCAAGTCTTGGCCAACGAAAACAAAAGTGTGGACATTCTGTATTAGCGTATTCAACATCAAATCATTGAACATTAGAGCGTAGGAACAGATCATTGAGTACATCAAATCTTCACACAAGCAACAAAATCTAGTCACAAGATAAACGCAAAATACTGCGGATGCTGGAATCTGAAACAAAAGCAGAAAAATGCAGGAAAGTCTCAGCAGCTCTGACAGCATCTGTGGAGAGTAGAGCCAACGTTTCGAGTCTGGATGACCCTTTGTCAGAGCTGCTCTGACGAAGGGTCATCCAGACTCGAAACATTGGCTCTACTCTCTCTCCACAGATGCTGTCAAAATCTAATCACACTCCGTTCCTTCAGTATTCCTTTCTTTCTTTCAGTTCTTTAAAAAAAATAAAATTATGGCCTCTATTTTAACAATGGCTTAATAAAGAGAGTTTCACATTTTAGCCAGATTGGTTTAGGGAACCCATTTAGTCCTTATTTCTCTGCTAAAATTTATTTGCATGTCTTAATCCTTGAGTTCACAGTGATTATGGTATCACGATAACTGGCAACCTTCCCTTTTAGTCAGAATCCACTCATTCTTTTAGGCTAACTTGCTAAACTTTCCAGTGATTAGTCAAGTCGGCAAACAACTAAACTGCACATAAACAGTTCCACTCAGAAAGCTTTAATTTATCCAGACTAACATAATTCTGCAGTTAGCTGCTATCTGTTTAATTGAAATATTGCACATGTGAACACAATAAGCAGTGTGCTAAATATAGCGTGGAGAAATTTCAACCTCCGATTATGTAGGAGTGCTGTCTTTCTGTTCTGCCTTGAGATTTGAATCTAATCCAGAAAAAAAGATATTTGCCAACTTTTTCTGAGGGTTGTAATGGTCCTATGTAAAATAAGTTTCTGAGACTCAACACAATTCCAAGTGACCACTGTTGAATGTAAGGAAACATTCATAATTCAATATGAATTGCCTGACTTCTGAGATGCCACAAGATAGTTGGTATGGGAAATGGAAAATTCACATCTGTGCAGCAGAACTGCCTCATTGTTTGGGCAATGTAGTAAGAGTTTCATAAATACTAGATCCATCTAAAAGACTTAAAAAGGGAAAGCTTAGGGAAGAAATATCCTGAGAGTAAGTCACTGCTATTGACTAAAAATTGTTGCTAAATGTGACTATGTTGTGTGGGAGATGAGGGCTACGTCCATTGAATCCTCTGACAGATATACCATGTTCAGCAACAAAAACAGAAAGCACTGGAAGATCTCAGCAGGTCTGACAGCATCTGTGGAGAGAGAACAGAAAGATGAGAGAATCCAGACTTGAAATGTTAGCTCTGTTCTGTCTCCACACATGCTGTCAGACTTGCTGAGATTTTCCAGTATTTTCTGTTTTCGTTTCAGATTCCAACACCCTAAGTAATTTGCTTTTAACCTTTTTAACCTACTTCATGTTGTTCACCATATGTAATCAAATCACATGTTATGTCGCCAAATTTAAGATGAATGCCAATATCACTTTGTAATAGTGTCCTATATGTGTGCATAGGGTAGAAATTGATCCTCATAAAATGTGCCTGTAAAAAAATCAATTTTGCAACACAGTTTTACATTCAAGAATGCCTGAGAAACATCCAACACAAAATTGGGTCAGGCAATTTTTCTGGTGTCTGAGGCTGCCACCTAAAATAAGGATTAGATTTCCTGCACATTCTACTGAGGAACTGCTTCCCTATCTAAGGGCTCAGCTGTGGCTCAGTTGGAGGCACCCTTGCTTCTGAATTGCAAGGTTCTGGGTTCAAGTCCTATGTGGAGATGCCGGCGTTGGACTGGGGTAAACACAGTAAGAAGTTTAACAACACCAGGCTAAAGTCCAACAGGTTTATTTTGGTAGCAAAAGCCACACACGCTTTCGGAGCTCTAAGCCCCTTCTTCAGGTGAGTGGGAATTCTGTTCACAAACAGGGCATATAAAGACACAGACTCAATTTACATGAATAATGGTTGGAATGCAAATACTTACAACTAATCAAGTCTTTAAGAAACAAAACAACGTGAGTGGAGAGAGCATCAAGACAGGCTAAAAAGATGTGTATTGTCTCTAGACAAGACAGCCAGTGAAACTCTGCAGGTCCAGGCAGGCTGTGGGGGTTACAGATAGTGTGACATGAACCCAACATCCCGGTTTAGGCCGTCCTCATGTGTGCGGAACTTGGCTATCAGTTTCTGCTCAGCGACTCTGCGCTGTCGTGTGTCGTGAAGGCCGCCTTGGAGAGCGCTTACCCGAATATCAGAGGCCGAATGCCCGTGACCGCTGAAGTGCTCCCCAACAGGAAGAGAACAGTCTTGCCTGGTGATTGTCGAGCGGTGTTCATTCATCCGTTGTCGCAGCGTCTGCATGGTTTCCCCAATGTACCATGCCTCGGGACATCCTTTCTTGCAGCGTATCAGGTAGACACTGTTGGCCGAGTTGCAAGAGTATGTACCGTGTACCTGGTGGATGGTGTTCTCATGTGAGATGATGGCATCTGTGTCGATGATCTGGCACGTCTTGCAGAGGTTGCTGTGGCAGGGTTGTGTGGTGTCATGTGGTGTCAAGCCTTCAGGAGAACAGTGACCATGACACCACACAACCCTGCCACAGCAACCTCTGCAAGACGTGCCGGATCATCGACACAGATGCCATCATCTCACGTGAGAACACCATCCACCAGGTACACGGTACATACTCTTGCAATTCGGCCAACATTGTCTACCTGATACGCTGCAAGAAAGGACGTCCCGAGGCATGGTACATTGGGGAAACTATGCAGACGCTGCGACAACGGATGAATGAACACCGCTCGACAATCACCAGGCAAGACTGTTCTCTTCCTGTTGGGGAGCACTTCAGCGGTCACGGGCATTCGGCCTCTGATATTCGGGTAAGCGCTCTCCAAGGCGGCCTTCACGACACAGGACAGCGCAGAGTCGCTGAGCAGAAACTGATAGCCAAGTTCCGCACACATGAGGACGGCCTAAACCGGGATGTTGGGTTCATGTCACACTATCTGTAACCCCCACAGCCTGCCTGGACCTGCAGAGTTTCACTGGCTGTCTTGTCTGGAGACAATACACATCTTTTTAGCCTGTCTTGATGCTCTCTCCACTCACGTTGTTTTGTTTCTTAAAGACTTGATTAGTTGTAAGTATTCGCATTCCAACCATTATTCATGTAAATTGAGTCTGTGTCTTTATATGCCCTGTTTGTGAACAGAATTCCCACTCACCTGAAGAAGGGGCTTAGAGCTCCGAAAGCTTGTGTGGCTTTTGCTACCAAATAAACCTGTTGGACTTTAACCTGGTGTTGTTAAACTTCTTCAAGTCCTATTCCAGGGCTCAAGTACAAAACTTTAGGCTGTCACTCCATTACAGTGCGAGGGTGTATTGCACTGTTGAATGTGCTGTCTTGATGAGACGTTAAACCAAGGCCCTATCTGCTTGTTTGGTAGGTGTAAGAGATCCCATGACATATTTTGAAGAAGAGTGGGGGAGCTATCCCTGGTGTCCTGACCAATATTCACCCTTCAATCGGCATCACGAAAAACAGATTAACTGCTCATTGTCATACTGCTGTTTGTGGGAATTTGTGAAGGGTAGATTACTTGTTGCAATTCCTACATTACAACAGTAACTACCCTTCCATATACAGTACTTCATTGGCTGTAAAGTGCTTTTAGACATCCAGTGGTTGTAAAAAGACTAAATAAATGAAAGTCTTTATTTCAGGAAGAGGTCTGCCATAAGTGAACCATAGTAAGAAGTCTCACAACTTGGGTGGAGAAATGTCAGATGGAGCTCAATCCGGACAAGTGTGAGATAATGCATTTTGGAAGGTCCAACGCATGTAGGAATTATACAATAAATGGTAGAACCCTGAGGAGTATTGACAGGCAGAGAGATCTGGGTGTGCATGTCCACCAATCACTGAAAGTGGCAATGCAGGTGGATAACGTAGTCAAGAAAGCATACGGCATGCTTGCCTTCATTGGTCGCGGCATTGAGTATAAAAATTGGCAGGTCATGCTGCAGGTGTACAGAACCTTATTCAGACCTCATTTAGAATATTGTGTACGATTCTGGTCACCACAATACCAGAAGGATGTGGATGCTTTAGAGAGGGTACAGAAGAGGTTTACCAGACTGTTGCCTGGTCTGGAGGATATTAGCGACAAAGAGAACAAGAGAACAAAGAACAATACAGCACAGGAACAGGCCCTTCGGCCCTCCAAGCCCGCGCCGCTCCCCGGTCCAGGATTGAATCCTGAATCCAGGATCCCCGCCCAATTTTCCAGCCTATCTACATACCAATATCCTATCCACCGAGCTGTCCCCCACAGCTACGATGCTTTGTTCATTACAACCTATTAACTCACCCCCACCCCCCCATTCCAGACCATGTGATCTCCAGGGAGAGGCGAAAACCCAGAGTGAAAAACCTGAGGGACAATATGGGGAAAAAAAAATCTGGGAAATTCCTCTCCGACCCCCTGAGGCGATCGAAACGAGTCCAGGAGATCACAATGGCCCTGATCGGAAAATGCTTCCCAACCCTAGTCATTTCCACTTCCACGAGAAACAAGGAACAATTAGCCCGCGCCGCTCCCTGGTCCAAACTAGACCACTCTTTTGTATCCCTCCATTCCCACTCCGTTCATATAGCTATCTAGATAAGTCTTAAACGTTCCCAGTGTGTCCGCCTCCACCACCTTGCCCGGCAACACATTCCAGGCCCCCACGACCCTCTGTGTGAAATATGTCCTTCTGATATCTGTGTTAAACCTCCCCCCCTTCACCTTGAACCTATGACCCCTCGTGAACGTCACCACCGACCCGGGGAAAAGCTTCAGACCATTCACCCTATCTATGCCTTTCATAATTTTATACACCTCTATTAAGTCTCCCCTCATCCTCCGTCTTTCCAAGGAGAACAACCCCAGTTTCCCCAATCTCTCCTCATATCCAAGCTCCTCCATACCAGGCAACATCCTGGTAAACCTCCTCTGTACTCTCTCCAAAGCCTCCACGTCCTTCTGGTAGTGTGGCGACCAGAACTGGACGCAGTATTCCAAATGCGGCCGAACCAACGTTCTATACATCTGCAACATCAGACCCCAACTTTTATACTCTATGCCCCGTCCTATAAAGGCAAGCATGCCATATGCCTTCTTCACCACCTTCTCCACCTGTGACGTCACCTTCAAAGATCTGTGGACTTGCACACCCAGGTCCCTCTGCGTCTCTACACCCTTTATGGTTCTTCCATTTATCGTGTAGCTCCTCCTTACATTATTCCCACCAAAATGCATCACTTCGCATTTATCAGGATTGAACTCCATCTGCCATTTCCTTGCCCAAATTTCCAGCCTATCTATATCCTTCTGTAGCCTCTGACAATGTTCCTCACTATCTGCAAGTCCTGCCAGTTTTGTGTCGTCCGCAAACTTACTGATCACCCCAGTTACTCCTTCTTCCAGATCATTTATATAAATCACAAACAGCAGAGGTCCCAATACAGAGCCCTGCGGTACACCACTAGTCACAGGCCTCCAGCCGGAAAAAGACCCTTCCACTACCACCCTCTGTCTTCTATGACCAAGCCAGTTCTCCACCCATCTAGCCACCTCCCCCTTTATCCCATGGGATCCAACCTTTTTCACTAGCCTACCATGAGAGACTTTGTCAAACGCTTTACTAAAGTCCATATAGACAACATCCACGGCCCTTCCTTCGTCAACCATTTTGGTCACTTCTTCAAAAAACACCACCAGGTTCGTGAGGCATGACCTCCCTCTCACAAAACCATGTTGACTATCGTTAATGAGTTTATTCCTTTCTAAATGCGCATACATCCTATCTTTAAGAATCTTCTCCAACAACTTCCCCACCACGGACGTCAAGCTCACCGGCCTATAATTACCCGGGTTATCCTTCCTACCCTTCTTAAATAACACGACCACATTGGCTATCCTCCAATCCTCTGGGACCTCACCTGTGTCCAGTGACGAGACAAAGATTTGCGTCAGAGGCCCAACGATTTCACCTCTCGTCTCCCTGAGCAGCCTTGGATAGATTCCATCAGGCCCTGGGGATTTGTCAGTCTTTATATTCTCTAACAAACCTAACACTTCCTCCTTTGTGACAAGGAGAGGTTGGATAAACTCGGTTTGTTTTCACTGGAACGATGGAGGTTGAGGGATGACCTGATAGAGGTTTACAAGATTATGAATGGCCTGGTCAGAGTGGATAGTCAGATGCTCTTTCCTAGGGTAGAAAAGTCAAGTACTAGGGGACATAGGTTTAAGGTGCGGAGGGAAAAGTTTAGAGGAGATGTGCAAGGCAAGTTTTTTACAAAGAGGGTGGTGAATGTCTGAAACGCGCTGCTTGGGGAGGTCTGGGAGCAGGTACGATAGCAGCATTTAAGGAGCAACTAGACGAATACATGAATAGGATGGGAATGGAAGGATACAGACTCCGTAATTGCATATGGTTTTAGATTAGGCAGGCATCATGATCGACGCAGGCTTGGAGGGCTGAAGGGCCTGTTCCTGTGCTGTACTTTTCTTTTTGTTCTTTAACACCAGGTTAAAGTCCAACAGGTTTATTTGGAATCATGAGCTTTTGGTGCGCTGCTCCTTCATCAGGTGAGTGGAGAGGTAGGTGTCACAAACACGGCATACACAGACAAAGGCATAATTGCAAGGCAGCCTTCAAGGCACATGACAACGCAAAATTGCCGAGCAGAAACGTATAGCCAAGTTCCGCACGCATGAGGATGGCCTCAACTGGATCTTGAGTTCATGTTTGATTTGATTAATTTTTGTCACATTTATTAGCATACAGTGAAAAGTATTGTTTCTTGCATGTTATACAGACAACGCATACCATACATAGAGTAGGAAACGAGAGAGTTTAGAATGTAGTGTTACAGTTATAGCTAGAGTGTAGAGGAAGATCAACTTAATGCAAGGTAGGTCCATTCAAAAGTCTGATGGCAGCAGGGAAGAAGCTGTTCTTGTGTCGGTTGGTATGTGACCTCAGACTTTTGTATCATTTTCCCGACGGAAGAAGGTGGAAGAGAGAATGTTTGGGATGCATGGGGTCCTTAATTATGCTGGCTGCTTTGCCGAGGCAGCGGGAAGTGTAGACAGAGCCAATGGATGGGAGGCTGCATGTAACCCCCACCATTTGGCCTGTGCTTGCAAAATCCTATTAACTGTCCTAGCTTGAGACAATTGACACCTCTTTAACCTGTGATTATCCCTCTCTCCACTTATATTGTCTGTACCTGAAAAGTCTTGATTACCTGAAAAGACTCACATTCCAACCATTATCTTGCAATTGTGTCTTTGTCTATATATGCCGTGTTTGTGAAACCGACCTCTCCACTCACCTGATGATGAAGCAGCGCTCCAAAAGCTCGTGATTCTAAATAAACCTGTTAGACTATAACCTGGTTTTGTGAGACTTCGTACTGTGCCCACCCCAGCCCAATGCCGACATATCCACATCATAAGTTAACTAATTATTCATGGTCCTTGGACCTCTGCCTCCTACAGCAAGCATCATTCGTTGTGTCCTTCTTGCATTAAAAATGGCTTAAAAGAATTTCTAAACCCTACTGTTTATTGCCCTCTTGAGTCTGCATCTCTGAAAATTGTTAAAGCAAACAGAGTTTAAAAAAACACAATCCCCTCAGGCACTGAGCCAGTCTGTTGTATCACACCCCTACAGTGAACCTCAGAATTTCAAGAAGATGACTCACTATCACCCACTTGTGAAAACTAGAACTGAGCAATAAGTGTCGACTTTGCCAACATTCTTCACAACCTGAGAATGTACAATAAAAAATTCCTCATGGCAGGCTAGTGCAAAAGGTTAAATCTCACAGGATCAAAGGTGAACTAGCTAGATGGGTACAGAACTGGCTTGGCCATAGTCGCTGAGCAGAAACTGATAGCCAAGTTCCGCACACATGAGGACGGCCTAAACCGGGATGTTGGATTTATGTCACATTATCAGTAACCCCCACAGCTTGCCTCCTGGACTTGCAGGCTGTCCTGTCTGGAGACAATACACATCTCTTTAACCTGTGCTTAATGCTCCCTCCAAACATTGTATCTTTAAGATCTGGCTGGCTGTAGGGATTCGCATTCTAATCAGTATTCTGTAACTTGATTTTGTGTCTCTGTGCACTGTTTGAGAGCACATTTCCACTCCATCTGACGAAGGAGCAGCGCTCCGAAAGCTTATGGTATTTGCTACCAAATAAACCTGTTGGACTTTAGCCTGGTGTTGTTAAAACTCTTCCTACGTTGGCCATAGAAGACAGAGGGTAGCAGTGGAGGGATCTTTTTCTGATTGGAGGTCTGTGACTAGTGGTGTTCTGCAGAGCTCTGTACTGGGACCTCTGCTGTTTGTGATATATATAAATGGTTTGGAAGAAGATGTAGCTGGTCTGATTAGTAAGTTTGCGGATGACACAAAGATTGCTGGAGTTGCGGATAGTGATGAACATTGTCAGAGAATACAGCAGGATATAGATAGGCTGGAAAATTGGGCGGAGAAATAGCAGATGGAATTTAATCCAGATAAATGCGAAGTGATGCATTTTGGTAGACCTAATGCAGCAGGGAGCTATACAATAAATGGCAGAACCATCAGGAGTATAGACACACAGAGGGATCTGGGTGTGCAAGTCCACAGATCCTTAAAGGTGGCAGCACAGGTGGAAAAGGTGGTGAAGAAGGCATATGGCATGCTTGCGTTCATTGGTAGTCATGATGTGGAGATGCCGGCGTTGGACTGGGGTAAACACAGTAAGAAGTTTAACAACACCAGGTTAAAGTCCAACAGGTTTATTTGGTAGCAAAAGCCACACAAGCTTTCGGAGCTCCAAGCCCCTTCTTCAGGTGAGTGGGAATTCTGTTCACAAACAGGACATATAAAGACACAGACTCAATTTACATGAATAATGGTTGGAATGCGAATACTTACAACTAATCAAGTCTTTAAGAAACAAAACAACGTGAGTGGAGAGAGCATCAAGACAGGCTAAAAAGATGTGTATTGTCTCCAGACAAGACAGCCAGTGAAACTCTGCAGGTCCAGGCAATTGTGGGGGTTACAAATAGTGTGACATGAACCCAATATCCCGGTTTAGGCCGTCCTCGTGTGTGCGGAACTTGGCTATCAGTTTCTGCTCAGCGACTCTGCGCCGTCATGTGTCGTGAAGGCCGCCTTGGAGAACGCTTACCCGAATATCAGAGGGTGAATGCCCGTGACCGCTGAAGTGCTCCCCAACAGGAAGAGAACAGTCTGGCCTGGTGATTGTCGAGCAGTGTTCATTCATCCGTTGTCGCAGCATCTGCATAGTTTCCGCAATGTACCATGCCTCGGGACATCCTTTCTTGCAGCGTATCAGGTAGACAACGTTGGCCGAGTTGCAAGAGTATGTACCGTGTACCTGGTGGATGGTGTTCTCACGTGAGATGATGGCATCTGTGTCGATGATCCGGCACGTCTTGCAGAGGTTGCTGTGGCAGGGTTGTGTGGTGTCATGGTCACTGTTCTCCTGAAGGCTGGGTAGTTTGCTGCGGACAATGGTCTGTTTGAGGTTGTGCGGTTGTTTGAAGGCAAGAAGTGGGGGTGTGGGGATGGCCTTGGCGAGATGTTCGTCTTCATCAATGACATGTTGAAGGCTCCGGAGGAGATGCCATAGCATCTCCGCTCCGGGGAAGTACTGGACGACGAAGGGTACTCTGTCCACTGTGTCCTGTGTTTGTCTTCTGAGGAGGTCGGTGCGGTTTTTCGCTGTGGCGCGTTGGAACTGTTGATCAATGAGTCGAGCGCTATATCCTGTTCTTATGAGGGCATCTTTCAGCGTCTGGAGGTGTCTGTTGTGATCCTCCTCATCCGAGCAGATCCTGTGTATACGGAGGACTTGTCCGTAGGGGATGGCTTCTTTAACGTGTTTAGGGTGGAAGCTGGAGAAGTGGAGCTTCGTGAGGTTATCCGTGGGCTTGTGGTACAGTGAGGTGCTGAGGTGACCGTCCTTAATGGAGATGCATGTGTCCAAGAATGCAGCCGATTCCGGAGAGTAGTCCATGGTGAGTCTGATGGTGGGATGGAACTTGTTGATGTCATCATAGAGTTGTTTCAGTGATTGTTCACCATGAGTCCAAAGGAAGAAAATGTCATCGATGTATCTAGTGTATAGCATCGGTTGAAGGTCCCGTGCGGTGAAGAAGTCTTGTTCGAACCTGTTAAAGTTAAAGACTGTTAAAGTTAAACAAGTTAAAGACTTGATTAGTTGTAAGTATTCGCATTCCAACCATTATTCATGTAAATTGAGTTTGTGTCTTTATATGCCCTGTTTGTGAACAGAATTCCCACTCACCTGAAGAAGGGGCTTGGAGCTCCGAAAGCTTGTGTGGCTTTTGCTACCAAATAAACCTGTTGGACTTTAACCTGGTGTTGTTAAACTTCTTACTGCCTATATTGGACAGGGCATAGAGTATAAAAGTTGGCATATGATGTTGCAGTTACATAGAACGTTGGTTAGGCCACATTTGGAATACTGCGTCCAGTTCTGGTCGCCACACTACCAGAAGGACGTGGAGGCTTTGGAGAGAGTGCAGAGGAGGTTTACCAGGATGTTGCCTGGTATGGAGGGTATTAGCTATGAGGAGAGATTGAGTAGACTAGAGTTGTTCTCCCTGGAAAGACGGAGGTTGAGGGGCGACCTAATAGAGGTTTATAAAATTATGAAGGGCATAGATAGGGTGAACAGTTGGAAGCTTTTTCCCAGGTCAGAAATGACAAACACAAGGGGTCACAAGTTCAAAGTGAGGGGGGCAAGGTTCAATACAGATATGTGGGGGACATATTTTACACAGAGGGTGGTGGGGGCCTGGAATGCACTACCAAGCAAGGTGGTTGAGGCAGACACGCTAGGATCATTTAAGACTTATCTAGATAGCCAAATGAACAGACTGGGAATAGAGGGATACAAACGGATGGTCTAGTTAGGAACACATGATCGGTGCAGGCTTGGAGGGCCGAAGGGCCTGTTCCTGTGCTGTATTGTTCTTTGTTCTTTGAGGTACCCTGCTTACCTCGTTTCCAAGGGGATAACCTCTAAATGGTTAAGATGATGTAGAGATGCCAGCTTTGGACAGGGATGGGCATAGTATGAAGTCTCACAACACCAGGTTAAAGTCCAACAGGTTTATTTGCTAGCACGAGCTTTCGGAGCACTGCTTCTTCATGAGTGGGTGGAGAGTTGGGTTCACAAACAGGGCATATAGTCAGAGACTATTTCCTCGGGTGGATGTAGCTGTTACTAGGAGGCATAACTATAAGGTTCATGGTGGGAGATATAGGAGGGATGTCCGAGGTAGATTCTTTACTCAGAGAGTGGTTGGGGTGTGGAATGGACTGCCTGCTGTGATAGTGGAGTCGGACACTTTAGGAACTTTCAAGCGGTTATTGGATAGACACATGGAACACACTACAATGATAGGGAGTGGGATAGCTTGATCTTGGTTTCGGACAAAGCTCGGCACAACATCATGGGCCGAAGGGCCTGTACTGTGCTGTACTGTTCTATATTCTACATATAGACACAGACTCAATTGCAAGATAATGATTGGAATGCGAGTCTTTATTGGTAATCAAGTCTTTACAGGTACAGACAATGGAGTGGATGCGAGTCTGTACCTTTACAGGTACAGACAAACCGAGGCATTGTACTTCGGTGAGACCATGCAGACGCTACAACAACAGATGAATGGACACCGCTCGACAATCACCAGGCAGGAGTGCTCCCTTCCTGTCGGGGACCACTTCAGCAGTCAAGGACATTCAGCTTCCAATCTTAGGGTAAGCATTCTCCAAGGCGGCCTTCAAGACACACGACAATGCAGAATCGCCAAGCAGAAACTAATAGCCAAGTTGCGCATACATGAGGGTGGCTTCAACCGGGATCTTGGGTTCATGTCATACTATGGTGTAACCCCCACCTTTGGCCTGGGCTTGCAAAATCCTACTAACTGTCCTGGCTTGAGACAATTCACACCTCTTTAACCTGTCATTATCGTGTGTCTTGAAGGCCACCTTGGAAAATGCTTACCCGAACATTGGAGGCGGCCTTCAAGACACACGACAACGCAGAATCACCAAGCAGAAACTGATTGCCAAGTTCCACACATGAGGATGGCCTCAACCGGGATCTTGGGTTCAGGTCACACTATCTGTAACCCCCACGACTTGCCTGGGCTTGCAAAATCTTACTAACTGTCCTGGCTTGAGACAATTCACACCTCTTTAACCTGTGCTTAACCCTTTCTCCACTCGCATTGTCTGTACCTGTAAAGACTTGATTACCTGTTAAGACTCGCATTTCAACCATTATCTTGCAATTGAATCTGTGTCTACATATGCCCTGTTTGTGAACCCAACTCTCCACTCACCTGATGCAGCAGCAGCGCTCCGAAAGCTTGTGCTACCAAATAAACCTGTTGGACTTTAACCTCATGTTGTGAGACTTCTTACAGTAAACGGTTAAGACATGGAGAGGCGGTTAAAGGGGAAATCGGAAACTGCCATAGATTGAAGGTTCTTTTCATCTCTGTACTGTCTCTTGGATATTGGGTCTGCAATACTGACATGTTCTTTCTTCTCTTCCTCTGAATCTTGGGATTTTATTTTCTTCTCCTTAAGGTTCAACATTTAAAGATCCCAGTATCTATAAGAAGAAGTGTATGTGCACCATTACCTCCAAGACCCCCTCCAAGTTAAACACCATCCTGACTTGGACATAACTTGCCATTCCTTCATCGTTGCTAGATTAAAATGATGGACCCATCTACCTAACAACACCATGGGTGCACATTCATCACAGGAACTACAGAAGGTTCACTATCTATTCAGGACAATGAGGAATGGGCAATAAATGCTGACTTTGCTAATGACATCCTCATCTCAAGAATAAATTTTAAAAATTATTAATAGGCAGTCTTACTCATCACCTTGTAAGAACTATCTTCTCAACTGATCAACACATGCTGCGACCTTGTTTCCCACCCAACCCAATGTGCCTTTGCCTGGTTTCCTATCTCTCTCTTGCTGTGATATTTTTCCTATTTTACCCCTTCTCTCCATTGCCATTTTTTTGTTTTCATACACCTCACTTCCTCCACTCAGCTAAATTTTCAGTCATTAGACATTGGCAAAACAAGTTTCCAAATTTGCTTTGTTGAAACACCTAAAAGACTTGAGATAACTCTGTTTATGGATTAGACAAGGCTTTGGCATATAGTTACAAGCTACGTCCTGGCAGAAATATGTAGACTGCTAAGTGACTCTTCTCCCGGTGAACAGTGGATCTGGAATGGGATTATCGAGTTACAGAGTTTTACAGCACAGGAAGAGGGCCTTCAGCCTGTCATGTCTGTGCCAGCCATCCAGCACCTATTCAAACATTCCCACATTCCAGAACGTGGTCCTGCCTTGTATGCTATAGCATTTCAAGGACTCATCTAAGTGTTTCTTAAATATTGTGGAGTATTCCTGCCTCCAACACCCTTTCAGGCAGTAAGTTCTCGATTCCCACCACCCTTAAGTTTTTCCTCAAGTCCCCTCTAAATCTCCTGCCCCTTACTTTAAATCTATGCCCCTTGGTTATTGACCCCTCTACTAAGGGGAAAATTTTCTTCCTATCTACCTTATCTATGTCACCCATAATCTTATGCACATCAATCAGGTCCGCATGCATCCTTCTCTGTTCTAAGGAATATTACCCCAGCCTAACCGGTCTCTCTTGGTTGAAACACTCCAGCCCAGGCAACAACCTGATGAATCTTCTTTGAACACTCATGCGCTGAATTCCTTTGAGTCAGAGTCGGGCATGATTCTGATTGGGGCAGAGATGACCTCTCACAAGAAGTAGATGCCTTATGTTATAAGTCTTGGGCCAGGATGTTCCAGCCCAGCCTGTCACTAGGATCTTGCACTGCCGCTGAAATGGATGGACCTCCATGGCCTGCCATCTCCCGCAGCAGGACAGTCACAATGGGATGAGAAAATCCCAACCTCGGTCTATGTGATTTACTGGAGTAGCTTCAACTGCATAAAAGGATTGGAGAAGAATTTTGCAGGTATTTAGATTGCCTGGGTTTTTATTTGATTTCTCATTTCTCCCAGGAGATGGCTCCTGGTGATTAGTTAGTGTTTGTATCATGATGCTAAGGATGAGTTTTGTCCTATATGACATTTTTGCACGCTCATACATAGAACCAACAATGCAGCTCCAACAGTCATCACGCTCTAAGAAATAGAGACACTAATTAACTGATTTAAGATGATTGGCAAAAGATCCAGACAGTGGGTGAGGAGAATTTGTTTTAGGCAGTGTGAGTTATTATAATCTGGAATACACTGTCTGAAATGGTGTTGGAAACAGATTAACTAGTAATTTTCAAAAAGGATTTGGATATTATATTCTTGAAAAGGAAAAGAATAAACCGCTATTGGAAAAGAACTGGAGGTGGGACTAACTGGATAGCTCTGTCAAACAGCTGGCACAGGCACAATTCCAAATAGCTTCTTGCTGTAAAATTCCATGGCTGCAAAATTCATTAAGGCCTGAAAATGGGTTACTTTAGAGGCTGGTGGCACAGAAATTTCCTGCTGCCTGTTTGTTTAAATAATCTCAGCGTGCAGCCAGTTCTGAAAAGAACTTGAAAGACTTTAATTTACAAAGTGCCATTGATGACCATTGAATATCCCAAAGTGCTTTACATCTAATGAAGTGTTAATATAGGAAATATGGCACTCAATATGCACACGGCAAATTCCCATAAACAGTAAATTACCAGATTAACTGTATTTTGCTGCTGATTGAGGGATGAAGATTGACCAGGATCTTCTTTGAAATATAGTGCCATGGTAACTCTTATGTCCACCTGAGAGGCCAGGTGGGGCCTTGGCTTAACTTCACATCTGAAAGATGATGGTTGGAATTCTCCAGCCATCTAATACAATGTGATTCTCTGGTCCCCGCCAGTGGTGCACCCCCTGTCATGGGTATCCGGGGGTGTAGAGTGGCCTTAATGGGAATTTGGATTGACAGCAGTGGGACTTGATGATCCCACAGTCAGCGAACTGTGTGCCGCTGAAAAAAACAGCGAGGGGTGGTCAGAAAATCTCGTCCGATGTCTCCGATGGTGTAGCATTCCTTCAGTACTATGCTTGATTGTCAGCCTGGATTTTTGTGTTCAAGTCCTGAAGTAGAGCATCAACCTCACAACCTGCTGACTCAGAAGACAATGAGCTTTCAACTGAGCCAGAGGTAACTCACTTCTGAGTGGCTAAATACCTTAGCAGGCAGGTGCAAAGTTTTTTAGAGGCTAACACTACTTAAAGGTTGCCTGCACTACTTAATGCTGGCCTGCTCCAGGTCTGCTTGATCATGCATTTCTTGTGCATGGCTCTCGTTATATATATGTTGCCTATATGTGCATGTGTTGTGCACAGCAGTTATGAACCAGGGGTCCAGCAAGTAGCCCTTGCCACCCAGTAGTCACCCTCTGGCTTGTCATGATGGCTGAAATGTAGGTGGTACAGTGGACTGAACCAGGTGCCCTGGTTTCCTCCCACAGTCCAAAGATTTGCAAGTTAGGTGGATTGGCGGAGGGAGGTGGGCAGTGGGCTTGGGTAAGATGCTCTGCAGAGAGTTGGTGCAGACTGAATGGGCCAAATGGCCTCCTTCTGCACTGTAGGGATTCTACTCTATGGATGGCATCATGACTGCTGCTGGTATATTGGGCATTGAGCTACATGATGCACTGCTGAGTATCAACATACAAAAACTGAACATTGAAGGAGTGGAATCCCTTCTGGCTGTGGTACATTTCATGTGGCGCTCACAAAGTAACATGTCTAAAGTCAATTGGACATTCTGCATCAAGGGGAAATATGCAATCCTGGTGGAGCAAGGTGCTCATCCTGCCTGCTTCTCTCCAGCAAGGGGGAATGAAATGCATTCAGCTCCCTTAGGATACAGAATCGCAATCACCTCCCTGGTATAACAGTGATTGGCAAGCTGGGAGATGCTGCAAACATCACTTGCTCCAGCCTGGAAAACACCCAACACATAAAGGTTCGTGACACAGTCACTAACGCAGCCACCCGCAATGACCTGCTTGCTCCCCAATGACCTCCTTGCCCCCCAATGACCTCCTTGCCCCGCTCTGATGCTGCCTTTTTGGTTACAACAGGTTTGTTGCTGAAGTTCGGGTATGAGGATTGCTTCCTGGAGATCCTGGGTAAATATGGACTCTGCTGACAGCCCTTTCGCCCTTCCTCCGTCTTCGACATGTTGCAGGCCAAGGGTGATGGAAACTACCGCATGCATGTCTGAGAGCAAGTGAACTGAAGGGAATCCTTGAAGTCAGCACCAAGTGACTCACTACTCAGCCTAGTGCAGAGCAAAATACCAAACACCTCTACTCAATCAGCAGCATCCATCAGAAGTCAACCAGCGGCTAACCCGAATCATTTTAAGTAGGACTGGTGGTGGCGATGGCCGGGGGAGGTGGGGTGGTATCCTTCCTGCTGCTGAATGTATGTTCAGCTGTACGAGGTGTTAAAAAATCAGCCCACTTTGAACTCTTCCAGCGGATGCATCCTGTGCATGTGCTAATATTCATACCAAAATGGTCAAGCAGCAGTCGAATTGTGAACCTGGTGCAGGATGTCATCTAAGTTTAAGTTTGGACCTGGAAAGGCAGACATGATGCTGAAATCTTGAGTGCTACACAACTAAATTTTTCTAATGCGGTTCATTTAACTATTTGGTATGACATGCTTGTTGAAATAACATGACAAATGAGAAACATTTTAAAATAATGTGAATAAAGTGTCTTCCATCTTATTAGAACAGCTAGAATGTTATGGAACTGAAAAAACAAGTTTCTGCAATGGATAGGAGTAAGCAGCAACTTGCTGGGGTTAATCCTATCCAGATGCTCATTGTTTAAAGCATACAAGGCCTCTCATTAAAATTCGCATTATTAGTGTTAAAATACAATGTGTGACAGCAATAGGGCAAGTTGTGCAGTATAATAAAAGGTTTTCTTCTCTTTGATCCATCTAGTAAACAGGATGTGTGATTATTTGGCTTCTAACACATGGTACAAATACATTCTCATTTATTGTGCAATATTATACAAACAATGATCTCATTATGGATTCAGTTGTTTTGTTATGAGAAAGGAAAACATTAGTCAATGCGTACATTTGCAACATGTGTGACAACTAAAATGCTTTCACTGGCCAATTTTAGTCACGCAGATTCTCTTCGCTGCACCATTGAGGAGTTTCCTGACACGTTTTAACTGTCATTGTTTCATTTGTTGAAAGTATCTGATTAATTAGTAAATTGCCACACAGTGGTCATTCAGCTGCTTATGTGTGCTTTTCCTGAAGGCAGATCCATTGACTCATTATCTGATGATGAACAAAGAACAAAGAAAATTACAGCACAGGAACAGGCCCTTCGGCCCTCCAAACCTGCACTGACCATGCTGCCCGACTGAACTAAAACCCCCTACCCTTCCGGGGACCATATCCCTCTATTCCCATTCTATTCATGTATTTGTCAAGACACCCCTTAAAAGTCACTACCGTATCCGCTTCCACTACCTCCTCCGGCAACGAGTTCCAGGCACCCATTACTCTCTGTGTAAAAAATCTGCCTCGTATATCTCCTTTAAACCTTGCACTGTCAGGGGATCGGTGGAGGTGGTCATTTGTGTAGCTACTCTGGCTTTAGACCAGGTTTTAATCTGTCTAACATTTTCTGGGTAATCATTCAGGTAATTACACCTTGAACTGTCTGAAGTCTCTGACTCCAGCTCAGAGACATTCACAGGGGGTCCAGGGAACAGGGGAATTGCACATCAGAAGATGAAACATCTAGGGGAAATTCCCATTGAGGTCCGCATTTCAGGACTTTTTCAAGGTCACGATGCACATCTTCAGTTGTACATCTGGTCTCTAATGATCTGGAAGCTGGAAGGTTTAGATTGTTATCTAAATTAAGATGAAACAGAGGCTAATACTTTTGGGCATGAAGTTCAGGAGTAAACAGAAGGATGGGTATGTATTTATAGAGGAGACTTCATGACATCAGGATATCACCAAGAGCTTTACAGGTGATGAAGGGCTGTCACTGCGGTAATGTAGCGTAACATGGTAGCCAGTTTGAACGTAGAAAGATAATCTATTTAATTTACACTGGTTGAGGGTGAATATGGTCTGGGACTTTGGGAAAATCCTCCTGCACTCCATTGAGTAACCTTGTGGGATCTTTGACATTCACCTGAGAGTACAGTCAGGCCTCTGTTTAACATCTCATCTGAAAGATGGCACCGCCAACAGTGAAACACTCCCTCAGTGCTCCACTGGAATGGTAGCCTAGATTTTTAATTCAGGTCTCTGATGGGTTTGAACTCACACCTTCTGACCCAATGGCAATTGAATGCAGATACATTGCCAAGGCTGCAGACGTAATCAAAAGATGAGCTTGTACTCATTGACTGAGGAAAAGGCAGACAACTTGAGATAGATTTTTGTCTTCACTGTAAAATGCAATCTTCTGAAGCAAATTAGAGATCATAGAATCGTAGAACCAGTACAGTGCAAAAGGAGGTCATTTGGCCCGTCGAGCCTGCACCAATAATAATCCCACCCAGGCCTTATTCCCATAACCCCACATATTTACCCTGCTAATCCTCTGACACGAAGGTCAATTTAGCATGGCCCATCAATCTAACCCGCACATCTTTGGACCCTGGGAGGAAACCGGAGCACCCAGAGGAAACCCACGCAGACACCGGGAGAATGTGCAAACTCCACACAAGATGGGAATGTGCAAACTCCACCCAAGATGGGAATCGAACCCGGGTCCCGGGTGCTGTGAGGCAGCAGTGGTAGCCACGTGTCGCCCCAATTGTTTGCCCTTTTATACAGCATGCCTGTTGATGCGCGATTAAATCACTTGGGAGGCTGGATCGTACCCGGGAAATAAAGGCTTTTATTAGTAACAAGAATGGAGCATACTGCATAACAATACAATCCCAGACTAAGGGTCACCAGGCAGTGCAGTGACCTTTACCCTACAGGTAGGCGGAGCCAACCGGAGTGTACCACAGAACAATACCAACAGGTAGAACACCCCAACCCTAACCCCAACAGTGATAACAGTAACATATGTACAAGTATCCATAGTGTTAACCATCTATGGTTCAGTACCCATAGTGGTAACCATCTATGGTTCACCACATTCACCCCTCCTTTAAAACAAAGGCCACTGGGGCAAAAATAAACAGTACGAACTGTCCATATATACACAAGTTCAGTCGTATTGGAGGGCCGCACCGTCTCTGCGACCTCCTCAACACTGGCGGTAGCGCTGGTGACCATGATGACCCTCTCTCCAAAGCGGTGTCCAGTGACTCCTCCAGTTCCTCACGGACAGGTGGACCACGAGGTGGCGACAATCTCCTGGACTCAGGCAAGCTGTACACGGGAGTAAGAGGATTAAGTGGTGGTCCCGATACTGCCCGCGCCATGTCAGGAGGGGAGATAAAGGTCAAGGGGTCCCTAACCAGGGGTGCGGGAGCGACAGGGGTTACCAAGTCCCCTGCAGGCGCCAGATCTCAAATAGAGACCGTGTCCTCTCGCCCGTCAGGATATGCCACATAGGCATATTGAGGGTTGGCGTGGAGGAGATGGACCTGTTCAACCAAAGGGTCGGACTTGCGGGTCCTAACATGCCGCCGCAGGAGGACAGGTCCTGAGTACATCAACCAAGATGGCAGTGAGGTCCCAGAGGAAGACTTCCTAGGGAAGGTAAACATCCGCTCATGTGGGGTAGCGTTGGTTGCCGTACACAGGAGGAACCGGATTGAATGGAGCGCATCAGAAAGTACCTCTTGCCAACGGGAGACTGGAAGACCCTTAGACCTCAACGCCAGTAAGACAGCCTTACAGACTGTAGCATTTTCTCTTTCAACCTGCCCGTTACCCCTGGGGTTGTAACTCGTAGTTCTACTTGAGGCAATCCCTTTTGAGAGCAGGTATTGCCTCAAGTCGTCACTCATAAACGACGAGCCCCTATCGCTGTGGATATAGTTGGGGTAACCAAACAGGGTGAAAAGATCCTGCAATGCTTTGATAACCGTGGCAGCGGTCATGTCTGAAAAGGGAATGGCAAAAGGGAATCGGGAGTACTCGTCAATCACGTTGAGGAAGTACGCATTCTGATCTGTCGAAGGAAGGGGGCCCTTGAAATCCACACTAAGTCTTTCAAAAGGGCGAGTGGCCTTAATGAGGTGTGCCCTGTCAGGTCGGTAGAAGTGCGGCTTGCATTCAGCACATACCTGGCAGCTTCGGGTTATTGACCTGACATCCTCTACTGAATAGGGTAGATTCCGGGCCTTTACGAAATGGAAGAGCTGAGTGATCCCCGGATGGCAGAGATCATTGTGGAGGGCCTGTAACCGATCCTCCTGCACACTGGCACACGTTCCACGCGACAGGGCATCTGAGGGCTCATTGAGCTTCCCCGGACGGTACATGATATCATAGTTGTAGGTGGAGAGTTCGATTCCCCACCTCAAGATTTTTTCATTTTTGATCTTACCCCGTAACGTGTTGTTGAACATGAACGCCACAGACCGCTGGTCCGTGAGCAGGGTGAATCGTTTTCCAGCCAAGTAATGGTGCCAATGCCGGATGGCCTCCACAATGGCCTGAGCCTCTTTTTCCACAGTGGAGTGCCGAATTTCAGGGCCTTGGAGAGTGCGAGAGAAAAAGGCGACGGGCCTGCCCGCCTGGTTAAGTGTGGCAGCCAGGGTGACATCAGATGCATCACTCTCCACCTGGAAGGGGATGGACTCATCGACAGCGTGCATCGTGGCTTTCGCGATGTCAGCTTTTATCCCTTCAAAGGCTAAGCGAGCCTCTGCTGCCAGGGGAAAAGAGGTAGACTTTATGAGCGGATGGGCTTTGTCTGCATAATTGGGAACCCACTGTGCGTAATACGAAAAGAAGCCTAAGCATCTTCTCAGTGCTTTGATGCTAGTGGGTAGGGGAAGTTCAAGGAGGGGACGCATACGGTCTGGATCAGGGCCAAGGACCCCGTTTTCCACCACGTATCCGAGAATTGCTAGGCGGCGCTTGCTAAATACACACTTCTCCCTGTTATAGGTCAGATTCAGGCGAGACGCAGTGCGTAAAAATTTTAGGAGATTGGCATCGTGGTCCTGCTGGTCATGGCCGCAGATAGTGCCGTTGTCCAAGTACGGGAAGGTAGCCCGTAGCCTGTTTTGGTCCACCATTTGGTCCATTGCACGCTGGAAGACCGAGACCCCATTCGTGACGCCAAAGGGGACCCTTAAGCAGTGGTAGAGACGACCATCCGCCTCAAAGGCCGTATATTTTCGGTCCTCTGGGCGGATGGGGAGCTGGTGGTGAGCTGACTTCAAGTCAATGGTGGAGAACACCCGGTACTGCGCAATCTGGTTGACCATGTCAGATATGCGCGGGAGAGGATACGCGTCCAGCTGCGTGTATCTATTAATGGTCTGACTATAGTCTATGACCATCCGGGGTTTGTCTCCAGTTTTAACCACCATGACCTGCGCTCTCCATGGACTAGTGCTAGGTTGAATGATCCCTTCCCTGAGGAGCCGCTGAACCTCAGATCGAATAAAGATCCGATCCTCAGCGTTGTAACGCCTGCTCTTAGTTGCGATGGGCTTGCAGCCTGGCACGAGATTCTCGAATAAAGATGGCGGGTGATTCTGAGTGTCGAGAGACTGCACGTGGAGCGCGCTGGACAATTTGGAGGCTGCTGTTCTCCCACTGAAAGTGGAGGGAGTGGCCCATCGTACTGCAGGGTCACACTCCTCAGGTGGACCATAAAGTCTAGTCCCAGGAGTATCGGAGCACAAAGGTGCGGTAACACGAGGAGCCTGAAGTTCTCATAAACTGTGCCCCGCACCGTTAGGTTGACCACGCAGCTCCCAAGAACGGTAACAGATCGGGACCTCGACGCCATAGAAATTGTCTGTCTGACAGTCTGTAAGAAGTTTAACAACACCAGGTTAAAGTCCAACAGGTTTATTTGGTAGCAAAAGCCACACAAGCTTTCGAGGCTCTGAGCCCCTTCTTCAGGTGAGTGGGAATTCTGTTCACAAACAGAACTTATAAGACACAGACTCAATTTACATGAATAATGGTTGGAATGCGAATACTTACAACTAATCCAGTCTTTAAGAAACAAAACAATGGGAGTGGAGAGAGCATCAAGACAGGCTAAAAAGATGTGTATTGTCTCCAGACAAGACAGCCAGTGAAACTCTGCAGGTCCACGCAACTGTGGGAGTTACAAATAGTGTGACATAAATTCTGATTCTAGGATCGCATGATAAAGACTCAGGAGGAAAAAAGCAGAAATATTTATGTGAAATAGTGTGACATAAACCCAATATCCCGGTTGAGGCCGTCCTTGTGTGTGCGGAACCTGGCTATCAGTTTCTGCTCCGCGACTCTGCGCTGTCGTGTGTCGCGAAGGCCGCCTTGGAGAACGCTTACCCGAATATCAGAGGCCGAATGCCCGTGACCGCTGAAGTGCTCCCCAACAGGAAGAGAACAGTCTTGCCTGGTGATTGTCGAGCGGTGTTCATTCATCCGTTGTCGCAGCGTCTGCATAGTTTCCCCAATGTACCATGCCTCGGGACATCCTTTCTTGCAGCGTATCAGGTAGACAACGTTGGCCGAGTTGCAAGAGTATGTACCGTGTACCTGGTGGATGGTGTTCTCACGTGAGATGATGGCATCTGTGTCGATGATCCGGCACGTCTTGCAGAGGTTGCTGTGGCAGGGTTGTGTGGTGTCTTGGTCACTGTTCTCCTGAAGGCTGGGTAGTTTGCTGCGGACAATGGTCTGTTTGAGGTTGTGCGGTTGTTTGAAGGCAAGAAGTGGGGGTGTGGGGATGGCCTTGGCGAGATGTTCGTCTTCATCAATGACATGTTGAAGGCTCCAGAGGAGATGCCGTAGCTTCTCCGCTCCGGGGAAGTACTGGACAACGAAGGGTACTCTGTCCACTGTGTCCCGTGTTTGTCTTCTGAGGAGGTCGGTGCGGTTTTTCGCTGTGGCGCGTTGGAACTGTTGATCAATGAGTCTAGCGCCATATCCTGTTCTTATGAGGGCATCTTTCAGCGTCTGGAGGTGTCTGTTGCGATCCTCCTCATCCGAGCAGATCCTGTGTATACGGAGGGCTTGTCCGTAGGGGATGGCTTCTTTAACGTGTTTAGGGTGGAAGCTGGAGAAGTGGAGCATCGTGAGGTTATCCGTGGCCCACCGCAAGCCCACGGATAACCTCACGATGCTCCACTTCTCCAGCTTCCACCCTAAACACGTTAAAGAAGCCATCCCCTACGGACAAGCCCTCCGTATACACAGGATCTGCTCGGATGAGGAGGATCGCAACAGACACCTCCAGACGCTGAAAGATGCCCTCATAAGAACAGGATATGGCGCTAGACTCATTGATCAACAGTTCCAACGCGCCACAGCGAAAAACCGCACCGACCTCCTCAGAAGACAAACACGGGACACAGTGGACAGAGTACCCTTCGTTGTCCAGTACTTCCCCGGAGCGGAGAAGCTACGGCATCTCCTCTGGAGCCTTCAACATGTCATTGATGAAGACGAACATCTCGCCAAGGCCATCCCCACACCCCCACTTCTTGCCTTCAAACAACCGCACAACCTCAAACAGACCATTGTCCGCAGCAAACTACCCAGCCTTCAGGAGAACAGTGACCAAGACACCACACAACCCTGCCACAGCAACCTCTGCAAGACGTGCCGGATCATCGACACAGATGCCATCATCTCACGTGAGAACACCATCCACCAGGTACACGGTACATACTCTTGCAACTCGGCCAACGTTGTCTACCTGATACGCTGCAAGAAAGGATGTCCCGAGGCATGGTACATTGGGGAAACTATGCAGACGCTGCGACAACGGATGAATGAACACCGCTCGACAATCACCAGGCAAGACTGTTCTCTTCCTGTTGGGGAGCACTTCAGCGGTCACGGGCATTCGGCCTCTGATATTCGGGTAAGCATTCTCCAAGGCGGCCTTCGCGACACACGACAGCGCAGAGTCGCGGAGCAGAAACTGATAGCCAGGTTCCGCACACACAAGGACGGCCTCAACCGGGATATTGGGTTTATGTCACACTATTTCACATAAATATTTCTGCTTTTTTCCTCCTGAGTCTTTATCATGCGATCCTAGAATCAGAATTTATGTCACACTATTTGTAACTCCCACAGTTGCGTGGACCTGCAGAGTTTCACTGGCTGTCTTGTCTGGAGACAATACACATCTTTTTAGCCTGTCTTGATGCTCTCTCCACTCCCATTGTTTTGTTTCTTAAAGACTGGATTAGTTGTAAGTATTCGCATTCCAACCATTATTCATGTAAATTGAGTCTGTGTCTTATAAGTTCTGTTTGTGAACAGAATTCCCACTCACCTGAAGAAGGGGCTCAGAGCCTCGAAAGCTTGTGTGGCTTTTGCTACCAAATAAACCTGTTGGACTTTAACCTGGTGTTGTTAAACTTCTTACTGTGTTTACCCCAGTCCAACGCCGGCATCTCCACATCATGACAGTCTGTACTCAGAGACCGCACCGTTTCACGGTGTCAGGATGAATGAAACTCTCCGTGCTCCCGCTGTCAAACAGACAATGTATTAGGTGTCCATTTACCTCTATGCCCATCATGGACTTGTCGAGTCTGTGAGGCTTGGCCTGGTCCAGGATGATTGACGCCACCGTTGAGTCTTGAGTGCAACTGCAGGCAGCTGAGATGGTTGATGATGATGACCCCTGCTGGTCGTCTGCGGTTGGTGCCGACCAAAATGGCTGTGCCCATGGATCGCACATGGTCGGTGGCGCTAAAAGTGGCGGCCCCTGCAGGTCGCACGTGTCTTGCGTCGTCGTCGTCAGGAATGGCGGAGCTCGTGAATCACACGTGGTGGAAGACCTCGATGAAGCCGGAGACAAGGAGACAGATTCTGAAGAGTCACACGCCGCACTGCTAGGCTTCCAGGGTGGTTTAGCTCTACACACTTTAGCATAGTGCCCTTTCTTCCCACACGCGGAGCAAAATACCGTTCTGGCCGGACATCGCTGATGAGGGTGCTTTGCCAATCCACAGAAATAGCACCGCGGGCCACCTGGAGCCGCCGCCGCCGTCAGGTCCGAGGTTGATAGCACGATCGCGCAGTTTCTCGGAGCCGCTGGGTAGAGTTGAGTCGGTGGCTGTACTTGCCACGATGTTCCCACGTGGTCGGTGGGGTAAGTTTCTCGACTTCTGGAGGCAGTTTCCATCGTGTCAGCCAATTCCACCGTCTTAGCTAGGTCCAAGTTACCTTGCTCTAGCAGCCGCAGGCGAATATAGGATGAGCCGATTCCCGCCACGAACGCATCTCGGATCAAATCGCTAGTATACTGGGTCGCCGACACTGGCTTGCAATTGCAGGCTCTGGCTAGCTGCTGAAGTTCGCGCAGGTACTGTGCCGTCGTTTCGCTGGGCTGCCGCCGTCGAGTGGCTAGAAGGTGTCGAGCATGGATCTTGTTTGGCGGTTTGTTGTACAGTTTCTTAAGTAGTTCGATGGCCCCTTTGTAGTCTTGAGCATCGCGGATTGATGAATACACAGTGTCGCTACCCTTGCGTGGAGGACCCGCAATCTATCGACGTCATTTTGAATGGCTGTTGAGGCATCGATATAATCTTGAAAACACTTCAACCAATGGTCGAAAGTGTTCGACACTCCAGCTGCACGCGGATCTAAGGTAAGCCGATCGGGTTTTAACATTTGCTCCATGGTTTTTTTTTAAACCAAATTTGTTACTAATAAAATTGATGCGCGATTAATTCACTCGGGAGGCTGGATCGTACCCGGGAAATAAAGGCTTTTATTAGTAACAAGAATGGAGCATACTATATAACAATACAATCCCAGACTAAAGGGTCACCAGGCAGTGCAGTGACCTTTATACTCCTACAGGTAGGCGGAGCCAACCGGAATGTACCACAGAACAATACCAACAGGTAGACCACCCCAACCCTAACCCCAACAGTGACAACAGTAACAAATGTACAAGTACCCATAGTGCTAACCATCTATGGTTCAGTACCCATAGTGGTAACCATCTATGGTTCACCACACCTGTTTTTCATTAAATTGCAAACTACTTCTATGTCTCTAACATGTCTCCTGAAATCCCATTCAAATGGTTCAGGCCAGAAATAGTGAAAAGGCTTCTACCTTTACAGGGAAGTGCAGTATTCTGTGCCTGCATGATGTCCAGCACCACTCATATGTCAATCTCTTGTGACTGTCATGTAGCCTAGATTGAGTAATAAATCATGGCCCTTGATTCTAACCCTCCTGACAGGAACAGGAGGAGTTTTGCTGGACATTGGTTTCGCATATTCAGGTCAATGGTAAGTAAAATTGAACAGGAGTGTTTCACGAGAATCCAACCTGAACCCAAAACAAAGAGGAAAGGGTGGGAAAGTCTGAGCTCCCTGAATGACAAATGATAATGGGGGCGAATCTGCTGAGATTCCCGATGGCCAATTGAATTGGCAGCACGGTGACACAGTGGTTAGCACTGTTGCCTCACAGCACCAGAGACCTAGGTTCGATTCCCAGCTTGGATCACTGTCTGTGCGGAGTCTACATGTTCTCCCCGTGTCTGTGTGGGTTTCCTCCGGGTGCTCCAGTTTCCTCCCACAATCCGAAAGATGTGCTGGTTAGGTGCATTGGCCATGCTAAATTCTCCCTCAGTGTACCCGAACAGAATTAAGGGCTATGGGGAGAGAGCGGGTAAATGGAGTTGAAATCAACCATGATTGAATGGTGGAGTGGACTCGATGGGCCGAATGGCCTTACTTCCGCTCCTATGTCTTATGGTCTTATGGTCTTATAGCACCAGAGTGTGACGACTAGAGGATTTTCACAGTAACTTCATTGCAGTGTTAATATAAGCCTACATGTGACATTAATAAATAAACTTTGAACCAGGCCAAATCAGGATCCTCGCCGAGCATCAAATCCATTGTGAGTCTCCCAGCCAACTGCACCTGGCCAGATCAGGTTATTGTCCAGAGTGGACTAAAACCTGATTAGAATTAGTTTAAATACATTTGAATGTAATTAGTGGGCTGGAAGCTTGTTTTAATGGCCTCCTGGGATGTTCCCCACCCCCGCGGGAGGTACGTGGGTGCCAATTAGTCCTGTGTAATAACTCCACAGAGGCGAAACTCCCATCACTAAGTTACTTTATTTGCATCATACATCTGTGCACAGCCAGCTCTCCAGTTGCTCCCTAGTGAATGCAGGCTGGGAGTCTGATACACCTGCTTTAAATAGGGAACATGAGGCTCCCTGATTTAACCATCAATTAAGACTCATCAGGTAGCTTTTTCGGCACCAATCAAGTAAACGAACTCAAATTAACTTAGGGACAAAGTAAAAGGGGCGGCTCCCCACAAGGAAGGGGGGGAACAGCCCGAACCAAAATCTAAGCACAAAAAACAAAGTCGAAAGGAAACTTAAAACATTAAATCAGAATGTGATTTTCAGGGTTTATAATACACACCAGTCCCTGCGGTGCCCAGCGGGCACGGAAGGCGTCAACTGCGCCCGTGGACATCGCATGCTCCCTTTCCAGAGACACATGACCGTGAATATAGCCGCGGTAGAGGGGCAGACAGTCAGGATGGATGACTCCGTCGATCGCCCGCTACGTGGACCTGTTGATGGCGCGTCTCGCCAGGCTCAGGAGCAGGTTGACGAGGAAGTCGCCCTCCCGACCCACCCCTCTCTGCATCAGGTGCCCGTAGATCAGGAGCATGGGACTGAAGTGCAAATAAAACATTAATAAAAGGTTTTTCAGGTAAACAAAAAGGGAGTGCAACCTAAGACACAGAAGGTAGACATGGTCCACGGACTCCACAAGACCACAAAACGAGTAAACTTGGGAGCCCGTGAATCGAAAGAACCTACGGTTGTATGGGACTGCTGCGTGCAGCACCCTCCACCCCAGGTCCCCAAGATAATTGGGGGAGATCCCTCCGTAGAGGGACCTCCACTGAGGACCTCCGCCGCCCGGCGGCAACAAGGCCCGCCAAGGTGTATCCGAGCGACAGGTGAGGACGAGGTAGTGGAAGGTGTGCAGCAGCAGCCCGTACAGGAAACACCTCCGCGCGGTGGAAAAAGGCACGGAGGACATTTCCGTGAGGCGGCTCATGTTGTGGGGCACCTCACCCGGAGGTGGGGGCGGCGGGGAGGCTGGTCGAGGCTTTGGGCTAATGTGAAATTCCGTCCGAGCAGGGGAATGCTCGGGCGGGATCCCACCACAGGCCAACGCTGCCTCAAGACCGCATGCGCACTCCGGGCTGAGCACGACTGTCTGAAGGTCTTGGAAGGCTTTGGCCGCATGCCAGACGGGCACCCCCGCACGCTCAGCCAGCACATGGGGGCTCATCCAGCCTGTTCCTCCACCATCGAGTGCTGCTACTCCTAAGAACATAAGAACTAGGAGCAGGAGTAGGCCATCTGGCCCCTCGAGCCTGCTCCACCATTCAATAAGATCATGGCTGATCTTTTTGTGGACTCAGCTTCACTTACCCGCCTGCTTACCATAACCCTTAATTCCTTTACTGTTCAAAAATTTATCTATCCTTGCCTTAAAAACATTCAATGAGGTAGCCTCAACTGCTTCACTGGGCAGGGAATTCCACAGATTCACAACCCTTTGTGTGAAGAAGTTCCTCCTCAACTCTGTCCTAAATCTGCTTCCCCTTATTTTGAGACTATGCCCCCTAGTTCTAGTTTCACCCGCCAGTGGAAACAACTTCCCTGCTTTTATCTTATCTATTCCCTTCATAATCTTATATGTTTCTATAAGATCTCCCCTCATTCTTCTGAATTCCAATGAGTATAGCCCCAGTCTACTCAGTCTCTCCTCATAAGCCAACCCTCTCAACTCCGGAATCAACCTAGTAAATCTCTCTGCACCCCTTCCAGTGCCAGTATATCCTTTCTCAAGTAAGGAGACCAAAATTGTACACAGTACACCAGGTGTGGCCTCACCAGCACCTTATACGGCTGCAACATAATCTCTCTGTTTTTAAACTCCATCCCTCTAGCAATGAAGGACAAAATTCCATTTGCCTTCTTAATTACCTGCTGCACCTGCAAACCAACTCCTTGAGATTCCTGCACAAGGACACCCAGGTCTCTCTGCACAGCAGCATGCTGGAATTTTTTACCATTTAAATAATAGTCCATTTTGCTGTTATTCCTACCAAAATGGATGACCTCACATTTACCAACATTGTACTCAATCTGCCAGACCCTCGCCCACTCACTCAGATTATCTATATCCCATTGCAGACTTTCAGCATCCTCTGCACACATTGCTCTTCCACCCATCTTAGAGTCATCTGCAAATTTTGACACACTACACTTGGTCCCCAATTCCAAATCATCTATGTAAATCGTAAACAATTGCAGTCCCAACACTGATCCCAGAGGTACACCACTAGTCACTGATCGCCAACCAGAAAAACACCCATTCACCCCCACTCTTTGCTTTCTGTTAGTTAACCAATCCTCTATCCATGCTAATACATTACCCGTAACACTGTGCACCTTTATCTTATGTAGCAGTCTTTGGTGTGGCACCTTGTCAAATGCCTTCTGGAAATCCAGATACACCACATCCACAGGTTCCCCATTGTCCACTACACATGTAATGTTCTCAAAGAATTCCACCAAATTAGTCAAACATGACCTGCCCTTCATGAACCCATGCTGCGTCTTACCAATGGGACAATTTATATCCAGATGTCTCGCTATTCCTTCCTTGATGATAGATTCAAACATTTTCCCTACTACAGAAGTTAAGCTAACCGGCCTATAGTTACCTGCCTTTTGTCTACCTCCTTTTTTTAAACAGTGGCATCACATTTGCTGTTTTCCGATCTGTGGGAACCACCCCAGAGTCCAGCGAATTTTGGTAAATTACCACTAGTGCATTTGCTATTTCTCCCGCCATTTCTTTTAGTACCCTGGGATGCATTCCATCAGGACCAGGAGACTTGTCTACCTTTAGCCCATTAACTTGCCCAACACTACCTCTTTCGTGATAATAGTTTCTAGGTTC
Organism: Mustelus asterias; assembly: GCF_964213995.1. NCBI lineage: Eukaryota > Metazoa > Chordata > Chondrichthyes > Carcharhiniformes > Triakidae > Mustelus > Mustelus asterias. Next base: position 20,341,154 of record NC_135817.1, on the reverse strand, counting down.
TCACCTGCCATAGCCTTCCTGTCATCAATTTTTGGCATGTTATTTGTGTCTTCCACTGTGAAGACCGACACAAAATACCTGTTCAATGCCTCAGCCATTTTCTCATTTCCAGTTATTACATCCCCCTTCTCATCCTCTAAAGGACCAATGTTTACTTTCGCCACTCTTTTTCATTTTATATATTTGTAGAAACTTTTGCTATCTGTTTTTATATTCTGAGCTAGTTTACTCTCATAATCCATCTTGCCTTTCTTTATAGCTTTTTTCGTGGCTTTCTGCTGACCTTTAAAGATTTCCAAATCCTCTAGTTTCCCACTAATCTTTGCCACTTTGTATGCATTTTCTTTCAATTTGATACCCTCCTTTATTTCCTTAGATATCCATGGCTGATTATCTCTTTTTCTACAGTCCGTCCTTATCACTGTATATACTTTTGCTGAGCACAGCGAAAGATTACTTTGAAAGTCCTCCACTGTTCCTCAATTATCCCACCATAAAGGTTTTGCTCCCAGTCTACCTTAGCCAACTTCTCCCTCATCCCTTTGTAGTCTCCTTTGTTTAAGCACAAGACACTGGTATTAGATTTTACCTTCTCACGCTCCATCTGTATTTTAAATTCAACCATACTGTGATCGCTTCCAAGAGGATCCCTAACTGTAAGATCATTAATTATTCCCGTCTCATTACACAGGACCAGATCTAGGATAGCTTGTTCCCTTGTAGGTTCCATTACATACTGTTCAAGGAAGCTATCGCGGATACATTCTATGAACTAATCCTCAAGGCTGCCTTGACCGACCTGGTTTGACCAATTGATATATAGATTAAAATCCCCCATGATAAAATCTCTCCCTCCTGACGGGGAAGAGCTGCATCGCGAGGCGACCGTGTTCTAGACCGTAAGAAGGTCCTGGTAAAAGACGGGCAACGCCTGCAAGAAGGTCGGAATGCGCCCCAGATTGATATGCAGGAGCTGCACGTCATAATTCGGGCTGTGCAACTGGCGGAAGAAATATGTGGCCAGGGCACACCATTGTGGAGGAGGCTCGACGTAGAGGTATCTCTGCAGGATCTGGAGGTGGAAGGTTGCTATCTGTGTACGGAGACACACCAGACCTTGACCGCCCTCCCCAAGCGGGAGATGCAGAACCTCGGCAGAGATCCAGTGCAGTCGGTTGTCCCAGAAGAACCGCACGAGGGTTTTCTGTATATTTGTGACAAAGCCAGGGGGAGGGGTCAAAGTGACCAGCCGGTACCACAGCATGGAGGCGACCAGCTGGTTTATGACGAGAACTCGCGCCCTGTAGGACAGCACTCGGAGCAGTCCTGTCCAGCGACCCAGGCGGGCGGAGACTTTGGCCTCCAGCTCCTGCCAGTTCACCGGTCAGGATTCCTCGGCTGGGCAGAGATGGACCCCCAAGTAGAGGAGGTTGGTCCTGCTCCAGGTGAAAGGCCCAAGCTCCTCCGGAAAGGGGTCCGTCTCCCACGGACCGACCAGGAGTCCGGAGCACTTGGCCCAGTTGATCCTGGCGGAGGACGCGGCAGAGTACACCGTCTGGCATTCTCGCATCCTCCGCAGGTCAGCCGGGTCCGTGAACATGAGGAGCACGTCATCGGCGTAAGCTGACAGGACCACCCCTACGTCCGGGCCGCGCAGAGTCAAACCCGACAACCTCCTCCGCAAGAGGCGCAGGAATGGCTCCACGCATATAGAATACAGTTGGCCGGACAAGGGGCAGCCCTGCCGTACTCCTCTCCCAAAGCGAAGGGGCGCTTTCAGGGACCCGTTAACCCTAATTAGCTACTCTGCGACAGAGTACAGTAATCGGATCCGGGCGACAAAATGCGTCCCGAACCCGAATGCCCGCAGTGTTCCGAGTAAATACTCGTGCTCAATCCTGCCGAACGCCTTCTCCTGATCTAAAGACAAGAAGGCGCTCGACAGACCAGCCCTCTGGGAATGGTGGATCAGGTCCCGGACCAGATGTAAATTGTCATGTATTGACCTGCCCGGGACCAGCACGGATCCAAGACGTAAAGCCATCGCCCTGGCAAAGATTTTATAATCCATGCTGAGGAGGGAGACCGGGCGCCAGTTCTTTAATAGGTGGAGATCTCCCTTCTTTGGCAGCAGGGCGATAATTGCCCTGCGCCACGAAAGGGGCATCTCCCCGGTGGCAATGCTCTTCTCCCCGCATAGTCGTTCCCCAGGACGTCCCAGAGCGCCCTGAAGAACTCCACAGTCAGCCCATCGAGCCCCGGGGCCTTGCCCCGTTGGAGGCTGTTGAGGGCACCGGTCAGCTCGAACATGGTGATATTGGCCTCAAGCCTGCCGACGCCCTCTGGGCTGACCTGTGGCAGGTCCTCCCACAAAGCTCTGCGGGCATCCTTGCTGGACAGATCCGGAGAGAAGAGGGTAGTGTAGTAATACCAGACAATAGCCCGGAGGCCCTCCAGATCCGAGATGGGGGAACCGTCATCGGCCTGCAGCGTAAGGAGCTGCTGATGGTTAGCCCACCCTTTTTCCAGCGAGTAGAAGAAGGGGGAGCCGCGGTCCAGGTTCACTTGGAACTGGAGCTGCGACCTCACGTACGCGCTGCGGGACTTGACGAGTTGCAGGTCCCGCAGCGCGCCCTTCTTCTCCCTGTACTCTAGCCGCAGGGCCGGGTCTGCGTCGGGCTGACTGAGACATCCCTCCAGGTCGAACACCTCCTGCTCCAACTCCTCGACCCTGGATTTCTGCCTCTTTGTCGACCCCCCTCGCGTACTCCTGACAGAAGATACGGATGTGAGTCTTGCCCACGTCCCACCATAGCCTCAAGGAGGGGAAGCCTCCCCGCTTCCTTCTCCAGCCGGCCCAGAATCGACGAAACGAGTCCAGGAAGCGCTCGTCCTCCAGCAGCGTGTTGTTGAAGTGCCAGTACGCGGACACCCCCCGGACGCGAGACGGAGCAAACTCCGCCCACACCAGGTGGTGGTCCGTGCATGGCACCTACCGTATGGAGGCCAACGGCACGCCGGACACGTGCGTCCTCGAAATGTAAAGGCGGTCGATTCTGGACGCTCCGCCTCCAGGCTTCATGAAACTGAAAGCTCTGGAGCCAGGATGGAGATGTCTCCAGGCATCCCCCAAGTCACGGGTCCCGAACAGGTCCCACAACTTCATCATCGCCGGGGTGCACAGCCAGGGGCTGGTGCAGTCCCGTGCCTCGAGGGTGCAGTTGAAATCCCCCCCGAGGATGATGCATTCGCCCCCAGCGATGGTGTCGAGATGAGTGGACATTTTCTCGTAGAAAGTCGTTTGCTGCGGTCCGGTGGGCGGGGCATAGACGCTCAGCAAGTGAATGACCACGCCCCCCCCTCATGGACCGTCAAGTGCAGCAACCGGCCTGGCACCGGCTCCTTGACCCCCAAGATCTCCGGCTGAAAATTCGGGGCCAACAAGATAGCCACCCCGCTAGCAGTGAGAGTGAGGTGGCTCATGTAGATCCCCCCTCGCCACTCCAGGAGCCATCGGGCTTCGTCTCCCGGAATGGTACGGGTTTCTTGCAGGAAGCACACCGCATACTTCCCGTCGCGGAGGACCGAGAAGTTCTGGAACCTGCGGAGTGGCTCGCTGCTGCCGTTGACGTTGAGGCTGGCTATAGTCACCTTCATGTCAGTAGCATTGTGCCACCGTCACCACTTATCTAAGTGCGTGGGGGAGCACTGGCGCAAGATGTGCCAGTCCACTCCTCCATGAGTTCGTCGAGGAACTCCTGTACCCGATGCTGCTCTTTTTCAGCCAGGCTCGACGCGGCCTGGACGGGCAGCGCCAGATCCGACCAACAGTCGAGGGCTAGTCGGACGCTGTCAGGGCGACCAGAGTGTCTTTTATAAAGGCCCTGAGTTCCCCAGAGGGGATGAGGGGCGATTCAGTGGGAGGCACGAGGGAGTCCCCCGCCTTGCTCCAAGTGGACTCCGAAATAGTCCCCGTGCCCACCACTGAGCAGCTTACCTCCTCGGGGCCGTCCCCCTTCAACTCCGAGTCCCCCGCCGCAGGGCGTACGGCAGGCGGCACGGAGCCGCCAACTAGTCCTGACTCCCCCCCGATCTCACCCCCAGGATCGGCGGAGGAGGGGCTCCCCCCGGGCTCTTGTCCCTGGGTTTGTGGGTCCGTGAGCGGCGGCGGCTCAGTCCCCCTCCCTGCCCCAGACGCCTGGGCACCCCCCAGGTCCGGAGAGTCCTCCGGTCTGAGGTCGGGGGCGCCCAGCATCAGAGGTTGGGACAGAGAGGGGGGGCCTTCCTCGCCACCGTCACCCAGGGACCCAAACAATGGGATGCCACCGCAGTCCCCCAGCAGGCTAAACAGGAACTCCTCCGGGGTGCTGAAATGCACCGAGTGGAAGGGACCACGGGGAGTCCCGCTCTCACCCGGCCCCGGGGAGTCCCGCTCTCACCCGGCCCCGGGGAGTCCCGCTCTCACCCGGCCCCGGGGAGTCCCGCTCTCACCCGGCCCCGGGGAGTCCCGCTCTCACCCGGCCCCGGGGAGTCCCACTCTCACCCGGCCCCGGGGAGTCCCGCTCTCACCCGGCCCCGGGGAGTCCCGCTCTCACCCGGCCCCGGGGAGTCCCGCTCTTACCCGGCCCCGGGGAGTCCCGCTTGGAGGACTGCGGCAGCACATGTTTCTTCGTATCTTTTTTCCTTCCCTTGCTCCCATTCTGGGGGCAAGGCACAAAGACGGGTGGGGGCGGGGCAGGGGATGGCACGAACGTGGAGAGGGGCGTAGGTTCCACCACCTCTAAGCTAGGGGAGGGGGTGTGGGGAGTCTCACAGGTCTCAAGTTCCCCCTCCCCCAAGGTGTCGCGCCTCTTCTTGAGGGGCAACCCCTTGGCAGGGGATGCCCCTCGCACTCTGCCCCGCCCCATGGCCTTTTCTTTCCCCTCCCTGGGAGGTGTAATATCTGCTGTTTCGGGGTTGCGTACCCCCCCACGTCCGGACTTGGGGCGCGCGCACCTGTGACGTCGGGCCCAGCACATGGCGCTGAGGCGCCCACGGGCCTGGTAGATGGTGTTGGAGGGGGGCCGGAGGTTGTGGTTTTCCCCGAGCTGGCAGCCAGGGTGATTGGGGTAGTGGGGGTCTGGATTGCGTTCCCCCCCTTCCTGTCTCCCGGGGTCTACTGGCCTCGCGGAGGCTCTGCTCCCCGCCTGCCGGCAGCCAAGGTGGCAGCCGCTGCCGGCGTGGCCTCCCCTTGTGGGGGGCCAGGTGGTACTTGGTTGGGGGTAGAGGGGGCTGCGGTGCCAGCTGCGGCTGCCTTGGGTTGGCGGTCGGCGACCTTGGAGGCAGGGCAGTTCTTTTTAATATGCCCCGCCTCCTTACAGGCATGGCACCGCACACTGTCCGCAGACCAGAAGACCTGGTAGGTGGTCCCTCGAAGGGGACATTAAAGCCCCCTTCCAGGCACTCCTCCCGGGCCAGACGGACAAATACCTGGCGCCGGAAGGAGTACACGTGCCGGAGGGCGGGGTCACGAAGGCCGAGCGGGATCGGTGCCACCTTGGACCTGACCTCCCCCAGTAGATGGAGGTGGGGGAGGAGGAGCTCAACGGTATGAAGGGCGGGATGTTCGAGATGACTAGTCGATGGGCGGTGGTCTCTAAAGGATCCACCGCCAGGAACATCCCGCCCACCGTGAGCCCCTTTTCCAGGGCGAGGTGGACTGCCCACTCGGCCTTCAAAAAGAATACGGCCTTGCCGTACATCTTTGAGGCCGCTACAATGGCTGAGGGGCTGACAACCCCAGCCATTGCCCGAACGCAGGCCTCAATGGTCATGTCAGTGTGGGCGCAGCACCTGACCCCGAATTGTTTGGTTATCATTCGAAAAGATGGCAGGGCCTTGGGAGTGGCGGGGGCTTTGGCTGCCGCCATACCCGCATAGGTGGGCCTGAAAGGCCTTGCCACCGGTGATGGTGTCGCTGTTGCCATGATGTTAAGAATGGGTGCTACGCCCACCCCGAGATTACCCAGATGTACGGCAGGGCATATTGGTAGCTACTTTTTCCGTGGGGGGGGGGGTGCGGGGGGTGCAGGGAGGGATGGGTGAGGGGCCTCTCTGGCCAGGTGTTGGGGGACAGAGAGGGAATGAGGGAGGGTGGGGTGGGTGAGGGTCCAGGTGCTCTCTCCCTGGCATCAGAGAGGGAGAGAGGGGGACGGAGGAGCAGGAGGGAGGACGAGGGACAGGGCACTGAGGAGGGCTGGTGCCCCAGTCATGAGGAAGGAGGGGGGGTGCCGGTGTTGGGGGCAGCAGCAGTGAGTGGGGGGACTTCAAATCTTCAGCCCTGTTGGGCCTAACAATAGTCTTCACGCCCCCACCCCTGTAAATGGGAAATATCTTGTTTTCTTCCTCCCCTCCTTCTCAGGCAAAGACTTTTGACGCTTGAGGGCACCAGCCCAACAACTCAGTCCTTTGATGTCATGTGCTCTCCTGTAGTTCGATGTTGTCCTCCCTCCTGCAGGTGGAAAACCTCACTTTCTCTCTCCCTCTCCTCTCCTCTCCCAGGGAGAGAGCACCTTCCAGTGGCTGGATTGGTGGGCAGGCAGGTACTAGCACCATGACGACGACCACGACGACGACCACGACAACGACCTCGACGACAGTAACCCTCTTCTCCACACAGTCAGCTCAGAGGTTGAGACTTGCTGAATGCAGACTGGGAGTCTGACACACCTGCTTTAAATAGGGAGCATGAAGCTCATCAGGTAGTTCATACTCTTGCAAGCCAACCTCATTAACCTGGCTGAAGTCATCACTTCATGGACCTGACAAGTGGGGACCAGGGTGTTGGGGGGAAGGTGGGGAGCAGGGGCAAGGAGCTAAGTACTGCCTCCAACTGTGCCCATGGACTCCTCTGCTGCTGTCAGGATGCAGGGTGGGTGGTGGGGTGGATACCTCAAGGAGCCTTGTTGCCCTGGAAAATGTAGAATTCACTCTTCGGCTGGTGATTTCAGGGACACCTTTCTGAAAAATTCTTTATTATTGTCTATGTTCTGTAAAACCTCTGTAGTGGCCAGATCACATTAAACCCCATGCCCCGGAACACCTGGAAACCTTCAAAATCAGAGCAGCACTCCATTCTACAGTAGATTGCTGTTGGTTGATTTCAGAAGCCCCAGGTGTTACCAGACCTCTTTGAAGTACTTGGAATGAAAGGAGCTGTCAGTTTCACTTGAGAGATCCTGTTGTTTTCTCTCATAAGCCCCAGTTGCTCTGAAACCTCTTCTGGTTCAGGTGGCATGGATTTTAATGAGGCCAGGCTACTTCAAAGGTTTTACAGAACATAGACAATAATAAAGAGTTTTCTGGAAAAGTGCCCTGGAAATCACCATCCTAAGAGTGATTTTCACACTTTCCAGGGCAACAAAGAAAAGTTATTTGATTGACAGGAGAATCCAATTTCACGAGGGAGATCCCCCTTTCCAGCTTGAATGAGCCCCAGCAGTTCTAATCATCTTAGAATTGCTTTGATCTAGAGCAGATTAAAGAGTTCATTGTTGATACAATCAGTTCACGCTCCATTAAGCCTGAAGTGCTTCCTCTTTTTACCACACCTGTTCTGTTGGCCCCATTTATTAACACTGGAGGTTTTTTTCAAGTCTCTGATCCTTCCCAGATACCGTTTTTTCCCACTGGCTTTTTTCTTGCCTGCAAAGCTTATCACTGAACCCATAAGCTTCATCTTGCCACTTTTTTCTCTTACTGTATTTTTTTTAAAACTCTGGCAAGCTTCAAGATTGGAGAGGCTGGAGTCTTTATTTCTGAGATAGAGGAAGTTGAGGGAAGCTTTATTTGAAGTATGTAAAATAATGAGGGAGCCCTGAGCAAGTGCATATTAAAGGACCTATTTCTAAAAGCAAAGGCGTCATCAGGGAGCGCAGAATAAAAGTAATAGATTGAAGGATTAAAGGAGAGTCTAGGGAAATAATTTTAACCAGAGAGTGGAGGTTGGATGGGGTAGTGGGGTAAGAGGCCGAAAGCTTCTAAAACATGCAGCATGTGGTTATAGATTAGAAGTACCATGATCTATGGGGCTACTGCCAAAGGCTGCAAAATTAGTATCTTTCAGCTGGCAGATATCTGATGGGCTGAATGGCCATAGATTATTTTCTCTAAATCTGTAGCCAATCTCCTCACATATTAGTTAAAAAAGACATCCAAATAATATTGCCTTTGACATATGAGATAGGGATGCAGAACATTGGCTCATTTGGTATTTTATTGGCTCTTAGAGGTTTCACAAGTCTGACTTTTGTTGTGGCTCCCTTGGAATTGAAATTGACCTTAGAGTTATGACATTACCATACTTAACAAACATGCCTGATCCTACATGTGATAACTGTTAATTAAAGCACCCGACTCTTTCTACATGATTTTGCTTTCTCCTCATCAATGCTCACCTTCTTAAGAATTGTTCATTTTATTTCAATGTAATTCAATGTCACTCTGAGACATCAAGGTCATGATAAGGTGCTATGCAAGAATGTATGTCTTTTTATGATGGTATTCTCATCATTTACAGCATCTACGGGTGAGGTGGTGGGCAGCAGATCACTAGAAGATATACTAGGGCTGGTATTGGGATAACTCTTCCTCCCTGCTTGGGTCACTGTCTGTGTGGAGTTTGCACATTCTCCTCGTGTCTACGTGGGTTTCCTCCGGGTGCTCCGGTTTCCTCCCACAGTCCAAAGATGTGCGGGTTAGGTTGATTGGCCAGGTTAAAAAAAAAAAAATTGCCCCTTAGAGTCCTGGGATGTGTAGGTTAGAGGGATTAGCGGGTAAAATATGTGGGGGTAGGGCCTGGGTGGGATTGTGGTCGGTGCAGACTCGATGGGCCGAATGGCCTCCTTCTGCACTGTCAGGTTTCTATGATTTCTGTGTGGGGACCGTTTGCTTTCCAATGATTAGATTAGATTGGAAACTCATAAGGCATTATATGTACAAATCAATGGCCGTGATTCTCCCAAAACAAAACTAAGTGCCCAATGGGCAGGAAAACGGAAATATTTCATGCCATTTTTTTAGCATACTTACCAAAGTGAATCTCCGACATCGCAGAGCGCCTCAGCGTGATTCCTTCCAGTAAAGAGGGGGTGGGGCCTATTCCCGCCCGAGAGGCCAGCAGCATGGTGCTGAGCAGGCCACTGTGCATGTGCTGCTCTGTCAGAGCGGAGATCAGCGCCTGCACACTGGCTCCTCATTGCCAGCCTTCTGATTCCTAGCCTCCAATGGTTGGCCAGCCCCAGAACCCCCTGATCGCCGGCGATCCAGACCCCTCCACCCCCAATCACCGGCCTACTGGACCTCCCTGCGCCAGCCCCAATCTCTCTCCACACCCCCACTGCCTCGGACCCCCCCATGGCCAGCCCTGACCCCAGACCCCAATGACTATGCCCCATAACCCCCCTCGCAGCCAGCTCCGATTTCCTCCTTCCTCCCTCCCTTTCCCACCTATCCTGATTGAAGAGTGGCAGCATGTCCCCCTAACCATCACCCCAATAGAACCTGCCCACCAGAATACCCTGCTGTCTTTGGCCCCCTCCTTTGGCACTGTGTGGTCCCTAGCGGGCAGTGACAAGGTGCCCGATGGGCAATGCCAGTTTGCCCAAAAGGCACTCCCCCCTCTTGCCTCCAATCTCGGTGTGGCGGGGGGGGGGGTTTATGGCCTCTGAGCCCATAGCAAGGTCAGGACACCTATTTCCCGTTTGTGGAGAACAGTCGTAAACCCTGCTGCACGGAACGGAACCACTCCCGGCGGTGGGCGGGGGGTGGGGGAGGGGGGGGGGGTGGGGAGGAGTAGAGTAGGATGCTTGCGGGCCCGGAGAATACCGTCACGGGCCTGTTAATCATATGGAAATTTGAATTTGAATATGATTAGCATGTGATTGAATTTCCACGAGGAAATTCAAATTTGCATATGATAATCAGCTCTGCTCCAAATTCCGGCAAGGAGCTGATTGCGCAAAATAAAAGTTCTTGGGAGGCCCGCGACTGGCATCTCTGTTTTTCTGGGTTCTTGCCGCAGTAGAGTCCGTCAGAGGTGAATCCACTCAAAATGATTTGTCACATAAAAGATCTGAGAAGAAATGCTTCCTGCATTGATGGCCTGATGCACCATCAATTACGAGGACTCCAGCGAGTGATTGAAAATAACAGGCTTTTAATCGCAAAGAACTGGAACACACCCTTGTAGCTAACCTGGCCCAGACTGAGGCAGGGGGGAGGAACCGTCACCTTTATACCTCGTTCAGGTGGAAAGGGAGGAGTCTCAGGTGGAAAGGGAGGAGTCTCGGGCCAGGTGCAGCAGGGGTGTGTCCAGGCATACAACATGTAATTACAGTGGGTCACCACAACGGTGAGACTGGGTTATCTTTCCTTCAGTTATTCTGAAAGTTGGAAGTGTTCTTGATGGCAACTAAACAGCTGATCACTAATTCGGGAGCCTCACACGCCTGGCATGTTTGGCCCGGCATGATTCATGTGGGGGGATTTATTTTGAGTTTTAATGTGGTTGAATCCCATATCAGTAGTGTTGCCAGCGTCAGCAGGAAATGCATTGATTGTCCCGCTGACGGAAGCACATATAATTCATTTGGGAGAATTGTGGCCATAGAGGCCAAATTGAAACAGAAAAAGAACAATTGTGATAAATGTCAGATTCATAATTCAGCAGAGGACGAAGCTGAACTCAAAAAATACAAGGGAGAACAAAGTAAAAGGTAAGGGGGCAAAGAGAGTGCATGAAAATAGTAACATACATGGAACCCAAAAGTCTCCTCTAAACATAAATAGTAAAATTGCAGTCAACAGAATGGTGGGCTGATTAGGAGGCAGAGGGCAGCGCCGAGGTACTGAGTGAGTCCTTTTCATCTGTCTTCACTAAAGAGTTTGCTGTCAAAGTCACAGTAAAGAAGTAAGGAAATGATTAGGATAAAAATCGATAAAGAAGTTAAAAGGTTGGCAGCATTCAAAGTAAACGGCTATCTGGTTTCGATGTAATGCACGCTAGGTTGGTAGGGTGAGAGGAAAGGATGTAAAGTTGTGCAGCTTCTGCCCACAATCTTCCAATTTCCGCTCAGCTATGGGAATGGTGCCAGAGGACTGAAGGATTGAATATTTTGAGTCCATGTATAAAAAGCAACCACAGGCAGCCAAAATTACTTGCCACTTACAAAAATATAGTTAATAAATGAAAATCAGCACAGGTTTGTTAAAGGCAAATTTTGTTTGGCTAACTTAATTGAGTTCTTTGATGAAGTGATGGAACGGGTAGATGGGGGGTACTGCAGCTGATATTGTGTTTAAGAATTTTCATAAGCATTTGATAAAGCATCAAATTTAAACCCATGGGATTAAAGGGGCAGTGGCTACATAAATAAAGCTTGGCTTAGGGATAGAGAACAGAGAGTAGTGGTGAATGAAAGTTATTGTAAATGCTGAGCGGGTCTGGCACTATCTGTGGAGAGAGAATCTGTGTTGACAATCTACTGGTCAAAAAACAAATAAATGTATAAGATAGGTGCCAAGGCCAACAATTTCTTCATCTTTGTTGTGGATGCTGTCAGACAGAATGAGTGGACATTTGTGTTTATGTCGCTAGTTGTCATTAGCTGCTCACATATGGTGATTCATCTGCCTCTGATCAACCAGACGCAGTCAGAAACTGCAAGTAATTCAATTCAGTCCAAATATGTGCGGGCTAGGTTGATTGGCCATTCTAAATTGCCCTTTAGTGTCCCGGGATGCATAGGTTAGAAGGGTTAGTGGGTAAATATGTAGGGATATGTGGATAGGGCCTGGGTGGGATTGTGATTGGTGCAGACTCGACGGGCCGAATGGCCTCTTTCTGCACTGTAGGATTCTATGATCTATGATCAATTCAATCAATGTTCAGTCAGTATAAACATAAGAACATAAGAAATAGGAGCAGGAGTAGGCCATCTAGCCCCTCGAGCCTGCCCCGCCATTCAATAAGATCATGGCTGATCTGAAGTGGATCAGTTCCACTTACCCGCCTGATCCCTATAACCCCTAATTCCCTTACCGATCAGGAATCCATCTATCCATGATTTAAACATATTCAACAAGGTAGCCTCCACCACTTCAGTGGGCAGAGAATTCCAGAGATTCACCACCCTCTGAGAGAAGAAGTTCCTCCTCAACTCTGTCCTAAACTGACCCCCCTTTATTTTGAGGCTGTGCCCTCTAGTTCTAGCTTCCTTTCTAAGTGGAAAGAATCTCTCCACCTCTACCCTAGCCAGCCCCTTCATTATCTTATAGGTCTCTATAAGATCCCCCCTCAGCCTTCTAAATTCCAACGAGCACAATGCAACCACAAGAAAAGCTTTATGCAGGTATTTATTACTTTCCTGGGGTTCTGTCATAATGCTTTGATCCTGCAGCAGTCCAAGCTCCCTGACCTCTTTGCACCTGTAAACAGACTTAAGGAGTAGCTTTAAGTAGAAGGGTAAACACATTTACCTTGGTTGGAGAAATCTGTGGGCAACCCCACCAATGAAACCTAATAACGTAAGTCATATGACCATCAAATGTGCCATTGAGAAATGATCAACGTACTTAAGGTGCTGGATGGATCATAAGGTACCTTTCATTGGGCAGTTAAGGTCTCCAGTTGATTGTAATATGCTACACTTTGCACAACTTTGCACAGCATCAAGGATTGGAGCTGCAGGAGGCACAGAGCACACATTATCTGCAGATGAATCCAATGACGAGAAAGAGGAGGAAGCAAAGGATGAAGGTGATGTCCCCAATGCAGCACCAGCTGCTGATGTTGTTACCTTTGATGCCAGGGATTCCTTGTACCTATAATGTTCAGTCATTCGCTTTCATTGGACCTATGGAACAATCCAATGCAATTGCCACCTTCTTCCTTTCCCCAATTCCACTGGCAGTCCTGGATCTGACTCTCCACTCGTTGCCCAGCACCCCTGACCAATCACCCTCCACATTTCTGTTCTGTTCTACCAGCAGATCTGTTGTCATGCTTGTCTATCTTGTGCCATTCTCACACATTGACTGCAGCTGCAACCACCCTTACGTCCATCATCCAGCTATGCCTGGGTTGACCCAACTTTCTGCTTCTCTCCACTTTGTCCCCTCAGAGTGATGCACCCAGATTTCTCCCTGTCAATTCATGTTTTCTCATTCATCAACAAAAACTGAAAATATGAATTGTCACAGGTAACAAAGAATGGGTAATATGGGAAAGCGGTGCAAAGTAATAAATTTTATGCAATAACAGAAACTTAACAGCATCACATTTTGTCAAACACTTAGGGCCACAACTTGGTGAATGACAAGCTGACCCTGACTGGAGTAATAGTTTCAGGTATCCTGACATTATCTGGGGTATAGTTCACAGATTCACAGAAATATTATGGGTCAGAAGGAGGCCATTTGGCCCATCTTGTCTGCATTGGCTCTCCAAATGAGCAACTCAGCTAGTTCCATTTTCTGCCTTTTCTCTTCATAACCCTGAACATTCTTTCTTTTCAATTAACTGTCTACTTCCATTTTTGAATGCTTCAATTGTGCCTGTCTCCACCACACTCTCAGGCAGAGCATTCCAGACCCTAGCCACTCATTGTCAGAGGCCACAGAAGGATATAGATAGGCTGGAAATTTGGGCAAAGAAATGGCAGATGGAGTTCAATACAGATAAATGCGAAGTGATGCATTTTGGTAGAACTAACGTAGGGGGGAGCTATACGATAAATGGCAGAACCATAAAGGGTGTAGATACGCAGAGGGACCTGGGTGTCCAAGTCCACAGATCCTTGAAGGTGACGTCACAGGTGGAGAAGGTAGTGAAGAAGGCATACGGCATGCTTGCCTTTATAGGACGGGGCATAGAGTATAAAAGTTGGGGTCTGATGTGCAGATGTATAGAACGTTGGTTCGGCCGCATTTGGAATACTGCGCCCAGTTCTGGTCGCCACACTACCAGAAGGACGTGGAGGCTTTAGAGAGAGTGCAGAGGAGGTTTACCAGGATGTTGCCTGGTATGGAGGGGCTTAGTTATGAGGAGAGATTGGGTAAACTGGGGTTGTTCTCACTGGAAAGATGGAGGATGAGGGGTGACCTAATAGAGGTGTATAAAATTATGAAAGGCATAGATAGGGTGAACGGTGGGAAGCTTTTCCCCAGGTCGGTGGTGACGTTCACGAGGGGTCATAGGTTCAAGGTGAGGGGGGGGAGGTTTAACACGGATATCAGAAGGACGTATTTTACACAGAGGGTGGTGGGGGCCTGGAATGCGCTGCCGGGCAAGGTGGTGGAGGCGGACACACTGGGAACGTTTAAGACTTATCTAGATAGCCACATGAACGGAGTGGGAATGGAGGGATACAAAAGAATGGTCTAGTTTGGACCAGGGAGCAGCGCGGGCTTGGTGGGCCAAAGGGCCTGTTCCTGTGCTGTATTGTTCTTTGTTCTTTGTTGTTGTTCATTTATTAAAATATTTTTCCTCATGTCGCCATTGTTTTGTTTATTAATTACTTTAAATCAGTGCCCTCTCATTCTTGACCCTTCCATGAGTGGGAATAGTTTCTCCCTTATTTCCTGTGTCCAAACCCCTCATAATTTTGAATATCTTTATCAAATCTCCTCTTGGCCTTCTTTTCTCTAAAGAAAATAATCTTAACTTCTCCAATCTATTTTCATAACCAAAGTTCTTCATCCTGAGAACCATTCTCATGAACATTTTCTGTACTCTCCCCAATGCCTTCACATCCTTACTAAAGTACAGCACCCAGGACTGAACGCAATACTCTAGCTGAGGCTAAACTAGTGATTTATGCAAGTTCAACATAACCTCCTTGCTCTTGTATTCTATGCCCCTAATAATAAAGCCCAGCATGCTGTAATCTTTATTAATCACTCTCTCAACCTGTCGTGCCACTTTCAATGATCTGTGCACATATATATCCAGGTCCCTCTGCTCCTGCATCCCCTTTAAAGATGCACCCCCTGTTTTATATTGTCGCCCCATGTTTTTCTCACCAAAATTAATCACTTCACATTTCTCTGCAGTGAATTCCATCTGCCACCTGTCCATCCATTCAACCAACTGAAGTTTTACACAATCCTCCTCACATTCATAACACTCCCAAGTTTTGTATCATTCACAAATTTGAAATTATGCCCTGTGCGCCAAGGTCTCGGTCATTAACGTACATCAGGAAAAGCAAGGGTCCCAACACTGATCCCCGGGAAACTCCACTACAAACCCTCCTCCAGGCTGAAAAACATCTGTCACTCAGCTAATTTCATATCCATGCTGCTACTGTCCCTCTTATTCCATAAGCTCTAATTTTCTTTGCTCACTCGTCTGTTGTGCACCATTGTATCAAATGTCTTTTATAAGTCCATGTGCACCACATCAATAGCATTGCCCTCATCAACTCTCTCTGTTGCCGCTTCAAAAAATGTCAGAAAGTTAGTTAGACATGATTCTCCCTAAAGAAACCCACGCTGACTTTCCTTAGTAAACCTGCATTTGTCCACATGACTTTGTCCTGAATTAATGTTTCTCGAAGTTTCCCCACCACTGGAGTTAAATTGCGTGCCCTATAGTTGTTAGGAATTACTTACCCTGATTTCTGAACACAGGTGTAACATTTACAATTCTCCAGTCCTCTGGAATTACCTCCTCTTTTCCCATAGCCTGAGTACCATCTTCTTCCTTAGTAAGGACAGATGCAAAGTTTTAATTTAGCACCTTAGTTATGTCCTCTTCCTCCATGTGTACATGGTCTCTCATCGTCCTGACTCATCCTTTTACCACCCTTTTACTATTTACATGGAGGTCTTGTGGCACAGCGGGTAGTGTCCCTGCCTCTGAACCAGAAGCTCCAGGTTCAAGTCCCATCCCAGGACTTGATGGCCAAGGAAGATGCATTTATAACACAGCTAAACAGGTCGAGTGTCAATCTGCAAATCCTTCCAAACACGCCAATGGCTGGCGGTAAGAGTGGGAGAGACTCCCTGTCAGCCAAGCTTGATGTGGAGTGGCATCCCTCAAGCTATAAGCCCCTGGTGTGAGACTAACAACCTGTTCCAGGAATTACTGTCTATGGAAATAGATGAAAGTGCACCACTAGGTACGGGAAGAGAATTGAAATGGACTATTTACATGGTAAGAGAAGACTTTGGGATTCCGTTTTATGTTCCAAATTTGCTGAGTGTGCTGGGATATTAGTACGAGCTGTGCTGACCCACAGTAGGGTTTGGTCCCTCTAATTTTTTTTGTGGAGTGTGATTAATTTAAATGTGTGGCCCCTTTAAATTTCTTTGAACAATCACATATGCATGGTAATCGTACAGAGTCTGACTTTTGCACAGCCCATATAGGGACTGCCATGTAGCTTAGGAGGAACATTGGTACTGATCTGTGCTATATTCTGGTTCTGGGGTAAAGCATAGATATAGCTGGGGCCCAGTTTTAATTCTGTGCAAGTGGATGGGTTTTGAATGCGTTAATATATTAGTCCTTTTCTCAAGCGGTGACTATGAAGGAACTGATGAAATGTCATCAACCTGAAACATTAACTTTGTTTTTATCTCCGGAGGTGCTGCCTGACCTGCTGAGTGTTTCAGCGTTCTTCTGGTATTGGTTTATTTTGGTTCCTGTAAATCTGATTCCGCTAAAGGTTGCAGCATCAGTCACTTGTCTATATTATATGACAGCAGCAAGTAAAATACAACCGAAGAGTAGCTTCCATAGAAGAAGCATAAAGCACAACAGCTGATTCATGAGGAAACGAGAAGCCCAATTTATGGAGCAGCAAACAGGAGACCCTAGTCACCTCTGCGGAAGAGAAGGAAATGAGTGTGATGATGACACAACCCTGTTCCTCTGATGTGAGATGATGTTTCCCTAATCAAGCTGTAAAATTGAATGTTAAATACTCCAAGAGAACATACAAGAGCCGGATGAGGAAATGAAAGGGGTGCTAAAATGTCACATTTCTTTGGTAAGTGAAAAAAAAATGTTGCTAATAATGCAACATTTGATAGTGACATTTGAAATGAACTACAGGCAATCCTGAGAAAGACAGGGGGCAATGACAGCTGTATTAACATAAATGGAGCTGTTTCCCTTTGAATGTACCTTGGATTTTAGACAAAAGTCTAGGACTGGCAGTAAGAATTATAAGGATTGCGTATGTATATCACTGTGTGGAAATTTTAGTAGCACAACCGAGAGGAAAAAGTTGCTTGGTGTACAAAATGAAATGGCTCAGACTTTTAATAAATCTCAATTACAGCTTTAATTTGAAATCCGTGTTTCAGAGCTGGAGTTACGACTGGAGTCGCACCATGGGCAGCAGGGCGGCACAGTGGTTAGCACTGCTGCCTCACAGCGCCAGGGACCCAGGTTCAATTCCTGGCTTGGGTCACTGTGGAGTTTGCACATACTCCTGTGTCTGCGTGGTTTTCCTCCGGGTGCTCCGATTTCCTCCCACAGTATAAAAGACGTGCTCGTTGGGTGCGTTGACCCGAACAGGGCCGGAGTGTGGCGACTAGGGGAATTTCACAGTAACTTCATTGCAGCGTTAATGTAAGCCTTACTTATGACTAATAGACTTTAACTTTAGTGTCGACAAGGATGAGATTTTTGTGGTTAGCACATGCAGCGATGTGGTCACACCGTAGGTAAAGAGCACACAGGAGAAAAGAAATGGATGACTGTCAGATAGCAAAAGCACTAGACAGGTTGTGCAGGAATCCAGAGTCCATCTCCCCCTCTCACAGGTTTTCCATTTTGGATTACTGCTGGGAGAGGTGGTTTCTTGGGGGAATGCAGCAAGAGCCAGGGTCCATGGCACCACGTGTGGCCCAGCTGCACCAGGGAGTGGTGTTTGGGGGGGGGTGGTTCTATCATGAGGGGGAAACAGATGCAAGTTTCTCTGACTGTGGGACAAGACACCAGGATGGTATGTTGTCTTCCTGGTGCCAGGGTCAAGGATGCCTCTAAGCGGCTGGAGGACATTCTGAAAGAGAAGAGTGAACAGCCAGAGGTTGTGATCCATATTGGTACTAACAAAACAGGCCCTCAAAGATAATAGTCTTAGGGAGGGAATCTGAGCAAGAAGACACAAGAAAAAAACAAAGATAGAAATGAAAGACAAAGTAGAAAGCAAAAATGGAAGGCAGAGGAAACACAGGCTAGCAGCAAATAGGGCCATAGTACAGAAAAAGTGTAAAATGGTAAGCGCAAATTGGTATACACAGAAATGATATGATTGCAGGATAACCAATGGCTGGGAACTGAATATTTTCACTCAGATATTTTGCGAAGTTAGCCTAGAATCTAAGTTTTACGTTTGATTTTGGCATTGGGGAGCATAAGATGTTTCACTCCATGTATGATTCAAGTGACCCACTACAAAGCAGTTAGCATATAACAAAAAGAATTAGCATACCTTTAACCAATTACAAGACTTAAAACATGACACAGTATAACTCTGAACAGTTAGCGATCTGTTGTTCCAAGTTAAAGCAACATCCCACAGACATCCACCCTCCTTCAGCATTAGTTAGCACAAAAACAAGTATGTTCACAAAGCACTTCTAGACAGCGAACCCAGCAACATTTTCAGAGAAGGATATATTCTCCAAACAGCAAAACCTCGAGATAAATCCAGTCTCTGGCAGCTTCCAAAATCAACCACCAAGGCAACAAAATCTCCAACGCCAGAGAAGGAAAAAATACTGCTATCTTTCGCAGCTTCTGAAAAAAAAACTAAAACTGGGCTTCTCTATAAAGCACAGCTGTCCCCTGTCATATGGCATACCCTGTCAATCGCCCGCATTCAAGCTCTACTCCTCCATCCCAGGGGAACACTGAAAAAACACTGCATTAGTTCAGATTAAAACCATGTCAATTATACTGCTTTAGTAACAATAAAGGACACTGGCTGCAGACAACATGGTGCCGACAAAATCCCAAGGACTGCTAAAACATCCTGCAGAGAAACATGGTTAAAATACATTTCTAAAGGCACAGCACCGTCACAATATCCAAGTATATTCAATATTTAGAAAGGACAGACTAAAAGGGAAATTAGGTGGGGTGGTCGTGTTTAAGGGTGAAATCGCTGCAGTACTGAGAAAATATTGGCTCAAATTCTAGATGTAGAGTCCATCTGGGTGGAGGTAAGAAGCAGCAAGGGGTGGAAAATATTCTGTAGACCTCCAAACAGTACTGGTAATGTAGGGGATGGCATTAAACAGGAAATTCGAAATGTGTGTAACAAGGGTGCCTTTAATCTACATATAGATTGGGCAAATCAAATTTAGCAACAATTAGCAGATGCATTCCTAGAGTGCGTTCGAGATGGTTTTTTAGACCAGTATGTTAAAGGACCAACTAGGGAACATGCTATCCAATGAGAGGTGGTTAATAATTGTGCAGGGTCCTTTAGGAAGCAGTGACCATAACGTGATAGAATTCTTATTAGGATGGAAAATGAAGGAGTCCGATCTGAAACCAGAGCCTTAAATCTAAACAAAAGAAACTATAAAAGGATAAGTCCCCTGGGCCTGATGAAATGTATCCTAGGATTCTTTGGGAGGCAAGGGATGAGATTGCAGAGCCTTTGGCTTTGATCTTTGGGTCCTCACTGTCCACGGGGATGGTGCCAGAGGACTGGAGAGTGGCGAATGTTGTTCCTCTGTTTAAGAAAGGGAATAGAAATGACCCTGGTAATTATAGACCGGTTAGTCTTTCTTCGGTGGTTGGTAAATTGATGGAAAAGGTCCTTAGGGATGGGATTTACGACCATTTAGAAAGATGCGGATTAATCCGGGATAGTCAGCACGGATTCGTGAAGAGCAAGTCGTGCCTCACAAATTTGACTGAATTTTTTGAGGAGGTAACTAAGTGTGTTGATAGGGCAGTTGATGTCATATGCATGGATTTTAGTAAGGCGTTTGATAAGGTCCCCCATGGTCGGCTTATGATGAAAGTAAGGAGGTGTGGGATAGAGGGAAAGTTGGCCGATTGGATAGGTAACTGGCTGTCTGATCGAATTGGAACAGCCATGGGGACCAAATTCGCACCTCAATATGCCAACATCTTCATGCACAGGTTCGAACAAGACTTCTTCACCGCACGGGACCTTCAACCGATGCTATACACTAGATACATCGATGACATTTTCTTCCTTTGGACTCATGGTGAACAATCACTGAAACAACTCTATGATGACATCAACAAGTTCCATCCCACCATCAGACTCACCATAGACTACTCTCCGGAATCGGTTGCATTCTTGGACACACGCATCTCCATTAAGGACGGTCACCTCAGCACCTCACTGTACCGCAAGCCCACGGGTAACCTCACGATGCTCCACTTCTCTAGCTTCCACCCTAAACATGTTAAAGAAGCCATCCCCTACGGACAAGCCCTCCGTATACACAGGATCTGCTCGGATGAGGAGGATCGCAACAGACACCTCCAGACGCTGAAAGATGCCCTCATAAGAACAGGATATAGCGCTCGACTCATTGATCAACAGTTCCAACGCGCCACAGCGACAAACCGCACCGACCTCCTCAGAAGACAAACACGGGACACAGTGGACAGAGTACCCTTCGTCGTCCAGTACTTCCCCGGAGCGGAGAAGCTACGGCATCTCCTCCGGAGCCTTCAACATGTCATTGATGAAGACGAACATCTCGCCAAGGCCATCCCCACACCCCCACTACTTGTCTTCAAACAACCGCACAACCTCAAGCAGACCATTGTCCGCAGCAAACTACCCAGCCTCCAGGAGAACAGTGACCACGATACCACACAACCCTGCCACAGTAACCTCTGCAAGACGTGCCGGATCATCGACACAGATGCCATCATCTCACGTGAGAACACCATCCACCAGGTACACGGTACATACTCTTGCAACTCGGCCAACGTTGTCTACCTGATACGCTGCAAGAAAGGATGTCCCGAGGCATGGTACATTGGGGAAACTATGCAGACGCTACGACAACGGATGAATGAACACCGCTCGACAATCACCAGGCAAGACTGTTCTCTTCCTGTTGGGGAGCACTTCAGCGGTCACGGGCATTCGGCCTCTGATATTCGGGTAAGCGCTCTCCAAGGCGGCCTTCACGACACACGACGGCGCAGAGTCGCTGAGCAGAAACTGATAGCCAAGTTCCGCACACACGAGGACGGCCTCAACCGGGATATTGGGTTCATGTCACACTATTTGTAACCCCCACAGTTGCCTGGACCTGCAGAGTTTCACTGGCTGTCTTGTCTGGAGACAATACACACCTTTTTTTAGCCTGTCTTGATGCTCTGTCCACTCACGTTTTGTTTCTTAAAGACTTGATTAGTTGTAAGTATTCGCATTCCAACCATTATTCATGTAAATTGAGTCTGTGTCTTTATAAGCTCTGTTTGTGAACAGAATTCCCACTCACCTGAAGAAGGGGCTTGGAGCTCCGAAAGCTTGTGTGGCTTTTGCTACCAAATAAACCTGTTGGACTTTAACCTGGTGTTGTTAAACTTCTTACTGTGTCTGATCGAAGACAGAGGGTGGTGGTGGATGGAAAATTTTCGGACTGGAGGCAGGTTGCTAGCGGAGTGCCACAGGGATCAGTGCTTGGTCCTCTGCTCTTTGTGATTTTTATTAATGGCTTGGAGGAGGGGGCTGAAGGGTGGATCAGTAAATTTGCTGATGACACCAAGATTGGTGGAGTAGTGGATGAGGTGGAGGGGTGTTGTAGGCTGCAAAGAGACATAGATAGGATGCAAAGCTGGGCTGAAAAATGGCAAATGGAGTTTAACCCTGATAAATGTGAGGTGATTCATTTTGGTAGGACTAATTTAAATGTGGATTACAGGGTCAAAGGTAGGGTTCTGAAGACTGTGGAGGAACAGAGAGATCTTGGGGTCCATATCCACAGATCTCTAAAGGTTGCCACTCAAGTGGATAGAGCTGTGAAGAAGGCCTATAGTGTGTTAGCTTTTATTAACGGGGTTGGAGTTTAAGAGCCGTGGGGTTATGCTGCAACTGTACAGGACCTTGGTGAGACCACATTTGGAATATTGTGTGCAGTTCTGGTCACCTCACTATAAGAAGGATGTGGAAGCGCTGTAAAGAGTGCAGAGGAGATTTACCAGGATGCTGCCTGGTTTGGAGGGTAGGTCTTGTGAGGAAAGGTTGAGGGAGCTTAGGGCTGTTCTCTCTGGAGCGGAGGAGGCTGAGGGGAGACTTAATAGAGGTTTATAAAATGATGAAGGGGATAGATAGAGTGAACGTTCAGAGACTATTTCCTTGGGTGGATGGAGCTATTACAAGGGGGCATAACTATAGGGTTCGTGGTGGGAGATATAGGAAGGATGTCCGAGGTAGGTTTTTTACTCAGTGGTTGGGGTGTGGAATGGACTGCCTGCAGTGATAGTGAAGTCAGACACTTTAGGAACATTTAAGCGGTTATTGGATAGGCACATGGAGCACACCAGGATGATAGGGAGTGGGATAGCTTGATCTTGGTTTCAGATAAAGCTCGGCACAACATCGTGGGCCGAAGGGCCTGTTCTGTGCTGTACTGTTCTATGTTCTAACTGTTTCAAGTATTATCATTGGTAAGGCATGGGTAAATACAATAACATGCATTTATATGGCGCCTATAACATAGGAAAAGTTCCCAAGATAGGAACCAAATCAGACAAATGTGGCACTGAGCAGCTTGGGAAATATTAGGGCAAGTGACCAGATGCTTGGTTTGAGGGGCATAGTTTAATTTTAAAGGAGAAGAGAGCATAAAGAGCTCGAGAGGTTTAAGAGGGAATGTCAGAGGTTATAACCTCGACAACTGAAGAACAACCACTAAATGTTAAGCAAATAAAATCAGGAATGCCAAGAGGCTGGAAACAAAAGAACAAAGGGTACTTGGAGGTTTGTAGGACTGAAGGAGGTCACAGACATCAGGAAGGATGGGGTCAGAGTGGAATTTTAAAGCAAGGATGAGATTTTTAAATTTGAGTAATTGCTGGACCAGTAACCAATGGAGGTCAATGATAGAGGAACAGGACTCGGTGTGAGTGAAGATATGGGCAACATAGGTTTTGGGTAACTGCTACTCCTGCTATTAGAACAACCTGTGTCTATATGGCACCTTTAAAGTAATAAAATGCCCCAAGGCACTTCACAGGAGCATGATAAAACGAAGTGTGATACTGTGGTGGACCTCAGTTGTGCCTTTGTCCTATATGGACCACCGTTGTGTGTGTTTGTCATACCTGGACACATCCCCTTCCAGTTTGGTTCCTCCCCTCAGCACCTAGTATAAAGGTGGCTGTCTCCTCCCCCTTGTTCAGTCCAGGTCGGTTAATTGTTGGGATCTGCTCCTGATTCTGTTGTGAATAAAAGCCTACACTTATATTGGCATATCGGTAGTCTTTCGCCTTATTGATAGTGCATCAATTTTATTCACAACAGTTACTAGTATGGAGCAGTTTCTAAAACCCGACAAGTTAGCTTTAGACCCTCAAGAGGTTGGAGCCTCTGATAAATTTGATCATTGGTTGGACTGCTTCGAAGCATTCGTCGACACCGCTACGGCCATCGACACCGACGCTGCTAAACTCCACGTGCTCCGCGCCCGGGTAAGCGAAACTGTCTATGGAATCTTCCGGGACGCTGCTACTTACGCGGACGCTATCGAACTCCTAAAAGGGCAGTTCCGAAAGAGCCCTAACGTGGTTTACGCCAGACACCTCCTAACTATCCGCAAACAGCAGCCAGGAGAATCGTGCGCCCAATTTCTGCGCGCCCTGCGAGTCCTCGCCCGAGCATGCAACTGTAAGGCTGTTTCAGCAGCTCAGAACACGGAGGATCTGATCCGCGACGCCTACGTTGCGGGCATTGAGTCTACATACATCCAGCAGCGTCTGCTGGAACAAGATGACCTAGACCTCCGGAAAACGGCCACGATGGCTGAAACGTTAGAAGCAGCCTCCCATAATCTCGGGTCTTACCTTGGATCCCGTTCCACCGACGGCTCCACTGCGACGGCTGCTCCAGCAGGGCCCAAATGTTACTTTTGTGGCCTCCCTAAGCACCCTCGGCGTCACTGCCCGGCAAAGGACGCGATTTGCTCTGGATGCGGTAAGCTAGGCCACTTTGTTAAAGTCTGCAGAGCAAAGCCGCTTCTGAAGACTCGTGGAGCCATGTGTGCTCCGAGGGCACGGCCATCTTTGATGCAGGCGGCGGCTGCGCGCGAATCGCCATCTTGGATGCGGTCACCGGAAGTGCGGGAATCGCCATCTTTGATGCGGTCACTGGAAGTGCGGGAGTCGCCATCTTTGAGACTGGCATCAAGGCAAGCTGAGCAGGAAGCTTCATCCGTGACGTCATCAGACGGCGACGAAGATGGATTCTTCTTTAATTCAACAGTGGCATCGATTTGCCTGGACCAGTCGCAGCCACATCAACTCTCCAAGTCCATAATGGAGATCAAGGTAAATGGTTATGCAGAAAACTGCCTGTTTGACTGTGGGAGCACGGAAAGTTTTATACACCCTCGCACAGTGCGTCAATATGCCCTTCCCGTGCGACCCTGGAGCCAGACCATCTCCATGGCCTCGAATTCTCACTCAGTGGAGGTCCTCGGGTGCTGCTTGGTGACGCTGACGGTACAGGGCACAGTCTACGAGCGTTTTCGGCTCCTCGTGCTGCCGCGACTCTGCGCAGCTGTACTGCTGGGGTTAGATTTCCTCAGCCATCATAGGAGCGTCACCCTGCAGTATGATGGCCCTTATCCCCTGCTCTCCGTCTGCAAGGCGCCGTCACTGCAGTGCCCCTCGCGCACCACCTGCAGTCTCTCGACCCTCAAGATCACCCCCCCCCCGTTATTTGATAACCTCACCCCGGATTGTAGGCCTATAGCCACCAAGAGTAGGCGCTATAGTGCGGATGACCGGGCCTTCATTCGGTCCGAGGTACAACGTTTGCTCCAGGAAGGGATTATCCAGGCCAGCACCAGCCCCTGGAGGGCGCAAGTGGTCGTAGTTAAATCGGGGGAGAAACACCGCATGGTGATTGACTACAGCCAGACCATAAACAGGTATACCCAACTAGATGCATATCCTCTTCCCCGTATCGCGGACATAGTCAACCACATCGCGCACTATAGGGTTTTTTCAACGATCGATTTGAAATCGGCTTACCACCAGCTCCCTATCCGCTCGGAGGATCGCCCATACACTGCCTTTGAGGCGGATGGCCACCTCTACCAGTTCCTCCGAGTCCCCTTTGGTGTCACCAATGGGGTCTCAGTCTTCCAACGGGCCATGGATCAAATGGTGGACCAGCACGGACTATGGGCCACTTTCCCGTATCTGGATAACGTCACCATCTGCGGCCATGACCTGCAGGACCATGATGCCAACCTACAAAAATTCCTTCGTACGGCCACTCTCCTGAACCTCACATACAATGAGGCGAAGTGTGTTTTCCGGACACGCCGCCTCGCCATCCTTGGGTACGTGATAGAAAATGGTGTCCTTGGCCCCGACCCAGCCCGTATGCGTCCCCTTATGCAGCTTCCCCTCCCTACTACCCTCAAAGCACTGAGGAGATGCCTGGGCTTCTTCTCCTATTATGCCCAGTGGGTTCCCCGTTACGCAGATAAAGCCCGTCCGCTCCTAAAATCGACCTCTTTTCCCCTGGCGGAGGAGGCCTGTAGGGCCTTCGATGACATCAAAGCGGACATCGCGAAGGCCGCGATGCACG
Organism: Mustelus asterias; assembly: GCF_964213995.1. Taxonomy (NCBI): domain Eukaryota; kingdom Metazoa; phylum Chordata; class Chondrichthyes; order Carcharhiniformes; family Triakidae; genus Mustelus; species Mustelus asterias. The sequence continues at coordinate 20,315,334 of NC_135817.1, read as the reverse complement.
CTGTGGACGAATCCATCCCATTCCAAGTGGAAAGTGATGCGTCTGACTTTGCCCTAGCTGCCACCCTTAACCAGAGGGGCCGTCCGGTGGCCTTCTTTTCCCGGACCTTACAAGGCCCTGAGATTCGACACTCCTCGGTCGAGAAGGAGGCCCAGACCATCGTGGAAGCTGTCCGGCACTGGCGCCATTATCTCGCGGGCCAACGATTCACCTTAATTACGGACCAGCGGTCAGTTGCCTTCCTGTTTAACACCAGGCAAAAGGGCAAGATTAAGAATGACAAGATCTTGCGGTGGAGGATTGAGCTCTCCACCTACAGATATGACATCATGTACCGGCCTGGGAAGCTCAATGAGCCCCCAGACGCCCTGTCCCGTGGATCATGTGCCAGTGCCCAACTAGACCAGCTACAGTCCCTCCATAACGACCTCTGTCACCCGGGTGTCACCAGATTTTTCCATTTTGTCAAGTCCCGTAACCTGCCCTTCTCCCTTGAGGAAGTCCGGACGATTACCAGGCAATGCGGGGTCTGCGCTGAGTGCAAACCGCAGTTCTACCGGCCAGGTAGGGCGCACCTTGTAAAGGCCACTCGCGCGTTCGAGCGCCTTAGCGTTGATTTTAAAGGCCCCCTCCCCTCCTCTAACCGCAATGTTTATTTCCTGAATATCATTGACGAATACTCACGTTTCCCTTTTGCCTTCCCCTGCTCGGACATGACCACGGCTACAGTGATTCGGACCCTGAACAAGCTCTTCACCCTGTTCGGCTTCCCAGCCTACATTCATAGCGACCGTGGGTCCTCTTTCATGAGTGATGAGCTGAGGCAGTACCTGCTCGCCAAAGGCGTTGCCTCCAGCCGCACCACTAGCTATAACCCCAGGGGCAACGGTCAAGTAGAGCGGGAGAACGCAACCGTCTGGAAGGCCGTTCTATTAGCGTTACGGTCTAGGGGCCTTCCAGTCAGCCGTTGGCAAGACGTCCTTCCGGACGCATTACATTCCATTAGGTCACTCTTGTGCACAGCGACCAATACGACCCCTCACGAGCGGATGTTTTCATTTCCCAGGAAGTCCTCCTCGGGTACTTCGCTCCCGGATTGGCTGATGTCCCCGGGACCCGTCCTGCTTCGGAAGCATGTCCGGACCCATAAGGCAGATCCCTTGGTCGAGGAGGTCCAACTGCTCCATGCTAATCCCCAATATGCTTATGTAGCGTACCCTGATGGGCGGGAGGACACGGTTTCTGTCCGTGACTTGGCACCCGCGGGTGCCCCGGAGGTCACCACGTCCTTCCGCCCCACGGTCCCTGGTGTCGTCCATTCGGAGACTGCTACGCCTCTTCCTCCCTCAGTCCCTGTCCCCAATGTAGTGTGCCCAGAGCCTGTTGCAGCCCCCCACCCCCCAGCTCCGGTTCCCATTGTTCCCCATACGCCACCAGGGCCACAGCCCATTCCTCTCGCCCCTATGTACAGCTCGCTTGAGTCGCCGGAGCCGTCGCCACGCAGTACCCGACGACTGGACGGGACGACGGATCGGTCTGCTTCACACCACCCAGCGCCTTCTCTCGACGCTCACTGTACGGAGCCTGGGCCGACATCGCTCCCTGCTCGGACGACTCTGCGACCTGCACTACGACGATCGCGACGACGGATCAAGCCACCGGTTCGTCTGGACTTGTGATATTGTTTCCGCTTCACCCCCGTGTTGTTTTTTTAAAAGGAAGGGGTGAATGTGGTGGACCTCAGTTGTGCCTTTGTCCTATATGGACCACCGTTGTGTGTGTTTGTCATACCTGGACACATCCCCTTCCAGTTTGGTTCCTCCCCTCAGCACCTAGTATAAAGGTGGCTGTCTCCTCCCCCTTGTTCAGTCCAGGTCGGTTAATTGTTGGGATCTGCTCCTGATTCTGTTGTGAATAAAAGCCTACACTTATATTGGCATATCGGTAGTCTTTCGCCTTATTGATAGTGCATCAGATACCAAGTCACATAAGGACATATTTGGCCAGGTGAACAAAGCTTGGTCAAATAATTGGGTTTTAAGGAATGTATTAAAGGAAGAAAGTGACATGGAGAAGCCGAGAGGTATAGGATGGGTATTCCAGAGCTTGGGACTGAGGCATTCCAAGGTATGGCCACACAATGGTAGAGAAATTAAAATTTGGGTTGCTCAAGAGGCCAGAATTAGAGGAATGCAGATATCAAAAATTTTCAGAAAGCATTTTAAGTTAATTGTGAGGATAGGTTAAGGTACTGTCACAGTCAGTAGTCTAGTTTAAGTATATTTATTCATTAGTGTTACAAGAAGGCTTACATTAACACTGCAATGAAGTTACTGTGAAAATCCCTTAGACGCCACACTCCGGTGCCTATATCGTTATAGGTTGAATTATTCACTTGGGTAGTTTCTGATTGCAAATGGGTGATGGCACATCAGTGGTCAGTTGTTTCAGCTTGCTCATTTTTTGCTTGTTTGAAGTCATTGGAAGAGGGAAAACAGCAGGGTGAAAATGGGCTTTCTATTCTCTATCTTCTATGTTGCTTTCCAGGCTAATTTCACCCCCACAACATCCGCATCTGTCATCTGTTGAGAGACTAGCTGGAAATTTATCAATTTCTTTGCTGAGTAAAACAATTTTCTGCTTCAATTCGTTACGCTGCATTGCCTAATATTTCCAATTTAGTGGCAATCATTTGTAAACTGGACAAAGTATTTAAGTTTAGCTGCTGAATGAGATATTTTCTTCTGCTATAATATTTGGTGAGACAATTTGTCCTGTGCGCACTTCAATAATGCATTCATAAATTTCACTCACTCTCAATTGTAAATTCCACCATCACATCGATTCTTCATGGTCTTTTTGAGGAAAACATTAAAAATTTACCCTGTGGGGAAAGTAAGGGGCAGGTTTCACTTTATTTGCAATTGGGTATAAAATAGGGCTCAGGAATCAATTTTTCTACTGATTCTGACTTTGGCCTCATGGAGACATTTGAAGCTGTTGCAGCACATAATAAAATCAGAAATTGTGGTTTTGAACATTTACTTTAACTCTTGGATTTCTGAGTGGAATCTTCCTTTCTGGAGTCTATGTTCGATGGCAGGGTTGGAGGTTGCAGTGATTTCTGCTGGGTGAGGGATGGCTGACCGTCTGCGATCTTGCACTGGTCAGCTCATTACATGTGCACCCCTGCAGATCACGGCGAATCCCATGGCGGTGGTGAGCAGGGAGTCACTGCTGTTACCTCATGGGGTCAAAGGTCTGGGCATCATACTTAAATGTCACCCAGACAGCCATTCACTCACTGAAGGCCAGAAGCTTCAATCTGGCTGTCATTCAACACTGATGAAAGTAAGGGCGGCACGGTAGCACAGTGGTTAGCACTGCTGCTTCACAGCTCCAGGGTCCCGGGTTCAATTCCCGGCTCGGGTCACTGTCGGTGTGGAGTTTGCACATTCTCCTCGTGTCTGCGTGGGTTTCCTCCGGGTGCTCCGGTTTCCTCCCACAGTCCAAAGATGTGCAGGTTAGGTTGATTGGCCAGGTTAATAAAATTGCCCCTTAGAGTCCTGGGATGCGTAGGTTAGAGGGATTAGCGGGTAAAATATGTGGAGGTAGGGCCTGGGTGGGATTGTGGTCGGTGCAGACTCGATGGGCCAAATGGCCTCCTTCTGCACTGTAGGGTTTCTATGATTTCTATGAACAAAGAACAATACGGAACACGCCTTTCGGCCCTCCAAGCCCGTGCCGCTCCCTGGTCCAAACTAGACCATTCTTTTGTATCCCTCCATTCCCACTCCGTTCATTTGGCTATCTAGATAAGTCTTAAACGTTCCCAGTGTGTCCGCCTCCACCACCTTGCCTGGCAGCGCATTCCAGGCCCCCACCACCCTCTGTGTAAAATATGTCCTTCTGATATCTGTGTTAAACCTCCCCCCCTTCACCTTGAACCTATGACCCCTCTTTCCAGGGAGAACAACCCCAGTTTACCCAATCTCTCCTCATAACTAAGCCCCTCCATACCAGGCAACATCCTGGTAAACCTCCTCTGTACTCTCTCCAAAGCCTCCACGTCCTTCTGGTAGTGTGGCGACCAGAACTGGACGCAGTATTCCAAATGCGGCCGAACCAACGTTCTATACATCTGCAACATCAGACCCCAGCTTTTATACTCTATGCCCCGTCCTATAAAGGCAAGCATGCCATATGCCTTCTTCACCACCTTCTCCACCTGTGACGTCACCTTCAAGGATCTGTGGACTTGGACACCCAGGTCCCTCTGCGTATCTACACCCTTTATGGTTCTGCCATTTATCGTATAGCTCCTCCCGACATTATTTCTACCAAAATGCATCACTTCGCATTTATCTGGATTGAACTCCATCTGCCAGTTCTTTGCCCAAATTTCCAGCCTATCTATATCCTTCTGTAGCTTCTGACAATGCTCCTCACTATCTGCAAGTCCTGCCAATTTGTGTCGTCCGCAAACTTACTGATCACCCCAGTTACACCTTCTTCCAGATCGTTTATATAAATCACAAACAGCAGAGGTCCCAATACAGAGCCCTGCGGAACACCACTAGTCACAGGCCTCCAGCCGGAAAAAGACCCTTCCACTACCACCCTCTGTCTTCTGTGACCAAGCCAGTTCTCCACCCATCTAGCCACCTCCCCCTTTATCCCATGAGATCCAACCTTTTTCACCAGCCTACCATGAGGGACTTTGTCAAACGCTTTACTAAAGTCCATATAGACGACATCCACGGCCCATCCCTCGTCAACCATTCTAGTCACTTCTTCAAAATACTCCACCAGGTTAGTGAGGCATGACCTCCCTCTCACAAAACCATGCTGACTATCGTTAATGAGTTTATTCTTTTCTAAAAGCGCATACATCCTATCTCTAAGAATCTTCTCCAACAACTTCCCCACCACGGACGTCAAGCTCACCGGCCTATAATTACCCGGGTTATCCTTCCTACCCTTCTTAAATAACAGGACCACATTAGCTCTCCTCCAATCCTCAGGAACCTCACCTGCGTCCAGTGACGAAACAAAGATTTGCGTCAGAGGCCCAGCGATTTCATCTCTCGTCTCCCTGAGCAGCCTTGGATAGATTCCATCAGGCCCTGGGCATTTGTCAGTCTTTATATTCTCTAACAAACCTAACACTTCCTCCCTTGTAATGAAGATTTTCTCCAACGGTTCAACACTCCCCTCCAAGACACTCCCAGTCAACACATCCCTCTCCTTTGTGAATACCGACGCAAAGTATTCATTTAGGATCTCCTCTACTTCTTTGGGCTCTAAGCATAATTCCCCACTTTTGTCCCTGAGAGGTCCAATTTTTTCCCTGACAACTCTTGTTCCTAACATATGAATAAAATGCCTTGGGATTCTCCTTAATCCTGTCTGCCAAGGACATTTCGTGACCCCTTTTTGCCCTTCTAATTCCCCGTTTGAGTTCTTTCCTACTTTCTTTGTACTCCTCCAGAGCTCCCTCCGTTTTTAGCTGCCTAGACCTAACATACGCCTCCCTTTTCTTTTTGACCAGTCCCTCAATTTTCCTGGTTATCCACGGTTCTCGAATCCTACCCTTCCTATCCTTTTTTACAGGCACATGCCTGTCCTGTAGCCCTAACAACTGTTCCTTAAAAGACTCCCACATGCCAGATGTGGATTTACCCTCAAACAGCCTCTCCCAATCAAGAGCTGCCAATTTCTGCCTAATCCCACTAAAGTTAGCCTTCCCCCAATCCAACACCTTACCCTTGGGACACACTCATCCTTTTCCATCACTATCCTAAAGCTAACAGAATTGTGGTCACTATTTGCCACATGTTCCCCTACCGAAACTTTGAAGACCTGACCGGGCTCATTCCCCAGTACTAGGTCCAGTATAGCCCCCTCTCTAGTCGGGCTCTCTACATATTGTTCCAAAGAACCCTCCTGTACGCATTTTACAAATTCCTCCCCATTCAGAGTTCCAGCTCTCAGCGATTTCCAGTCTATACCAGCTGAGGTCCCTGACACTCCAAAGATTGCTAGACGCCAATCTCTTGTTGATGATGAGCCTCTGGAGTCGGCCTTAAAAGACATGTTGGCGGTGGATAGAAAGGGAGAGGAACATGAGGCAGAATTGCCTGAGGCCATGCACAGACTAGACCGAAGGCTGGAGGACTACATTCACAATTTTTCCATTGAAAGGGTGGTGGCCACCTTGGAGACCCAAGTCCTGAAGAACACAAAGTGGATGCTGGATATGTGCATTGACCTGCACTCTGTTTCACCAACCATTGGTGCAGTGGCTAGGCAAGAGAGGGACGTCTTCCCTCCAGGTACCCTTCTCTTCAAGGAGTCAGGGTCATTGGGCAACCACAGGGAGGAGGAGTGCCAGCCTGGGTGTTTCAACCCAGGACACTCCAAAGGTGCACTGCTGCTCCACCTCCTCTCTGCCGGTGACCCCATCAGCTCCAACAAGTCAGGCTGAGGAGGGTGCACCTGCACCTGAGCAAGAGACCCTAAGCAGGCTGGGGCCTTCGGTCAATAGAGGATGACCCCCAAAGTCTTCACAGTCAACATAGTATAGCAGTCAATAGGCTCAGCTGAGGCTGCACCTAGACATAAGGGTAAACAAAGAAAGGTTAAGAAGTACTGAAAACACACAGGTGGCACTGTGTACAACCACTGTATATACTTTTGGCATTTGTAGATATATGTTCACTTGCACTGTTTGGAAGTTCCCTGGAGTCCAACTTGCTGCTAGTTGCCTCAATGGTCACAAGCATTTAAGGATTTTGAATGTGGGCACTCATCAGAATCCAATAATAAACTCCTATAGATTCACTTATCTCACATTATTAACATAGTAAATATTCAGTAGTCCTATATGTGTAGGATTAAACATTGGCCATCATTTGTGAGTGTGCAGCCTGAGCACACATCATGCAAACCATTACTTGCAGCTCACCATATTCTGACCTCTGATAATGTGTTCATCGAGATCATTGCATCTCCTGCTGTTGTTGCCCTGATGTCAGATGTAGGTGGATGGCATGAGTACGCGAGGGGAGTTAAAGCTGCTATGTGAGTGTCAAGGAACACTGTAGATGCAGTTTCAGTGCTGAGAGAGTGAAGCTCTACACTGTCTTCTTAACAATAGAAAACCAGAGGTTGCCATATGCATGTCTGGAGGAAGTTGTGGGCATGACCAATCGTTAATAGTTTTTTTGGTGATTTGTCATTTTGAGCTAATAGGCTGGTGAAGGAGGCAACAGGCAAAATAGCCTTGACTGCAAGAGGGATTTGATTGTAGGATTTAACAGGTTTATGTGCAGTTGACTGAAGCCTTTATCAGACTTCACGTGGAGATTTGTTTGATGTGTTTGTCTCTAAAGCAAGGGTGGCTGTTTTAATTGACTGCAAGACTGCCCCTCATACAATGATAGGAATCGCCTTACCGGAAATATTAATGGGACAGAGGTTTCAGACAAGATTAAGCTTACTTTTCCCAAACCTGGAGGGGAGAGTGAAGTCCCAATAAGAGACCCAGAAGAAGAACCATGATTCTGTAAGGACATGCAGAACACTCAAAAGCAGTGACCCAGTCCACTTTGAACTTTGGGGACGACGTCAGTGGGGCCCCGGCCATAGAGAAATATAGAAAATGCAAGAAGGAACTTAAGAAAGCAATTAGAGGAGCAAAAGGGGGGCATGAAGAAGGACCTGCAAACAGAACTAGGGAGAATCCCAAGATATTTTATAAATACATTAAAGGGAAGAGGTTAACCAGGAAAAGAGTAGGGCCCATTATGGACCAAGAGGACAATCCGTGTGTGAGGCCGCAGGACATTGAAAGGATGTTAAATGAATACTTCTTTTTGATCTTCACTCTGGCAAAGGAGAACTTAGCTACGGAACTCAGGAAAAGAAACTGTGAGTAACCTCCACAGTTTGACATGGGAAATAGAGAGGTAATGGAGGCTCTGATGGTCTTAAAAATGGACAAATCCCCTGTCCCAGATGAACTGCATCTCAGGCTGCGGTGGGAGGCGAGGCAGGAAATTGCAGGGGCTCTGTCTCAAATTTTTAATTCCTCTCTGGTCACGGAGGAAGTGCCAGAGGACTGGAGGACGGCTAATGTGGATCCACTTTTCAAAAAGGATGGTAGAGATGAACCAGGAAATTACAGACCAGTGAGTCTCTCGTCAGTGGTAGGGAAACTATTGGAGAAAATTTAATTAGAACATAGAACATAGAACAGTACAGCACAGAACAGGCCCTTCGGCCCACGATGTTGTACCGACCTTCATCTGAAACCAAGATCAAGCTATCCCACTCCCTACCATCCTGGTGTGCTCCATGTGCCTATCCAATAACCGCTTAAATGTTCCTAAAGTGTCTGACTCCACTATCACTGCAGGCAGTCCATTCCACACCCCAACTACTCTCTGCGTGAAGAACCTACCTCTGATATCCTTCCTATATCTCCCACCATGAACCCTATAGTTATGCCCCCTCGTAATAGCTCCATCCACCCGAGGAAATAGTCTTTGAACGTTCACTCGATCTATCCCCTTCATCATTTTATAAACCTCTATTAAGTCTCCCCTCAATCTCCTCCGCTCCAGAGAGAACAGCCCCAGCTCCCTCAACCTTTCCTCATAAGACCGACACTCCAAACCAGGCAGCATCCTGGTAAATCTCCTCTGCACTCTTTCCAGCGCTTCCACATCCTTCTTATAGTGAGGTGACCAGAACTGCACGCAATATTCCAAATGCGGTCTCACCAAGGTCCTGTACAGTTGCAGCATAACCCCACGGCTCTTAAACTCCAACCCCCTGTTAATAAAAGCTAACACACTATATGCCTTCTTCACAGCTCTATCCACTTGAGTGGCAACCTTTAGAGATCTGTGGATATGGACCCCAAGATCTCTCTGTTCCTCCACAGTCTTCAGAACCCTACCTTTGACCCTGTAATCCACATTTAAATTAGTCCTACCAAAATGAATCACCTCACATTTATCAGGGTTAAACTCCATTTGCCATTTTTCAGCCCAGCTTTACATCCTATCTATGTCTCTTTGCAGCCTACAACACCCCTCCACCTCATCCACTACTCCACCAATCTTGGTGTCATCAGCAAATTTACTGATCCACCCTTCAGCCCCCTCCTCTAAGTCATTAATAAAAATCACAAAGAGCAGAGGACCAAGCACCGATCCCTGCGGCACTCCGCTAGCAACCTGCCTCCAGTCCGAAAATTTTCCATCCACCACCACCCTCTGTCTTCGATCAGACAGCCAGTTACCTATCCAATCGGCCAACTTTCCCTCTATCCCACACCTCCTTACTTTCATCATAAGCCGACCATGGGGGACCTTATCAAACGCCTTACTAAAATCCATGTATATGACATCAACCGCCCTACCTTCATCAACACACCTAGTTACCTCCTCAAAAAATTCTATCAAATTTGTGAGGCACGATTTGCCCTTCACAAATCCGTGCTGACTATCCCGGATTAATCCGCATCTTTCTAAATGGTCGTAAATCCCATCCCTAAGGACCTTTTCCATCAATTTACCAACCACCGAAGTCAGACTAACCGGTCTATAATTACCAGGGTCATTTCTATTCCCTTTCTTAAACAGAGGAACAACATTTGCCACTCTCCAGTCCTCTGGCACCATCCCCGTGGACAGCGAGGACCCAAAGATCAAAGCCAAAGGCTCTGCAATCTCATCCCTCGCCTCCCAAAGAATCCTAGGATACATTTCATCAGGCCCAGGAGACTTATCGACCTTCAGTTTATTCAAAACTGCCAATACATCCTCCCTCCGAACATCTATTTCCTCCAGCCTATTAGCCTGTAACACCTTCTCTTCCTGAAAAACATGGCCCCTCTCCTTGGTGAACACTGAAGAAAAGTATTCATTCATCATCTCGCCTATCTCTACTGATTCCATACACAAGTTCCCACCACTGTCCTTGACCGGCCCTAACCTCACCCTGGTCATTCTTTTATTCCTCACATAAGAGTAAAAAGCCTTGGGGTTTTCCTTGATCCGACCCGCCAAGGACTTCTCATGTCCCCTCCTAGCTCTCCTCAGCCCCTTTTTCAGCTCGTTCCTTGCTAACTTGTAACCCTCAGTCGAGCCATCTGAACCTTGTTTCCTCATCCCTACATAAGCTTCCCTCTTCCTTTTCACAAGACATTCCACCTCTTTTGTGGAAATTAATATCCACTTGGAAAGGCATGGGTTGATTAAGGATAGTCAGGCTGGCTTTGTTTGAGGGAGGTCATGGCTAACAAATTTGTCAGAATGTTTTGAAAATGTGACGAGGTGTGTGGATGAAGGAAGTTCAGTCGATGTAGGTTGTATGGATTTTAGCAAAGCTTTCGACAAGGTCGCACATGGGAGACTGATTGAGAAGCATATGGAATTCAGGGAAACTTGGGAAAATGGACCAGAAATTGGCTTAGTAATAGTAATAGGACACAAAGGGATATAAGACTGTTCGAGTGACTGGAGGCTGGTGTCCAGTGGCATACCACAAGGATCAGTATTGGAATCTTATTGTTTGTTATATACATAAATGATATAGATGAAAATGTGGGGGGAATGTTAAGCAGGTTTGCAGATAACACCAAGATTGGTAAGATGAAGCAGAAGGTCGTAGGTTACAGGAAGATATAGGTGAGTTGGTCAGATGGGCAGAGCAGTGACAGATGGTACTTAACCCTGGGGTAAGTGTGATACATTTTGGAAGAAGTAACAAAACAAGGAAGTGATTGATGAATGGCAGAACACTGGGAAGTTCAGAGGAACAGATGGATTTTGGTGTACATATTGACAGATCCCTGAGCTCGGCAGAGCATATGAACACGATAGTTAAGAAGGCATCTGGGATACTGGCTTTTATCAGTCATGGTATAGAGTATAAGAGCAAGGAAGTAATGTTAGAGTTGTACAGAGTGTTGGTTAGGCTACAGCTGGAGTACTGTGTGCAGTTCTGGTCACCTCAACATAGGAAGTATGCGATAGCACTAGAGGGGATACAGAGGAGGTTCACCAGAATGTTGCCTGGAATGGAGCATTTCAGCTATAGGGAGAGACTGGATCGACTTGGGGATTGCTTTCTCTAGAGCAGTGAAGGCTGAGGGGGGCATGATTGAGGTGTATAAGATTATGATGCATATGGACAGGGTGAGTAGGGAACAGCTGTTCCCCTTGGTTGAGGGGGTCAATCACGAGGGGGCATAGTTTTAGGGTAAGGGGCAGGAGATTCAGAGGGGATTTGAGAAAAAATGTTTCATTCAGAGGATGGTGAGAATCTGGAATGCACTGACTGGGATGGTAGTGGAGGCTGGAAATATTTGGATGAGCACTTGAAATATCATAATATTCAAAGATATGGGGCCAAGTGTTGAAAAATGAGATTAGCATGCCTCTAGTGGTAGTTATTGTTGATGCAGAGTCAATGGGCAGAAGGGCCTTTTCTGCACTGACCTATGATAAGAATGGAGAAACCGGGGCCAGTGTCGATATAGTCCAAGCAAAGGGCAAGATTGTCAGAAAACACCTAGACCATCTCAGGAGTAGAGGCCCTTGCCAATGCAGGCCTCATTACCAGCCATAGGATGGTCACTGCCAGCTTTGAGCCACAAATGGAGGTCGACCCGACACCAGCTCCTGTGGGTGATGAAGCGACGGATTCTGACATGGAAGTGGAAGAGCCAGGCATCACCAACTGAAGCAAGGCCCCAAGAAGAGCCAGAGTTGGTGGCTTTGCAATGCTCTCTTCGAAAGATCGAAAGATCCGCTTCACACCCCCTGAGAGTCTGAGAGTCTTCTGGGATCCCTTGTCCCAAGGAGCCAGCCCTCCATTTGCCGAGCTCCTTCAAAAACCTGTGGCACCTGGGAGGGTTCAGAGTGTAGGTTTTATGAGGGTTCCCTAGGAACTGAGCACAAATATGCTGGATTTGTCTCTGTGGTCGCATATGAGCTGTATGTTCAAAAAGTGGAATCCTTTTCTATTGATAAATGTGACTGGCTGTTGCCATTTGGCACCCACCACAATCCCACCCAGGCCCTATCCTTATCACCCTTACTTGTTTACCCTACTAACCCATCGACACTAAGGGGCAATTTAGCATGGCCAATCAACCTAACCCGCACATCTTTGGACTGTGGGAGGAAACCGGAGCACCCGGAGGAAACCCACGCAGACACATGGAGAATGTTCAAACTCCGCAGAGACAGTGAATTGAACCTGAGTCCCTGACACTGTGAGGCAGCAGTGTTACCCACTGTGCCGCCCCAAATATGTGCAAAGAATTGCACCCTGCACTTGTGGGAAACCTGAGATTGCTGTAAAACCTGATAGTCTTGTTGCCAGGCTTTCGGGATCCGGATGGAATTGGACAAATTGGCTGTTCTTCTGAACACAGCATTTGTTATCTCACAGACGTACTCATGTGCTGCTGACTGGGAGATGCCACACAGATCCCAAGTGGAGAGTTGGAGGGAGCCACGGACATAAAGCTTAAGACAGTGACCTTCAATGCCACCAGCAAAGGATTCCTTCTTTGCAGCTACAGGTTGTAGAGAAGCTGGCAACCACATTCCAGGACATTCTAAGATAACTACCTAAGATGCCTTTCACACATCTATAGATATCTGCACCACCTGCAATATACCCATGGTTGGGCCAATGAACCATAGAATTCTTACAGTGCAGAAGGAGGCCATTTGGTCCACCGAGTCTGCACCGGCTCTGTGAAAGAATATCTTACCCAGGTCCACCAACCACTTCCCTCCCTCCCTCCCTCCCTCAGGAATGTGATGGAAAACTCTCCATTTGCTTGGATGAGTACATCTCCAAAAATACTTATAAGGTCACCACCATCCAGAAGATGGCAGCCCGCTTGAATGGCACCCCATCCATCATTTTAAACATTCATTCCCTCCACCATCAACACAGAGGCAGCCATGTATACCATCTACAAGATACATTGCAGCACCTTACCAAGGCCTTCGACAGCATGTTTCTACCACCTAGGAGGAAAAGCGCAGCAGATGCATAGGAACACCACTCCCTGTGCTACTCTCCAAGCCACATGCCACCCTGACTTGGAACTATATCGCCATTTCTTCTCCACAGCTGGGTCAAAAACATTGAACTCCCTACTACGGGTGCACCTATGCCACATGGACTGCAGCAGTTCAAAAAGGTCACACACCACTACCTTGTCAAAGGGCATTCGGAATCATACACTGGAATTCTACCGCCCCATCCACCACGGGAATCGGAGTGTGCGAGGGGCGGGCAATGGGAGGGTCTGTTGACCTCAGGCAGGAATTTCCAGTCTCGGGTTGAGCGAGGCTGTAAAATCCCATCTATAGGGTTTTACCGCACAGAAAGAGACCCTTCAGTTAATCATGTCTCCGATGGCCATCAAGCACCTATCCTAATCCCATTTTCCAGCACATAGTTCATAGCCTTCTATGCTATGGCATTTCAAGTGCTCACCTAAATGCTTCTTAAATGTTGTGAGGGTTCCTGCTTCTACCACCTTTCAGGCAGTGAATTCTAGATTCCCACCACCCTCTGGGTGTAAAGATTTTTCCTCAAATCCCCTCTATGTCTCTTGCCATTACCTTAAATCCATGCCCCCTGGTTATTGACTGCTGTACTCAGGGGAAAAGTTCCTTCTTGCCTACCCAACGGGCAGCAAATGCTCGCCTTGCCACCAATGCCCACATGCTGTGAAAGAATAAAGAAAGTAAACATTGAACAAAAATGATGAACAACTGGATGGCATCCAACCCTTTTGACTCTGAGCTTCAATACAGCCAACAGTGATGGGTCCAAAGATTATTTTCTCTTTGCCAGCTTCAAGGATTATGAAAGATCTAAGGTTGGGACAGCTTTTATCCACTTCTGAATGAGCTCAAACCCATGGTGCAGTGTTGGCCATAGCTCAACACTAATTAGCAAAAATAAGAAAGAAATAAAGCAGCATCCTCACAGGAGCTTTACTTTCTGGTTTCTAAGGCAAAGGCTGCTTTGTTTGGAAGAGCTCTCATTAACCTCATACCTCAATTTTAATCGGGGCTCTTGCAATGCTTTGATTTACAAAGGATCATGGACTCTGGGAAATGTGACAACTGGGAATCCTGGAATCTGTTTTGTGAAATTGCTACCAATATTTGTTCGTTAGTGGGCCCTGTGTTTGTAAACATCTTAAAGAAAAAATGCAGTGCTACATTTAAAAATATTGGGAATTTCATTTATGAGCCATGAAATGTAGAATAAAAGATATGCCACAATTGATCTATTCATTTACTCCTCTTTGCATATTATATAGCTCATGGTGCTGGTCTCCCACAATCCAAATTAAAAGGCGATTAATGAAAATGCTGTTTACTTCTTCAGTGTAAATGTTATATTTAGCCAGTGCTATGTTTGATTTTTTTTTTAAATAGGCAATCTCATTTTGAGCAATTAGGTCTAACATAAGTAGAATGAAAACAAAATAATCAGAATGACTTGCTCTCCATGACAGTGCTCTGACTGGGAGGATAAGTGCTCCAGTGCTGGCATTGGTTAAATGCTGGGGGAGTATGATCAAGGAGTAGGGTGAACTGACACAGTCAAGGCGCGGGGGGAGGGGGATAGTGACTATAAATGCAGAGCCAACAACAGCCTTGGAGGACTGTCAGCTTATGAACATGCTGTGATTTTGGATGGAATGAAAACCCTCCCAATGACAACATGACCACTTCTGCTTGTGTAGAAATGCTTGACAAATGGTTTGCAGTTCTATTGTAGGGGAAGGAAATTTCAGGACTAAATTCTGAATAAGGAGTAAGTTCAATCCAATGAACATTATTACACCGTTCGATATAAAAACTGCAAAGAGTTGCCTTTTGGTTGAGAGATTTGGGTTTTGTTGCCTAGCTTGGATTATTTAAACAAAATACTTCATCTAGAGTGGAGAAAATGACACTATTAAGTACAATGAGCTGAGATGAATACTAATGGACATTTGCTCACTGTATAAAACTGTTCAGAATTTGCATCTAATCTAACAATGTACAGGTGGTGACACGGAAAATGAACTGATGTTTTTTGACAGTAGGGGTGGAATGATTGAAAGGGACTTGTATATTAACCATTGAGACAGACATTATGCTGCTGAGTGATCCAAGAAGAACCACCAGGGCCACTAGGAATGCTTGGTAAATGTTAGCCTCGATGCCCATTTTAAAAAAAATTGCCACTTCTTTAAATACAAAGGAAGCACAAAAATCCCTTTATTCACAATGGCGAATGTGTGCGGAGTTCTCTGCACACCATTCTGTCTTAACACCATTCCTTTCAGCATAGGGAAGTACTTCTCTCAGAAATAAAAATATTTCACTCACATACTTTTTCCTAAAAAGGCTGTGGAATGGAATATTACAGAACGCAATCAGAATGAAGAGCAGTCCATTTTGCAGTTACTTAAATTTACAAAAAAAAGTGAAAAAAATCTTTTCACATGTTGCAAAATTAAAACCTGAAATCCACCTCTGTGTGGATGAATCTTGATGTGGAGATGCCGGCGTTGGACTGGGGTAAACATGGTAAGAAATCTCACAACAACTGGTGTTGTAAGACTTCTTCCTGGATGAATCTTGACAGACCTAATTGGCTTGCCAACAAGTGTTGTGCTTGGATCAGGATTTGTGATTTGCAGATAAAAGTATCCAGTGTTCAGTTTCTTTGTACTACAGCCCACTTAATCAGTCAGGAGTAACTCAAAAATAAAAACAGAGAACTAAAGCAATTATTTTCTTAGAGGCTCTGTATAGCATTGCAATACAAGATAGGCTGAAGATAGAGAACTAGAAAGCAGTACACTACCTTCTAGTAAGGCTCTACACCAGGAACCTCGCATTGAAATATTACTACTTCAGTGTGTGATTTGCACAGAAGTGACTTTTTTTCAATAAGATATTGCTTCTTTTTAGTGAAATTTGGCACATGATTAAAGCTCCTATTTAGATAGTATTATAGCACCTTTAACAATCTCAGGATGTCCCAAAGTGTTCCACAGCAGATGAAGTATTTTTGAAGTGTAGTCATTGTTCAAATAGTAGGTGATGCTGCAGTAATTTATACAGAAAAGGTCATACAAACAGCAATGAGATAATGACCAGTTAATCTGTTTTAGTAATTTTTGAAGGATAACTATTGGCCAGGACACCAAGGAAAACTCAAACAGCTCTTCTTCAAAATAGTGCCCTGCGATCTTTCATGTCCATCTAAGAGGGCAGACAGAGACTTAGTTTAACATCTCATCTAGAAGATGCATCTCCGACAGAGCAGTACTGCACTGATCTGATCCAGAGGCCAGAGGTCTATCACTGAAGACCAATACTTATAATTATGGGAATGAGTGGGTGGAGGCAAAACATTGCACCCTGTACAAAAGTGGAGAATGTTTTACAAAGGCTATCAGGGGCTAACACGTTGTTTCCAACCGGACCCGGATGCCAACCGGATATGAGGGAGTGAAATCTAACTTCCCGGAACAGGTAGCTTACGAGCAGGTCAGATGTTAAAATTTTAAAAACATGAAACCTGAATCCAACCTGTCCCCACCTCGTCCACTCCGAGGTTTGACAGAGGAGGACCAGGGGCTCCTGAGGTGGGTCAGCAACTTAAATATTTTAGTGAGACCAACAGCCTCTGATATAACCTTTGCAGGTTGAACCTGGCTGGCCAAGTTTTCCAGAAAACCCAATAGTTGAAGTGAGTAGAGGACAGCTTTATGGAGAACTTAAGTGTCTTTCAGACCTTCTACCATAAAAAGACACCAGGGTTCAGCATCATGCCCTGCGCCAGGGTTGTGGATCTGACCTGCCTGCCCCTGCAGCCTGCTTTGGAGTGCCTGCTGTCTGGCTCAAAGCCAGACACAGGAACATACAAGTTAAGAGCAGATGTAAACCCTGATGACAATCAGGCTGCTTTATGGACAGGAAACCTGTCAAGGATAAAAGACACTGGTTAAAACTTAACAGTATGCAGGAAAACCTGGACTTCTGAAACTCCACACCCCATCTACATAACCTAGAATCAGAGGATCCCTACAGTGCAGGAGGAGATCATTTGGCCCATCGAGTCTGAACCGACAACAATCCCACCCAGACCCTATCTCCATAACTCTACGTATTTACCCTGCTAATCCTGTTGACTCTAAGGGGCAATTTAACATGGCAAATCAACCTAACCCGCACATCTTTGGAGTGTGGGAGGAAACCGGAGCACCAGAGGGAACTCATGCAGACACGGGAGAATGTGCAAACTCCACACAGTCACCCGAGACTGGAATTGAACCCGGGTCCCTGGTGTTGTGAAGCAGCCGTGCTAACCACCGTGCCACCTGCCAACACCTGTGGATAAACTATAGAGCACTGCGCTACATAAGAGAGTTGAGGGTTATTTGGGGGAAGAAGGCAAAGTGGGGTTGAGATCACAACCAGGTCAGCCATGATCTTATTGAATGGCAGAAAAGGCTTCAAGAGTTGAATGGCCTTTTCCTGTTCTTAAGTCCTCTGTTCCTACAAGCCCCCTAACCAACAACTGACTGAGTGAAGATGGTGAAAGAAGTGGGTGCAAAGAGGGTTATCTACTTAGCACTCTCCTCCAGGATGACAGGAGGAGGCAGCCATTGTCCACATTGTTCACATTACCGGTCTGACCTGGGAATTGAAGATGATGGGCCACTTTAACGATGATGCCAAGGTAAGACTGCTTAACAGACCCACTTAACCAACTAGGCAGCCAATATTACCTGCCCCAAGGCATTGCCTATTGTTATGTTGTGCATCATGGGACCTCACAGCCATAACTTTACTTGCACAATATGTGACTCATACTCCTTTATAGGACACTTTCATGCTCCAGTTTACAATCACAGTCTGGACAGACTCACAATTATTGGTAACAGTGATTCACCCTTGACTCTGAACAGAAACATGCACTTCCTTGGCATGATTTGGGATTTCCCAGGAAGCGCCTGTTTTTATGACATCTAAAATAAGCCAGGATAAGTTCCTATTAAAAAAACAAACCCACCTGGCAGAAACTAGAGCGCTGACTTTGGAGCAGAAAATTGGGATGGAGTGTAAAACAAGCACGTGTGCTATACTTGTCCATTCCTGCTCAGTGCATTAGGTTAAAGTTCAGGGCTCTGCCTTGTGTTCCATTTGGAGAAAAGTTGCACTGGGGTATTTATCAACAATGCTTTCAAGATTTTCCACTGTGTTTCACCGAGGCAATGATCAAAAAGGAATGCCGAGCCAAAGAAAGGGATTTTAGAACAAAACGTTAGACAAGGAGGTGGGTTTTAAAGAGGATCTTAAAGAAAGTGGAAAAATGAAAGGGTTTAGGGAGGGAATTCCAGAATTTTGGGATATAAAAGCTCAAAATTTAGTAGGGGAGGAGATGAAAAGGATTGTATCAGTAAGATGCATATTTGCTGAATGAGCTTATTACTCAAAGGAAATAGAACTGATTAAAGTGAGTGCCAAGTCCATCTGG
Organism: Mustelus asterias; assembly: GCF_964213995.1. Classification (NCBI taxonomy): domain Eukaryota; kingdom Metazoa; phylum Chordata; class Chondrichthyes; order Carcharhiniformes; family Triakidae; genus Mustelus; species Mustelus asterias. The sequence continues at coordinate 20,296,737 of NC_135817.1, read as the reverse complement.
TAGATCAAGGACTAAATATAAGTGTGGGTTTTGGGGTGCAGAGATCAAGATGCATGATTACCCTGACCAAGTTGAGATGATACTAACAGCAGACACTTTTTATACTGCCAGTTCATCAGCATGCCTGTAGCATGCAGCTTGGCATTAACTGTACTGCTTAATGCCTCTGCAATCAGGTGTATGAGTGGTTAACATGAGATACAGCTAACCTGCACCTCCAAGAGTGGGGGTGTACTCAGGCTGCAGCAGCTGTCTCCAAAAATCTTTAAGAGAAATAATAAGAACACTAATGGAGCAGCTGGTGTGGGCACCCAGATTCTCTGATGTGATGCTGGAGGTGGAAAGGAGGAGAAAGGTTTCTGCCTGGGTCATGAGGCTGTCCAGTAACTTGCTGTGAAATGAATGGGCACCATGCAGGTCAATTCAAGGGATGTGGTCTTGCGGACCTGGCTGCATATGCCATAAAACATCACACAAAAGGCCAGTGAATGTTTCTTCAAAGGCTATCTGCTATCCACTGCACTGGCAACTTCACACAATCCTCAATACACACACTCCCCTATCGTTCACCCACCCCACATTCAAATGTTCCACCTAACACACACACACACGCACTTGCCAATGCTGCAAGCCTCATACCCACAACTCACAGCTTCCATATACTTTCAGCTATACCGCTCTGACATCCAAACACCTTGCAACACACACTTTATTGACACTCTTGCAGGACAAGGTTACACGTTGATAGGAAACAGCAGCAAAGAATGGGCAAGGATCGTGCATTGACTGAGCCCCTTGGAAAAGAGGGGAATTGTTCTGGCAGTGATGGAGGCTGCAGCAATGTTGCTGCTGTGGTGATGGTATGTTCCTGCTCTGTGCATCTTCTCAAGTCTCATTTCACCCTCATTATGCTCTCCTGCATGAAATATAAGCTGCAGATGATGTGACCATGGATTTCATGCTTTTCACCAAACTCCACTACCTTCACCACAACCTTCTTCAATATTGATACTTTCATATATCGAAGACCTGCTGATTGGATGGTCAGTGCAGTCTAACAATGAAGGGTGCAAGCAAGAGCAAGAGGAACGTATGCCTAAACATACAGGGACTGAGTCCGTCCCTGTGGCTCGGGAGGGTAAGACCATAAGACATAGGAGCGGAAGTAAGGCCATTCGGCCCATCGAGTCCACTCCACCATTCAATCATGGTTGATTTCAACTCCATTTACCCGCTCTCTCCCCATAGCCCTTAATTCCTCGAGAAATCAAGAATTTATCAATTTCTGTCTTGAAGACGCTCAACGTCTCGGCCTCCACAGCCCTCTGTGGCAATGAATTCCACAGACCTACCACTCTCTGGCTGAAGAAATTTCTCCTCATCTCTGTTCTAAAGTGACTCCCTTTTATTCTAAGGCTGTGCCCCCGCGTCCTAGTCTCCCCTGCTAATGGAAACAACTTCCCTACGTCCATCCTATCTAAGCTGTTCATTATCTTGTAAGTTTCTATTAGATCTCCTCTCAACCTCCTAAACTCCAATGAATATAATCCCACGATCCTCAGACGTTCATCGTATGTCAGGCCCACCATTCCTGGGATCATCCGTGTGAATCTCCACTGGACCCGCTCCAGTGCCAGTATGTCCTTCCTGAGGTGTGGGGCCCAAAATTGCTCACAGTACTCCAAATGGGGCCTAACCAGTGCTTTATAAAGCCTCAGAAGTACATCCCTGCTTTTGTATTCCAAGCCTCTTGAGATAAATGACAACAAGGGGGAGAGCAGGAGGACAATAGTTATTGGGGACTCGTTAGTTAGAGGGATAGATAGGAGGTTCTGTGGCAGCAAAAGAGACTCACGGATGGTATGTTGCCTACCGGATGCCAGGGTCCGTGACGTCTCGGACCGTGTTTTCCGGATTCTTAAGGGGGAGGGGGAACAGTCACAAGTCACAGTACACATTGGTACCAACGACATAGGTAAGAGAAGGGACGGGGATATAAAACAGGAATTTAGGGAGCTGGGCTGGAAGCTGAGAGCCAAGACAAAACATGTGGTCATCGCTGGTACGTTGTCGGTGCCACGTGATAGTGAGTTGAGGAACAGGGAGAGAGTGCAGTTAAACATGTGGTTGCAGGGATGGTGTAGGAGGGAGGGTTTCAGATACGTGGATAATTCTGGGGAAGCTGGGACCTGTACAAATAGGACGGGGTGCACCTGAACCTGAGGGGCACCAATAACCTGGGAGGGAAATTTGCTACAGCTCTTCAGGGGAGTTTAAATTAATTTGTCAGGGAGGTGGGAAAAGGAGTTGTAGTCCGGAAGTCAGTGTTGAGGGTAGTGAGGTATTGGGGAAGGTATCAAGGTCAAGGGTGTGTACCAGCCGACAGGAAGGTGGGTTGAAGTGTGTCTACTTCAATGCAAGGAGCATCTGGAATAAGGTAGATGAACTTGGGGCGTGGATTGGCACTTGGGACTACGATGTTGCGGCCATTACGGAGACATGGGTAGAACAAGGATAGGAATGGTTGTTGGACGTTCCAGGGTATAGATGTTTCAGTAAGTGTAGGGAAGCTGGTAAAAGATGTGGGGGAGTAGCATTGTTAATCAAGGATAGTTTAACAGTTGCAGAAAGGCAGTTCGAGGGGAATCTGCCTACTGAGGTAATATGGGCTGAAGTTAGAAATAGGAAAGGAGCGGTCACGTTGTTAGGAGTTTACTATAGGCCCCCAAATAGTAATAGAGATGTGGAAGAAGAAATTGCTAAGCAGATTATGGATAGGTGTGGGGGTCACAGGGTAGTTGTCATGGGGGACTTTAACTTTCCAAATATTGATTGGAACCTTTGTAGGTCGAATAGTTTGGATGGGGCAGTTTTTGTGCAGTGCGTGCAGGAGGGTTTCCTGACACAATATGCGGATAGGCCGACAAGAGGTGGGGCCACATTGAATTTGGTACTGGGAAATGAACCGGGCCAAGTGTTAGATTTGGTTGTGGGAGAGCACTTTGGAGATAGTGACCACAATTCGGTGTCTTTTGTTATTGCAATGGAGAGGGATAGGGCCGTACGGCAGGGCAAGGTTTATAACCGAGGTTTAACACGGATATCAGAAGGAGGTATTTTACGCAGAGGGTAGTGGGGGCCTGGAATGCGCTGCCAGGCAAGGTGGTGGAGGCGGACACACTGGGAACGTTTAAGACTAATCTAGATAGCCATATGAACGGAGTGGGAATGGAGGGATACAAAAGAATGGTCTAGTTTGGACCAGGGAGCGGCGCGGGCTTGGAGGGCCGAAGGGCCTGTTCCTGTGCTGTATTGTTCTTTGTTCTTTGTTTATAATTGGGGGAGAGGTAATTATGATGCGATTAGGCAAGAATTAGGGGGCATAAGATGGGAACAGAAACTGTCAGGGAAAGGCACTAATGAAAAGTGGAACTTTTTCAAGGAACAAATACTGTGTGTCCTTGATAGGTATGTCCCTGTCAGGCAGGGAGGAAATGGCTGAGTGAGGGAACCATGGTTCACAAAAGAGGTGGAATGTCTTGTGAAAAGGAAGAGGGAAGCTTATGTAGGGATGAGGAAACAAGGTTCAGATGGCTCGATTGAGGGTTGCAAGTTAGCAAGGAATGAGCTGAAAAAGGGGCTTAGGAGAGCTAGGAGGGCGCATGAGAAGTCCTTGGCGGGTCAGATCAAGGAAAACCCCAAGGCTTTTTACTCTTATGTGAGGAATAAAAGAATGACCAGGGTGAGGTTAGGGCCGGTCAAGGACAGTAGTGGGAACTTGTGTACGGAGTCAGTAGAGATAGGCGAGGTGATGAATGAATACTTTTCTTCAGTGTTCACCAAGGAGAGGGGCCATGTTTTTGAGGAAGAGAAGGTGTTACAGGCTAATAGGCTGGAGGAAGTAGCTGTTCGGAGGGAGGATGTACTAGCAGTTATGAATAAACTGAAGGTCGATAAGTCCCCTGGGCCTGATGAAATATATCCTAGGATTCTTTGGGAGGCAAGGGATGAGATTGCAGAGCCTTTGGCTTTGATCTTTGGGTCCTCACTGTCCACGGGGATGGTGCCAGAGGACTGGAGAGTGGCGAATGTTGTTCCTCTGTTTAAGAAAGGGAATAGAAATGACCCTGGTAATTATAGGCCAGTTAGTCTTACTTCGGTGGTTGGTAAGTTGATGGAAAAGGTCCTTAAGGATGGGATTTACGACCATTTAGGAAGAAGCGGATTAATCCGGGATAGTCAGCACGGATTCGTGAAGGGCAAGTCGTGCCTCACAAATTTGATCGAATTTTTTGAGGAGGTAACTAAGTGTGTTGATGAAGGTAGGGCAGTTGATGTCATATACATGGATTTTAGTAAGGTGTTTGATAAGGTCCCCCATGGTCGGCTTTTGATGAAAGTAAGGAGGTGTGGGATAGAGGGAAAGTTGGCCGATTGGATAGGGGTAACTGGCTATCTGATCGAAGACAAAGGATGGTGGTGGATGGAAAATTTTCGGACTGGAGGCAGGTTGCTAGCGGAGTGCCACAGGGATCAGTGCTTGGTCCTCTGCTCTTTGTGATTTTTATTAATGACTTAGAGGAGGGGGCTGAAGGGTGGATCAGTAAATTTGCTGATGACATCAAGATTGGTGGAGTAGTGGATGAGGTGGAGGGCTGTTGTAGACTGCAAAGAGACATAGATAGGATGCAAAGCTGAGCTGAAAAATGGCAGATAAATGTGAGGTGATTCATTTTGGTCTGACAAATTTAAATGTGGATTACACGGTCAAAGGTAGGGTTCTGAAGACTGTGGAGGAACAGAGAGATCTTGGGGTCCATATCCACAGATCTCTGAAGGTTGCCACTCAAGTGGATAGAGCTGTGAAGAAGGCCTATAGTGTGTTAGCTTATTAACAGGGGGTTGGAGTTTAAGAGCCGTGGGGTTATGCTGCAACTGTACAGGACCTTGGTGAGACCACATTTGGAATATTGTGTGCAGTTCTGGTCACCTCATTATAAGAAGGATGTGGAAGCGCTGGAAAGAGTGCAGAGGAGATTTACCAGGATGCTGCGTGGTTTGGAGGGTAGGTCTTATGAAGAAAGGTTGAGGGAGCTAGGGCTGTTCTCTCTGGAGCGGAGGAGGTTGAGGGGAGACTTAATAGAGGTTTATAAAATGATGAAGGGGATAGATAGAGTGAACGTTCAAAGACAATTCCTCGGGTGGATGGAGCTATTACAAGGGGGCATAACTATAGGGTTCATGGTGGGAGATATAGGAAGGATGTCCGAGGTAGGTTCTTTACTCAGAGAGTGGTTGGGGTGTGGAATGGACTGCCTGCAGTGATAGTGGAGTTAGACACTTTAGGAACATTGAAGCGGTTACTGGATAGGCACATGGAGCACACCAGGATGATAGGGAGTGGGATAGCTTGATCTTGGTTTCAGATAAAGCTCGGCACAACATTGTGGGCCAAAGGGCCTGTTCTGTGCTGTACTGTTCTATGTTCTATGTTCTAAACGCCTTCACTTGATCTGAGATTTGCAGCCACCAGTTTAGATACTGGCACTGCCCGTCCTTTAGAGAGAAGTTTAAAGACAGGATCAATTAATGGTGTGTTACTAGGCACAAGTGGGCTACAAGTAGGACAAGATGAACGGATAATGAGTGCACCAGCACCCTGGAGGGCAATGCCACAAATGTATTCAGTTGCAGAGGTCTCAGATCAGGATCTGGACAGGTACAGGAGAATGCAGATGGCCATATATACAGGAATCCTTGATGCACTGGCAGACATGCCACAGAGCCTGTTGTTACTCTCAACAGGCATGGAGGACTCCAATTTTTAACTTGGCACAGGGCACTGAGCAGAGCCCATTCTTTCCAGTTTGAAATGGTGGCCAACTCCATGATGGCACTTGCTGACCCAGCTGGGATGCAGTGGCTGGTGGTTGTTGTCTCAGTTTCCATTGCAACATAGGCAGAAGATACCCAACATCTGAATGGTGCAGTGGAAGCTGAAACTGAGGTCGGTCATGACTTCTATGCTTGTTGCCATGCACAGCAAACCTGGTTTTCTTTGGGGGGGTGTTGGGCCTGGCATAGTGTGAGGCCTGAGCATGGGGCTGGTCGGACGTCATTGGGAGTGTGGAGTTGTCCTTGTCAGATGCTGTTGGGAGTTGGGGATGGGGGCCCTTCCCTCCAGAACACCAGCAATCCTTGAAGCTGCTCTCCTAGCATTGTAAGTACAGCTGGGACTACCCTAAGGCCTCATTTGCCTGGGAGGGGGGAGGGGGTGTCTCAATTATTAAATAGATTGCAAGTCTCTGGTCTTGATTTTTTAGCACTGACTGAGTGGTAAATAGGAACTATCTAGTGTCCTAGTGAAGGGTTATTTACTTTATTCTGAAGCAATTTTGCCGAGGGATGGAGTTATTTTTGGGGAGATTTAGAACTGTGGTGAGAGGTTTCTTGAGGAATTATTGGGGATTTCGTACTGTGGTGAGGGAATTTAGTGAAGGGGAGTTAGTGCTGCAGTGGTGGCCTTTAATTAGGGTTTATTGAGGTGGTTTTGTATTGAGGTGTTTTACTGAGGAGCTTAAATTGCTGAGATGGTAGTCCAATGTATGTAAATTAAATTCCTACATCTGGCTGAGAATTTGAATTAGTTTTAAAACAATCTGGTATCATTAAAAAGTGACCATGAAGCTATTGAATTGCTACAAAAGTTCAACTGGTTCACTAATGTCCTTTAGGAATGGAAGCCTGCCAATCTTATGTGGTGTAAATCCAATCTCCCATCCACCTGGTAGACTCAACTACCCTCTGAAGTGGCCTAGCAAATTTGTACACTGAATGTGTTTAAATAAGGTTCAGGGAAAATAGCGTTGAGGCAACAACAATTGACTTTGCCAACTGGCAATGAATAATGTAAACCTTCTTATTGACAGTCACCCTATTGCTTTCAAATCTGAATGCACCAGTAATAACTTTGACTCACTGTTGAGGCTGTGTTATGTTCAGTGGATATGGCATCATCTTGGTCCGATCCTCATGCATTACTATTTTAAACACTAGCAAAACTCACTCTCTCTCCCTATTTTCTGAAATGATTCTTCAACTGTTTTCCACCTACCAATGGAAATAACACTGGACTCATTTACAGAAGAGTCAAACGGCTAATTTCCAGGCCATGAAGATTATTCATTTACATTGATTGAAAGTGGAGTTCCAGATTCCTACTGTTCTTAATGTGAAAAAATCCTTTGCAGTTACACTCCTGAATAGCCTCGCTCTAATTTTAAAACCTTGCCCCCTTGTTCTAGATGTCCCATACTAGAGAAAGTAGTATCTCTGGCCAGAATTTTCCAGCTGTTCTCATCAGTGGGATCTTCTGGTCCCACTGATGACGAAGATCTGCTGTGGGTTTCATAGAACATAGAAAAGCTACAGCACAAACAGGCCCTTCGGCCCACAAGTTGCGCCGAACATGTCCCTACCTACTAGGCTTACCTATAACCCTCTATCTTACTAACTTCCATGAACTTATCCAAAAGTCTCTTAAAAGACCCTATCGAATCTGCCTCCACCACCATGTTCCTAAAGTGTCTGGTGGGGGTGGTGGGGGTGGATGTGAGGATGGGTGGGGAGGTGTGTGTAAAATCCCACCCTCTATATCTACCTTATCATCACCAGTGTGGCAGCCGATTCCACACACCCACCACCCTCTGAGTGAAAAACTTACCCCTAACATCTCCTCTGTACCTACTCCCCAGCACCCTAAACCTGTGACCATTCCAGCCCTGGGTAAAAGCCTCTAAGAATCCACTCTATCAATACCTCTCAACATCTTATACACCTCTATCAGGTCACCTCTCATCCTTCGCCTCTCCAAGGAAAAAAGACCTAGCTCTCTCAACCTGTCCTCATAAGGCATGCCATCTAATCCAGGCAACATCCTTGAAAATCTCCTCTGCACCCTTTCTATGGCTTCCACATCCTTTCTGTAATGAGGCGACCAGAACTGGGCACAGTACTCCAGGTGGGGTCTGACCAGGGTCCTATACAGCTGCAGCATTATCTCCTGATTTCTAAACTCAATTCCTCTATTGATGAAGGCCAGTATTCCATACGCCCTCTTAATTACAACCTCTACCCGCGGCGCTGCTTTGAGTGTCCTATGAACCCAGACCCCAAGATCCTTCTGATCTTCCACACTGCCAAGCGTCTTACCCTTAATATTATATTCTTTCATCCTATTCGACCTGCCAAAATGAACCTCCACACACTTATCTGGGTTGAAGTCCATCTGCCACTTCTCCGCCCAGTCTTGCATCTTATCTATGTCTCGTTGCAACTGCTGACATGCCTCTACACTATCCACAACACCACCAACCTTTGTGTTGTCAGCAAACTTGCCAACCCATCCTTCCACTTCCTCATCCAGGTCATTTATAAAAATCACAAAGAGCAAGGGTCCCAGAACAGATCCCTGGGGCACTCCACTGGTGACCGACCTCCATTCTGAAAAAGACCCATCTACAACCACTCTTTGCCTTCTGTGGGCAAGCCAGTTCTGAATCCACAAAGCAATGTCCCCTTGTATCTCATGCCCCTTCACTTTCTCAATCAGCCTTGCATGGGGCACCTTATCAAACGCCTTGCTGAAATCCATATAAACTACATCTACCGCTCTTCCCTCGTCTATGTGTCTAGTTACATCTTCAAAAAATTCAATTAGGCTCGTAAAGCATGATCTGCCTTGGACAAAGTCATTTCCTGGCAGTGGGAGAGCATGCATAGAATGGGAAACCTCGCTGACAGCGACAGAACCAGAACATCCTGCTGCTGGTGGACTCTCTCTGCTGCCACAAAAATGCCATGGGGGGGTGGGGGGTGGTGTGGATGGGGCGGGGGGGGGGGGGGGGGGGGGTGGATGTGAGGATGGGTGGGCAGGTGTGTGTAAAATCCCACCCTCTGTATCTACCTTATCATCACAGGAAGCCAAGAGTGGGAGACTGGGGAAATGTAATAACAATTGCAATAGTGGGCAATTTTATTTTGCACTAATGCTAAGAGTTGAATGTAAATCAGCAGAAACATTTGCTGCAGGAAGGAGTCAAAGATCAGACATTTACTTCATACTTACACCAAAAGCTTGCATAGATGCAGATCCACAATTTAATTTAAGTACTCTGTCAGAAATATGTTCCACATGTCCATGCAAAACAACGAATAGATAAATCAAATGACCGTTCAGCTGTTTTAAACAATGATCAAAAAGTTTCACTATCAAACTACTGTATATAAAACCCAGGGGAAGCCTTAAACAGTTTCCACAGTCCAGGCATCACAAACCATTAAGGTTGTAATAGTATTCAATAAAATCAATAAAAGCTTGTTTCACTGTTTATTCAGATACGCAATAGACAGAAATAGTTCTGTTCCATATTTCACATTTGGATGATAAAATTAAAATGTATTCTCATAAAAATGTGGTTATTTAAAAAATAAAGGTAAACTAAACTCTAGATAAAGTGGTTAGATGGACACCATATAAACAATGACATGCTAGTTTCCACTTTCCACTGCTTTAGGACAGTGATAACAGACTGCTTGATAGTTCTGTTTATCAGCAACTTTCTGCTTCCTGGAGTACTCTCATGGGAAGCAAACAATCTAACAAGGGTTTGACTTGATATATATTTCCTTCTTAATTGTACAAGCAGATTAATGTATACATGCCATATGATTATTGTATACATTTTACTCCCATCACCGTTGATTTTAAACCTTGCTTTGAATCCAAGTGAGTATTTACATTAGAATGTTAGCCTTGTTTCAGTGATAGCACTCCCATTTCTGAGTCAGAAAATCAGAAAATATTCTGGAATATTTAAAATCCAGATGAACTATATATATGCAGGATTTTACAGCCTCGCTCGACCCGAAACTGTAAAATCCCACCCGAGGTTAACGGACCTTTCCATGGTCCACCCCTCACCCGTGACGGGCAGGATGGTAAAATTCCAGCCTAAGATTTAGAAGTGTAAAGTAACCAAGAGACAAGAATGGAGATAGCCAAGGACCATGACTGCAGTTTTACTGATTGAGAACTTGTTTAATGACTCATAGTACCAATTCTCAAGCTGAATATTGTGTAATAATCATATCCTGCAAATGAGAGATGCTTATATTGCTTATATTACATTAGTTATAACAAAAGAAACCACCAGCAATTAAATCTTGTTTAAACTATGTGTAAACATCTTGGTAAATAGGGCTGAATCCAATGAATTATAGGTCAGGTTGCAGTGAAATCAGCGGCAGAGCAGAAAACAATTCTTTTCAGGCTGACACCATTCTCTTTTGATAAAACATTTAACTGAGGACTCCCCTGTCTTTCCAGGTAGATGTTAAAGATCTAATGGCACAACAAAAAAGAAAACCAGGGGATTCTAATGTCCTAGTCAACCAACACCTGAAACAGGTGGCTGTGGTAATTTATTTCATTGCTGTTTGTGCGAACTTACTGTGTGTAAATTAGCTGCTATGTTTCCCACCCTTACAACAGTGACTACATGTCAAAAGAACTTCCTTGGCTGTAAAGGGCATCATGAGATCATTAGGCTCTTTATGAAGGCAAGTCTTTTGTTTCATGTACAGTCCACATTTATGTAAATTCTCATTTCTATAATGTGCAATGCTTAATGTTCATTCAGAAATCTTTCATATTTTAATAGTACAAAATTTCTATCATCGTAAATATAAGTATTGTTAATCACAGTGTGTTTCTAAGTAAATTTACGTCCTGGTCAAGACAATTGGCAATTTCTCAGTTCAACAATCCGTGTTAACAGGCAGCAAGATCTAGGCATAAACACATACTGATAAGTGGCAATTAGCGCTTGTGTCACATAAGTGCCAGATAATAATTATCTCCAACAAGAAAAATGAAAGACTTGCATTTATATAGCACTTTTCATGAGCTCAGAATGTCTCAAAGTGCTTTACCACCAAGGAAATATAGTCACTGATGTAATGTAGGAACCATAACTGTTGTAATAGACCATAACCATCATCCCTTTGCACTGAATAGCATTACCATCTTGAATCCCCCATCATCAACATCATGAGTGTCACCATTGACCAGCCCTGGAACTGAGTCGGATCAGTTGCCTAAATACTGTGGCCATGGGCGCAGGTCAGAAGCTGGGTATTTAATAAAGGTTTGATCATGTTCTGACTCCCCACAGCCCTACCACCAACAAGGAACAGACCAGGAACATGATGGGTGGAATGCTTGCCATTTTCCTGGATGGGTGCAACCTCAACAACTCTTAAGAAACTCAATACTATCTAAGACAAAGCAGACTGGCTTAAATATTCATTCCCTCCACCACCAGTATCCTTTGGCTGAAAAGTGCACTATTTTTATGATGCATCACAATATGTCATGAAGGCTTCTAGAGTACTTCCCAAACTCCCAACTTCTAACACCTATGACAAGGGCAACAGCTGAAGGGAAACATCATCATTTCCAAATTCCCTTTCAAGTCAGCACCATCCTGGTGGGTCAAAATCTTTATCACATGGACAATAACAATTCAGGTAAAAGGAAGTCTTCCATTTATCTAGTTCCTGTACACTCCCAATTTATAAAATATCATCCAAATTGTGGATTGGCTACTGGCAAATATTTTTCACAGCTTTCTTGATTATATTGCCTCAGACAATGTATTTTGAGATACCTCATTTAAAATCAGATGGTGCTAAGTACAAGGTCTGAATAAGATTTTAAAAGCTTGATTCATCAACATCAGCCTGTCTATCCAGGTCTGTTATTTCTACTCCCAATGATCCTCAATCGCCCTGATCCAAGAATCAACTTGGGTACCAAGGTACCAAGTTGCAAGGTGTAATTCAAAATGAATCTTCATTGTTCATAGAATTATTGTTTTCACTGTTGTAGAAGAGGGTTTAGTTGTTGGATACGCTGTAGAAACCCACAGTGTTATCTTGACATTGATTTCAAGGCCAGTCTTCCTGCAGAGGATTTCCAGAATATTTGAAATTCTTAAGTATACTGCTGTGGGAATCACTTAGTCATGCAATATCATCAACAAAGGCAGGATTTGTGCACTTCAAAGATTTAACTGTGTTCTCCAGTCTGACACTGGACTCATTCTCATCCAGAGCACAGAAGGTCCAAAGATGTGCGGGTTAGGTTGATTGGCCATGCTAAAATTGCCCCATAGTGCCCTGAGATGCGTAGGTTAGTGGGATTAGCGGGTAAATGTGTAGGGATATGGGGGTAGGGCCTGGGTGGGATTGTGGTCGGTGCAGACTCGATGGGCCAGATGGCCTCTTTCTGCACTGTAGGGTTTCTGTGAAGGGTGTTTCCATACAATACTGAAAAAACAAAGGTGATAATGATTCACCTTGCTTGCAGCCTTACAAATAGACATTGCATTTGTCTTACACATCCCGGCCTCGATTTTGGTCATTGCACCACGACACATACTTTCAATTAATTTAGTGAATTACACAATCCCATATGATGAAGGCCCTTCAGAATTAATTTATGCCCAACAAAATTGAAGGTTTTTGCAAGACCTATAAAAATAACCACGAGTTGCTTCTTTGTTTTCTTCATCCTGCCTCAGGCAATGTCAGCTGCGGTTCAGATGGTAATACTGTTAGAACCATAGAACCATAGAAAATTACAGCTCAGAAACAGGCCTTTTGGCCCTTCTTGTCTGTGCCGAACCATTTTATGCCTAGTCCCACTGACCTGCACTTGGACCATATCCCTCCACACCCCTCTCATTCATGAACCCGTCCAAGTTTTTCTTAAATGTTAAATGTTAAAAGCATTTACCACTTTATCCGGCAGCTCATTCCACACTCCCACCACTCTCTGCGTGAAGAAGCCCCCCCTAATATTCCCTTTAAACTTTTCTCCTTTCACCCTTAACCCATGCCCTCTGGTTTTTTTCTCCCCTAGCCTCAGCGGAAAAAGCCTGCTTGCATTCACTCTATCTATACCCATCAAAATCTTATACACCTCTATCAAATCTCCCCTCAATCTTCTACGCTCCAGGGAATAAAGTCCCAACCTATTCAATCTCTCTCTGTAACTCAGCTTCTCAAGTCCCGGCAACATCCTTGTGAACCTTCTCTGCACTCTTTCAATCTTATTTACATCCTTCCTGTAACTAGGTGACCAAAACTGTACACAATACTCCAAATTCGGCCTCACCAATGCCTTATATAACCTTACCATAACACTCCAACTTTTATACTCGATACTCCGATTTATAAAGGCCAATGTACCAAAGGCACTCTTTACGACCCTATCCACCTGTGACGTCACTTTTAGGGAATTCTGTACCTGTATTCCCAGATCCCTCTGTTCAACTGCACTCTTCAGAGTCCTACCATTTACCCTGTACGTTCTTCTTTGGTTTGTCCTTCCAAAGTGCAATATCTCACACTTGTCTGCATTAAATTCCATTTGCTATTTTTCAGCCCATTTTTCTAGTTGGTCCAAATCCCTCTGCAAGCTTTGAAAACCTTCCTCACTGTCCACTACACCTCCAATCTTTGTATCATCAGCAAACTTGCTGATCCAATTGACCACATTATCATCCAGATCACTGATATAGATGACAAACAACAATGGACCCAACACCATTCCCTGCGGCACACCACTAGTCACAGGCCTCCACTCAGAGAAGCAATCCTCCACAACCACTCTCTGGCTTCTTCCATTGAGCCAGTGTCTTATCCATTTTACTACCTCCCCATGTATACCTAGCGACTGAACCTTCCTAACTAACCTCCCATGAGGGACCTTGTCAAAGGCCTTGCTGAAATCCAGGTAGACAACATCCACCGCCTTCCCTTCATCCACTTTACCTCTGTTACCTCTGAGTCAAAAATTTCTGGGTTCAATTCCCACTCCATGGCTGGGATTTTCTGGCCCCTTCACGGTGGCTTTTCTGGCAGCAGAGGTGGCTCGCCATTGATCATTGTCGGGAACATCCAGTTCCGCCGTAATCAAAGGCCATTTGCGTTGCTCACCAGCCATGTCACCGAGGAACCCCTTGTGGGGAGGGGTTGCCTCCGGTAGGAACAGATGATCCTACCGGCAGGAAGGGCAGGAAAATCCAGGTCCTGAGCACAAAATTCAAGACTAATACGCAAGTGCAGTATTGGAGGGATTGCTGCACTAGCAGAGGTAAAGTCTTCCTGGCCAATAATTATCCGTCAATCAACATCTTAAAATATCTGGTCATTATCACATTATTGTTTGTGGAAGTTTGCTGTTTACCAATTGGATGCTATATTCCCTACATAACTAAATTATTACACCTCAAAAAAGTAGTTTATTGACTGTAAAGTACTTTGAGATCTCTAGTGGTTGTGAACAGTGCTATATAAACACAACGTTTTCCCCAGAAACTCCCAGCCCCCACCCCCGAAACAATTTTTCATGACGGTAATACTTTTATTGTGATAGGTGTTGCTGCAATAAAACCCTTTTGTTGGGGTTGAGATAAATTTCATTCACCAATCCTTTGGCCACAAAGGTGATAAAATCAAACCATGTCCAAAAATGTCCAAACAAAGTCCAAAAATGTGTGGGTTAGGTTAATTGGCCATGCTAAATTGCCCCATAGTGTCCCGGGATGCGTAGGTTAGAGGGATTAGCGGGTAAATATGTGGGGATAGGGCCTGGATGGGATCGTGGTCGGTGCAGACTTGATGGGCCGAATGGCCTCTTTCTGCACTGTAGGGTTTCTATGATTTCTATGTGTGATAGATCAGAAACTATCTCCATTCTTCAAAACTTGGAATCTTCAAATTTAGGAATTAAAACTGTCCTGAACCATTTGGGCATTCAGCCATCAGGTGAAAACATCCTTGGTATAATAGAGTTGGTATTTGTCAAATCAAAAAGGTCCTTGACCAATGTGTTGTCATAACAAGGGCAGTATTCATTTTAAAATGAATTAATTTCCAATTTCTTTACTGCCTCCACCAAAACACAACAATTGACTTTACTACAATGAGGAAAGAACATATTTCTTCTTTATTCCTAACATTTTAAAATTTACTTTTAAACTACAATTCCAACTCAGATATCCAATAGGTAGTCGATTTGATCTGGACTATCCAAAGACCTCTTCTCCTTTATAAAGAATTGCAGTTAAATAAAACATTTCCCGCAATTTCTACAGGCACTATTGTTGTTAAAAGATCTTTTAAAATATAAGAACATAGGCCTGTTTCTGTGCTGTAATGTTCTATGGTTCTATAGGTGCAGGTCAGTGGGACTAGGCAGAAAAATGGTTCGGCACAGCCAAGAAGGGCCAAAAGGCCTGTTTCTGTGCTGTAATGTTCTATGGTTCTATACATGCGAACGTATGAATTAGGAACAGAGTAGGCCACTGGGCCCTTTGAGCCTACTCCAGCATTCAATAAGATCACGGCTGATCTAATTTTAACCTCAAATTTATATGCCTTTGTACCCCTAAAACCTTTTACCCACTTACTTATCACGAAACAATCTACTTCTCTTAAATATATTCAAAGGCTCTACCCCAATCACCTTTTGAGGAAGAGGGACTCACAACCCTCTGAGAGAATTTTTTTCCCATCGTCCCTGTCTTAAATGGGTGATCTCTTATTTTTAAACAGTGACCCCTAGTTCTAGAATCTCCCACAAGAGGAAACATCCTTTCCACATCCACCCTGTCAATTCCCCTCAGGGATGTTTCATCAAATTGTCTCTTACTTTCTAAACACCAGTGGACACACACCAACCCTGTCCAACCTTTCCTCATAAGACAACCTGCCCATTCCAATCTAGCAATCTTCTCTGAATTGTTTCCAATGCATTTACATCTTTCCTTAAATTAGGAGACCAATTCTGTACTCAGTACTCCAGATGTAGTCTCACCAATGCCCTGTATAACTGAAGTATAACCATCCTATTCTTATATTCAATTCCCCTTGCAATAAATGATAACATTCTATTAGCTTTCCTAATTACTTGCTGTACCTACATACTAATCTTTTGTGATGCATGCACAAGGACACATAGGTCTCTCTGCATCTCAGAGCTTTGCAAACTCTCAACTGTTTTTTATTAATTATTATTAATTATTAACACATTTATATATGTTTTTTATTAATCCATTATTAAAATGGAATTTTAATAATTCCATTGTTAAAATGGAAAATCTCATATTTTTTCTACATTTTACTCAATTTGCCAAATATTTGCCCACTCACCTAACCTATCTATATCCCTTTGTAACTTTCTTATGTCATTGGGCGGCACGGTAGCACAGTGGTTAGCACTGCTGCTTCACAGCTCCAGGGACCTGGGTTCGATTCCTGGCTTGGGACACTGTCTGTGTGGAGTTTGCACATTCTCCTCGTCTCTGTGTGGGTTTCCTCCGGGTGCTCCGGTTTCCTCCCACAGTCCAAAGATGTGCGGGTCAGGTTGATTGGACATGCTAAAATTGCCCCTTAGTGTCCTGGGATGCGTGGATTAGCGGGTAAAATATGTAGGGATATGGGGGTAGGGCCTGGGTGGGATTGTGGTCGGTGCAGACTTGATGGGCCAAATGGCCTCTTTCTGTACTGTAGGATTTCTATGATCTTCACAACTTACTTTCCTACCTAGTGTCATTAGCAAATTTAGCAAACATACTATTGGTCCCTTCATCCAAATCATTTATATAAATTGTAAAATGTTGAGGCCCTAGAATTTATCCCTGTCACATCCTGTCAACTAGAAAAAGGCCCATTTATGCCTGCTCTCTGCTTGCTGTTGGCCAGCTAATCTTCTATCCATGCAATATGTATCCCCAACAACAAGCTTTTATGATCCACAATAATCTTTGATGAGGCATGGTTAGAAACTGTATTAAACCTCACCTAAGACAACCTCAGGAATTTCCTGACAACCTTACGATGCCCAAAAGCACATTGCACCCAATTAAATATATTGAAGTTTTGTCATTGGTGTTATGTAGAAAATGTGTCAACCAATTTGCACAGACAAGGTCCCATATAAAGCAATGTGGGAGAACAACCAGATAAGTTGTTTTATTGAAAGCAACATACGATGGATGCTGGAAATCTGAAACAAAACAGCAAGTGCTGGAAGAACTCAGCAAGTCTGGCAGCACCTGTGGAGTTAATGGGTTGAGTTGAATATGACTCTTTTTCAGAGGGAGAATTTTATCTGACTCAACATTGGCTGCGATTCTCCCATCGCGACTCGCAACTTTTCTGGCGGGTCGCGGTGGGAGATGCGAGTCGCTGGCCTTGTACCAGGATTTGCGCATGCAAATCCCTTTGCGCATGCGGCGAACAGTCGCTGGTCGGACCACACTGGAAACTGGCGGGAAGGCAGGTAAATAATTTGAACCTTTTTAAAAGATATTTTAAATATGTTTAGCAGGTCATTATGGGGAACTTTCAGGTCCCGATTGAATCTCCCACCCTGCCAGGAGTACTTAATTCCGGCGGGGTTCAGGCTAGCTCCCCACATTCGGGGAAGTAGCGGGAGACCCCGCTGGAATGAAGAGGGGGCAATTGGGGATCCCAGGGGGTCGGGCAGCAGGTGGGTGGTGCCCCCTGGGCATGGGGCAAATTGCCCATGTCCAGGGAGCACCTTGGAACTGCCCACTGGGCATTAGGCAGTGCCAAGGGGAAGGGGCTTATTGTGGGTGGGGCCTAGGGGCAATCGGTGGGGGTGGGGGTCCCACTGCCACTCTGCAGAGAGGATCGGTCTGGGATGGAGGGAGGGCAGCGATTAGGGCGGGCAGGGGGGGTGGGGAGGGTGGTCTGCCAGGAGGGGGCTGCCTCCTGGGGAGAGGGGTCTGATCCCAGGGAGGGGGCTCAGCTGGGGTGAGAGGAGTGGGGCAATCGCCTCTGCTGCGGGGGGGGTGGGCTATGCATCGGGGTGCTCCGGGAGGGGGGCGGGGTGGCCCAGGAATTGCTGTGGGGGCCACAATCGGGCTGTGGGGGGGGGTTGGAGAGGCAGCACTCCGGGGGTCCTGGGCTGGCCAGTGAATGGGCTGGCCAGCAAACGGGGAGTCTGACAGATCGGGACAACTGCGCATGCGCAGAGTTCCAGGACTGTCAGATTCCGGTGTGAATAGCCTCTCCCCCCCCACTGGGTTTTTAATGATATTCACGACTGGACCTCTGCAATACACAGAGTGCGGAGATTCAGATGAGAAGCTGAACTGACAAAACAGTTGGGATTTAGAACTGTTTACCCGCCAATTCAGCACTTTTGGGAGAATTGCGGCCATTAACTCAGTTTTTGTCTCCACAGATGCTGCCAGGCCCTCTGACGTTTTCCAGCATTTTCTGTTTTTATTGTTTTATTGATGTTGGTTGAGAGATAAATGTTGTACAGGACCCCAGAGAGAGCTCCCCTTCACTTTTTTTGAAGGAGTTCCATAGGATCTTTTATGTTCACCTGATGTTGCAGCTCTCTCTCAGTAATATACTAGATTTGCACTGTCAGCCTGGATTTTGAGCATATTGTATTGCATATTGTTGGCCAAAGCAATTCTGCCTATTCTGCATCCTGCCCATCTCTAACTTGGCCCCCCACAAATTTTAAAAATATGAAATGTAGCCATTACTCTTCAAAAAACTTTAGTAAGACCACAGCTGGAGTACTGTGTGCAGTTTTAGACCCCACTCTATTGGAAGGATGTTCAGGCAATATAGACAGTATAGCACAAATTGATGAGGGATGCCTCCTGGGGAAGTACAGATATGAAGATTCAAATTTGACACCGTTTTCTTTAAAATCCTGAAGGTATAGCACAGAGAAGATTTTTTTCTCCAGTGATTGAGAGTTTTAGAAGTAGGGAACATAAATATAAAACTTAGTGGAGAATAGGAAGAGAAACGTTTCATATAAGGGTTGTGAAGCTGTGGAATACATTCCTGTGATTAGTGATTGAAGCAAAAACCAAACCAACGTTTAAGAATCAACATTTACAGGCGGTACGGTGGCACAGTGTTAGCACTGCTGCCTCACAATGCCAGGGATCTGGGTTCGATTCCTGACTTAGGTCACTGTCTGTGAGGAGTTTGCACATTCTTCCTGTGTCTGCGTGCGTTTCCTCCGGGTGCTCCAGTTTCCTCCCACAGTCCAAAGATGTGCAGGTTAGGTTGATTGGCCATGTTAAATTGAGCCTAGTTTCAGGGGGGTTAGCAGGGTAAATATGTGGGGTTATGGGGATAGGGCCTGGGTGGAATTGTGGTCGGTGCAGACTTGGTGGACTGAATGGCCTCCTTCTGCACTGTAGGGATTCTATGAATCGGTTGGATAGCTGGCTGAAGAAAAGGCTATAAAGGGATGAGGGAACGGGACAGATCCACAGATTAGGTTATTGTTCATGGGGAAATGCAGACTGGTTGACCCAAATGACTTGTTTCCATGTTGGCAATTTCTGTGTAATGCTATGGAATTCCTCGTCTCAAATCTTAAACAATGACCTTGAATAGGCCCCCACTTCCCTTGTGGGAATCATTGAAGTACACCAGATTGAGTCCCCATAGCACAATGCAGTAATGTCAGCCAACTTCTGATTAAGATCATTAAACCCTGAGGCTGTTAGTGTAATAAGTATCCTTGGTATATGTTATACCAGTGGATTATGAATGGTACATTTTGAAATTGCTCTTGATATTGCTGGAGGGATGATTTAATCTGTTTGACATTACTTTATCCCATATTTGAATGGAGGTGTTTGAAACAAATGACATCATACCTGCCAATGGACAGAATATTGCAGAAACATCACCAGCAGTAAATAATGTTTTGGATCAAAATTCTTAGCAGCGTAGCAAGAAAAAGGTATAATATTTTGTTAATAGATTAGCAGAGCTGTTGATGATTGATTGTTATTGGGGTGCTCCAGCTCAGAGCTGGATTCTCGCATACGAAAATGCTTACAATTATATAGAACCCCTTGGGAACAAAAAGTATTTAACAATTAAAAATATTTCTGAGGCCAAATACCTCAAAAGACTCTTCCCTGTAATAAATATGTTTCAGTAACCAATTCAGTAAACTAATTTCGACCACTATAACAGGTAATAAAGAAATGTCCAAGTATCAAATATCTTAAAAACTGGCACTTTCTTGGGTTGAAACATCTGCACAAAAGAACATTCCCCAATTTCACAGATGTGCACTTCGTAACCTCCTCACTGGTCTCAAGAATACTGAGCGAAAACGGGTGATTCCTATTTATAATGCGTCATCACTCCTTGAATAGTCAGATGCTCTTTCCTAGGGTAGAAAAGTCAAGCACTAGGGGGACATAGGTTTAAGGTATGGAGAGAAAAGTTTAGAGGAGATGTTTGAGGCAAGTTCTTTTACACAGAGGGTGGTGAATGTCTGGAACGTGCTACCCGGGAGGTGGTGGGAGCAGGTACAGTAGCGGCATTTAAGGTGCACATAGACAAATACATGATTAGGATGGAAATGGAAAGATACGGAGTCTGTAAGTGCATACGGTTTAAGTTTAGGCAGGCATCATGATCGGTGCAGGGTTGGAGGGCTGAAGGGCCTATCCCTGTGTTGTACTTTTCTTTGTTCTGTCATTTAACCAGTCTTGCCATCCACCTTGTCACAATTGTCCTTTCCATTTTTCCAGTCCATCCTATCTCTAATTTTCTTTAACACTGACGAAGAGTCATCCAGACTCCAAACATGGGGTGGGGATTTCTGGCTGTGCTGCCCCTTTGCATGGTTCATGTCCCTACCGCTACTTTTCCCGTGGCAGGCGGGATGGAAAAATTCCAGCGGTTAACTCTGTTCTCTCCACAGAGGCTGTTAGACCTGCTGAGATTTTCCAGCATTTTTTGCTCGTTTCAGATTCCAGCATCTGCAGTAATTTGCTTTTATTTCACTTCTGCAACTTCCCTGCACAGTTTTCTCCATCTTAAAAGCGGTTCTAATATCTTCCAGTTGTAAGGCTATCTCAATATCGGCCGGGGCTCCATGCTGGTGCCTCTTGTTTCTGTGTCGGGGGGAATAATAGTTCAAGTTTCTCACCAGATGCTCGAGTACAAAATCCCCGGACCTGGCACTCCAGAGGTGTAACAGTGGCAGAGTGAATTGCACTGAGAGCGGAGAGGCTAATATTAAACTGCTCACTCGATTTGAAGAGCAGGAGTTATTTGCCTACTGCCCCTGTCCAACTTTGATCCCTTAAGCAACACCTTAAAAACAGATTACATGACCATTATCACACTGAGGTTGGAGAGGACTTGCTGGCTTTCCTACAATAGTATTGACACTGGAAAGTTTTGTTTCGAATACAAAGCACTTTGGGACATCTATGTGGTGTGGAAAACGCTTATAAAGGTCTTTCTTTTTGCACGCATACACCTACCTGGAGGGGTTGCCTGCCTTTCTGACGGAGATGCTGGCCTGATCTGTGGAGTGTTTGCAGCATGCTCCGTTGTGACTGATTTCCGAATTTGCCAACAGCCTTCGACAGTCAGTTCCGCGTGTAGGGGACACAGTGCAGCCCTGCCAGGGTTAACAGGGTGGAAGCTTTGCCAAGTTTGCGTATGGAGTGCAGGATGTGAGTTTAGTGGCGCTGCCTGGGACCAAGCCTCCCCTCCTTCCCTCCCCCCGTGTCAATCTCAGCCCGATCATCGCCCCAGCTCACCCACCAGGGCTGAGATAGAGAACCTCCTTCTGGACCTTACCTCCTAAGTGACTAAGTGCTTTGGCGGTGCAGAGGCAGCGCCTTCCCTCTAACAAACCCCCCTCTTTCTCTGGACTTGAGCCTCGGCTGATGAGGTCAAGTTCATTTCCATTTGGAAGGATAAACAAGACGCCGAGGGAAGTCTAAACTTCACCAGTGGCGAAGGAAAGCTCCCCCCCTCAAAAAAAAAGATGTCCACGCAAGGTTTGTACCAAGGTGGAGCTGCTGCTGGAGGTGGATGGTTAAACACTGTCTTCTTTTGCTCCTCGCCATCGGCAAAGACCATATCGAAGAGAAAGTTGCACCAGACCAGGAGCCTGGACTCGGCGATTATCCGCGGCTACGGCACGGACACGGAGCTGGGGGCGGCGGACGATTTGGATGTCCCCGGCAGCACCTGCCTGAGGTCCAGGTACGCGGCCGTGAGCAGCCCCCTGTCCCCCCGCAGCTCGGCCGAGAGCTTGGCCGCCCCCCGCTCGCTGCGGTCCAGGCACTACCCCCGCGCTCCGCTGCAAAAATCCCTCTCCACCCACTTCAGCTTCGAGCACGATCCGAGGGTGAAGAGGACGCCCGCCTGGGACCTCTCCTTCCTCGCCAAGAACCAAGCCCAGAGCCCGGGGGCCAGCAACACGCTCTTCTCTCCCAGGAAATGGCTGCAGAGGAAGCCCCACCAACCCAACAGCCAGTCCTACATGGTCTGCAGGTCAGAGGTAGGAACCACCAATTGAACTTTACTAATATACATTCCCGGGCACCCAGGAGGAGTTTATGTGAGGGATTTGATACTAATGATGAGTTGAGCGGAGACATACAGGTGAATTTGTGTATCCGAGAACTGAGAAGGAATGAACTCATTATGTCAGCGCGATTACCACCAATATCTCCAAACCACACACTGTTGCTATCAATCATGTCTGTAATATATTCAAATACAATTAGTCCTTTGAAGAATCTGCTGGTAGTTTTGTCTTTTGAAGAGCGATGTCACTCTGGGTTCAACTCCAAACGCCGGCATCAACTCCAAACAGCAGCAGAGAGTTATTCTGACCAACCGGTATATAATTACTTTTTTGTTTCACTAATTGCTTTGTAAATTATGACATTATCAGATGACCTGAAATGGACCCCATCAACAATACTGTAGCACTGTGTTAACAATGATGGACATTACCCCAGGGCCAGGATAATGGGAGTGGACATTAACCCAGGGCTAGGGTAATGGGAATGAACATTAACCCAGGGATGGCATAACAGGAGTGGACATTAACCTATGGCTGGGTTAACGGGCATGGATGTTAATCCAGGGCCACGATAACAGGAGTGGACGTTAACCCAGGGCTGGGTTAACGAGAATGCAGTAAGAAGTCTCACAACACCAGGTTAAAGTCCAACAGGTTTATTTGGTAGCAAATACCATAAGCTTTCGGAGCACTGCTCCTTCGTCAGATGGAGTGGAAATGTGCTCTCAAACAGGGCACAGAGACACAAAATCAAGTTACAGAATACTGATTAGACTGCGAATCCCTACAGCCAGCCAGGTCTTAAAGGTACAGACAATGTGGGTGGAGGGAGCACTAAACACAGGTTAAAGAGATGTGTATTGTCTCCAGACAGAACAGCTAGTGGGATTCTGCAAGTCCAGGAGGCAAGCTGTGGGGGTTACTGATAATGTGACATAAATCCAACATCCCGGTTTAGGCCGTCCTCATGTGTGCGGAACTTGGCTATCAGTTTCTGCTCAGCGACTCTGCGCTGTCGTGTGTCGTGAAGGCCGCCTTGGAGAACGCTTACCTGAAGATCCAAGGCTGAATGCCCGTGACTGCTGAAGTGCTGATTGTCGAGCGGTGTTCATTCATCCGTTGTCGTAGCGTCTGCACGGTTTCCCCAATGTACCGTGCCTCGGGACATCCTTTCCTGCAGCGTATCAGGTAGACAATGTTGGCTGAGTTGCAAGAGTAGGTACCGTGTACCTGGTGGATGGTGTTCTCACGTGAGATGATGGCATCCGTGTCGATGATCTTGCAGAGGTTGCTGTGGCAGGGTTGTGTGGTGTCGTGGTCACTGTTCTCCTGAAGGCTGGGTAGTTTGCTGCGGACAATGGTCTGTTTGAGGTTGCGTGGTTGTTTGAAGGCAAGAAGTGGGGGTGTGGGGATGGCCTTCCGCACACATGAGGACAGCCTAAACCGGGATGTTGGATTTATGTCACATTATCAGTAACCCCCACAGCTTGCCCCCTGGACTTGCAGAATCTCACTAGCTGTTCTGTCTGGAGACAATACACATCTCTTTAACCTGTGTTTAATGCTCCCTCCACCCACATTGTCTGTACCTTTAAGACCTGGCTGGCTGTAGGGATTCGCATTCTAATCAGTATTCTGTAACTTGATTTTGTGTCTCTGTGCACTATTTGAGAGCACATTTCCACTCCATCTGACGAAGGAGCAGCGCTCCGAAAGCTTATGGTATTTGCTACCAAATAAACCTGTTGGACTTTAACCTGGTGTTGTGAGACTTCTTACTGTGTTCACCCCAGTCCAACGTCGGCATCTCCACATCATTAACGAGAATGAACATTAACCCAGGGCTGAGATAACTGGAGTGGACATTAACCTAGAGCTGGGATAAAGGGAGTGGACATTAACACAGGGCCAGAATAACTGGAGTGGACATTAACCCAGGGCAGGGACAACGGGAGAGGACATTAACCCAGGGCCGTGATAATGGGAATGAACATTAACCCAGGGCTGGGTTAACAGGCGTGGAAATTAACCTAGGGCTGGGATAACGGGAGTGGATGTTAACCCAGGGCTAGGTTAACGGGAGTGGACGTTAACCCAGGGCCAGGTTAACAGGAGTGGACATTAACCCAGAGCCAGGAAAACAGGAGTGGACATTAACCTAGAGCTGGGATAACGGGAGTGGACATTGACCCAGGGCAGGGACAACGGGAGAGGACATTAACCCAGGGCTGGGATAATGAGAGTGGACGTAACCCAGGGCTGGGATAACGGGAGTGGACGTTAAGCCAGTGGACAACTGTCCTGGTGAAATTTGAACTCTTATCCCAAGAGCATTAACCTGAGCCTCTGGGTTACTCGTCCAATACCACTGAGCCACCACCTCCCCTTAATCTGTTGAAAGATGTTAAAATTGTGCCTAATTCACCTTAGCATTTGAAAGAGGGTGGTGTAGAGCAATGCAAGGCCCAGCCTCCCATCAGGGCAATACAAAGGGATGATTGGAAGCCAATTGGAGATTGCCATGAGAGACAAATAATTTTTTTCTATGAATGTCAGTCAATGGCACATGACATATTTGGAGATCAATCACTTACCAATAAGAAACCAATATATTCTTAATGCAGATGTTCATGCCAGAATGGGCTAATGAGTTGAACATGCATTTATGTGTGTGACAGCCTTTTGTACCAAAGTGTTTGGAAAGTCCTGGTGGCCGTTAGTCATTTATAAACAACAACTTAAATCTAAACTCTTCTACATGCCATATCTTATTAAATGTATTCCATAACACATCTCTACTTTCTGTTGTAAATAATTTTATGCGTCTCTTGAGTGCAACTCACAGTTTTTTATGCTGAAGCAATATGAAGCACATGGAAGGATCCAATCCAATGATTTTAGGCCATCAGTCAAAGTGAGAATCTACATTTGGGTGAAAGAGCCATGAATTAACCAATGTAAGCTCATTTGTCATAGAAAAAAAATCCAATGTAAAATCATGTCTACAACTAGTAAAAATAAATTCACATTTATGTAATGTTTGATCAGATATATTCTGATTATTTGAAGAAATTAAAAACACGTGGTTGTAGTACAATAACATTCAAATTTCCACTTTAGCCTATTTTAGTACCAGGCTGTGTTGGATTATATTGTTCTGATCCTCCTCTTTGTATGAGATTTGCAATCCAGGAGCAGCTGCTACAGTATGTCACAGAGTTTTAATATAAAGTACAGGTGATCATGAGAAATGTTCATGCTATGTTATGTCAACTGTAAAAAACACCCAATAATCCAGTTTGAGACCAACAACAACAAAAGACTTGCAGTTATATTGTGCCTTTCATAATCTCAAGATGTTCCAAAGCACATTCCAGCCAACAAATTACTTCTGGAATGTAGTCATAAAGAGGTCATGCGGCAATTAAAAATGACCAGACAACTGGTTTGTAGGTCTTGGTTGGAGGATAAATGTTGGGCAGGATACTGGAAGATACTATTGCAATGTGATCTTTTACCTCGACCTGGGGGAGCAGGTTTAATATTTCATATGAAAGTCAGCACCTTCAACACTGCAGCAATCCCTTGGTACTGTACTAGAGTGTCATCTTAGATTCTGTGCTCAAGGCTCTGGAATAGGACTTGAACCCACAACTTTCTGACAGTTGAAGCAAGAGTGCAATCAATGAGTCACATCTGATAAACTACAGATGGAAATAACTCTGATCATGATGAAGTAATCATACATCATTAAAGTTTATTGGCTTAAGTACAATACTTCCTATTATATACATTGATTTAATAAGCCTGGACTCAACTTTACAATTCATTTTTCCAAATAGAAATAGGAGCACAGTATTGCTAATGAATAAAAAAATGTTACCGAGAATCTTGTGAACAAGTAGCACTGTCTGAAACACTTTTCAACATAAATATGGGATCCTAACAGCATGCTGTAACCATGGTTTTAGCTACTTGCTTAAAACTAAAGTTGAAAAAGATGAAAAGAATCATTTTCACACAGGACACCAGACTTACAATTTAAGCTACTCAGGGTAAATGGGTTAGAGAGGCAATTAATAGAATCTGGTTTTGGGGGGATATGGGGACATGGTGGGTGTGTGAAAATGATCTGTTGAGCAAAAGCTTAATGAGCTTCTCCGGACTCTAAAAATGTTTGCCTTGAAATTACATCTTGAGGTGCCATCACACAAATACTTGATGAATGGTCTGAAATCCCTCTCTTTGTTATTTTAGTAGATGAGTGAATCCTTCTCAATTAATGAGTTAACATCTTTGCTACATATCATGGAATACTATTCTTGTATATTTCTGAAATTCTTCTGTTTTATTTAACTGTTTTATCATCCTTGCTAAGACAGACAAGGGAGAAATACCGATGGATGTCCTGCGTGAGCATGTGATAGTAAACTATGGTGATCATATGGGGCCTTTATGTTCTCTCATTTTAATCTTGAAACTTGATTGATAACTAGATTTAATTCTGTTATAAATATGTTAAAAGTAAACTATGATATCAGTATAGAGTTGCAAGCTCTCCAGGATTGTCCAGAGTGTTCAGGAATTAATTTCAAGGATAGTTACCAGCAACCCAGAAGAAAAATCACAGGAGTTGTGACTCAAAAAATTAAAATCATTTCTTTGAACACCACTCTTAGGCAGTGCCTTCCAGATCCTAAACACTCGCTGTGTAAAAAAGGTTTTCCTCATGTCTCCATTACTTCTTCTGCCAATTACCTTAATTGTCCTTCTTATTCTTGATCCTTCCATCAATGGGAGCAGATTTTTCTGTCACACCCCTCATGATATTGTGTACCCCAATCAAATCTCCTCTCAACCATATCATCTTTATGAAAAGAGTCCCAACCACTCCAATCTACTTAACTGAAGTTCCTCATCCCTCAACCATTTTGGTGAATCTTTTCTGCATGCTCTCTAAGCCTTCACATCTTTCCTAAAGTGCGGTTCCTAGAACTGGACACAATACCCCGCTTAAGGCTGAACCAGTGTTCTATATAAGTTTAACATAACCTCCTTGCTTTTTGTACTAACTCAAGGCAACTTGATGTGGCAAATAAATAACTAAATGATTTATTGATGAGAAGAAACTATTTACACAAGGGTTCAACAGCACAACTAATACAGGTCTACTCCTAACAACTCCCTGACTCCAATTGAAGCCTTCCAGCACCAGGACTGCTCACCTTTACTTCCGATTGTTCACGCTCCATTGGCCCCGGCCTGGCCACGTGGTCCGTGAAGGATCACTGCTTAAAGGGGCCATGCTACCATACTTCTTTTACTCCATGCTTCTATTTTTAAAGCCTAGAATGCTATATGCTTTATTAATTGTTCTCTCAACTAAGAGTTGTGGCAAATGGCTTTTTTTTGTACTGTGGGGAAGTGTTGGGTGGAATTTCAAGAGTGTCAATACTAGAACTCCTACTATTCTTGATGGCTTGTATATGGGCACATTTTCAAAATTTGCAGGCAACACAAAGTTTGAAAATTTGGTAAGCAATGAGAAAAATTGTAAAAATTGTCAAGAGGATGTAGGGTGGTGGAATGGGCAGACATTTGGTCGATGAAATTCAACACAGAAAACTGTGAGGTGCTACATTTTTGTGGAAAGAATTAGTCGGGACAATACATGCTAAATGGCAATTTTGAAAAAGGTGCAGCAAGAGAGAGGGTGCTTGAGAAGTGACAAGACAGCTTAACAAAGCATTTAATAAAGTGCGTGGGATAAAGTTTTAAAGTTTATTTATTAGTGTCACAAGTAAGCTTACGTTACGGGCGGCACGGTAGCACAGTGGTTAGCACTGCTGCTTCACAGCTCCAGGGTCCCGGGTTCGATTCCCGGCTCGGGTCACTGTCTGTGTGGAGTTTGCACATTCTCCTCGTGTCTGCGTGGGTTTCCTCCGGGTGCTCCGGTTTCCTCCCACAGTCCAAAGATGTGCGGGTTAGGTTGATCGGCCAGGTTAAAAAAAAAAAAATTGCCCCTTAGAGTCCTGGGATGTGTAGGTTAGAGGGATTAGCGGGTAAAATATGTGGGGGTAGGGCCTGGGTGGGATTGTGGTCGGTGCAGACTCGATGGGCCGAATGGCCTCCTTCTGCACTGTAGGATTTCTATGATTTCTATTAACACTGCAATGAAGTTACTGTGAAAATTCCCTAGTCGTCACACTCCGGCACCTGTTCGGATACACTGAGGGAGAATTTAGCACGGCTAATGCACCTAACCAGCACATCTTTTGGACGATGGGAGGAAACCGGAGCACCCAGAGGAAACTCATGCAGACACTGGGAGAACAAATAGACTTTTTGCAGAGAGACACAGATATAAAAGCCAGAAAGTTATGCCAAACTTATATAAAATATTAGTGTGGTCCCCACATGAGTATTGTCCCAATTCTGGGCATCACACTTTAGGAACGACATGAAGACTTTGGAGAGGGTACAAAAGAGATTTACTGGAATGGTTCTTGGAATGAGGGATTACAGTTTCATGCTTAGACTGGAGAAGCTGGGTTTCTTTACCTTATAAAAAAGATTAAGAGATATGAGGTGGTAAAAATTATGACGGGTTTAGATAGACTAAATAAAGAGAGCATGGGAGCGATCTTACCTGAAATTGTCAAAACTCTCCAGCTCCACTAATCAGTTTTCGCTCCTGATTTTGAGCCTTTAAGAATGGGCATGGTTTACACTGGTGAGATGGGGCTCTTAGAACCGGTTCCACTGAGATTGGAGACACCATATTTAAAGAGTGCTCTGATCGGAAATAAAAATAACCCCCCCCACCCCGCACAATCATTGCCAGCGCCCCATCAAGCCCCACCACCCACCCCCCTCGCTCCTGCCATCATCATAGCATCAACCACAGTCACCCTGCCCCCATGATCATCCCTGGCATTCCCATTGCCTTCAGTGTCTACTCCACAGCCAACACAAATAGTAGAGTCCTCACACTTGATGCTCCCTGAGGCCCTGGCACAGGTTGGCACTGCCAACCTCAATCTGACCATGCCAAACTGTGCCAGGGCAGTGCCTGGCCATGTACCTCTCTCCTGGAGTGCTATACTAACCTTTGTGCCCCTGGAGGGATCTCCTTGACAGGTTTACGTTTGGATAACCCTATCGAGAACTTCATCTATGTCATGTCAGTGAGGCATATTGGTACAGTGGTTAGGACTGCTGCTTCCCAGTGCCAGGGATCCAGGTTCAATTCTGCCCTCGGGTGACTGGAGTTTGCATGTTCTCTCCATGTCTGCATGGGTTTCCTCCAGGTGCTCCGGTTTCCTCCCACACTCCAAAGAGTACAGGTTAGGTGGATTGACCATAGTAAATTGCCCCTTGGTGTCCCAAGATGTGAGGTTAGGGGGATTAGAAGGGTAAGTACATGGGGTTACGGGGATAGGGTCTATGATGCTCTGTTGGAGAGCATGTGCACACTCGATGGCCTACTTCTGCACTGCAGGGATTCTATGAAAATTTAGTGATGGGGAATAATTTGGAGAGCGAGGGGGGTGGTTAAACACATGCAAATTTATTTAAATCTATTGAAATTAGGTTCTCTCCCATTATGAGAGTGAACCTGACAGCATGGCCGGCGGGGAGATGGGGGGTGGAATGGCGATCTTGCCTGCAAGAATTGCAATTTCCAGTTTTCGCCGGATTTTGAGCCTCGTCTGGTGATCTTGCACATGGAGAGTCTGGGTTCAAGATCCTGCCCTATGTTTCTAATGACCGAAGGGTTGATAACTTGAGAGCACAGATTTAAAGTGATTGGCAAAAGTATCAATGGTAACATAAGAGAAAATATCTTTATGTAACAAGCAGTTCAGTTCTGGAATGTACTGCCTGACGGAGTGGTGGTTACAGCTTCAATAGTGACCTTCCAAAAGGAATTAAATAAATACTTGAAGGAGATATGAATGCAGAGGTATAGAGAAAGGACAGGAGACTGGGGCCACATGGGTGGCATGATGGCACAGTGGTTTGCACTGCTGCCTCACAGCGCCAGGGACCCAGGTTCAATTCCGGGCTTGGGTCACTGTCTGTATAGAATCTACACATTCTGTCCGTGCCTGCGTGGGTTTCCTCTGGGGGCTCCGGTTTCCTCCCGCAGTCTGAAAGATGTGCTGGTTAGGTGCATTGGCCATGCTAAATTCTCCTGCAGTATACCCGAACGGAATGTGGCGACTAGGGGATTTTCACAGTAACTTCATTGCAGTGTTAATGTAAGCCTACTTGTGACCCTAATAAATAAACTTTAAACAAACACAACATTGCTCTTCGAAAGAGCCAGTGCATACTCAATGAGCCAAAAGGCCTCCAATTGTGCTGTAATGTTCTATGATTAGTTATAAAAGTATCGGACATGAGGGAAAAATTGATGTTTGCCTTTGAATGAAGAATCTGTTTTCCTATTAGTTTAGGAAGCTGGTGCACTGCAGCTATGGGCATGTGGGCAACCAGTGGCAGAGTTGTGGGGGGTTGTGTGGTTGAACACAGGTGGTGATATGATGACATCTCCTGAAAGATGTCCCAGCAAAGGTGAAAATCCTAAATCAACAGGAAATCAAATGAGTATCTGCAGAGAACTGTGACGGTGGTTTCGATCGTGCACTATGTTACAGAGCTCAATACCCCACCAATTAATGGTAAGTTTGGATAGCACGGAGGGAATCACTGAAAGCAATTGTGGTGGAAAATGTCATTCTTTATATTTACCACAAGCACTGCAGACTTCTTGCAATGATTAATTCATCTTTTAAGTCTAAATATTAATGCATGAAGGGTTGTAATGTGGAATGTTGTTGCCTATGTAATAGGGGGGTTCCTCAGTGCAGCTGACCCATATCGTATCTAACGTTGATGCGGTCATAGAACTGTAACACAGAAGGAGGCTACTGTTTCCACCACTCTTACAGGCAATGCATTACAGCTCACAACAACACACTACTTAAAAAAATCTCTTCACTTTTCCTTTGATTCTTTTACAAGTTATATTAAATTTGTGTCCTCTGGTTACTGAGCCTCCTGGTTGTTCATGATATTCAGGGAGGCAGTGGCGTAGTCACTGGACTAGTAATCCAGAGACTTATGGTAATACTTTGGGCACCCAGGTTTGAATCCCACTGTGGCAGATGGTGAAATCTGAATTCAATAGAAATCTGCAATTAAAAGTCTAATGATGACCACCAAGCCATTGTTGATTGTCATAATTCATTGACCAATGTCCTTTAGGGAAGGAAATCTGTTGCCCTTATTTGGTCTGGCCTACATGTGACTCCAGATTCACAGCAATGTGGTTGACTCTTAAAAGAGATGGGCAATAAATGCTGACCCAGCCAGGGACGCCAACATCCCACCATGAACATATTAAAGAAAAATAGATTCCATTTCCCATCATTGAAATGCTAAAAGCAAAAAGATTCAAACAAAAAGAAATTGAAGTTATTGAAAAAGTCACCCTAAAATTTCTGAAGTAATCATGTGATTACTCAACAGCTTTCATCGATACAATTGTGTTTTATCAGTTTTCAACATTATTCCCACTACTATGTTTTCAATGTTACAATAATATTAAAGATGTACTTTCGCAATAGGCATACATGAGAAATGGTCAAATTTAAATACTTTTACTTTTGCAGATGTCATAATGCAATTGTTATGAAACTTGTCTAATCAAATCCAGGGGCTGTGGCTGGAAATCCCATCACCGTAGATTGAGAATTTGACTTCAGTTTGAAAAGAAAATCTGGAAATAGAAAGATGGTATCAGTAAAAGTGATCATGAAATTGTTGAATTGTGCAACAGTAACTATACGTCAAAAGCACTTCATGTAAAGCTTTTGGAATGTCCTATGTGTGAAAGGTGTTGTATAAATGCAAGCTTGAAAAAAAACTTAACTGGAAGGAAGCCTTCATCTTTACCGAGTCTGGCCTCTATGTGACATCAGTCCCACACCACACCCATGTGGCTGACTCATATTTACCCTCTGATGTGGTCCAAAAAGGCACTCAGTTGTACCTAAAGGGCAACTAGGGATGGGCAATAACTGCTGATCTTGTCAGCAACATTTACATCTCATAAAATGATGTGAAGAATAAAATAAATTACAACATTCAAAGCTGATCACATGGTTAAGTTTCTCTTCAGATGTCTCAGCCCTTGTCAACATTGATATACTTCAACAGTTCAGCTGCTGAACCAGATGTCTTCAGCCAGAAAGTAAACAAAACACAACTGAATGTGTATTTTCACTGATGAGTAGCACGGAAGAGACGGCAAGAGAACAACTGTGAATTAATTCTCGCCCACTGACCAATAACAGGAGGACAATAGTGCATTTAGGGACCAAATGCAAAGAAAAATAGCATCTCGGCCCATGCAGGGTGTCTTTGAAATTAATTCTTGGGCTTTCAACATGAGTAGTAAATTTCAGCATGTAGCTCTTTATTGCCTGCTTCACTGAAAGTATTGACTGAGCAAAGATTTTCTCCATGTTTTATGTTACAAAGGCTACATCTGTACTTCGGAAGGTTGTTTCTAACTTCTGTGCAGAAAGAGGAACCTGTCCACCATTGTGTTTATCAAAACCACAACATTGGGTGTAAAGCCTGTAGAATTGTTTTAAAGTGCTATTTTATCTGTAGGACTGGCAACAGACTGTGATTGAATGGACTGCAATTATTCCTTCATCCCAAAATTCTGCATTGGGCAGTAGTCTGCTTTTTACCTGAGGCTAGGAATCCTTCAGCAATCCATTAATATCCTTAGCCAAAAAAAAAACAAGATTACACAGTCTTATAGTGCATTATAGAGTTAAATCCCAAGCTAAATTATTATACAGCATTATTCAACCCATTGGCCACACACTAATGCTTAGTTTATTTCAAAATTAGATTTGAAGCTTCTTGATTAAACTTCCTTTGTCCATTCTTCATTAATGCTGGGTCAAAATCCTGTAATAACTAACAGTGTTGTGGGAACAACTTGAGCACATGAGCTGCGACGGTTCAAGAAAAGACCTACAACCAACATCTCAGGGCAATTAGGATTGGGTGATAAACATCAGCCTTTCTAGCAATACCCACATCCTGAAAAGGAGAAAAAATATTGGGATAGAAATCTGTCTTGAGAATTCTCACGAAACCGGTAGAACTGAATCAGCAGCTCATTCTATACTCATCCCAATTTTCTTTTCCATTGATGCTATCACCCATTTTTTGCTTCTGGCCAAGACCAATTTCTTCTCTATTGTATAACAGTACATCAGAAAATCTTTTGTAAGAGTATAGCAATTTTCATTAAAAATTTGACCAATATCCATCTAATTTATCTTCTATCATACTGGTAGTAGCATAATACAACCTTATTGGAGTTATTCAGTAATCATAGCTATCAGACTCTATCAATTAGACTACAACATATCCAGAGATGAGGTGAAAAATATCCTGCTGGTAGAAAGCTTTTGGAACTATGGGTCTAAGTCACCTCTTCTTTCCAAGCATACTCTATTAATCATTTGTCATGGTAAATTCAAATGTGCTGGATTCCCAGAATCCTCTAATTAAAAATATACATTTTTCTCCAGTTTAATTGTGTTTTAAACAGTTTTTTAAAAAATTATTACATCATTGGCTGGGCCAGCATTTATTGCCCATTTAAGACCTGGAGTCACATGTAGGCAAAACTAGGTAAGGGTGACAGCTTTCCATCCAGAAAGGACATTAGTGAACCAAATTGATTTTTATGACAATTGTTTCATGGTCATCATTAGACTTTTAATTCCAGATTTTATTGAATTCAAATTTCACCATCTGCCACAGTGGGATTTGAACACAGGTCCCCAGCTCTTGCCCTGGGTCTCTCGATTAATAGTCCAGTGACAATATCACTACACCACCACCACCTTCCCTCAGTTGATCTGATATTTAATTGGCTTTCTTTTAACTTTTCCCATGTAAGCCACTTACAGGTTTCCCTGAGCTTTTGGGCAATATGGTGGCACAGTGGTTAGCACTGCTGCCTCACAGTACCAGGGACTCAGGTTCCATTCCAGCATTGGGGGTGACTGTGTGGAATTTGCACATTCTCCCTGTACCTGTGTGGGTTTCCTCTGGGCGCTCCTATTTCCTCCCACAGTGCAAAGATTCACGGGTTAGGGGGATTAGTGGGATAAATGCATGAGGTAACAGGAATAGAGTGAGGGGTGGGACTGAAAAAGATGCTCTGTTGGAGAGTCGGTGCAGACTCGAGGGGCTGAATGGCCTCCTTCTGCACTGTAGTGATTCTATGATTGTTCAGTCTTCATAGCATACCAGTAGAATCTCAGGGATTTATAGGCATTCATTCAACTTTTGTACAGATGAACATATGAATTAGGAGCAGGAGTAGGCCACTAAGCCCCATCAGCCTGCTCCGACATGCAATAAGATCATGGCTGATCTGATTGTAACTTCAACCCTACATTCGTGTTGACCCTGATAACTTTTCACCCCCTTGTTAATCAAGAATCCTTTTGAATATTTATGATTAATTCTTGTACATGACTGTTAGCTCTAATTGGATTATTTTCTTGGAAACAGCTTTAACTCCACTTTCCTGCTTCCTATATCCCTTGATGTCCAGAGCGATTAAAAATCTAACTCATGTAGATGGAATTTCCAAAGTTCTCTGGGATAGATTCCAAAGATTCATAACTCTTTGAGGGAACTTGCAGGTAGCACTTTACCAATGCTGCCCCCATCATTTTAGGTGGTACAGATTGCAGGTTTGGAAAGTACTGTTGAAGGAGGGTTGGTGAGATGTTCCATTGCAAATTGTAGATGGTATATACTGCTGCCACTATACGTGGTAGAGGAAATGAATATTTAAAGTGGTATATGGGGTGCTAATCAAACTGGCTGCATTGTCCTAGATGGTGTCAAGTGTTAGAGCTGCAGTCATCCAGGCGAGTAGAGAGTATTTCATCACACTCCTGACTTGTGCTTGGCAGATGCTGGACAGCCTTTGGGGATGATGTGGCGATGCCGGCGTTGGACTGGGGTAAACACAGTAAGAGTTTTAACAACACCAGGTTAAAATCCAACAGGTTTATTTGGTAGCAAAGCTAATGGCATTTGCTACCAAATAAACCTGCTGGACTTTAACCTGGTGTTGTTAAAAGCCTTTGGGGAGTCAGGAGGTGAGTTACTTGCCCCAGAATTTCGAGCCTCTGAAGTGCTCTTGTACCCACAGTATTTATATAACTGGTCCAGTTCAGTTTCTGGTCAATAGTAACCCCCAAGATGTTGATGGTATGGAATTCAGTGATCATAATGAAAGTCGTGGGGAGGTGGTTAGATCCTCTCTAAGTGGAGATGGTCACTGTCTGGGGCACTAATGTGAATAAATGTTACTTGCCACTTGTGGTGAACCATCGTTGGTTCCCACCAGGTAGTACTGAGCCAGGGTCTGGCCAGTACTATGAGTCTGTATATATGTTACTGTTGGGGTTAGGGTTGGGCTGTTCTACATGTTACTGTTGGGGTTAGGGTTGGGCTGTTCTACCTGTAATATGGTTATTATGGTACATCCCAGTTGGGCTCCGCCTCCTGGGAGAGGTATAAAGGTCACTGCTCTGTCTGGGACCCTTCAGTCTGGGATCGTGTATTATATATGGTAGCTCTATTGTAGTAGTCAATAAAAGCCTTTATTTCCTCGAGCATCTCGAGCCTTGTGAGTTATATCGCGCATCAATTTTATTGACTACTAATTGAACTCTCGTCGTTGAAAAAAAAAGAAAACGATACAGAGAGCATGGAGCAAATGCTTAAACCCGAACGTCTTACGCTGGACCCACGTGCGGCGGGCGCCTCCAACACCTTCGACCACTGGTTGAAATGTTTTCAGGATTACCTCGAAGCCTCCGCAGCGGTCACCACAGACGACGACAGACTACGGGTCCTCCACGCGAGGGTAAGCGACGCTGTATATTTAGCGATCCGTGCGGCCACCGACTACAAAGAGGCCCTCGAGCTTCTTAAGAAGCGCTATATTAAACCGCCAAACGAGATGCATGCTCGATATCTCTTAGCCACTCGACGACGGCAGCCCGGCGAAACGACGGAACAGTACGCGTGCGAGCTCCTACAGCTAGCCAGGGGCTGTAACTGCAAAGCAGTGTCGGCAGACCAGAACATGAACGACCTCGCTCGAGATGCGTTTGTGGCGGGAATCGGATCGTCTTATATCCGACTTCGGCTGTTGGAGCAAGGTAATCTCGATCTCACTAAGTCTATAGAGCTAGCGGATACGCTAGAAACGGCCTCCAAAAGCCTGGCGATGTATCCCGACGACCACGTGGAGACAGCGTGGCAGGGGCAGTCACAGACCCCACTTCATCCGGCGGGACTGAAAAGCTGCGTGATGGCGTGCCCACCCTCAGGCCTGACGACGGCGGCAGCTCCAGGCGGCCCGCGGTGTTACTTCTGTGGGGGAATGAAGCACACTCGGCGCGATGTCCCGCTAAAGCGGTGTTGTGCTCCGCCTGCGGCAAGAAGGGGCATTATTCGAAGGTATAGAACATATAGAACATAGAACAGTACAGCACAGAACAGGCCCTTCGGCCCACGATGTTGTGCCGAGCTTTATCTGAAACCAAGATCAAGCTATCCCACTCCCTATCATCCTGGTGTGCTCCATGTGCCTATCCAATAACCGCTTAAATGTTTCTAAAGTGTCTGACTCCACTATCACTGCAGGCAGTCCATTCCATACCCCAACCACTCTCTGCGTAAAGAACCTACCTCTGATATCCGTCCTGTATCTCCCACCACGAACCCTATAGTTATGCCCCCTTGTAATAGCTCCATCCACCCGAGGAAATAGTCTTTGAACGTTCACTCTATCTATCCCCTTCATCATTTTATACACCTCTATTAAGTCTCCCCTCAGCCTCCTCCGCTCCAGAGAGAACAGCCCTAGCTCCCTCAACCTTTCCTCATATGACCTACCCTCCAAACCAGGCAGCATCCTGGTAAATCTCCTCTGCACTCTTTCCAGCGCTTCCACATCCTTCTTATAGTGAGGTGACCAGAACTGCACACAATATTCCAAATGTGGTCTCACCAAGGTCCTGTACAGTTGCAGCATAACCCCACGGCTCTTAAACTCCAACCCCCTGTTAATAAAAGCTAACACACTATAGGCCTTCTTCACAGCTCTATCCACTTGACTGGCAACCTTTAGAGATCTGTGGATATGGACCCCAAGATCTCTCTGTTCCTCCACAGTCTTCAGAACCCTACCTTTGACCCTGTAATCCACATTTAAATTTGTCCTACCAAAATGAATCACCTCACATTTATCAGGGTTAAACTCCATTTGCCATTTTTCAGCCCAGCTTTGCATCCTATCTATGTCTCTTTGCAGCCTACAACAGCCCTCCACCTCATCCACTACTCCACCAATCTTGGTGTCATCAGCAAATTTACTGATCCACCCTTCAGCCCCCTCCTCTAAGTCATTAATAAAAATCACAAAGAGCAGAGGACCAAGCACTGATCCCTGCGGCACACCGCTAGCAACCTGCCTCCAATCAGAAAATTTTCCATCGACCACCACCCTCTGTCTTCGGTCAGACAGCCAGTTACCTATCCAATCGGCCAACTTTCCCTCTATCCCACACCTCCTCACTTTCATCATAAGCCGACCATGGGGGACCTTATCAAACGCCTTACTAAAATCCATGTATATGACATCAACTGCCCTACCTTCATCAACACACTTAGTTACCTCCTCAAAAAATTCTATCAGATTTGTGAGGCACGACTTGCCCTTCACGAATCCGTGCTGACTATCTCGGATTAATCCGCATCTTTCTAAATGGTCGTAAATCCCATCCCTAAGGACCCTTTCCATCAATTTACCAACCACCGAAGTAAGACTAACCGGTCTATAATTACCAGGGTCATTTCTATTCCCTTTCTTAAACAGAGGAACAACATTCGCCATTCTCCAGTCCTCTGGCACCATCCCCATGGACAGCGAGGACCCAAAGATCAAAGCCAAAGGCTCTGCAATCTCATCCCTTGCCTCCCACAGAATCCTAGGATACATTTAATCAGGTCCAGGGGACTTATCGACCTTCAGTTTATTCAAAACTGCCAAGACATCCTCCCTCCGAACATCTATTTCCTCCAGCCTATTAGCCTGTAACACCTTCTCTTCCTCAAAAACATGGCCCCTCTCCTTGGTGAACACTGAAGAAAAGTATTCATTCATCACCTCGCCTATCTTTACTGACTCCATACACAAGTTCCCACTACTGTCCTTGACCGGCCCTAACCTCACCCTGCTCATTCTTTTATTCCTCACATAAGAGTAAAAA
Source organism: Mustelus asterias (assembly GCF_964213995.1). Lineage (NCBI taxonomy): Eukaryota > Metazoa > Chordata > Chondrichthyes > Carcharhiniformes > Triakidae > Mustelus > Mustelus asterias. The sequence continues at coordinate 20,257,839 of NC_135817.1, read as the reverse complement.
GCCTTGGGGTTTTCCTTGATCCGACCCGCCAAGGACTTCTCATGTCCCCTCCTCGCTCTCCTAAGCCCCTTTTTCAGCTCATTCCTTGCTAACTTGTAACCCTCAATCGAGCCATCTGAACCTTGTTTCCTCATCCCTACATAAGCTTCCCTCTTCCTTTTCACAAGACATTCCACCTCTTTTGTGAACCATGGTTCCCTCACTCGGCCATTTCCTCCCTGCCTGACAGGAACATACCTATCAAGGACATCCAGTATTTGTTCCTTGAAAAAGTTCCACTTTTCATTAGTTCCTTTCTCTGACAGTTTCTGTTCCCAACTTATGCCCCCTAATTCTTGCCTAATCGCATCATAATTACCTCTCCCCCAATTGTAAACCTTGCCCTGCTGTATGGCCCTATCCCTCTCCATTGCAATAACAAAAGACACCGAATTGTGGTCACTATCTCCAAATTGCTCTCCCACAACCAAATCTAACACTTGGCCCGGTTCATTTCCCAGTACCAAATCCAATGTGGCCTCACCTCTAGTCGGCCCATCCACATATTGTGTCAGGAAACCCTCCCGCACACACTGCACAAAAACTGCCCCATCCAAACTATTTGACCTACAAAGGTTCCAATCAATATTTGGAAAGTTAAAGTCCCCCATGACAATTACCCTGTGACCCCCACACATATCCATAATCTGCTTAGCAATTTCTTCCTCCACATCTCTATTACTATTTGGGGGCCTATAGTAAACTCCTAGCAACGTGACCGCTCCTTTCTTATTTCTAACTTCAGCCCATATTACCTCAGTGTGCAGATCCCCCACGAAGTGCCTTTCCGCAGCCGTTAAACTATCCTTGATTAACAATGCCACTCCTCCACCTCTTTTACCAGCTTCCCTACACTTAGTGAAACATCTATACCCCGGAACGTCCAACAACCATTCCTGTCCTTGTTCTACCCACGTCTCCGTAATGGCCACAACATCGTAGTCCCAAGTACCAATCCACGCCCCAAGTTCATCTACCTTGTTCCGGATGCTCCTTGCATTGAAGTAGACACACTTCAACCCACCTTCCTGTCTACCAGTACCCACCCTTGACCCTGATACCTTCCCCAATACCTCACCACCCTCACTGACTTCTGGACTACAACTCCCTTTCCCACTCCCCTGACAAATTAGTTTAAACCCCCCTGAAGAGCCGTAACAAATTTCCCTCCGAGGATATTGGTGCCCCTCTGGTTCAGGTGCACCCCGTCCTGTTTGTACAGGTCCCACCTTCCCCAGAACGTGTTCCAATTATCCACGTATCTGAAACCCTCCCTCCTCCACCATCCCTGCAACCACATATTTAACTGCACTCTCTCCCTGTTCCTCAACTCGCTATCACGTGGTACCGGCAACGTACCAGAGATGACCACATGTTTCGTCTTGGCTCTCAGCTTCCAGCCCAGCTCCAGAAATTCCTGCTTTAAATCCCCGTCCCTTCTCTTACCTATGTCATTGGTACCAATGTGCACCACGACTTGTGACTGTTTCCCCTCCCCCTTCAGAATCTGGAAAACACGGTCTGAGACATCACGGACCTTGGCATCCGGTAGGCAACATACCATCCGTGAGTCCCTTTTGCTGCCACAGAACCTCCTATCTATCCCTCTAACTAACGAGTCCCCAATAACTATCGCCCTCCCGCTCTCCCCCTTTCCCTCCCGAGCCACAGAGACGGACACAGTGCTGGAGATCCTCTCACTGCGGCTCCCCACTGGTATGTCATCCCCCTCAACCGTATCCAAAGCGGAATACTTGTTGCTAAGGGGAACGACCACCGGGGATCCCTGCACGGACTGCTTCCTCCCAGCCCCTCTCACCGTCACCCATCTGTTTTCAATCCTCGGAGTAACTGTATTCCTAAAGCTTGTGTCTATGGCCATCTCTGCGTCCCTGATGATCCTAAGTTCATCCAACTCCAGCTCCAGTTCCCTAACACGGTTTTGGAGGAGCTGCAGATAGGTGCACTTCCCACAGGTGTAATCAGTAGGGACACTGTCGTCGTCCCTCACCTCAAACATAGTGCAAGAGGAACATAGCACTGCCTGCACACCCATCCCCTCTAGATACCTTGCCAGTACCAGGTAGAAAGTGCAAAAATGAATTCAACTCACCCCTGCTCGCCCTTTCAGCCTAAGCCCTGTGAGCCAAAGTCTTATAGCTCACACTCTGCTTCCCACACACTCCACTGCCCGCTCCCGACGCTGCCCGCTGTATACTGCAGCCTACCTTTTATACTTCACGCGCTTAAAAAACCCTTCCCAGACTCCTTTGCTGCCCACTTCTAGTTTTCACTTTAAACTTGAAAAACTGCTGTTAAAGTAAAGGCCAAAAAAATACACACGCTAGCTGACTAATTAAATAAATAAAGAATTCAATTAATCTCTCACCAGCACTGCTGCTTTCAATCACCCCTCTCAGCTTGCTCCAGTGGATCAATGTATGTCGACCAAACTTACATCCAGGAACAGCAGTGCGGCGTGTGACTCCCCGGAGCCGGGTTCCTCGTCGTCGGCATCGTCAAGGGTTTCTTCCACGTGCGAGGCCAGGACGTCGCCATTCCAGACGACGGAGTCACAAGAGACGCGCGACCACCAGGGGTCGCTGATTTTGGCGCCATCGCCCACGTGCGACCTATGGGAGCAGCCATTTTGGTCGGCACCGACCGCGAATGACCAGCAGGGGTCGCCATCGTCCATCTCAGCTGCCTGCAGTGTCGCTCACGAACCAACGGTGGCGTCGATCATCCTGGACCAGGCAAAGCCTCACAGACTCGACAAGTCCATGATGGACATACAGGTAAACAAACGCACGATTTATTGTCTGTTTGACAGCGGGAGCACGGAGAGCTTTTTTCACCCAGACGCCGTGAAGCGGTGTGGCCTCCAGATCCAGCCTGTCAAGCAGACAATTTCGATGGCGTCAAGGTCCCGGTCTGTCACCGTGCTAGGGAGTTGCGTGGTAAATCTAACGGTGCAGGGCACGGTTTACGAGAGCTTCAAGCTCCTGGTGTTACCGCACCTTTGCGCGCCAATACTCCTCGGACTAAATTTCATGGTCCACTTGAAGAGTGTAACCCTACAGTACGGTGGGCCACTCCCTCCGCTTTCAGTGGGAGAACAGCAGCCTCCAAATTGCCCAACGCGCTCCACCTGTAGCCTCTCGACGCTTAAGATTACCACACCCTCCTTATTCCAGAATCTCGTGCCAGGCTGCAAGCCCATCGTGACTAAGAATATGCGTTACAGCGCTGAGGATCAGATCTTCATTCGATCTGAAGTTCAGCGGCTCCTCAAGGAAGGGATCATACAACCTAGCGCTAGTCCTTGGAGAGCGCAGGTCGTGGTGGTCAAGAGTGGGAACAAACTCCGGATGGTCATTGACTATAGTCAGACCATTAACAGATACACGCAGCTGGATGCGTATCCCCTCCCGCGCATTTCTGACATGGTCAACCAGATTGCGCAGTACTGGGTGTTCTCCACCATCGACCTAAAGTCTGCCTACCACCAGCTCCCCATTCGCCCAGAGGACCGACAATACACGGCTTTTGAGGCGGATGGTCGCTTGTACCATTTTCTAAGGTTCCTTTTGGTGTCACCAATGGGGTCTCGGTCTTCCAGCGTGCTATGGACCGAATGGTGGACCAGAACGGACTGCGGGCTACCTTCCCGTACCTGGATAACGTCACCATCTGCGGCCATGACCAGCAGGACCATGATACCAACCTTCTTAGATTCCTACGCACTGCATCTCGCCTGAATCTGACCTACAACAGGGAGAAGTGTGTATTTCGCACACGCCGCCTAGCTATCCTCGGTACGTGGTGGAAAACGGGGTCATTGGCCCTGATCCAGACTGTATGCGTCCCCTCCTCGTACTTCCCCTGCCCACTAGCGTAAAAGCACTGAGAAGATGCTTAGGCTTCTTCTCTTACTACGCACAGTGGGTTCCCAATTACGCGGACAAAGCCCGTCCGCTCATCAAGTCTACCTCTTTTCCCCTAGCACCAGAGGCTCGTTTGGCCTTTGAAAAACTAAAAGCTGACATCGCGAAAGCCACGATGCACGCTGTCGATGAGTCCATCCCCTTCCAGGTGGAGAGCGATGCATCTGATTTCGCCCTGGCCGCCACACTTAAACAGGCGGGCAGGCCCGTCGCCTTTTTCTCTCGCACCCTCCAAGGCCCCGAAATTCGACATTCAGCGGTGGAAAAGGAGGCCCAGGCCATTGTGGAGGCCATCCGGCATTGGCACCATTACTTGGCGGGAAAACGGTTCACCCTGCACATGGACCAGCAGTCCATGGCGTTCATGTTCAACAACCCGTTACGGGGTAAGATCAAGAACGATAAGATCTTGAGGTGGAGAATCGAACTCTCCACCTATAATTACGACATCATGTATCGTCCAGGGAAACTCAACGAGCTCTCGGATGCCCTGTCGCGTGGAACATGCGCCAGTATGCAGGAGAATCGATTGCAGGCTCTCCACAATGACCTCTGCCATCCAGGGGTCACTCGGCTCTACCACTTCGTAAAAACCCGGAATCTACCCTACTCGGTGGAGGACGTCAGGTCCATAACTAGAAGCTGCCGGGTATGCGCGGAATGCAAACCGCACTTTTACCGACCTGACAGGGCACAACTCGTTAAGGCCACTCATCCCTTCGAAAGACTGAGTGTGGATTTTAAGGGCCCCCTTCCCTCGACAGATCGGAATGTATACTTCCTCAATGTGGTTGATGAATACTCACGATTCCCTTTTGTCATTCCCTGTTCTGATACGACCGCTGCCACGGTTATCAAGGCATTTCGTGATCTTTTCACCCTGTTCGGGTACCCCTGTTACATCCACAGCGATAGGGGCTTGTCGTTCATGAGCGATGACTTGAGGCAATACCTGCTCTCATACGGGATTGCCTCTAGTAGAACCACGAGCTACAACCCTAGGGGTAACGGACAGGTGGAACGTGAGAATGCTACAGTCTGGAAGGCTGTCTTACTGGCGTTGAAGTCAAAAAGCCTTCCAGTCTCCCGTTGGCAAGAGGTGCTCCCTGATGCACTCCACTCCATACGCTCACTCCTGTGTACGGCAACCAACGCTACTCCCCATGAGAGACTGTTTTCATTCACTCGGAAGTCTTCCTCTGGGACCTCATTACCGTCTTGGTTGACGTACTCAGGACCTGTCCTCCTGCGGCGACATGTTAGGACCCGCAAGTCCAACCCTTTGGTTGAACAGGTCCATCTCCTCCACGCCAACCCTCAGTATGCCTATGTGGCATACCCTGACGGGCGAGAGGACACGGTCTCGATTCGAGACCTGGCGCCAGCAGGGGGCTTGGAAACCCCTGTCGCTCCCATACCTCCTGTTAGAGACCCCCCAACTATTGTTTCCCCTCCTGACACAGCGCGGGCAGCATCGGGACCATCACTTAACCCTTTTACTCCCGTGTACAGCTTGCCTGAGTCCAGGAGATGGTCGCCACTTCAAGGCGGGTCCGAGTTCAGTGGATTGTCACCACCTCGGGGTCAACCGGCCCGTGAGACATTGGAGGAGCCGTTGGACACTGCCTTGGGGAGAACGCCACCGCGAGTGCCTACTCCGGTGTTGAGGAGGTCACAACGACGGCGCGGTCCCCCTGACCGTCTGAACGTATAGACTAATGACCAATTGTTCTGTGTTTTTTTTGTACCCCGCCGGCCTTTGTCTTCAAAGGAGGGGTGAATGTGGTGAACCATCATTGGTTCCCACCAGGTAGTACTGAGCCAGGGTCTGGCCAGTACTATGAGTCTGTATATATGTTACTGTTGGGGTTAGGGTTGGGCTGTTCTACATGTTACTGTTGGGGTTAGGGTTGGGCTGTTCTACCTGTAATATAGTTATTATGGTACATCCCTGTCGGGCTCCGCCTCCTAGGAGAGGTATAAAGGTCACTGCTCTGTCTGGGACCCTTCAGTCTGGGATCGTGTATTATATATGGTAGCTCTATTGTAGTAGTCAATAAAAGCCTTTATTTCCTCGAGCATCTCTAGCCTCGTGAGTTATATCGCGCATCACCACTTATCATGTCAAGCCTGAATGTAGTTCAGGTCCTGGCGCATATCAACAAGTTCTGCTTTAATGACTGAACATTCCCACTTCTGATCTTATGATGGAAAGACGGTCATTAATGAAGCAACTGATGATGAAGAATGGGCCTCAGATACTATCCGGAGCAGCTCCTGCAGTGATGTCCTGTGGCTGAAATGATAGGCCTTCAAAAACCACAATCTTCGATTCAGGAATGGTGCCAGAGAACTGGGGAATTGCAAATGTTCAAAAAAACAAGGAGGTTATATTGAATTTGTTTAAGACACTAGTTCAGTCTCCGCTGTAATATTGCGGTCAGTTCTAGACACCACACAAATATGAGGTATCCGGACAAAGCAATTAAGGAGAAACTATTCCCACTCGTGAAAGGATTGAGAATGAGAGGAAAGAGATTTAAAATAATTGGCAAAAAAAGCAAAATTGACAAAGCAAAAGCAACATGAGAAAATTTTTTTTTCAAGAAGCAAGTGGTGAATGGCTGGAATGCACTGCCTAACAGTGTGGTGGAGGCAGGTTCAATTGAAGCATTCAAAGAGAACTGGACTGTAACTGAAAGGAAAAATATGTAGGGTTACGGGGCAAAGGTAAGGGGAAACGGCACGAGGTGAGTTCCTCATTTGGAGAGTCAGTGCAGACACGAAGGACAGAATGGCCTCGTTCTGTGCGTGATTTTCCTTTATGCTAGGAATGACTCCAACCAGGGAAGAGTTCCTCCCCACCGATTCCCGTTGACTTCAATTTTGCTCGGGTTCCTCTGTCACACTGAGTCAAATGCTGCCTTGATATCAAGGGTAGTCACACTCGTGTCATCTCTGGAATTTGAGGTCAGGAGCAGAGTAGCCCTAACAGAACAAAACTGTGACAGTGGGCAAGTTATTGTGGGTAAGTGCTGCTCAATGACAACTTACGCTACACTGACCAAGAGTAGACTGACAGGGTGGTAATAGTTTGGGTCGGATTTTTTCTGCCTTATGTGGACAGATCGTACTTGAGCTATTTTCTTCTTGTTGACTAGATTTCAGTGTTATAGCTGTTCTGGAATGGCTTGGCTCGGGGCGTGCCTAGTTCCTGAGCACAAGACTTTTACCGCTGGGATGTTGTTAGGGTCTGCAGTCTTTACAGAATCCAATATGTTCAGCTGTAATATAACATCACATGGATTGAATCAATTGGCTGAAGACTGGCATGCCTTATAGTAAGTTGATTTTTCTCTACACCCTAGCTATGACTGTAACACTACATTCTGCACTCTCTCCTTTACTTCTCCCTTATGTACTTTATGAACGGTATGCTTTGTCTGTATAGTGTGCAAGAAACAATACTTTGCACTGTATCCCAATACATTTGATAAATCAAATCCGTGATGTTGCAGATCTGAGGGAGATGCTGAGATAGATCATACACTGGCTGAGGATGGTTATAAAAGTATTAGTGTTGTCTTTTTCACTGACATGCTGAGGCCCCCCATCATTGTGGAAGCTCCTCCTACAGTTAATTATTTAATTGTCCACTACCGTTCATGCCTGGATGTGGCAGGACTGCAGAGCTTTGATTTGATCCATTGGTTGTTTGATTGCTGAGCTCTGTTTATTGCAAGCTGCTTCTGCTGTTTCGCATACTCAGTTGGCACCTCATTTTTTGGTATGCCTGGTGCTGCTCCTGGCATGTTCTCCTGTAATCTTCATTGAACCAGGGTTGAGTCCCTGGCTTCATGGTAATGGTAGAATGAGGGATATGCCAGACTATGAGATTACAGATTGTGATTGAGTACAATTCTGTGCTGCTGTCGGTCCACAGTGCCTCTTGGATGCACAGTTTTAGAATCATCATAGAATCTCGACAGTGCAGAAGGAGACCATTCAGCCCATTGAGTCTGCACTGACCACAATCCCACCCAGGCCCTATTCCCATAGCTACTAGATCTATTCTGAGAATGTTTTTAACATAATTTAAAATTTTAAAATATTTCAGCATCTAAATCCCTTTATATTTATCTATTTATCTAAAGCCCTTTATATTTTTCACTCTCAAATTCAATTGCGAATGAAAGAGTAACAATACATTTTACTTCCTGGTTTGCTATCTGTGAAAGTTTTTCAATGTGATTGTTATCCTGCTTGATGCCTCTCACTGTGGCTAGACGCCTGGAGGTCCACTTGACTTGGCACCAGGAGCAAACTAACAATGGGAAAAGTGAAATCCATGCCACAGAAACTATTAGATCTTTGTGGGCCGCTTTCTTCTAGATCAGTGGTGAGAACCATTACTTCACCGGCGACCAGCTAGGATGCCCAAATACTTCTGCTGCTGATTGTTTATGTTGAGACTCACAACTCTTATAAAATCTAAGGGCTTCTTCCCCGAGACTATCTGTGGGTTCTGCTAAAGAGAGTTCAAGAAACAAGACATTCAGCTATCTTGTGAAGAGCATTGTTGCAGCACCTGCTTTAGGTCAGATTGCTATCCTGAACATATACTCATCCCACGTTATTAAAAGAGAGAGCAATAAACAATATGCACCATCTGGGTCACTTTCACTTTTTCACATAAATGTTGCTGAAAATCTGGAACACTACCCTAAATAACTGAAGATGCTTTGTCAATTGGAATTTTCAAGACTGAGATTGGTGGATTTTGGATGGGCAAGTGTGATAACCCCCATGGGGAATCTCCAATTGATCTCCCTGTATGGCTCTTGAATACGAGTTCCCTAGGTAACAGGCAATGTCCTGCCCAGGTGAAACTTGTCACCTGAGCCCTTTATAAAGCCGGCACCGGGAAGGGTCTGCAAAATTATTGTCTTGGTTGGGACTTATGTATGCCACGGGGTAGTATCTTTACTTTGTGTTTAACAATAAATACTGTTCCCTTCCAGCCGGTCTTTCTGAGTTATTACAGCAAGCATATCCAGGGTTATGGAACAAAGGTGGATCATTGAAACTGAGGTACAGTCCGGCCATGATCTGACTGAATGACAAAACAGTCTGCTGCACTGAATGACCCGTTCTTCCCCTGTGTCCCTCAGTACAAGCAAACTGCCCTCACAACTGCCCTGTTGTGTTTTTTAATACTTGCGTTGGTTTGTTTGGCGCCAGTGCTAGGAATTGTTTGGTTTTCAACTTGAAAGTTCTCACATGTTTATTCAACAGCAGAACCCCTATATATTTCTTTTTAAAGGAATGAAAAAATGTGGATGAACCCCAGCCAGTGTTTTACTGTCTGCTGCAGACTACTGCGAGGAAGCCCCTATTCGAATACTTCATTTCGGGCTGAGACTTGGATCAATGTGGACTGAATGGAACCACTGTTGGGCTCCATGTTTCACTCACCTCTAGTTTCTGTCAGAATCCAGGGTTTGAAATTCCTGTTGTTTTCAAATAACTCGTAGGGTGGGTTATTGACATGACTGTAAGTCATGCTATGTGAAATAGTAAAACAAACCAGCAGTCGTTATCAAAATTTTCATCTGAAGCCTTTGCTTATGTAAGGGGGTTGTGAAGGAGCAAAGCTGAATAGGATGTTGGAATATTCTTTCCAGAATTGCTTTGTAAGCAATATGATTTTGTAACAAAGACCTGATAGAATATGCCAAAGTTCAGGTAATTGATTAAATGTACATTGAAAGGATACTCCAAGACATTCAGCTGTCTTGAAGCTGTTGGATTGTCATAAAAGACAAATAGTTCACTGATTTCCTTTTGGGAAGGAAACCTACCGTTATCTGTGAATCTCTTTGGGATGTTTTAATATCATTAAAAGCGGTTATATTTTTGAATGTTGGGAGACTGGAAAGGACTTGAAGTGATGAATCACTGAAAATTAACATGTACAGTAAACAATGAAGAATAAGTATGTTAGCTTTTGTTACATATGAATATGAGTATAAAAATAAAGAAGACTTGCTACAGTTGTACATGGCACTGGTGAGACTATGTTTTTTCCTAAGACAGAATGTACTTTTCCCAGAGAGAGAGCAACAAAGGTTCACCAGACTGATTCCTGGGGTGACAAGATCACCCAATGAGGATAGATGAGCAGATTAGGCCAAAATTACATGAAGGCTAGAAGATTGTGAGTTGATCTAATTGAAACATATAAAATTCTTAAGGAGCTCGTCAAGGTAGATTCTGAGAGAATGTTTCCATTGGATAGGGAATCTAGAATCTGGGAATCGCAGTCTCACAATAAAGGGCTGGTCATTTAAGACTTGAGATGAGGGGAAGTTTCTTCTTTCAAAACATTGGAAAACTTTGGAATTATCTACCCCAGAGAGCTATGGATGTTTAGTCATTGAGAATATTCAAGACGGAGTTTGAGACATATTTAGATACTAGGGTAAATTAAGGGATATGGTAATAGCGCAGGAAAGTAGAGTTCGGGTAGAGGATTAATCATGGTCTTGTTAGATGACAGAGCAGGCGGAAAACAAGATGCATATTTCAGCTTCTATTTCTTTTGCTTTTATCTAAATGCAAGTTCTTTCTCTCTATTCATATCTGATGTTCCTTTCTTTCCTTCATATTCTCGAGTGTCTATTCTTCACGGAAGACCTCATCAAATTTATAGGAAATCATTTCCAGTTTTCTAAAGCTTACTTTTGCAAATCTTATTCTAATTGTTTATGAAAACTCAACCCATGATCATCTTCCATTTCCACAGAACATTCTTTGGTAGAATACAACAACATCGGTGCTTTTCCTGAGTTTCTAATAGCTTAAAATTGGAAATATTTGTGTGAATGTCCTGAGCATTGTTCTATTTCACAAATTATAAAGAGCGATATTTATTTATAGACAACTGGGTAATGAAATACAGTTCTTTAGAATGTGAATCTAGTTGTATTGATAATGTTAACCCTTCCCGTCTTCTCAAAGGATGGGAGCAGTAATAGTGAAGATGATTGCAAGTAGTCTTTTTCAATCTTTGCAATTGAAGTGGCCTCAAAAAAGGATGGACGTTACTGCTGCATTCAGCTCCGATTCAAAAGTACACTGCAAACAGCTAAACAGCTACTCGATTAATTTCCCATGGAAATCAAATTTGAACACGGGAGGTGATCTCTTCTGAAAATACTCCTATTTTTTCCATTTATGTCTTTGCCTCTATAGCCAGCTGTGAGTCTAGCTACAAGATGCATTGCAGAAACTCAGAGGCTTCTTCAACTGCAGCTTCCAAACTCGCAACTCCACCATTTAGAAGGACAGTAATTGTATGTGAACACCACCATCTTAAAGTCGCCCTCCAAGCCATGCACATCATTCATACATGAATATATAGCCACTATCTACAAGACACAAGTCAGGAGTGTAATGGAATACTCTCCACGTGCCTTGAACAATACTCAAGAAGCTTGACACCAACCAGAGCAAAGCAGCCCTCTTGATTGGCACCCCACTGTCTTAAACATTCAATCACTCCACCACCGACGCACAGTGGCAGCTGAATGTACCATATACAAGATGCACTGCAGCAACTCAACAAGGCTCCTTTAACTGCACCTTCTGACGCCACTATCTTTGCCACTGTTGGAGTGAAGTCAAAGTAAAGGGCACAAAATGGACTCTGGGAAAATACATTAAGAGGCACTGACTTTGGGAACAGACATTACACAAAGAGTTAAAACCTGTAGTGTTTAAATTATTGCAGGAAACAGGTCAGACCTTGAGGCACCTTAAACTTGAGATAAAAGCAGACCCAAAACAATGAGTTTGATAACGAGATCAGCCACTGATGGGGACATAAATGTATAGAACAAGATCAGCCATTGATAGAGGACATAACTGCATAAATGTATCTACTCTGTACAATGATGTGATAACTGTCAATGTCCGTACTTGTCTATGTATAACAATGTATTAACTATCGATGTCCGTACCTGTCTACTCAACTTGTAACAATGTGTAACGGCTAATGTCCGTACTGTCTATTATCTAAAAAGTATAAAAGATGCTCAACTACTATTGTGTAGTTGAGAAGGTGACTGCCTGTACTGTGGAGTGCCAGCGCTTCTCCCAAAGCTTTGTCCGAATAAAACTGTTTGTTGAATCTCCAAGTCTGACTCCGAAGTGGTGAATTTCCCACAACACCACCTAGAAAGACAAGGGCAGCAAAATGCATGGGAACACCATCACCTGCAAATTCCCCTCTAAGCCACTCACATCCTGACTTGGAAACATGTTGTCATTCCTTCACTGTCACTGGGTCAAAATCCTGGAATTCCCTCCCTATCAGTGTTGTGGGTGTATTTACATCACAAGGATTGCAGTGGTTCAAGAAGGCAGCTCTCTACCACATTCTTGAGGGCAATTGGGGATGAGCAATAAATGTTGGCTGAGCCAGCGATGCCCACATCCTGTGAAAAATAAAAACAAGCATGGCCCAGGAATGAGTAATTCCTTTTCTAAAAAAAAGCTGTATGGATTTTAATAATCCTCTGCATGGAAGGAATTCTACTGATCACTATCTTTTTTTCTAGTGATAGTTTTTGATTTCCCAAGCAGTTTATATAGAGATTCTCTGAAGAATCTTTAAATCTCCCTGATCTTTGACTGTTCCAGAGAACAAAAATCCAATCTTTGAAGCCTCTGTTGACAATTTCCATCTCTTATTCTGCTGATCATTTTAGTTAATCTTCACTATACATATTCCTCCAATCAAACTGTACACCCAGGATGGCACACAATACTACAGATGGGCCCTCAATAGTCTTGTATACATCAACATAACATTCTTGCTTTTATATTAACTGCTTCCATGCATAAAATTCCAAAACCTATTTGCCCTCCTTATGGCTTTTAGTACACTTGCATAATTAAAATAAAGTTCCTTTGATGTAATACCATTTTGGCAAAATCTCAACGCACTTCACACAATTAATTATTTTTGTAGTGATTGATCTCAAGTCAAATGGTCTGCGATTCTATATCAATATGCTGCACACAACAATGAGATGACTGACCTTCCACTTGATAAGATCATGTCAGGGAAAAATGATCCTCTGGACAAAGGGAGAATTATAGAACATAGAACATAGAACAGTACAGCACAGAACAGGCCCTTCGGCCCACGATGTTGTGCCGAGCTTTATCTGAAACCAAGATCAAGCTATCCCACTCCCTATCATCCTGGTGTGCTCCATGTGCCTATCCAATAACCGCTTAAATGTTCCTAAAGTGTCTGACTCCACTATCACTGCAGGCAGTCCATTCCACACCCCAACCACTCTCTGCGTAAAGAACCTACCTCTGATATCCTTCCTATATCTCCCACCACGAACCCTATAGTTATGCCCCCTTGTAATAGCTCCATCCACCCGAGGAAATAGTCTTTGAACGTTCACTCTACCTTTCCCCTTCATCATTTTATAAACCTCTATTAAGTCTCCCCTCAGCCTCCTCCGCTCCAGAGAGAACAGCCCTAGCTCCCTCAACCTTTCCTCATAAGACCTACCCTCCAAACCAGGCAGCATCCTGGTAAATCTCCTCTGCACTCTTTCCAGCGCTTCCACATCCTTCTTATAGTGAGGTGACTAGAACTGCACACAATATTCCAAATGTGGTCTCACCAAGGTCCTGTACAGTTGCAGCATAACCCCACGGCTCTTAAACTCCAACCCCCTGTTAATAAAAGCTAACACACTATAGGCCTTCTTCACAGCTCTATCCACTTGAGTGGCAACCTTTAGATCTCTCTGTTCCTCCACAGTCTTCATAACCCTACCTTTGACCCTGTAATCCACATTTAAATTAGTCCTACCAAAATGAATCACCTCACATTTATCAGTGTTAAACTCCATCTGCCATTTTTCAGCCCACCTCTGCATCCTATCAATGTCTCTTTGCAGCCTACAACAGCCCTCCACCTCATCCACTACTCCACCAATCTTGGTGTCATCAGCAAATTTACTGATACATCCTTCAGCCCCCTCCTCTAAGTCATTAATAAAAATCACAAATAGCAGAGGACCAAGCACTGATCCCTGCGGCACTCCGCCAGCAACCTGCCTCCAATCCGAAAAATTTCCATCGACCACCACCCTCTGTCTTCGATCAGACAGCCAGTTACCTATCCAATCGGCCAACTTTCCCTCCACCCCACACCTCCTCACTTTCATCATAAGCCGACCATGGGGGACCTTATCAAACGCCTTACTAAAATCCATGTATATGACATCAACTGCCCTACCTTCATCAACACACTTAGTTACCTCCTCAAAAAATTCGATCAAATTTGTGAGGCACGACTTGCCCTTCACGAATCCATGCTGACTATCCCGGATTAATCCGCATCTTTCTAAATGGTTGTAAATCCCATCTCTAAGGACCTTTTCCATCAATTTACCAACCACTGAAGTAAGACTAACCGGTCTATAATTACCAGGGTCATTTCTATTCCCTTTCTTAAACAGAGGAACAACATTCGCCATTCTCCAGTCCTCTGGCACCATCCCCGTGGACATCGAGGACCCAAAGATCAAAGCCAAAGGCTCTGCAATCTCATCCCTTGCCTCCCAAAGAATCCTAGGATATATTTCATCAGGCCCAGGGGACTTATCGACCTTCAGTTTATTCAAAACTGCCAGGACATCCTCCCTCCGAACATCTATTTCCTCCAGCCTATTAGCCTGTAACACCTTCTCTTCCTCAAAAACATGGCCCCTCTCCTTGATGAACACTGAAGAAAAGTATTCATTCATCACCTCGCCTATCTTTACTGACTCCATACACAAGTTCCCACTACTGTCCTTGACCGGCCCTAACCTCACCCTGCTCATTCTTTTATTCCTCACATAAGAGTAAAAAGCCTTGGGGTTTTCCTTGATCCGACCCGCCAAGGACTTCTCGTGTCCCCTCCTAGCTCTCCTAAGCCCCTTTTTCAGCTCATTCCTTGCTAACTTGTAACCCTCAATCGAGCCATCTGAACCTTGTTTCCTCATCCCTACATAAGCTTCCCTCTTCCTTTTCACAAGACATTCCACCTCTTTTGTGAACCATGGTTCCCTCACTCGGCCATTTCCTCCCTGCCTGACAGGAACATACCTATCAAGGACATCCAGTATTTGTTCCTTGAAAAAGTTCCACTTTTCATTAGTTCCTTTCTCTGACAGTTTCTGTTCCCAACTTATGCCCCCTAATTTTTGCCTAATCGCATCATAATTACCTCTCCCCCAATTGTAAACCTTGCCCTGCTGTATGGCCCTATCCCTCTCCATTGCAATAACAAAAGACACCGAATTGTGGTCACTATCTCCAAATTGCTCTCCCACAACCAAATCTAACACTTGGCCCGGTTCATTTCCCAGTACCAAATCCAATGTGGCCTCACCTCTTGTCGGCCTATCCACATATTGTGTCAGGAAACCCTCCTGCACACACTGCACAAAAACTGCCCCATCCGAACTATTTGACCTACAAAGGTTCCAATCAATATTTGGAAAGTTAAAGTCCCCCATGACAACTACCCTGTGACCCCCACACATATCCATAATCTGCTTAGCAAGTTCTTCCTCCACATCTCTATTACTATTTGGGGGCCTATAGTAAACTCCTAACAACGTGACCGCTCCTTTCCTATTTCTAACCTCAGCCCATATTACCTCAGTGTGCAGATCCCCCTTGAAATGCCTTTCCGCAGCCGTTAAACTATCCTTGATTAACAATGCCACTCCTCCACCTCTTTTACCAGCTTCCCTACACTTAGTGAAACATCTATACCCCTGAACGTCCAACAACCATTCCTGTCCTTGTTCTACCCACGTCTCCGTAATGGCCACAACATCGTAGTCCCAAGTACCAATCCACGCCCCAAGTTCATCTACCTTGTTCCGGATGCTCCTTGCATTGAAGGAGACACACTTCAACCCACCTTCCTGTCTACTGGTACCCACCCTTGACCCTGATACCTTCCCCAATACCTCACCACCCTCACTGACTTCTGGACTACAACTCCTTTTCCCACTCCCCTGACAAATTAGTTTAAACCCCCCTGAAGAGCCGTAACAAATTTCCCTCCTAGGATATTGGTGCCCCTCTGGTTCAGGTGCACCCGTCCTGTTTGTACAGGTCCCACCTTCCCCAGAATGTATTCCAATTATCCAAGTATCTGAAACCCTCCCTCCTACACCATCCCTGCAACCACATGTTTAACTGCACTCTCTCCCTGTTCCTCAACTCGCTATCACGTGGTACCGGCAACGTACCAGAGATGACCACATGTTTTGTCTTGGCTCTCAGCTTCCAGCCCAGCTCCAGAAATTCCTGCTTTAAATCCCCGTCCCTTTTCTTACCTATGTCGTTGGTACCAATGTGTACCACGACTTGTGACTGTTTCCCCTTCCCCTTCAGAATCTGGAAAACACGGTCTGAGACGTCACGGACCTTGGCATCCGGTAGGCAACATACCATCCGTGAGTCTCTTTTGCTGCCACAGAACCTCCTATCTATCCCTCTAACTAACGAGTCCCCAATAACTATTGCCCTCCCGCTCTGCCCCTTACCCTCCCGAGCCACAGAGACGGACACAGTGCTCTACGCTTGTTAAACAATTCAATGGTATCTTTAACATGGGCAAATAGATACTAACTTAAATTCTCATTCAAAGTACTGAAATATAATGAGAGATCCTTCTGCTATCTAAACATTTTTGTTCTTTTTGCTTTTAAAATTTATATGCTAGTGCAGTTATTGTACAATTTTCTTCTCTGACATTTGCTGGAGGACACAGTAATATAATGAATCTGTTTTAATGGTGGTATGCTGTGATACAGCTGTGTCACACTTTGGAATTAAGGCCCCCATTTGGCATGTGATGATAGGGGACGCTGAATGCTATTTCCTCATGTCCTGGACTGTTGCGTTGGGTCATCATACATATGGGATCACTTCTGTGAGGAGCGCTCAGGAGTTGGAATTTGGGTATTGCATAACCTTGTAGGAAGGGAATGAGGCAACTTGGTAAATGCCCAACCTTGGATAGGGGTTGAATATCCCTTCCTCCCTGTGCCTGACTTAGATCGCATAGCTTCTTAACCCATATGTCAGACACGATACTTTTCCAGCTGTGTCCTAATGAAATCCTGCATCAGTAATCTGCCACCCACCAAGAGTAAAGCTTTTGAGCCTCCACTTATTGTTATGTTGCTGAACTAATAACTCAGTAAATTTGAGATCAGTTTTAAAACAAAGCTGGTATCAGTGAAAGTGATCAGAATGCAGCCTGACTTTCATAAAAATCCAAATCTTATAGGAAATAAAGAGGCTGTTTTACTCATCATGCTTATGTTGGCTCTTTGAAAGATCTATCCAATTAATCCCACTCTTGCTGTTAATTGTATGTTGATTGGATACTTAATTGTGCTCAGGCAGTTGGATATTAACTGGGGCCTCATCAATGCTCTCCATATTCATGAGAAGCATGGTAGTGTGACTGAGTGGTCTAAATTGCTGGATTACGTTTCCAGTCCCTCTGGGGATGTGAGTTTGAATTCCACTGCTCCCAAAGTTATTGTTGATTCTCCTTTTGGGCACTTCAGCAATTACCTTTGGATGAACAAGTGCTAGCTCAAATCTGCATGTGGTTTCTCACTTATGATGGCCAGATAGTGCCCTCCTAATAATGCCAAGGTCATTGGGTCAATTCCTGTGCTTGCCTATTCCAAAGGAAAATACCAACCCTTCATTTATAGGGGCTGGAGTGTCTCATCAGCCCCAGGAACATTGTTTAAATTTGAGAAGTTTTCTTTAAAGTTTTTGATTTTTGTTACACTGTTCCCTTTTAGGGGCAACTAATTAATTAATTAGTAGTTTGTTTCACATTTGTACTGAAAAGAGTATGTGGGAGCAGGCTAAAACTATACTTATAAAAACAGAAAGTGCTGGATAAACTCAGCAGGTCTGGCAGCATCTGTGGAGAGAAACAGAGTTAACATTTCGGGTCTAAATGACCCTTCTACAGAATTATAATTGTTGGATGGGAGGTGCATGACGTGTGTCTCTGTAAATAAAAACATGTAAATGTATATAAACTAGGCTTCAGTTGTACCCTTCACTGCATGGTTATTTAGATGAAACATAATCCTGCATTTTTTTCTTTTTTTTTGCTTATATTCAATCTATGTTTGAAAGTTGTTACTGTTACAGGAGAAGCAACAACACTATCTCACTACATCAGTTCGTACTGGACCCAAAGTGCATTAAGTCCCTGGCATTTTGAAACTCACAATAGATTCTGTGCTCATTCTATGTCCTAACTTACTGGACTGATAGATCTATCAAAACAAATAACACTTGCTTAATAGGAATTCTAACATACTGTTCCACTTTAAAGGTTCCAGTTAAACTTTTGAATACCAAAATACCTTTACTGGAAGATACTTTCAATTGTTATGGTGAACAAATCAGGTCTGTTTCCATAGCGACCACAGAAACTCTAGTGAAATTGGAGAAATATATGAAGTCACACAGTATTCATTCTCTTGCAATGTTCTGACAATCAAATAAGATTTGTGATTTAGTTATGTTTTAGTGTGTGAGATTTCACACAGATTTAGTATCTCACTTTAAACCAGAATTTTTTTTGAGAACATTGTATATAGTTGACCGCATCTATAGACATGGTCTTTAGAGATCAGGCCAAATGCATATTTGTAGAGATATGTTAACTTGAGATTTTATAAGGGCAAGCACACAGTACTTCAGGAATCATGGTGTCGGAGGGAGGTTAGTGCATCTACTTTTCATTTCTGTGTAAACAACTTCTCTAATCTTAATCTAAACAGACTAGAGAGATCCTTTTTTTAATACACAAATTTTTAATGAAGGAACCAACTCTGAGGTCTTAAAAGTTCCGGAAGGAATTATCTCCAGGTCACTTTGCACGAGTGATTTCATTTATCGTGTTCTGGACGTCTCAAGGGAGTTAGAAGGATAATCTGTTCAGTAACAGATGCGTGCCAGGGAGGGGCTTTGTTTGTTGGCCAGAAACGAGTCATTGTCAGTGATCTGGAAATTAGAAGATCCCAATTTAGTCACAGACTAATTACAACCCTTCATCCTTTGATGATTGCACCAGTATTTTTGTAGCTCGATCCTACCAAATTAATATTGAGTTTATTGAAGCTATTCTTGGGAATTGCTGGGGTGGTGCTGTGTTGTGCTTTCTAACTTATCTATTTGGATTTCGATATTAACAAAGAATAAAGAACAATACAGCACAGAAGCAGGCCCTTCGGCCCTCCAAGCCTGCACCGCTCATGTGCCCAACTAGACCATTCGTTTGTATCCCTCTATTCCCAGTCTGTTCATGTGGCTATCTAGATAAGTCTTAAACGATCCCAGCATGTCCGCCTCAATCACCCTGCTTGGCAGTGCATTCCAGGCCCCCACCACCCTCTGTGTAAAATACGTCCCCCTGACATCTGTGTTGAACCTAGCCCCCCTCATCTTGAACCCGTGACCCCTTGTGTTCGTCACCTCCGACCTGGGAAAAAGCTTCCCACTGTTCACCCTATCTATGCCCTTCATAATTTTATACACCTCTATTAGGTCGCCCCTCATCCTCCGTCTTTCCATGGAGAACAACCCCAGTTTACCCAATCTCTCCTCATAGCTATACCCTCCATACCAAGCAACATCCTGGTAAACCTTTTCTGTACTCTCTCCAAAGCCTCCACATCCTTCTGGTAGTGTGGCGACCAGAACTGGACGCAGTATTCCAAATGTGGCCTAACCAACGTTCTATACAGCTGCAACATCATATGCCAACTTTTATATTCCATGCCCCGTCCAATACAGGCAAACATGCCATATGCCTTCTTGACCACCCTCTCCACCTGTGCTGCCACCTTTAAGGATCTGTGGACTTGTACACCCAGGTCCCTCTGTGTGTCTATACTCCTGTTGGTTCTGCCATTTATTGTATAGCTCCCCCTTACATTAGATCTACCGAAATGCATCACTTCGCATTTATCAGGATTAAATTCCATCTGCCATTTCTCCGCCCAATGTTCCAGCCTACCTATATCCTGCTGTATTCTCTGACAATGTTCATCACTATCCGCAACTCCAGCAATCTTTGAGTCGTCCGCAAACTTACTGATCACACCAGCTACATCTTCCTCCAAATCATTTATATATATCACAAACAGCAGAGGTCCCAGCACAGAGCCCTGCGGAACACCCCTAGTCACAGACCTCCAACCGGAAAAAGACCCCTCCACTGTTACCCTCTGTCTTCTATGGCTAAGCCAGTTCTCCACCCATGTAGCTAGCTCACCTTTTATCCCGTGAGATTTAACCTTTTGCACCAGCCTGCCATGAGGGACCTTGTCAAACGCTTTACTAAAATCCATATAGACGACATCCACAGCCCTTCCCTCGTCAATCGTTTTTGTCACCTCCTCAAAAAACTCAACCAAATTTGTGAGGCATGACCTCCCTCGTACAAAACCATGCTGTCTATCGCTAATGAGATTATTCAGTTCTAAATGTGCATATATCCTATCTCTAAGAATCTTCTCCAACAATTTCCCTACCACGGATGTCAAGCTCACCGGCCTATAATTACCCGGGTTATCCTTGCTACCCTTCTTAAATAACGGGACCACATTTGCTATCCTCCAATCCTCTGGGACCTCACCTGTGTCCAGTGAAGAGACAAAGATTTCTGTTAGAGGCTCAGATATTGTTTCAGAACCTTCTGTGTGCAGTTGTGTGATCAACTGCAAGATGATATTCAGAGTTAAATAGGATTTGGGTGAGGTTGCAGAACAGGCAATGCTACATTGGGCTCCACCTGACATTCAGTTCCATTGATTCTAATAGGACTGAATATCCTATATGTTGTATAGTGATCAACCAATACGATTGGCCAGTTTTACATACCTGCCCTAGTCCAATTTCATGCCCTTGGTTGTGTGACATGCTATACGCCTGAATATTATGTTTCAAATGTAAATTATTGTGCATTGAAGACAGCAGCAGATGTGAATACAGGATTCATCTGCATGTGTAATTCCAGGGACTGAGCTTGGCTCAAAAATTCTCCTAAAGAAACACTTGTGTGAAGTTACTCCAAGGACTAAGTGGGGAAATTTATTATGTGATGCTGTAATGAACTTCACAGAACAAAAGTTGGAAATAGACAGTCTTGGTGATGGTGTGGATATGTTCTTGTGTGCTTAAGTAATTGATTTTAGGTGAAGCACCAGTTGTCTGTTGTTTCTTAGAGATACATCTTTAGTGCACAAATGCATTTTCCCCTTTCCCATCACTCTGCTTCTGCACCCCCCCCCCCCCCCCCCCTCTCCCCAACACATACAGGATTAAAACTATTCTGGTCACAATCCTAAATTACATCATGTGTGACAGTGATCATGCCTTGATGGCTCTCTGTGACCTTTGTCACATTTGGTATTGTGGCCACCCTATGATCATCTGAAAACACAGCATCAGTTTCCACATGTACATTGGTGACGTCCACTCAGTTTATCCAATTGAAAATGACCCCCATAATTTCATTGCACAGCCCTTATGTGCCCGATTCTGTCTGTTTGACCTAAAATAGCTTCGCAACTCAAGGATGATTAAATTCAGTTGATTTGGCTTCATCCTGGTGTATTGAATCACCACATACATAAGCATAATATTTGGGTGTCTCTTGCTTATTCATCAATTTCCAAAAGAACCGGGGGCGGGGGGTGATGAAGACGGGATATAACTTTCATAAGGAATTGTATATATATTGGCTACTTATAATGAAAGTGAGAAATCTTTGGCCAAAGTTCAGGAGTGTGAGACTAATTGGTTGGCTTTCAAAGAGGAGGCACAGACACAATGGGGTATATGAAGGCGATCCTTTCCATTATAGGGGTGCTCTGTAAAATAAGGCTAAGATGAAAATGTGCATTTCAATAAATTCTTTTTTTTGGATTCTAATAGACTGAAATTGTATTTTCAGAATTGGTGGTTGAGCACTGATGCATCCCATGATGGGAGATAACTGGCTACCAAGAATGCAAGGCTTCCATCCCATTAATACACTAGGAACTAATCCACCACCAATACTCCAACAAAAAGACAGGCACATCTGTTAACAAGCTGTCAAATAAAATGCACACATCACCTCATTTGACCAACACAAAATTAACACCTTTCCAAGTAATAGATTGACAAAAATAATGGATGCCTGCACTGTTTGCAATCACCATGGTGATATCACAGGATTTAATAACCCACACTGAACCTCACTTATGAAATGGAATTGCTCATGTTGAAAAATAGGTTTTCTGATATTGGTGATGTCATTAAATTTCGGTCTTAAGACAAACCAATCCATTTTGACAGGCTCTAGGTTTTGTTGAGGTTTGGTCCCTGCTGTGGTGTTGTTTGTACTTTATGGTATACTAAAACATAGAAGTCTCACAACACCAGGTTTATTTGGTAGCATAAGCCACTAGCTTTTGGAGCGCTGCTCCTTCATCAGGTGAGTGGGATTTCAGTTCACAAACAGGGCATATAAAGACACACTCAATTTACAAAATAATGGTTGGAATGCGAGTCTTCACAGGTAATCAAGTCTTAAAGGTACAGACAATGTGAGTGGAGAGAGGGTTAAGCACAGGTTAAAGAGCTGTGTATTGTCTTCAGCCAGGACAGTTAGTGAGATTTTGCAAGCCCAGGCAAGTGGTGGGGGTTACAGATAGTGTGACATGAACCCAAGGTCCCGGTTGAGGCTGTCCTCACATGTGCGGAACTTGGCTATCAGTCTCTGCTCAGTGACTCTGCGATGTCGTGTGTCGTGAAGGCTGCCTTGGAGAACGCATACCCGAAGATCAGAGGCCGAATGCCCGTGACCGCTGAAGTGTTCCCCAACAGGAAGAGAACACTCTTGTCTGGTGATTGTCGAGCGGTGTTTGTTCATCCGTTGTCGTAGTGTCTGCATGGTCTCCCCAATGTACCCTGCCTCGGGACATCCTTTCCTGCAGCGTATCAGGTAGATAATGTTGGCCGAGTTGCAAATGTATGTACTGTGTACCTGGTGGATGGTGTTCTCACGTGAGATGATGGCATCCGTGTCGATCCGGCACGTCTTGCAGAGGTTGCACGTGAGAACACCATCCACCAGATACACGGTACATACACTTGCAACTTGGCCAACGTTGTCTACCTGATACGCTGCAGGAAAGGATGTCCCGAGGCATGGTACATTGGGGAGACCATGCAGACGCTACGACAACGGATGAATGAGCACCACTCGACAATCACCAGGCAGGAGTGTTCTCTTCCTGTTGGGGAACACTTCAGCGGTCACGGGCATTCGGCCTCTGACCTTCAGGTAAGCGCTCTCCAAGACGGCCTTCACGACACACGACAACGCAGAGTCGCTGAGCAGAGACTGATAGCCAAGTTCCGCACACATGAGGACGGCCTCAACCGGGACCTTGGGCTCATGTCACACTATCTGTAACCCCTACGACTTGCCTGGGCTTGCAAAATCTCACTAACTGTCCTGGCTGGAGACAATACACAGCTCTTTAACCCTCTCTCCACTCACATTGTCTGTACCTTTAAGACTTGATTACCTGTAAAGACTCGCATTCCAACCATTATTTTGCAAATTGAGTTTGTGTCTTTATATGCCCTGTTTGTGAACTGAAATCCTACTCGCCTGATGAAGGAGCAGCGCTCCGAAAGCTAGTGGCTTGTGCTACCAAATAAACCTGTTGGACTTTAACCTGGTGTTGTGAGACGTCTTGCTGTGTTTACCCCAGTCCAACGCTGGCATCTCCACATCATACTAAAACATGACATTGGCACAGACTAGTATTCAAATCTATTTGTCAAATCAGATTTTATTGTGTTTATTTCTGGAGCAGTTATTTTGTTTGTAGCTGAAGGTTTTTCCTTTAATGAAGAAGTAAGCAATTCTATCTCATCCACAGTTAAAGTGAGAATACATTAGAATGAGCTATTGTAATGTAGGCTCCGTGCTATTACTGAATATCAGGCTGATGATACAGAGGTGCTTGGTGTCCATGCTCAAAGTCAAAGAACAGTAGAAAGTTGGTGGAAGAAGAGGAAATAAAAGCAGTCGGTCCAAGGGGCAGTTGTCATGGCCACAATGGCTGTCAGGAATGGCAGAAACTGACCTGGAAGAACACTTCTCCTTCTGGCCAAAGAAATTAATTTCAAGCTTTCTGGGCCTCTTACTCCCATTCAAGTTCTTTTGAAGTCACAGTCACTATGGCAATGTAGGAAGCACAGCAGTGAATTTATACTCAGCATGGTGCCAGAAACATCATTGAAATAATGATCTGTCTGTTAGTGACATTGTTTGAAGAGTAAGTATTGGACAAGACATCAGAGAGAACTCCCTCTTTTTCCTCAAACAAACAGTGTCGTGGGATCTTTTACATCCATCTAAGGAGGTGGAGAGAGCTTCAGTTTAATAGCTCATCCAAAAAACAGCACCTCCAACAATGCAGAACCCTTTCAGTAGAAAACTGGAGGTTAGCCTGGGCTATGCTCTTGGATATTTTATGCATAATTTGACCCAATAATCTTCTGACTCAGAGGCAGGAGTATTGCTACTGAACAACAAACTGTGTGGTCTCACCAACAAAGAACTTCATGCTCATATCAGAGGGCTTGAATACCTCAGATTTCAAATTATTGTCTATTAACCTGCTGCTGTTTAGATATTCCAGTAAATCTTTCACCGCTGACAACCCATTTTAACACCATTTTGATTGATCTAGTGCATTCCTGTGCTTAATGTATATTCCATTACATACAACCATCCCAAAAGGTCACCACATTTTGTCAGCAAATCCAAAGGCAGCCTTGGCATTCAGTCTTTAAACAGCTACCTGCAATTCATCACTTATATGAATTATATTAGTATAAACGATGGTTGATCATTGCACTTAGTGGCTCTAAATCTTTCAGATTTAGAGTATTTTACCCATCTCTTCGTATTTTCTGGTTTGCATTGAGCTCCTAGTTAACCGGATGGTTGCTATAAACAACACAGCTGTATATTCTGCTATTACAGTTAAATTGGCGAAGCTCTCTTGTGTTAACACTAATCTATCACTTTTTCTCAGGACTACCTTCAGTGATTGAAAGGTGCTCCACATGACTAAGTTTCCCATCAGAACTAACAGAGCAGCCAGGTATTTGCTACCCTATTCCTAGAATTGAGAAGGTGGTCATGAGCTGCCTCCTTGAACTGCTGCAATCTGTGTGATAATTGGCATGCTGGCTCATTACAGAGGAGTGTGGGACTGGAATCACATATAGGCTGACTGAGTAAGAATGGCAGATTTATTTCCTAAATGGACATTAGTGAACTACTTAGCTCCATGTTTCCAACATTACAACAATGATGATGGCTGGAATATTTTGGCCGTTCCTGCCGGTGGGATCTTCTGATCTCACCAAAGGCGAATCCCCACCACGGGTTTCATGGTGGCAGAGAGTGCAAACAAGGAGAAACCCCATTGACCGTGGCAGGACCAGAATATCCCATCCCAGCCAATGATGGTTGGCTCCACCACTGCAAAACGCACCTTGGGGACTTGTGGAAATTCCGACCTGACATTTCAAAAGTTTCCACTAATTGTAAAGACATTTGAGACATCCTGAAGTTGTAAAGGTTGCTATATGAATGCAAGTTTGTTCTTTCATTGATAGAAGTGCTTGTCAGTAATCACTTGACATCATGGTTAGAATGTAAAATGATACGAATTTCCTATATATTGGTAAACATCATTAGCCTCTGAGCCTTGCACAGGCAGTTACCTGGTGTGAACTGTAGTTATTTTTTCAGACAAATATAGTAATAGGTATGAGGTCTTGTGAGAAGGCACTCAGTTTTCTGGCAGTGCTAAGGTATTTGCTGTTGCAGATATATTGCACTGACACCCGTTTTAAACATTTAAGTATTTTACTGCCAAGGCTGAGGTGTCATAATGTTTTTTTTTAAAAGGGCAGTGAAGAGTGAGAGGCAGACACTTTCTGGGGGTAGAGCGTTCTGTAACAAGGCACAGACTGTCCTGGTTCAAGGCAAGGGAGTATTGTACTGAGGGCCATACAGCTGAGGAGTAGATGGTGTAGTATCAAGAGATAGTCAGTTATTGAAGAGCAGAGAATCTCACATTGACGCACCCTGTCCAGTATCAAGGGGCAGACGGTGTAGTATTGAGGAACAGTCTAGTATTGAAGGGCAGAATGTCTGTTATTGAAGGGCAGACAGCTTATGTGAGTTTTCTTCAGCCACTTCAGAGGGGAATTAAGAGTCAAGCGCATTAGTGTGGGATTAGAGTTATCTATAGCCCAGACCAGATAAAGATGGCAAGTTTCCTTTGGTGAAGGTTGTTAGTGAATAATTGGGTTTTACTGATGATCTGACAGCTTCACAGTGACTTTTACTGATACCGGTTTTCTTATTTCCAAATTTTTCAAAATTAAATTCTTATTCTCAAACTATCATGCAGGTGTTGTATGCATGTTCTCTGGATTATCCTTCAATGTTGCTGGAATACTAGTCTAGTAATGTAACCATTACACTGTCAGTACAGGAGGCATTAGAAAAATGGTCTACGGTAGTTACGTCCACCTCAGCAAATACATCATCCATAGGAAAGTTCAGGTATTTACATTCATATTTAGAACTACAATAATTAAGTAAGAACTAATCTTTGGTGACTGTTGGCTAATTTTTTCATCTCTTTGCTTATCATAAAGTAAACAACCTGATCGGTCTGTGTCTTCAGCTTTTCAGCATTTAAAATACATAAAGAACTTAAATTTAATTCTGGCTTTCAACAATTATATAAATAGAACGCTGATGTTAACCAGACACTGGAACGAACCCACTATTATGTATTTAATCCAGATGTGTTATTACTGAGATTGTAAAGGAAAATCTAAAGAGATGTTGCAAGACTATCATTTTAGCTGTGGCTCTGTTGATAACACTCTTGCCTTGAGGTCAAAAGGTTGTGAGTGACTGAGGGAGCGCTGTGTGAGAGAGGTGCAATTTTTTGGTTGAGATGTTGAACCTCGAGTGAGGAGATCTTGGTTCATTGTAATGTTTAAAAGTCACCACCTTGACAACAATGCTGCTGTTTTGTATGTGTCCCTGTATTATTCCGCCTACATCTGTGAGGTCCTGAAAACCCTGTCATAATACTCCCTCCAATGGCCCATGTGCAAAGTATGAAAACTGCCAGAATTGAGGAAAAATTAACTTAAGATTGATCTGGGATTCGCACTCACTACATATGTTTATGAACTGTACAAGGAAGATATAATAATTTGAAGATGACACATTGTGGCTTGATGTATAAAGGGGTTTATTACCATCATTAAATAGATATATACAAACAAACATCTGATAGAACTAAACATGTGACTATTCTCCACCCCTCATAGACTCCAAAGGAGGACCCTCCCCGACCCACGATGTGCTCCCTTTCACCCGATTGGCTCGGCTTCCTGTCCTGCCACTCCATAGGGTCTGGTCCAAATACGTAGCCCTCGGGAACCACCCCTCTCCGCCCCCCCCCCCCCCCCCCACTCCCCCCCCACCCCCTCCCTCCCTCCCTTAAAGGGACCACGCTACCACAGAGGAGAACAGAGTAGAAGAGAGAAACTGAGTTTGCAGGAGATGGTGGCAGAATGGTGATGTCACTGGACCAGTAATCGAGAGGCACAGACTAATGCTGTGGGGACATGAGTTCAAATCCCAACATGGCAGCTGGTGGAATTTAAAATGAGTCTCAGTAATGATGACCATGAAACTGTCATTGATTGTTGTAAAAACCTATTTACTTATGTCCTTGAGGGAATGAAATCTGCCACCCTTACCTGGTCTGGCTTATATTTGACTCCAGACCTACTGTAATGTGGTTGGTTCTTAGCTACCCTCTGAAATGCTAAGCCATTCAGTTAAAGGGGGATATCGATGGGCAATAAATGCTGATGACGTCCGCACCTTAAAATAATTTCTTAAATTTTGTACTGAGGCTCAAAGAGGCCCTCCACTGGCATGGGCAGGAGGGTCAGAAGACATAGGTTTATGATAATTGGCTGAAGAGCCAGAAGGAAGTTTAGAATTCTTTTTGTGTGAGTTATTATGACCTGGAACGTACTACCTTGAAAACAGATTCAATAGTAACTTTCCAAAGGGAATCAGAAATATACTGTACTTGGGATGTAAAAAAATTGCAGGAATTGGGTGAGAAACTTCAATTGGGTTTGTTCTCTTTAGAACATAGGAGGTTAAGAGGAAATATGATAGAACATAGAACATTACAGCGCAGTACAGGCCCTTCGGCCCTCGATGTTGCACCGACTAGTGAAACCAACCTAAAGCCCCTCTAACCTACACTATTCCAATATCATCCATATGTTTATCCAATAACCATTTGAATGTTCTTAATGTTGACGAGTCCACTACTGCTGCAGGCAGGGCATTCCACGCCCTTACTACTCTCTGAGTAAAGAACCTACCTCTAACATCTGTCCTATATCTCTCACCCCTCAATTTAAAGCTATGTCCCCTCGTGTTAGCCATCACCATCCGAGGAAAAAGGCTCTCACTATCCACCCTATCTAATCCTCTGATCATCTTGTATGCCTCTATTAAGTCACCTCTTAACCTTCTTCTCTCTAACGAAAACAACCTCAAGTCCCTCAGCCTTTCCTCATATGATCTTCCCACCATACCAGGCAACATCCTGGTAAATCTCCTCTGCACCCTTTCCAACACTTCCACATCTTTCCTATAATGCGGCGACCAGAACTGTATGCAATACTCCAAGTGCGGCCGCACCAGAGTTTTGTACAGTTGCAGCATGACCTCATGGCTCCGAAACTCAATCCCTCTACCAATAAAAGCTAACACACCGTATGCCTTCTTAACAACCCTATCAACCTGGGTGCCAACTTTCAGGGATCTATGCACATGGACACCCAGATCCCTCTGTTCATCCACACTACTAAGTATCTTACCATTAGCCCAGATAGAGATAGTCATGATAGAGATGTTCAAAATCGTGAATGGTTTTGATAGAGTAAATGAGACAAACTGTTCCCAGAAGCTGTTGGCAGAAGGGTCAGTAACCAGGGGACACATATTCAAAATGATTGGCAAATGAACCAGAGATGACATGAGGCAACATTACTTACATACCTAGTTGCTGCAACCTGAAAAGCACTGCCCCAAAGGGTGGTGGAAACAGATTCATTAGCAACCTTTGAAAGAGAGTTGGAATGTTGCTTGAAAAGAAAATGTTAAAGGGCTATGTGGGAAGAGGAGGGGGTGTTATTAATAGGATAGCTCTACCAGGCGTAATGGGCAAAATGTGATTTTTTTTCTGCGTTGTATCAATCTATGAAGGAACAGGGAAGTGGAACTAATTGGATAGTTCGATCAAGGAGCCAACATGGGCACGTTCGGCCAATTTCTAGTATGATTCTATGATTAAGTTGTTAATCCGACTGTCAAATAGTGTGAGGCCAGCTTGAGGGCCACCATTTAATGTCGCTTACAAACAGCTTTTCTATTCTTTCTCTCCACAATCAAAAATAAAAGTTTTGCCAAACATTTTTTTTCTCTCTGATTAAAAACAATGGCAACTTTAAACAGTTGCGAATTCTAGAAATAGAACCAAATGATCAGCTGCTATCTGTTGGGCAGAGTCAAATAAAATTACAGACCTTTCTGCACCACACAAGGTGTTAAATCAATCCAAGAGCATTGTTGGTGAGAATTTGGGGTGTATCATTAAAGCAAGTTGTTTTTGTTCCAGCATAGTTTAGCCTGTTGCTGTGGTTGACGATCCAAACAATCTTCTACAGATGGAAGGAAATTGAGTTCAAGCTGACTCAATTCCAAGAGACAGAAACAGTTTCCAGATACAACAGAGGGAAAAATGCACACATCCCTATGTGCAGCAAAAAATAAAAGCAATGGGTTGCAGCTGATAAATTATTTGAAAAATTGATTTTGAAAGGATTTTGAAAGTAATAAAATCTGGAAAAATCCAAGGTTAAGGTGGCAAGAACATGGATAAATACTTTTCAAAACATATATATAGATGTGTAAAGTTTGAAGTGCCTTGACGTTGTTTTCAAATGAATGCTTTGGCTGGATTCCAGATTCTGTGGATTGCGGGAATTTGAGCCCAGTTCTCGGCTGGTTTTGTCTTACAATTATTTATTTGTGGAAACTTTTTTAAGAAGTAGCAACCTTATTGAGGCTAATTTATGCATTACTTGTGCGCACCAAGGTGGTTCAATTTGCTTGATTTGAGTTAATCAATTCTTTTTTGCTACTTTACGAAGAAAAGTAATAAAATGTCAAGGACAAATTCCTTGAAAATTAATGTTGTTGATATCTCTGATACTCGAGTTTAAACTATTTTCAGTGTTCAAAACACAAATTATTTCAAAATGTTTAATATATATCAAAATGAATGTCTCGTAGATTAAGAATGGATACTGGGACAAATTAGAAGCAGAAAAATATACGGAAGGACATGAAGTCTTCCTCAATCTACACAAATGAATAAATGTATCATCTTTCATTGTGGTAGTGATTTAGCACAGAAATCGCAAGAGTTTAAAGATGCAGATCCCCACTTCTCCTTCGTTATAGATTCCAACCACATCTTATTTTGCCACCATTCTTGTCTTTTGAGGAAAAAAAATGATTTTGTGATGTGGACATCCCTGGAAAGTTTGGAATTATGACCCATCTCTCATGGCCCTACGGAGGTGGTGCTGGGCTATCATCTTTATTTACATGCACTTGGTATAATGAAGGCCTTCCCTCAGTGCTATTAAATCCAGTTTTGCTCTTGTTTCTCTTCGTGGTGGCTTTCATACAAGTGAATGATTTGATAGACCACTTCATAGGGCAGTTTAGGGTTGGTGTGGAACTGGAGTCACATACAAGTCTGAATGGATAAAGACAACAGGATTCCTTCCATAAAACACGTTAGTGAACCAGTTTTGAAACCTGAAGTCAAATTCTCAAACTTCATGGAGGGATTTGAACCCACATGAATTATTACTTCAGGATTCTGGATTAGTTGCAGCACAACCACAACACTTAGGGAGCAATAGCCCCTGAAACCTTCACGGTAATCTTCATCTTGTTTAACAGGAAGTACACTGAGACTACCAAGTTTACTCTATGGAGCCTATTAAATCATATATTTAAACTGGAAGGGGAAAAATTATGCGAGGCATTTCTTTGTGCTCCAAAAGCTCGTGATACCAAATAAACCTTGACTTTAACCTGGTGTTGTGAGACTTTTTATTGTGCCCATCCTGGTCCAATGCCGGCTTCTCCACATCCTGACGGAGTCTGAGGAATTAAATACTACCCAACTTCATCCCTCCAGTGGAACACATACATCAGTGTGGTCTGCGATAACCTGCAGCTTGTCTATGAAGATGGTTTATTATGAACTTCTTTCACATTGTTTACAATGATCTACAGATAATGAGATTTCCTAAATCTATATTAGTGATGAATGTCCCAGAGTGGCACAGCACACAGAATACTAGGACCCAGAACAACATGAGAAAGATATGAGGTTCACTAGCCAATGTATACAATTATTACCATATAATTTATGTTAATTAACTAGGAGTTTTTTTAAAAATCGGTGAAGATGTAAATTTCAAAGATAAACGTCAACAACAGCCAGTTTGCTATTCAAGATAATAAATTAACCACATTTTTAAAATCTAGAATCTGAACTTGTTAGTCCAGCATTCACAGGAAACCTTCAGAGCTTAGGAAAGTGTAATTGCAGCAATTAGTTCCTGGCATTCTTTGTTTGTTGGGAGGATTTAACCCATTTCTGAGTCAAAATGTGATCCAATTTTTTATGATATAGTTTTGCTTGATTAATATTCTCAAGTGTTTTTTTGTGATTAATCTTAAAAGATTCAGAAATCTGTCCATGCTTTATTAAATAGAATTATTCATTAAATTAGAAGGAATCTGGTGACCTCAGTTTGTGTGTGTTAATCATTGTATGCAGTAAAATTTGTCTATCTACTTTTCTATCCGTTTATATGTTGTATGTCAGGTGCTTGTGTGGTCTCGCACCTCTGAGCACATGTGAGCCTGCAAAAAACATGAATGTGCATATGTGTGTATGCCTATGGCTTTTTGTGTGTGTACATGTATGTGTTTGTGAGCCCCTATGTGTGTGCGTGCCTATGCAGGGCTTTATACCTTCACCTATACCTTCACTCAGTGTGTCACGCCAATCTAACAGAGCTATAAAACTCTGGCAGGATTCATTGAAATTCACAAACAGTCATTCCAGCATCTTAAGGGCATTCTTTGTTTTCCAATGTCTATGGGTAGTGAAGTGATGATGCCAAGTGCCTAAAAATCCCATCATTTGGCAAATACTGCAAATTCTATGGTTGAAAATTATGTACAATTATTCATTGCTAGGATGTCTAATAAACCAAATCTTGCAACTATAAGTGAGGTTGACTACATCTGTAAAATTACTGTAACAAACACACACAAAAGCAGGGCATGGCAATGTAATTCAAGTGATCAGCCCTAACCTTAGAACAAAGCCTAGCAATAATCTTGCACTGTGGTACTGGCTCCTTACTTGGAAAACTCTGACGAGCCAAGCAGGTATCATACTTTTCTATGTTCTGGTTATGCTTTGTTGATATCATGAACCAATAGATGCTGTCTTGGACTCTGGATATTGATTGAATGAGCTACTGACATCAATTGTTGTAGAATATAGTGACTGTTCATTGTGTGAGTGTGCTTTTAAGAGATAACTTGTAGGAAACTCTGAATGATTTGGTCAAACAGGCCATCATTTCTCCTGTAACAAAACCAACCTCATGGCTTAGTTCAACAGTAGTCATAGCTAAGAAGGATGGCACACTACATGTCTGTTTAGATCCTAAGGACTTAAGCAAGACAATCAAGTAAAAATAATATCCTTCACCAACAATTGAAGATGTGGACACGCAGCTGCAAATCTTCCTGATTCTTGACATCTGAAATGGGTTTGGCCACATAAATTTCAATGAACAGCCATCATATCCTACAACAGTCCATAATATTGCTGGAAGAGTATATCATTTGGCACGAGCTCAACCCCGGAAGCTTTCCAACAAAAGATGCATGAGGCGGCATAAGGGATAGAAGTTATTGTCGATTAACTTGTGGCAGTTGGGTTTGGAGAAATGCTCGAAGCCGTGATTCAAGATCATGATAAAAATCTAGATGCTTCAAATGGAACAGCTAGTCTAACTTATTAAACAAATGCTAGATACAAATTGGAAGAAATGTCAGTTGTCATTGAATCACAAACTGGCAAAGTTTTGTTTTTCTAACCATAACACACCTCACGATACTACCGGTAGAATGCCAGCTGAGTTATTTCTTATAAGATAGTCTGGAATGAGGTTTTCATTGTTGAAACCACATTTAGTACAGTCAGTAGAAGAGCACAAATCCAGACTGAAAGAAAGCCATAATAGGAATAGCATGAGAGAAAGAAGTCTGAAGTTGAAGCAGACGATTAATGAGGAAGGTTATCATCGTAAGCAATTGAAGTGGCTATCAGGAAGAATCAGGAATGTGGTCCTTGCACGAATTTGCTCAAGGTGTTTGGCAGTGGAATAGTTAGCTTGTAGATCACATTTACCCTCAAAGTAAGAAGTCTCACAACACCAGGTTAAAGTCCAACAGGTTTATTTGGTAGCATGAGCTTTCGGAGTGCTGCCCCTTCATCAGGTGAGTGGAGAGTTGGGTTCACAAAAAGGGCGTATATAGACACAGATTCAATTGCAAGATAATGGTTGGAATGCGAGTCTTAACAGGTAATCAAGTCTTTACAGGTACAGACAATGCGAGTGGAGAAAGGGTTAAGCACAGGTTAAAGAGGTGTGAATTGTCTCAAGCCAAGACAGTTAGTAAGATTTTGCAAGCCCAGGCAAGTTGTGGGGGTTACAGGTAGTGTGACATGATGCGCGATATAACTCACGAGGCTAGAGATGCTCGAGGAAATAAAGGCTTTTATTGACTACTACAATAGAGCTACCATATATAATACACGATCCCAGACTGAAGGGTCCCAGACAGAGCAGTGACCTTTATACCTCTCCCAGGAGGCGGAGCCCGACTGGGATGTACCATAATAACTATATTACAGGTAGAACAGCCCAACCCTAACCCCAACAGTAACATGTAGAACAGCCCAACCCTAACCCCAACAGTAACATATATACAGACTCATAGTACTGGCCAGACCCTGGCTCAGTACTACCTGGTGGGAACCAACGATGGTTCACCACATGACATGAACCCAAGATCCCGGTTGAGGCCGTCCTCGTGTGTGGAACTTGGCTATCAGTTTCTGCTTGGTGATTCTGTGTTGTCGTGTGTCTTGAAAGCCGCCTCCGATGTTCGGGTAAGCATTTTCCAAGGTGGCCTTCAAGACACATGACAACACAGAATCACCGAGCAGAAACTGATAGCCAAGTTCCACACACGAGGACGGCCTCAACCGAGATCTTGAGTTTATGTCACACTACCTGTAACACCCACGACTTGCCTGGGCTTGCAAAATCTTACTAACTGTCTTGGCTTGAGACAATTCACACCTCTTTAACCTGTGCTTAACCCTCTCTCCACTCGCATTGTCTGTACCTGTAAAGACTTGAATATCTGTTAAGACTCGCATTCCAACCATTATCTTGCAATTGAATCTGTGTCTATATATGCTTTGTTTGTGAACCGAACTCTTCTCTCACCTGATGAAGGGGCAGCGCTCTGAAAGCTTGTGCTACCAAAAAAACCTGTTGGACTTTAACCTCGTGTTGTGAGACATCTTACTGTGCCAACCCCAGTCCAATGCCAGCATGTCCACATCATGGTTACCCTCAAAGGTTCATGAAAGGAGTTGGGAAGAATCAAATTAATCTGATGAGTTAGATAGTTGCGATTTGAGTCAAGTACCAGTAGTTTCTCTAACCAAAGTTGTGCCTCAAATCAGTTAGAATTCAAGTCAGAATCAGGCAGACATTTCCATTGAAATGGAAAATTCAAGTGACGGTTAAGGACAAAATCAATCTTTGTGGGAGAAAACTTCTCCTCAGACCCAGGCGAAGATGGCTCAAGGTCCTAACCCAAGTTTTGAAAGTTTGGATGAAAAATGGAGGTAACTTCTGAGAACATCAGTGGTTAAGTTGGATTTGTAAATAAATGAAAAACAAGGAATGCATATAAGTTGTATATAATTTGAACATTTTGTGATTGCACTCTTTGTGCATGTAAGTATATAAACCAAAGCCCAAATAAACCAGTTCAATTGAATACTAGAACTCCATGTGTATGCACCTGTTTTGTTGTCCTACCAAGATATCACATTTCTAAAAGAAGTAAGGACTTGCAGCTTTCATGACTCCAAGATGTCCTAATATGCTTTACAGCCAATTAATTATTTTTAAAGCCGACAGTTAAAATGTGGAAAACATGACAACCAACTTGCACAGAGCAAAATCCCACAGACAGTAATGAGACAGGTCATCTATGTACGGATCCACAAGAGATGGGTGAGATCCTAAATGAATATTTCTCATCAGTATTTACTGTTGAGAAAAGCATGGATGTTAGGGAACTTGGGGAAATAAATAGTGATGTATTGAGGAGTGTACATATTACAGAGAAGGAGATGCTGGAAGTCTTAAAGCGCATCAAGGAAGATAAATCGCCGGGACCTGATGAAGTGTATCCCAGGATATTGTGGGAGGCTAGGGAGGAAACCGCAGGTCCCCAAACAGAGATATTTGAATCATCGATAGTCACAGGTGAGGCGCCTGAAGATTGGAGGGTGGCAAATGTTGTGCCTTTGTTTAAAAAGGGCTGCAGGGAAAAGCCTGGGAACTACAGGCCGGTGAGCCACACATCTGTGGTGGGTAGGTTGTTGGAAGATATTTTGAGAGATAGGATCTACAGGCATTTAGAGAGGCAAGGACTGATTAGGGACAGTCAGCATGGCTTTGTGAGTGGAAAATCATGTCTCACAAATTTAATTGAGTTTTTTGAAGGGGTAACCAAGAAGGTAGATGAGGGCAGTGCAGTTGATGTTGTCTACATGGACTTCAGCAAGGCCTTTGACAAGGTACCGCATGATAGGTTGTTGCATAAGGTTAAATCTCATGGGATCCAGGGTGGGGTAGCTAAATGGATACGAAATTGGCTTGATGACAGAAACCAGAGGGTGGTTGTAGAGGGTTGTTTTTCAAACTGGAGAACTGTGACCAGCGGTGTGCCTCGGGGATCGGTGTTGGGGTCCACTGTTATTTATCATTTTATATTTTTTCTGATTTGGATGAGAATATAGGAGGCATGGTTAATAAGTTTGCAGATGACACCAAGATTGGTAGCATAGTAGTGGACACTAAAGAAGGTTATCTCGGATTGCAACGGGATCTTGATCAATTGGGCCAGTGGGCTGACGAATGGCAGACGGAGTTTAATTTAGGTAAATGCAAGGTGATGCATTTTGGTAGATTGAACCAGGGCAGGACTTACTCAGTTAATGGTAGGGCGTTGGGGAGAGTTACAGAGCAAAGAGATCTAGGGGTACAGGTTCATAGCTCCTTGAATGTGGAGTCACAGGTGGATAGAGTGGTGAAGAAGGCATTCAACATGCTTGGTTTCATTGCTCAGAACATTGAATACAGGAGTTGGGACATCTTGTTGAAGTTGTACAAGACATTGGTAAGGCCACACTTGGAATACTGTGTACAGTTCTGGTCACCCTATTATAGAAAGGATATTATTAAACTAGAAAGAGTGCAGAAGAGATTTACTAGGATGCTACCGGGACTTGATGGTTTGAGTTATAAGGAGAGGCTGGATAGACTGGGACTTTTTTCTCTGGAGTGTAGGAAGCTGAGGGGTGATCTTATAGAGGTCTATAAAATAATGAGGTGCATAGATCAGCTAGATAGTCAATACCTTTTCCCAAAGGTAGGGGAGTCTAAAACTAGAGGGCATAGGTTTAAGGTGAGAGGGGAGAGATACAAAAGTGTCCAGAGGGGCAATTTCTTCTCACACAGAGGGTGGTGAGTGTCTGGAACAAGCTGCCAGAGGTAATACTAGAGGCAGGTACAATTTTGTCTTTTAAAAAGTGTTTAGACAATTACATGGGTAAGATGGGTATAGAGGGATATGGGCCAAATGTGGGCAATTGGGACTCGCTTAGGGGTTTAAAAAAAAAGGGCGGCATGGACAAGTTGGGCCGAAGGGCCTGTTTCCATGCTGTAAACCTCTATGATTCTAAGTAAGAAGATTATCTGGTTAAGTAAGGACAGTTGAGGCAATGATACTGGCCAGGGCACCATTGTGCCATAGAATATTTTGCACCCATCTAAGATAGCAGACAGACTCTGTTACGATCCCCGTTGTGTTATAACTGGATGGGAATACTGGCTCAAAAGACTGTAACTTTTTTCTTATAAAATGTGGAGGAACAGAGACATAGGACTGCTAAATAGTCTTCACGACAAGAAAAAAACCATATATTAAACATGGAGAAGTTGGATTATAATACAATCCTTCTTCACTCCCCCTTAGCGTAACAAATACATGATGGATTTTAAGGTGGATTACAAAGTACATCTTAAGCTACAATGGTCTCATTGATGCAAAGGGGGCAATCTTACCGTTGCGCCTTGCCAGCTGATGGGTGGGGCGATCGCGAGAGAGCTGATTATTCAGGTATGCGCCCGATTTCTCGCCTCTCGTGATCTTACTGGCTGGGCTCACTTGCCTATGTGACCTCACCAGCAATGGGGACCAGTCGTGATGGCCCTGCCGGTAGAACCAGAGGCCATTGAGGCCCCCCCCCTTTGGGATATCGGGGGCAAGCGCACCCAGGCACTGCCAGGCACTGGGCAGAGCCAAGGAGGCTACTGGGGGCAGGGCCAGACCGGGGGGCAGCCAATCGGTGGGGGGTAATGTGCTGTGCATTCTGCATTGGGATCTGTGGGGGGTGAGGAAGGGGACGATCGGGGCTAGCCATGGAGGTGGGGGGGCAGTCCGGCCGGTGATCGCGGGAAGGTGGGATTGGTGTGGGCGGATGGGGGAGAGTCACAAAAGGCTAGCTGGGGAGGAGGCCTGCTTTAAGCATGGAGGCTGGCTGAGAACGGCAAAGTGACAGGTCTCTGCTGCTAGAGACCCACACATGCGCAATGGCACCCTCTACTGCTCTCAGCTGGCATTCAGGTGATTTATATTCCACCCACCTCCCCCTGCAAGCAACAAACCATTTCTGCTGTTTTTTATGCAGAGTGCATATGATAGCAGATTTGAACTCACCCAAAAAATGGATCTGAAATTCCCTGTTTTCACGCCCGTCCTGGATTTAGAATTTTTTTGGTAAGATTGCCCCCAGAGTCTCTTCTATGCGTACAAGATGACTGGCCAAATACACTCTCCACTCTGAATCCCAAGTGATTGTTTCCTCAGAAACCCCAGATGATTGTTGCATGAGAGTTTCCAAACTCACTTCCCAAAAAGTATACTTTAAATTCTTTTTTCATAAAAATGCTTTCCATATGTATCCTGAAATCCAGATCAGGTTTTCCAAATGAAACTTTTAAACAAAGTTTCCGCTCCACTTTTAACAGTGAATCCAGAACAGGATTTATACCAGAAATCCTTTTGGATTTCTTTGACTTGACTGCTGTACACACATTTCACAATTGTTTTAACTCTCAATTCTCAGACTCTAGTAAAATTACATCAAACATTTGATTTACCTCTGAAGTCTTCTGTCCCACTTTAAACCTGGATACTGCAATTGTCTCTCAACTCAGAACACTTTGTTTTACCCTTTCTTGAATACTTCTGAATGATACCTTGGTCTCTCTTCTCTTAACTTCAGTCTTAAGACATTCCTTTTCTCTCAATTCCCTGGTTATCTGGACTTGTTCCTAGGAAGCTTGCATTTTTGCAACTCCCTTTTCCTGTCCAGCTTTTCCTGGCAGATTTAAGAGACATTCACTCCCTGCTGTCCTGTCCCCAACTGCAAACAAATTCAACTAAACCATGAACAGTGAGCCTTCCTGCCTTAAATGGGCCTCCAGTTGCTAAACAACAAGCACTACTATTATTTATTCTTCACACCATAGCCCTCTCTATGCATAATAGAAACACAGTTGGAACTTAACCAACCTCCACACATACAAACAGCTTTGTCCAACGTGAATCTAACTAAAGGATTTACCCTTCCAGGCACAGAAACATTAAATTAAACCCACTTAAAATTATACCTTATTTCTAATGTTTACCAATACAAATATAAATCCCTTAAAACTATCTTTGTTTGCCGAACAATTCTCAGCTTGTTATCACCTCTGACAGTGTAGCACTTTTAGGGCCCAATTTTACCATCATGTTGTGCCCATTTTTGGACACGAAAACTTGGTAAAGTTGGGCGTGAGGCAAGTAGCGCGATCCACGCCCACCTCCATGCCGGTTCCCCCTTTACCAAGGCCTGAAAATGGACGCGATCGGGACCACACCTGAAATGGGGTGACCACCATTTAAATGCATTTGAATGCATTTAAATTGAATTAATGGGCTGCACGCCCAACTTTACCAGTACTTCCCCCCTTTACCACCGCATTCGCCAATCCCAAATTGGCGCGAAACAGACATGCTCCATAAAAGTCCGATTCGGGCGCTTCATCAGTGAGAGTTAGTGAGGAGGTAAGTGCATAGCGTCTGATGGCTCTCTGCTGCTCACAGATGTCCTTTTGTTGTGGCCATTTTCTTTCTCAGGTCGGTGGCGGCTCTGCGAGTGTGTGGGGGGGGGGGGGGGCTGTTGCTCTGCAGGGTCTCCAATGTCCGATTTTCAGCATGAACCCGAGTCTCAGCACTGACCTCGGGTCTTGTGGTGCTGCTGGGTCGGAATGTATTCAGCTCACTTCCAGCTGAAGGATGTGCACAAAGCCCTTGCAAATTGCACTGCTGCAGCCTCTAAACTTTGCAAGGAGCTGTGATTGTGGGGAGCATGTGGCTGGGCGAATGGGGGGGGGGCTGTGATTGTGGGAGCAAGGGATTGGGGGAATGAGGGGGGTGCTGTGATTGTGGGGAGCATGTGGCTGGGGTAATTGGGGGGTTATGGACAGTGACTGTTGATATGCTAGGGGCAAGCAGCGTTCCTGAACCTCTACATGTGTTTCTCTCCATCTCCACCCTTTCCCCCCGCCCCCCCGCCCCGCCACACCCCACTCCCCCTCTTCAGAGTGACGAGATGGCTTTTGCGATGCAACCAATCAATCTTGCTGTTCTTTTGGTTGCTGCTGGAGCTGAGGAGGAGGAGCTAGAGGAAGAATTGCGGGCACAGGAGGCCCGGGCCTTACCACTTGCAGGAGTAGAGGGAGACTACCACCAGAGGCAGGAGGTGATCTCCATTCACCCAGCAGAGACCCTGGCAGTTCTGTGCACGTGTATCATTTGAACAGATGTCGGACATCGTGTGCCTCTGGTGACTCCGCCTCCGAAAGGAGACAGTGCAACATCTGTGCAACCTGTTGCAGGACCTGGAACCTAGAGGTGGGGGGTGGCACCCACTCTCGGTGGCTGTCAAATTGACGGCTGCTCTGAATTTTTATGAGACTGGCTCATTCCAGACCCCTAGCAGAGATGTCTGCGGCATCTCCCAATCAGTTGTGCACACCTGTGTCAAGCAGGTCACAGAAGCCTGTATGCCCGGGCTGGGCAGTACATCAAATTTAACCTGGATCAGGCCCATTAGGAAGCCCGAGCAGCACGGGGATGCCTAACTTACAGGGGACCATCAACTGCACACATGTCACCCTCAAGCCGTCCCTATAGAATCCGTGGAGATTCATCAACAGAAAAGGGTTCCACTCCCTGTATGTTCAACTAGTGTGCGACCATAAGATGAATATGATGTGGAGATGCCGGCGTAGGACTCGGGTAAGTACAGTAAGAAGTCTCACAACACCAGGTTAAAGTCCAACAGGTTTATTTGGTAGCACGGGCTTTCGGAGTGTTACTCCTTCATCAGGTGAGTGCCACTCATTCACCTGACCTCACTCACCTGATGAAGGAGTAGCGCTCCGAAAGCTCGTGCTACCAAATAAACCTGTTGGGCAATAAGATGAACATTTTGCATGTCTGTGCAAGACATCCATGTGTGCACGACATCTTCATTGTCAGGAGCTCGGGCATCCTGGAGGCATTTGAGGAGAAGCCCAGGCTGCGGTGGGTCATAGAATCATAAAATCCTACATTGCATAAGGAGGCCATTCGGTCTATCAAGACTGCACCAACCACAATCCCATTCAGGCCCTATCCCTATAAACCCATGCACTTACCCCAGCTAGTCCCCCTGACACTAAGGGACAATTTAGCCTGGCCAATCCGCCTAACCCGCACATCTTTGGACTGTGGGAGGAAACTGGTGCACCCGGAGGAAACCCACGCAGACACGAGGTGAACGTGCAAACTCCACACAGAGAGTGACCCAAGCCAGGAATCGAACCCGGGTCCCTGGTGCTGAGAGGCAGCAGTGCTAACCACTGTGCCACTGTGGGTGATATGGGTTATCTACTTCGGACATGGCTGATGACGCTTATGCGGAGGCCTGTGACTGAGGCGGAGATTCACTTTAATGAGGCCCATGTAGCCACCCGCGCGATGGTGGAGAGGTGCATTGGGCTCCTCAAAATGCGATTCCAGTGCGTGGACCAATCTGGCAGGGCCCTCCAATACAGCCCAGTGATCTCTTCCCTCATACTGCCGTTCCCTTCACAATTTGGCTCTACAGAGAAGTGACCTATTGGAGGAGGAGGAGGCTGACCAGCTGGGCGTCACTGGGGAGGATGACCAGCAGGAGGAGGAGGAAGAGGATGCCGAGGAACACCAACCAGGCGCTGGAGGGCTAGCAGTTCAAATGAAGCATGCGAGGGCGACAAGGGAGGCGCTGATCACCAAGCGATTCAGTTGCTAGGGGTTTGTGTCTGTGGGTTCCATCCCCCCCCTCCCCAAATTTCCTTCTAACTCCTGCAACATTGTCACACCAGAGTGGTGGGCCTGGGTACTCTGTGTTAGCGAGTGTTTTGGCAGGCAGGAGCATGATGATGACTTGCTAGCACCATTATGATGATGCCCTGGTGCAAACTAGTCTGACTCCTACCTGAGCTCCACATGCATGCTGGCACCTGGGCCCACATCTGTGTAGTGGATAAGGGATTTGAAACCCCCATACAGGGCCCT
The DNA here is from genome assembly GCF_964213995.1 of Mustelus asterias. Lineage (NCBI taxonomy): Eukaryota > Metazoa > Chordata > Chondrichthyes > Carcharhiniformes > Triakidae > Mustelus > Mustelus asterias. The sequence continues at coordinate 20,215,377 of NC_135817.1, read as the reverse complement.
GGGGCAGATGGGGTGGGGTACAGGAGGGAATCGCTCGTGGGGTCTGGGGAACCAATGGCTTCCTTTCCTCAGTGACACAGCATTGAGGGGCCTCCCCAACTGACATCATCATGAAGCGTCGTTCCGGCGATCATCAATGGAAGAGGATTCCTATTCGAGACAAATCTGAGACAAATTGGTCACGTGGGTGGTGAAAAAACATTTAATTGCAATAAAGGTGTTTAAGTCAGACATTCTAACATAAAAACTTGTGAACAGAAAACGTTAAGGTGCTTAAATATCTTTCTAACTAGTGCAGCCCTTCACCCGTGCCATCTCAGTGCAACTACAACTTCCTAACCTTACGTGGCCTACCACTACATCTCAGTGACTCCCCAGAATGTACATTGGAGGTGGAGGGGGCCAGCTGCCTACCTCGCCCTGTTGCCTGTGGTGTACGTGGCGAGCGTCCTCTGGAGGTCCTGGACCTTGAGGGCCTTGGCCTGCTTCCAGATGTCTGGCATGTTTCCATGACATCCTCTTCATCCTGTTGCCTCTGAGATACCCCGGTGTCAGGAAGGGTGGAGTCAGAAGGTGTAGCCACAGCCACAGTCTCCTGGCATGGGCTCAAGCCCTTCCTCCTCCCTTGGGGTTCCTATGGGCCTCTGGGTCACTCCATGGGACGGCAGTGCTTCTGCAATGAGCTCCAGAAGCTCCAGCATCACCTGGCACTGCCAGTCCTGGAGGACCACCTGCATCCTACCCATGGTGGTTGAGCCCTCTGCAATGGCCACCTCTCAATGGCCGTAGCAAGTGCCCTCTGAGACTGGGCCATGCTCTGCAACCCCTCAGTCATGATCTTCTGCGACTGGGCCACGCTCTCAAGGGCTGCTACCATAGCCCGCTGTGTCTCATTGGGTCTCGCTGTCCCACTGGGTCTCCTGCAAGTTCTCGAGCCTCTCGGCCATGGGCCACAGAACCTCGAGGATCCTGTTCAGTCCCTCAGCTGTGGCCCGCTGTGACTCAGCCATGGCCCTCTGGACTCTGCTGTGGCCTGCTGTGACTCGGCCATTGCTTGGAGCCTGCCACTCATGTTGCGGATCCCCTGCCCCAGGTTTTCCACTGCAGACGCCACCCTTGCAGTGTTGGCCTGGGAAGCACGCATGACAGGCAATAGCTGGTCCGCCTGAAAGCTTTAGGACTCCTCCCAACAGTCTCGCAGTCGGTCCAGTGTGGCCGTCAGCCCCTTCTGCATTCCCTGGCTCTGTTGCTGCATCTCCAACAGCTGAGAGAGAAGTGATCTCGGAGGCCCAGCTTGTAGCCTGGGGCCAGCTGAGTCCTTGCCTCCAGCAGGCCCCCACATGCCAGAGGCCTCGGACGTTCCCTCCTCCACCCAATGTACATTATCAGATGTGTTGTGCTCACCACAGAGTGACCCAGAAGCCTAACCACTAACTGGACTCACCGACGTGTCAGTATCTGGGATGGTGAGTTGTGAGGTGGAAGCTGATGCCAAAACGGTGCCACCCTCGGAGGTCCCTTCACCCATAACCTCTGAGGACACGTCTGAGCTGTCTGGACCAGGGTGGGCAGGAGCTGCAGTACGGGCCTGGAGTTCAGAAGGCCCCGGGGCGTCCAGATGTGTCCCTGCAACACAGGACACAAGATTAAGTGCAAGGGAGGGAGAGGAATTCGGGATGCCAAGCACATGATTCACATTTCTCCATTGAACACGGAACAAAGCACCAAGAAAATTACATCATAGGAACAGGCCCTTCGGCCGTCCAAGCCTGTAGCGACCAGGCTGCCCATCTGATTTGTAACCCCCTACTCTCCTGGGGACCATATACCTCTATTCCCATCCCATTCACATAGATGTAAAGACGCCCCTTAAAGGTCACTAGTGTATCTGCGTCCGCGACCTCCCCTAGCAGCGAGTTCCAGGCACCCACTACCCTCTCTGTGCAAGTAAACATGCCTTGTACATCTCCTTTAGACCTTGCCCCTGCCCCGAGAAGTTGCCTCAACGTGAGTGGAGGAATGACAGGTACTCACCCCTTGATGGCAGCCCGACCACGCTGTCGCTCACAGACTACATCTCCCCTCCTCTTGAGAGCTCCAGCGCCCCGCTCCTCAAAGTGGGTGAGGACCTGGAGGTTTGGCTCACCACTCCGTGTCTTCACCCTCTCACAGGTGTTATGGTCGGTGCTCTCCTGTAGAGACAGGAGCCATGAAAGAAATGGTGGCGTGACTCCTGCAGAGTATCAGATGGTGGCCCTTAGAGGGCAAGCGCAGTGGGGCTCTTGGGGGGATAGGAAGGAGGTGCTTGGGGGTCAGGGTTGGAAACATGCAGGGTGCTGGGGATGGGAGGATCTGGGGGAGATTTGGGGGAAGATGCAAGATGGGGTTCAGCACTCACCCTTGCTGCACGAATGAGGTCATTGACTTTTTTCCGGCACTGCTTCCCGGTTCGGCGGGGTTAGTGCCCTGGCACTGACCAAGGCGGCCACATTTTCATCAGAGCCCCTGTTTCTGCGTCCTCCTGGGGGGGCAGAGGATGTCCCACCTAGCCTCTGCTGCATCCAGCAGCCTCCCGAGGTCACCCTTAGTGAATCGGGGAGCTGGTCCAGCGCATATTTTGTGCAGGAATGCCTGCCTGCCTATCCATTCCTGAGTTTTTAATGGAGCTGCCCCTCATTAGGGCAGAACAGCAGTTTGGCAGAGCATTCCAGCAAGTTACATGCAGTTGAGGGGAAGGCAAGTGAGCACTTGCAGGTGTGCTGATGGGGAGCGGGGTGGGTGGTGGATGAGTGCCTCAATGATTGGGGACAGGGGAGAGAGAGGGAGGCGTCACACAGCCATCGGAGTCCAGAGGAGATGGGGGCCTTGTGCAGGAGAGTGCAGGGTGGGGGTGAGAGGGATCACTCTGCCTGATATCTGTAGGATGGAGGGGGAGCATGGATCTCTCTGCCTGAAATCAGTGGGGGGAAAGGGGGGGTCCGCTGCCACTCTGCCTGAGATTGGGGGAGGGGGGGGGGTGGGGGGAGAGGGGGAGGGGCCCGAGGTCGGAATGGATAGCGGGGAGGTGGGGGGATAAGGGGGTCATTAATGTTCTGGGGGTGGGGCAATGTCTGTGGGGGCCAGGGGGAGGCATTATCCAGCCCGGGAGGCAGGTGGCAGGGGAGCATTATTTTATCACTTTTTTTGCGCATGCACATTTGGAGGCGCCGATCGGAGCTGCAGGATTCCGGGCGCATTAAGCCCCGCCTACAGGCTTGTGCAGTGCGATTCAGAATCACTGATATTTTTCAGCCAGAGTGCGTACGGGGGCGCCTGAGGATGGGTCTAAAAGTTGGATCTGAAACACTCCCAGTTTCAAGTCCGCCCAGCACTAGAGTCAAAATGGTAAAATAGGGCCCTTAGTATTGATTCTGGAGTGGCTGTCTATATTAGAAAGCCTACAGTGCAGAAGGAGGCCATTCGGCCCATCGAGTCTGCACCGATAACAATCCCACACAGGCCCTATCCCCGTAACCCCATGTATTTAACCTCCTAATCCCCCTGACACTAATGGTCAATTTAGCATGGCCAATCCACCTAACCCACACATCTTTTGGACTGTGGGTGGAAACTGGAGCACCCAGAGGAAACCCACACAGACATGGGGAGAACGTGCAAACTCCTCATAAACAGTGACCCAAGATCAGAATTGAACCCGGGCCCCTGGCGCTGTGAGGCAGCAATGCTAACCACTATGCCACAGTGCCACCATGCTCAAATTGCTGGAGTGCAGCTTGAACCCGTATCCTTCTAACTCAGAAGCTGGAGTGGTATCATTTGAACTAAGGTTACCACTTTTTGCAAGCATTCTTTCTGAATCAGTATGTTTACTGGATCAGTCATAATCACAGTCATAAATGTTGACCAACAGGTGGTAAAATTCAACATTTGTAAGAACTAAAATATATTCTCTTCACATCCCATGCAGCAAAATCTTTGTTTTACAAGGGTGACTTTGCGCACTGCAAATATTAAATATTAAAGAACTTATGATTATCCGATTAGTAGTACAGTTATTTTATTATTAAGTAGCGGGGCCACCCATGTGGTGAAAATGTAAAGCAGAGCATCCAGATCAGAGTCGTAATTACATTACAGTAAACTTGTTGCCACAGGCCTGGTACTGGAATCTTGGTGCTGTAAAATAAAAGTTTTTTAATGGGTACACCCTGTGGCAAATAAAACATACCCTTTACATAAACATTCCTACTCAGAAAATACTGCGGAACGAATGGGAAAGTACATTTGGACTATGTACAGGTGAATATTCTCTTGAACTAGTCCAGATATGCTCTGTAGGAGCTTCCTTTACATAAAGTGTTGCTTGTAACCTGTCATCTTTTCTCGAGGTTAAAGTCCAACAGGTTTATTTGGTAGCAAGTGCCATTAGCTTTCGGAGCGCTGCTCCTTCATCAGATGGAGTGGAAATCTGCTCTCAAACAGGGCACAGAGACACAAAATCAAGTTACAGAATACTGATTAGAATGCGAATCTCTACAGCCAACCAGGTCGCAAAGATACAGATAATGTGAGGGAGAGATTTTCCAGTTTCGGGGTGAGCGTGGCTGGAAAATCCCGCCCATAGTCTCAGACATCTTCCAGCATTTCTTCTTCTGTCCACTACTACAGTGATGTTGTGACAGGGACTTGGCACATTTCACTTGGGAAAGGGGAACTCTTTAGATTGAAAGTACTCCCCTCATTTTGTTCTCTTTTAATAATCCTTTTAAAGCTATTCAACATGAAGAATCTTCTACAACTATGTGTTGCTTCTCCCTCCACTCACGTTGTCTGTATCTTTAAGACCTGGTTGGCTGGAGAGATTCGCATTCTAATCAGTATTCTGTAACTTGATTTTGTGTCTCTGTGCCCTGTTTGAGAGCAGATTTCCACTCCATCTGACGAAGGAGCAGCGCTCCAAAAGCTAATGGCATTTGCTACCAAATAAACCTGTTGGACTTTAGCCTGGTGTTGTTAAAACTCTTACTGTGTTTACCCCAGTCCAACGCCGGCATCTCCACATCATCTTTTCTCTAAAACATAACAGAGGGCAACAAGAGTTGGACGTGGGCTAAAAGTAAAGTGGCAGAGCAAGAAGAAAAGGGGACAAGTCCTCTCTCTGCCTGACCCCAAAAACATAACGTGACTCCTCAGGTAGTGTTCGGTGCCTACATTTATGTTGCAAATGCTGCTGCTCTTTGAAATATTCCTCATGCTGTGACCCAATAAAACAGGTGTATTCATTTATATGTGACTCTGGTCATGTTCAATTTTTAAACATATAGGGGCAAATGTTCCCATTCCGTCTGCCACAGGAATCATAGTGGGCAAGGGGCAGAACATGAAAAGGTCCGTTGACCTCGGACGGGATTTTCCAGTTCCGGGGCGAGCGTGGCTGGAAAATCCCGCCCATAGTCTCAGATATCTTCCAGCATTTCTTCTTCTGTCCACTACTACAGTGATGTTGTGACAGGGACTTGGCACATTTCACTTGGGAAAGGGGAACTCTTTAAATTGAAAGTACTCCCCTCATTTTGTTCTCTTTTAATAATCCTTTTAAAGCTATTCAACATGAAGAATCTTCTACAACTATGTGTTGCTTTTGTTTCTGAGCTTAAAGGCCTTCCTGTATCTTGGAATGGGACACAGTATGGCACATGGTCTAACCACAACTCTACAGTTTCAGCATGACTTTTACAAACAGCAATGTGGTTGACTCTTAACTGCTCTCTGCATGATCAGATAGGGATAGGTAATTAATGCTGGCTTTGCTATTGATGCTCACATCCCAAGGATAAATGTACTTTGTCCCTGCTGCCTCACAGCACCAGGGACCCGGGTTCAATTCCGGCCTCGGGTCACTGTCTGTGTGGAGTTTGCACGTTCTCCCCGTGTCTGCGTGGGTTTCATCCGGGTGCTCCGGTTTCCTCCCATAGTCCAAAGATGTGCGGGTTAGGTTGATTGGCCATGCTAAATTGTCCCTAGTGTCAGTGGGATTAGCAGGGTAAATATGTGGGGTTACAGGAATAGGGCCTGGGTGGGATTGTTGTCGGTGGAGGCTCGATAGGCCGAATGGCCTCCTTCTGCACTGTAGGGATTCTATGATTCTTCTATGATTTTCTCTTTCACTACAGAACTTGTTGGTCTTGGTTGAGTTGATAGCACACTGATCTCTGTTTTAGGAGATTATAGGTTCAGGTCCCACTCCAGAATCTTTGACATAAATCAGAGATGATCCCTCAGCACATTACTGAGGGAATGCATTGTTGACTATGCTTTTCTTTTGGAGAAGATTCTAAACTGAGGCCTTATCTACCCTCTCAGGTGGATGTGAAATATTCCATATGTGAAGAAGGGCAGGAAAGCTCTTTTCATGTCCTGGTCATCATTATCCATTTATCAATAATGGAAATACTCAGCAGGTCAGACAACATCTTTGGAGCAAATACTTTCATTCATTAATTATATACGGAGATGGAAAAAAATGTGCCCTGAATGTATCAAGATAGGAGGTCATGTGTTCAAAAGGGATAGACCCAACATATTTTAGCAACCCTGAGACTATGTCTTTAGTAAGAAGTCTCACAACACCAGGTTAAAGTCCAACAGGTTTATTTGGTAGCAAAAGCCACTAGCCTTCGGAGCGCTGCTCCTTCATCAGGTGAGTGGGATTTCAGTTCACAAACAGGGCATATAAAGACACAAACTCACTTTACAAAATAATGGTTGGAATGTGAGTCTTTACAGGTAATCAAGTCTCAGAGGTACAGACAATGTGAATGGAGAGAGGGTTAAGCACAGGTTAAAGAGATGTGTGTTGTCTCCAGCCAGGACAGTCCAAAGATGTGCGGGTTAGGTTGATTGGCCAGGTTAAAAATTGCCCCTTAGAGTCCAGGGATGCATAGGTTGGAGGGATTAGCGGGTAAATATGTGGGGGTAGGGCCTGGGTGGGATTGTGGTCGGTGCAGACTCGATGGGCCGAATGGCCTCCTTCTGCACTGTAGGGTTTCTATGATTTCTATGATTTCTAGGACAGTTAGTGAGATTTTGCAAGCCCAGGCAATGGTGGGGGTTACAGATAGTGTGACATGAACTCAAATCCCGGTTGAGGCCGTCCTCATGTGTGCGGAACTTGGCTATCAGTTTCTGTTCAGTGACTCTGCGCTGTCGTGTGTCGTGAAGGCCGTATTGGAGAACGCTTACCCGAAGATCAGAGGCCGAATGCCCGTGACCGCTGAAGTGTTCCCCCACAGGAAGAGAACACTCTTGCCTGGTGATTGTTGAGCGGTGTTCATTCATCCATTGTCGTAGCGTCTGCATGGTCTCCCCAATGTACCATGTCTCGGGACATCCTTTACTGCAGCGTATCAGGTAGACAATGTTGGCCGAGTTGCAAGTGTATGTACCGTGTACTTGGTGGATGGTGTTCTCACATGAGATGATGGCATCAGTGTCGATGATCCGGCACGTCTTGCAGAGGTTGCTGTGGCAGGGTTGTGTGGTGTCTTGGTCACTGTTCTCCTGAAGGCTGAGTAGTTTGCTGCGGACAATGGTCTGTTTGAGGTTGTGCGGTTGTTTGAAGGCAAGAAGTGGGGGTGTGGGGATGGCCTTGGCGAGCTGTTCGTCTTCATCAATGACATGTTGAAGGCTCCGGAGAAGATGTCGTAGCTTCTCCGCTCCGGGGAAGTACTGGACAACGAACGGTACTCTGTTCGCCGTGTCGCGTCTTTGCCTTCTGAGGAGGTCGGTGCGGTTTTTCACTGTGGCGCGTCGGAACTGTCGATTTGATGAGTTGAGCGCCATATCCTGTTCTTATGAGGGCATCTTGCAGCGTCTGGAGGTGTCTGTTGCGATCCTCCTCATCTCAGCAGATCCTGTGTATACGGAGGGCTTGTCCGTAGGGGATGGCTTCTTTAACGTGTTTAGGGTGGAAGCTGGAGAAGTGGAGCATCGTGAGGTTATCCGTGGGCTTGCGGTACAGTGAAGTGCTGAGGTGACCGTCCTTGATGGAGATGCGTGTGTCCAAGAATGCAACCGTTCTAGAGAGTAGTCCATGGTTTGGAATATTGTGTGCAGTTCTGGTCACCTCACTATAAGAAGGATGTGGAAGTGCTGGAAAGAGTGCAGAGGAGATTTACCAGGATGCTGCCTGGTTTGGAGGGTAGGTCTTATGAGGAAAGGTTGAGGGAGCTAGGGCTGTTCTATCTGGAGCGGAGGAGGCTGAGGGGAGACTTAATAGAGGTTTATAAAATGATGAAGGGGATAGATAGAGTGAACGTTCAAAGACGATTTCCTCGGGTGGATGGAGCTATTACAAGGGGGCATAACTATAGGGTTCGTGGTGGGAGATATAGAAAGGATATCAGAGGTAGGTTCTTTACCCAGAGAGTGGTTGGGGTGTCGAATGGACTGCCTGCAGTGATAGTGGAGTCAGACACTTTAGGAACATTTAAGCGGTTATTGGATAGGCACATGGAGCACACCAGGATGATAGGGAGTGGGATAGCTTGATCTTGGTTTCAGATAAAGCTCGGCACAACATCGTGGGCCGAAGGGCCTGTTCTGTGCTGTACTGTTCTATGTTCTATGGTGAGTCTGATGGTGGGATGGAACTTGTTGATGTCATCATATAGTTGCTTCAGTGATTGTTCACCATGAGCCCAAAGGAAGAAAATATCATCGATGTATCTAGTGTATAGCATCGGTTGAAGGTCCTGTGCGGTGAAGAGGTCTTGTTCGAACCTGTGCATGAAGATGTTGGCATATTGAGGTGCGAATTTGGTCCCCATGGCTGTTCCGTGTGTCTGGATGAAGAACTGGTTGTTGAAGGTGAAAACATTGTGGTCCAGGATGAAGCGGATGAGTTGTAAAATTGTATCTGGAGATTGGCAGTTGTCAGCGTTGAGTACTGAGGCAGTTGCAGCAATGCCATGAACTACGCCATCTCCATGCACATCAAGAACAGGAAACTTGAGAAATTCTCTGGAACTACTCTCCAGAATCGGTTGCATTCTTGGACATGCGCATCTCCATCAAGGACGGTCACCTCAGCACTTCACTGTACCGCAAGCCCACGGATAACCTCACGATGCTCCACTTCTCCAGCTTCCACCCTAAACACGTTAAAGAAGCCATCCCCTGCGGACAAGCCCTCCGTATACACAGGATCTGCTCGGATGAGGAGGATCGCAACAGACACCTCCAGACGCTGAAAGACGCCCTCATAAGAACAGGATATGGCGCTCGACTCATTGATCGACAGTTCCGACGCGCCACAGCGAAAAACCGCACCGACCTCCTCAGAATGCAAACACAAGACATGGCGGACAGAGTACCCTTCGTTGTCCAGTACTTCCCCGGAGCGGAGAAGCTACGACATCTTCTCCGGAGCCTTCAACATGTCATTGATGAAGACGAACATCTCACCAACACCATCCCCACACCCCCACTTCTTGCCTTCAAACAACCGCACAACCTCAAACAGACCATTGTCCGCAGCAAACTACCCAGTCTTCAGGAGAACAGTGACCACGACACCACACAACCCTGCCACAGCAACCTCTGCAAGACGTGCCGGATCATCAACACTGATGCCATCATCTCAGGTGAGAACACCATCCACCAGGTACACGGTACATAAACTTGCAACTCGGCCAACGGTGTCTACCTGATACGCTGCAGTAAAGGATGTCCCGAGGCATGGTACATTGGGGAGACCATGCAGTCGCTACGACAATGGATGAATGAACACCGCTCGACAATCACCAGGCAAGAATGCTCTCTTCCTGTGGGGGAGCACTTCAGCGGTCACGGGCATTCAGCCTCTGATCTTCGGGTAAGTGTTCTCCAAGGCGGCCTTCACGACACACGACAGTGCAGAGTCGCTGAGCAGAAACTGATAGCCAAGTTCCGCACACATGAGGACGGCCTAAACCGGGATCTTGGGTTTATGTCACACTATCAGTAACCCCCACAGCTTGCCTTCTGGAGTTGCAGAATCTCACTGGCTATCCTGTCTGGAGACAATACACATCTCTTTAACCTGTGCTTAATGCTCCCTCCACTCACATTGTCTGTATCTTTCAGACCTGGTTGGCTGGAGAGATTCGCATTCTAATCAGTGTTCTGTAACTTGATTTTGTGTCTCTGTATGCCCTGTTTGAGAGCAGATTTCCACTCCATCTGACGAAGGAGCAGCGCTCCGAAAGCTAATGGCATTTGCTACCAAATAAACCTGTTGGACTTTAACGTAGTGTTGTTAAAACTCTTACTGTGTTTACTCCAGTCCAACGCTGGCATCTCCGCATTATCTCATAGAAGACAGAGGATGGTGGTGGATGGAAAATTTTCAGACTGGAGACCAGTTACCAGCGGTGTACGACAGGGATCAGTGCTGGGTCCTCTGCTATTTGTGATTTTTATCAATGACTTGGAGGAGGGGACTGAAGGGTGGGTCAGTAAATCTGCTGATGACACCAAGATTGGTGGAGTAGTGGATGAGGTGGAGGGCTGTTGTGGGCTGCAAAGAGACATTGATAGGATGCAAAGCTTGGCCGAAAAATGGCAGATGGAGTTTAACCCTGATCAGTGCGAGATGATTCATTTTGGGAGGACAAATTTGAATGTGGATTACAGGGTCAACGGCAGGGTTCTGAGGAATGTGGAGGAGCAGAGAGATCTTGGGTTTCATATCCACAGATCTCTGAAAGTTGCCACTCAAGTGGATAGAGCTGTGAAGAAGGCCTATAGTGCGTTTGCGTTTATTAACAGGGGGTTTGAGTTTAAGAGCCATGGGGTTATGCTACAACTGTACAGGATCTTGGTGAGACCACATTTGGAATATTGTGTGCAGTTCTGGTCACCTCACTATAAGAAGGACGTGGAAGCATTGGAAAGAGTGCAGAGGAGATTTACCAGGATGCTTCCTGGTTTGGAGGGTAGGTCTTTTGAAGAAAGGTTGAGGGACCTCGGGCTTTTCTCTTTAGAGCGGAGGAGGATGAGAGGTGACTTAATAGAGGTTTATAAGATGATGAGGGGGATAGATAGAGTGGATGTTCAGAGACTATTTCCTCGGGTGGATGTAGCTGTTACTAGGGGGCATAACTATAAGGTTCATGGTGGGAGATATAGGAGGGATGTCCGAGGTAGGTTCTTTACTCAGAGAGTGGTTGGGGTGTGGAATGGACTGCCTACTGTGATAGTGGAGTCGGACACTTTAGGAACTTTCAAGCGGTTATTGGATAGGCACATGGAGCACACCAGAATGATAGGGAGTGGGATAGCTTGATCTCGGTTTTGGACAAAGCTCGGCACAACATCGAGGGCCAAAGGGCCTGTACTGTGCTGTACTGTTCTATGTTCTATGTCATGGTGAAATAGGCCTCTCTGAGTCTGCACTGCACTGGCAGAGAAATGTGGGCACCTGGCAGGAATTGAAGGTTGCCTGCTCAGTCTGGAAACTCTGGGTGAGATTTTCTGGCCTCGTTCTCTCTGAAACTGGAAAATCCCGCCTGAGGTCAATGGACATTTCCATGGTCCATGCCTCGCCTGCTCCAATGGTAAAATTCCCCCCACTATCTCACAGCCAACAACACTAAAACAGATTATCAGAAGACTCAAAGGGTAGTCAAAGGAAAGAAGAAAAAGAGATCTTCTTGTGGAGGCCGGGGGCAGGGTTGACATACTAAATGAGTATTTTTCATCTATCTTCATGAGAAAAAAGGATGTTGTCAATGTAGCAATAAAGCTAGAGGCACTAAGAATTGTGTGTATTGGGCCATAGCCCCGTTAAGAGAATGGGTCATGTGACCCTGGGTGTGGGGTGATCTGCCCGGGGACTTCTCTGGGAAAGCAGTTGTGGTTTGGAGTGTGGAGTGAGTAAGACCTGCAATAAACACCTGCGTTCCCCAACATCTGTCTGTGAAAGTGAGTTCTTGGGGATACACCTCAGTAGTAGAGAATTTAACAGTAACGATATTCCGATGGATTAAATATTGATAAAGAGAAAGTAATAGGTTGTCAGTTCTGAAAGTAGAAAAGTCATACGGTCATGATGGGATGCATTCTTGGTTACTGAGGGAAGAACTGAGGTGAAAATTGTGGAGCCACTGGCCAAAATCTTTCATTCCTCCTTGGATATAATGGTGATGACAGAGGACCGCTTAAGTTACAACCCTGTTTCAGAAAGGGGAGAAGGACAAATGCAGCAACTACAGGCCAGCCAGTCTAATGACAATGGTGGGGAAATCTTTAGGGACAATAATTCTGGTCTAAATTAAATGTCACTTGGAAAATTATGGGCTCTTAAGGGGAGACAGCATGGATTTGATAAGGGAACTTTTTTTTGTAACTTGATTGAGATCTTTGATTAACTATTCTATAATTCTGTGGCCAGAATTTTACTTTTTCCCCCCCGGTGGGTCCTGAGATGACGGGGATGTCAAATTTCATGGATGGGATTCCCCTCTGGGTTCCCATCCACCCCAAACTGGTAATGACTTAATGCTGAGGGAGGCAGGCAAGGCCAGCCCCAATTAAGGCCCTTAAGTAGCTGTTGGGCCATTTCCTGCTCAGCCTCATTTTAAGTTGGCAGGTGGATGATAGCTTAGTGGGGGGAAACACATATCTAATCATAGTTGGATCTTGAGCAGAAAGGGGATGTGGGGTGCCTCCATCAGAATCCACTTCTACCTAGGGGCTCCCTTCTCTTAAGTACTGGTAACCTCTGGACCTCCCTCCCCAGTCCGTCCCCAGTCCTTCCCCCAGGACACCGATTGCCCCATTACAAACCCCCAGGTATTCCCTATCCTCCCCACCCTGGAACCCCTGCCACTTACCTTGTCCTTCGCTTCCTGGGACTCAGTGCCAGGCCTCTTCCAGCCACTGCAGCACTGTGCCTCGATGGACTGCAGTGCTGCCGGCCAATCTTGTAGCTCTCCAAAGCGTGACTTCCTCCTGAGTGAGGGATGATGACCCGTCTTATGCCAATTAAACTTGCTAGAGCAAATATTGCATTGAGGCTGTTGGAATCAGCGGGAATGTATTCCCTGCTGAGTGCCTGCTGTCCTGAAAATTCAGGCCTATATGTAATGAAGGGGATTAATGAGGGTAGTATTGTTGAAATTGTGTACACAGACTTTCAAAAGGAATTTGACAAAGTGCCACATAATAGGCTTTTTAGCGAAACTAAAGCTCATAGGATTAAAGGGGCAAGGTCGTGTGGGTACAAAACGATGAAACAGAAAACAAAGAATGGTGCGAATGTATGGCCCTGATTTTCCAGTCTCCAAATCATTGGAGACTGGACATACAACCCAGGATAGTTTTTCAAGACCCCATGGAAGTGCTGACACATGGACCTCCGTGGGAAATGCCCAAGATGCTTAAACTTCCAATAGGCAATTTCCCTGCTTCTTGTGATCCGCCGATCTGAGTTAGAGTCAGAGACTTTGTCCAGCTAAGTACGATGGAACTGTCCAGTTACCCAGGAAGTGTTAGACAGAAAAATATAACTCCTGGATAACTTCAGAACTGACCCCCAAATCACTCATTCTCATATTGACCCCCGACCCACCCCATGCACCTGACACCCTGTGCACCTGCCAGCCTACCCACTTGCCAGCCTACCCGCCTGCCACCTCACCCGCCTGCCACCTCACTCACCTGCTGCCTCACTCACCTGCTGCCTCACTCACCTCCTACCCATCTACTAGTCCACCCACTATCTCCCTACGTATCTGTCATTCCACCCACCTATTACCTCATTCACCTGCCACCTCACCCACCTGCTACCCACATGGTGGTGACCCGACAATGATTCCTGTCTCACAGATGATCCAGGCCTTTAATTCTCAGACTGGAGGGATGTGTACAGTACTGTTCTCCAGAAGTCACTATTAGGAGCACAGCCTTTTTTGACTTATGTTTAATGAGCTGGACTTGTGCATATAGGTCATAATTTATAGAGGTCTATAAAATAATGAGGGGCATAGATGAGGTAAATAGTCAACATCTTTTCCCAAAGGTAGGGGAGTCTAAAACTAGAGGGCCTAGGTTTAAAGTGGGAGCCGGGAGATACAAAAGGGTCCAGAGGGGCAATTTTTTCACACACAGGGTGATGAGTGTCTGGAAGGAGCTGCCAGAGGTAGTAGCAGAGGCGGGTACAATTTTGTCTTTATAAAAGCATTTAGACATTACATGGCGAAGAGAGTATAGAGGGATGTGGACCAAATGCGAGCAATTGGGACTAGCTTAGTGGAAATAAATGGGCGGCATGGACAAGTTGGGCCGAAGGGCCTGATTCCATGTTGTAAATCCCTATGACCCAATATAAAGTTTGCAGATGATGTAACACTTGGAAATGTAGTAAACAGTGAGGAAGATATAGACAGACTGGTAAAAAGGTAAAAAGAAACAAGACAGATGAAATTTAATGCAGAAAAAATGCAAAGTGATACTAAAGTTTATTTTATTAGTGTCACAAGTAGGCTTACACTAATACTGGAATGAAGTTACTGTGAAAATCCGCTATGAGCTAAATGTTACAATTTTAAAGGGAGTGCAGGAACAGAGAGACTTGGGGATGTATGTACACTCCTTGGAAGTGGCAGAACAAGTAGAGAAATATGTTTAAAAAGCATATGTGGTCCTTGGTTTTATTCGTGGAGAGATAAGAGTACAAAAACAAAAAAGCTATACTAAACTTTGGTAAGCTATACAAAATGGTGGTAAGGTGTATTGTTTTCAATTCAGACCAAAACACTTCAGTCAGCATGTCAATACCTTGGAGAGGATGCAATAGAGCTTTAGTAGGATGGTACCAGGGATGAGAGACTTTGGGGCATCTGGAGACACACAAGCATTTTGAGTTGTTTACCTTACAGCAGAGTGGAGATTTGATAGAGGTTTTCAGAATTAGGAATGGTTTTGATAGACTAAATAAGGAGAAACTGTTTCCAATGGTGCAGATGTAAGGTGATAAGCAAAAGAGTTGATATGAGGGAACTTTTTTTTGCAGTAAGTTGCTTCGACCTGAAATGAACTGCTTACAGTTTCAATTGTAACATTCAGCTACAACAGCAACTTAATTTAGTGCCTTTAATATAATGCAACGTCCCAAGGTGCTTCACAGGAGCATTATAAACCAAGTATGACACTGAGCCAAAAGCTTGGTCAGAAAGGTACAGACAGTCAAGGAGTGTCTTAAAGGAGAAATGGAAGGTAAACAGTGAGGGGTAGGGAGGACATTTCAGAGCTTGAGCCGAGCTGAGTAACTTCAAAGGGGGAATCATGAATTGTGCATTCAGGTAGTGACGGACATTGAGTATTACTGATTCGCTTAATGTTGCATTTCTCTATGTTGAATTTTATTCCATGTATATTGGCTAATTTGATTAGATTATTTAGATCTTCCTGAAGACTAACCTCATCTGCTGCTTCTGCACTGATTCTGAAGACAAGGCATTCATCTGCTGAAATGGTGATAGTCTCTCCTGGATGACATTTATATTGTCCCTGTCAGTAGTTACATTGTAGGGCAGAATATAAAGAAATAATGGGAGCTTGTAAGGAAGGTACTGCAATAATCACAGGAAATTTGAATCTTCATACAGATTAGATTAATCAAATTGGCAATAGCAGCCTGAAGGATAAATTCATAGAGTGTATTCAGGACAATTCCTTAGAACAATATATTCTGGAAGTGACTCAGGTATAGGCTATTTTAGATCGGATGATGTGTAATGAGACAGGATTAATAAATAATCTCAGAAAACAATTGCCTCGGTAAGAGTGATAGAATTTCACATTTAATTTGATGGTAAGAAGTTTGGGTCAGAAACTTGTGTCTTAAACTGAAATAAAGGCAATTACTAAGGTTTGAAGGTAGAGTTGGCTGAAGTGGAATGGGAAAATAGGTTAAGAGGTAAGATCGGAGACATTTAAGGAGATATTTCATTACTCTCAACAAAGATGTATTCTGTTTAGAAAGAAAGATGTTACTAGAGGGATTCACCATCGTGGCTAACTAAGGAAGTTAAGAATGGTATTAAATTGAAAGTAAAGATGTACAATGCTGCAAAAGCAAGTGGTAGGACGGTAGTGGGAAAATTTTAGAAATCAGCAAAGTATCACTTAAGACAAAGGGAGAAATTGGAGTATAAGAGGAAACAAACAAAAAATATATAAACAGACAGTAAAAGCGCCACCAAGTATACGAAAAGGAAGAGAGTAGATAAGATGATGCTGGGAAATGAATAACATGGAACAAGGAAATGACTGACTTTGAACACGTATTTTTATCTGTCCTTGCAGTCTTCAAATAAAGCACTCCAAGAAAAATTAGGAAATCAAGAGGTAAAAGGAGTGGAGGAACTTAAATTAATCATGATCACTGGTGAAAACATACTGGGAAACCTAATGGGATTAAAGGGTGGCACGCTTCTCTGCATTCTAGGGTCATCAACTGCTTCATCAATGACCTTCACTCCATCATAAGGTCAAAGATGGGAATGTTCTCTGATGATTACACAACGTTCAGCATCATTCGAAACTCCCCAGATGCTGAAGCAGTCCGTATTCATATACAGCAAGACCTGGATAACATCCAAGCTTGGGCTCATAAGTGGCAAGCAAGATTCATGCCACACAAATGCCAGGCAGTGACCACCTTCAACCATCTCTCCTTGATATTCAATGGCAAAACCATTGCTGAATCTCCCACTATCAACATCCTGGCGGTTGCCTTTGACCAGAAATTGAACTGAACCAGCCATATAAACACTGGTTGCAAGAACAGGTCGGAGGCTGAGAATCCTGTGACGAGTAACTCACCTCATGGCTGTCCACCATCTTCAAGGGACAAGTCAGGAGTGTGATGGGATGTTCCCCACTTCCCTGGATGAGTGCAGCTCCAAAAATACTCAGGAGGCTCAATACCATCCAAGAGAAAGATCTTGCTGGACTGGCACCTATTCACCACCTTCAACATCTACTCCCTCCGTTCCTGATACACTGTGGCAGCAGTGTACCATCTACAAGATGTACTGCAGCAATTCATCAAGGCTCCTTCGGCAGTACTTCCAAACCTGCAACATCTACCAGCTAGAAGGAGGGCAGCAAATGTTTGTGAACACCACAGCCTGTAAGTTCCCCACCAATCCACACACCATCCTGACTTGGAAATATATTGCCATTCTTTCACTGTCACTGCGTTGAAATCCTGAAACTTCCTCCATAACAGCTCTGTGGGTGTATCTACACCACATGCACTGCAAGAAGGTAGTTCACCATCACCTTCTCAAGGGCAATTGGGGATGGGCAATAAATAGGTAGTTATCATTGAACACATTCAAGGCCAAGTAAGGCAGATTGACAAGGAAGTCGAGGGTTAGGGGGGCAGGAAGGAGTTAATTCACAATCAAAACAGCGATGAACTTGTCAAATGGTGGAAGAGTCTCGATGGGCCTAGCAAACCACTCAGTTCAAGGCCAGCTAGGGAAGGGCAATAAATGTTGGTTAGTCAATGCTGCCCATGCCCCATGAATGAATAAAATGGTTTACTCCTGTTCCTATATCTTATGAACTTTTTTTTATTCATTCATGGGACATGGGCATCGCTGGCTGGCCAGGATTTATTGCTCATCCCTAGTTGCCCTTGAGAAGGTGGTGAAGCTGCCTTCTTGAATCGCTGTAGTCCATGTTCTGTGGGTTGACCTACAATGCCGTTACGGAGGGAATTCCACAATTTTGACCCAGTGATTGTGAAGGAACGGCGATATATTTCCAAGTCAGGATGGTGAGTGGCTTGGAGGGGAACTTGCAGGTGGCGGTGTTCCCATTTATCTGCTCCCCTTGTCCTTTTAGATTGAAATGGTCTTGGGTTTGGAAGGTGCTGTCTAAGAATCTTTGGTGAATTGCTGCAGTGCATCTTGTAGATAGTACATACTGCTGCTACTGAGCATTGGTGGTAGTGGGATTGAATGTTAGTAGATGTGGTGCCAATCAAGTGGGCTGCTTTGTCCTGGATGGTGTCAAGCTTCTTGAGTGTTATTGGAGCTGCACTCATCCAGCCAAGTGGGGAGTATTCCATCACACTCCTGACTTTTGTCTTCTAGATGGTGGATAGGCTCTGGGGAGTCAGAAGGTGAGTTATTCGCCGCAGTATTCCGTGCCTCTGACCTGCTCTTGCAGCCACTGTGTTTATGTGGTGAATCCAGTTGAGTTTCTGGTCAATGGTAACCCCAAGGATGTTGACAGTGGGGGAATTCAGCGATGGTTACACCATTGAATGTCAAGGGGCGGTGGTTAGAGAGTCTCTTATTGGTGCCTGGCATTTGTGTGGCATGAATGCTACTTGCCATTTGTCAGCCCAAGCCTGGATATTGTCCAGATCTTGTTGCATTTGAACATGGGAGTCGCGAATGGTACTGAACAATGTGCAATCACTGGTGAACATCCGCACTTCTGACCATATGACGGAGGGAAGGTCATTGATGAAGCAGCTGAAGAATGTTGGACCTAGGACACTACCCTGAGGGACTCCTGCAGAGATGCCCTGGAGCTGAAATGACTGGCCCTCCACAACCACAACCATCTTCCTATGTACCAGGTATGACTCCAACCAGCAGAGAATTTGCCCCCTGATACCCATTGTTTCGCTAGGGCTCCTTGTTGCCACACTTTTGATCTATATGTAACTCCAGATCGATACTTAAGTGGTTGACTCTTGAACACCCTCTGAAAGGGCCTAGTAAGCCACTCAGTTGTATTCAAGAAGGTAGCTCATCAGCAACTTCTTATGGGAAATTAAGGATGGCTTTATCATCAGCTGTCACATTCCATGAGCGAATTTCAAAAATCTTTTTTGTGCCGTGCAGATGATGATGTTGATGTAAGTGACAATAATGATGGTTTAGGTGTTGGTGAGGAGGCTAGTGGTGATGAGGGGGATGGTGTTGATGTTGAGGATAGTGTTGGTGAAGGGTTGGTATCGATGAGGGGGATGGTGTGGGTGGGGGGAGAGTGTGGGCGGGGAGTTGGTGTGGGTGGGGGATGGTGTGGGTGGGGGGAAGGTGTGTGTGAGGAGGACAATGATAGTTAGGAGGATGTTGGTGAGGAGAATGGAGTTGATGAGGAGGATGATGATGGTGATGAGAATGGTACTGGGAATGAAGTTGTCGATAGTGATGCGAATGTCGATGATATTGGTCGTGGTGATATTAATGACGATGAAGTTGGTGACAATGTTGATGTTCATGAAATTGGTAGTTAGAATGGTTATGATCAAAACTATAATGAAGTTATAGATAAGACACAATATTCATTTAGCCAATTATTTTTAACGTCACCAATACGTTTCATTTTATAAAATTGCTCTCTTGATGTAGCTTTGGAATTTGAGTAGGTGATCAGAGTTGGGGCATGAGATCCCTGTGGCTTTTGGCTCATTAATGAATAAAACATCTGTAACTTGTTATATGTATTTTCTTTTGCTTTATTGAAAAAGACTCGCAAAAGCCTGCTGTTTTTATGAGTCACTGATTACTTTTCTCTGCGTTTTTTTAAAGTTTTGCTCTCATCTATTTTCCTTGGATGAGAATAATATGAACTCGAAAATAGCGTCTTCCACATGGAGTAAAAGTACTTTTACAATAAATGCTTATCCGTTCAGGGCATAAAAATTAATGCAGCTCAAGTCTACTTAAACAAAGCTAACAGCTCATTTAGTCAAAAACAACAAATCTGCTAGAATTTAAGTTGATCTGCACTGTGATCATGTTTGTTTAACATCCAAAGATTTATAGTGGAGGCACTGATATCAACCCTTCCTGCCTCTTTGCAGTTCTGATTATTTTTCATGTTTTTCTTTAACATATAACTTAGTTAGGTAAACAGCAAGGATATTTTTGGCATTTTTGGGCGTTTTGCAATAAGATTTTCGGAAGAAGACGGAAAGAGAGAGGGAAAGAAAGAAAGATAGACAAAAAGAAAGACAGAAGGAAAGGAACAATTAAAGAAAATAACTTGTATATCTTAGACATCTTTCATGCTATCAGGACATCTCAAAGTGCTTTACAGCCAATGAAATACATTTGAAGCGCCGTCCCTGTTGAAATGTAGGAAACACCGCCAGTTTGCACACAGCAAGATTCCATAAAATGATGGCCCGATCATTTGTATAGGTACTATTTAAGGGATAAATATCGACTGGAAGACTGGGAAGAATTCTTCTGCTCTTCCATTGTCATTCCCGGGTCAGGTATAGCACCGTAAGGCACAGAATAAAGGTTCATCTGCTCTAGCTCATAGAAATCATAGAAACCCTACAGTACAGAAAGAGGCCATTCAGCCCATCGAGTCTGCAGCGACCACAATCCCACCCAGGCCCTACCCCCATATCCCTACATATTTTACCCACTAATCCCTCTAACCTATGCATCTCAGGACAATAAGGGACAATTTTAGCATGGCCAATCAACCTAACCCGCACATCTTTGGACTGTGGGAGGAAACCAGAGCACCTGGAGGAAACCCACGCAGACACGAGGAGAATGTGCAAACTCCACACAGACAGTGACCCAAGCCGGGAATTGAACCCAGGTCCCTGGAGCTGTGAAGCAGCAGTGCTAACCACTGTGCTACCGTGCCGCCCTGACAACTCTGACAGCCCTGACAGCTCTGACAACTTACCATAGTAGAGTACTCTCATTGCACCCATATACCATCTCTTCCGTTTCCTGTGACAAGATGGCATCTATACAAGCACATCATTTGCTAATCTCTGTCATTCCATTGGAATATGAATCTCCCAGTGTCTAATTGTGCGTGTTGGCTGCCATTCCAGACCCAAGCCTATCTATCACCTCTATTTTCCACTTTCTCTCTTTATGCTTAGATCCATCGCTCCTATATTCGTGCTTCATTATATTTCTGCCCTGTTCCCATCAAAGGCACCAAATAAATGTAATAAGTTGTTGTTGAACTTCAGACTGCTAATTGTGTATTAGGCATGTACCCTATTTGTTGCAGGATCCTATAAAGGACACAGAAAAAAAGAGCAACTTCAGTGTTGACTTTTTAAATTAACATTGTATAATATCAGAATGATAATTCATGCAAAAATTCCTTACAAGCTGTGCTTGTCAAATAATACATAGTAAAATATCCAAATAAAAGCTCAAAGGCTTTCATTTAAAGAAATATTACCCAGTAGAGTAGCCACCAACCACATGTGAGTAATTCGGAATCCAGATGTTGATAATTCCTTTCTGATTAGTAAATAAGAAATGAATAATAGACATTGTCATTGGGCATGTGATTTCAACCCTTACATTCATACAGCACCAGCCACACCACGGCAACATAAAAAACCCATATTAAGCACATAATATGACATAGTGTCATAATATGAAACTTCAAGTATTGGATCAAGTTGGATCCTCGGAATGTGCATACATATAAAGATGCACTTCCAGAGACTCCATTAGTAACCACAAAAATGATTTATTAATTAAGAATTGTAGAGCAGCCTCATCGCTACAGCTAGCTCCCAACATATTCAGTTGCTGGATTCTATTAAGAACCATAGAATCCCTACAGTACAGAAGGAGGCCATTTGGCCCATCGAGTCTGCACTGATCACAGTCCCACTCAGACCCTATCCCCATAACCCAATGCATTTATCCTAGCTAATCCCCCTGATACTAAGGGGCAATTTAGCCCGGCCAATCCACATAACTCGCACATCTTTGGACTGTGGGAGGAAACTGGAGCACCCGGAGGAAATCCATGCACACATGGGGAGAATGTGCAAACTCCGCACAGACAGTGACCGAAGCCGGGAATCAAACTCAGGTCCCTGGTGCTGTGAGATAGCAGTGTTAACCACTGTGCCACCCAATATCTGCTGCTTAAGACGACTCCACCCCCTGGCGTGATTACCCACTCCGTGTCACAGTTGGTCACCCAAGTCAGGAGACCCTTACTTTGCTGTGTGCCCTTAAAGGGATAATCACCACATCCCTACTCCTTTAACTTATTTATACAATCTTCAATAACTAATTTTCTCAGTCCTAAATTCAACTTAAACATTATATACATGAGTTAGACAATTATAAATCAAGTCTTTGAGGGGTTTTTCTGTTTCTTGTGGAGGGGTGTAATTCTGCAGTCTGAGATGTTTCCATAGGATCAACGTGAACAGGAACTGCAATAACAGGTAACTCTTCTGGCACAGGCAATTCATTACTACTTACTCCCATGAAGACATCAGTTATGTCTATAGTAGGTCAATCAGGTACTTTGGTGCTTACCTGCTCAAAAACATTTGTTGATGGTAACACTGACTGCTAGAGCATCTCTATACTCCTCCAGTGATCCACATGTTCATAAACAATTTGTCCCTCACGCCCATTTGGTATGACAGGGGTCCAGTCTTATAGACAGTAATCCCAGGATCCAACTTGATCCAATACTGAAGATTCATATGATGACACCATGTCATATTATGTACTTAATATGGGTTTTTTATGTTTCAGCGGTGATGGCTCATTGGGAAGAATTTGAGGCTTGTGTGTTTAAACATAAACACTTTTATTGGGAGGCTTTAACTATGTGCAGTTCCAAATATGGTCTTGCTGCTTACTGAGTTCAGTTCTAGATTGTTTTCTGGCCATGTGACTAAATACTCTGTGGGTGGTGCCACTCTCCAGTCCCACGTTGACCCATACTCTGCCGAGCACCGGTAGCGCAGTGGTTAGCACTGCTGCTTCACAGCTCCAGGGTCTCGGGTTCGATTCTCGGCTCAGGTCACTGTCTGTGTTGAGTTTGCACGTTCTCCTCGTGTCTGCGTGGGTTTATAGAACATAGAAAGCCACAGCACAAACAGGCCCTTCGGCCCACAAGTTGCGCCGATCACATCCCCTCCGGGTGCTCCGGGTGCTCTGGTTTCCTCCCACAGTCCAAAGATGTGCAGGTTAGGTTGATTGGCCAGGTTAAAAATTGCCCCTTAGAATCCTAAAATGCGTAGGTTAGGGGGATTAGCAGGTAAATATGTGGGGGTAGGGCCTGGGTGGGATTGTGGTCGGTGCAGACTCGATGGGCCGAATGGCCTCCTTCTGCACTGTAGGGTTTCTATGATTTCTATGATTGTAATGCATGCAGGCACATATTATCACACGACAACAGTCTTATGCCTTGACAGTTCTTTCACAATCTTGGTCTATCATGTATGAAGGAATGGTCGTGCACTCTGTTTCTAGTACTTACGTCATGTGATAAAGTTTCTTCTTTTCCCAGCATTTCAATTCAGCATCATTTCATAGAATCTCTACAATACAGAAGGAGGCCATTCGGCCCATCAAGTCTGCCCCGATCACAGTCCCATCCAGGGCCCTATTCCCACAACCCAACACATTTACCCTGCTAATCCCCCTGACACTAGGGTCAATTTGGCATGGCCAATCAACCTAACCCGCCCATCTTTGGACTGTGGGAGGAAACCGGAGCACCCGAAGAAAACCCACGCAGACACAGGGAGAAACTGCAAACTCCGCACAGTGACCCAAGGCCGGAATTGAACCCGAGTCCCTGGGCTGTGAGGCAGCAGTTCTAACTACTGTGCCGCCCATTCATCGACCATTTTATCATGTTGGTTCTTGTGCTTTTCTATTCGTGTGATCATTTCAACAATCTTGTTCTGGAATGTAACCTCATTTTCTTTATCTGTTTGAATTGCTGATTCTGTCATCAATGTTTTTACCTCTTTACCTGCACTGTGTACAGTTCTGGTCACCCTATTATAGAAAGGATATTATTAAACTAGAAAGAGTACAGAAGAGATTTACTAGGGTGCTACTGGGACTTGATGGTTTGAGTTGTAAGGAGAGGCTGGATAGACTGGGACTTTTTTCTCTACAGCATAGAAGACTGAGGGGTGACCTTAGAGGTCTATAAAATAATGAGGGGCACAGATCAGCAAGATAGTCAATATATTTTCCAAAAGGTAGGGGAATCTAAAACTAGAAGGCAAAGGTTTAAGGTGAGAGGGGAAAGATACAAAAGTGTCCAGAGGGGCAATTTTTTCACACAGAGGGTGGTGAGTGTCTGGAACAAGCTGCCAGAGGTAGTAGTAGAGGCGGGTACAATTTTGTATTTTAAAAAGCATTTAGACAGTTACATGGGTAAGATGGGTATGGATCGATATGGGCCAAATGCGGGCAATTGGGATTAGCTTAGGGGTATAAAAAAAAAGGGCAGCATGGACAAGTTGGGCCAAGGGCCTGTTTCCATGCTGTAAACCTCTATGACTCTATCACTCTTCAGTTAATTTTTCATTGCTCATCTTCCCTTCTTCAAGTTCTTATTCTCCCAAATCAATTCGTCCCTGGATTTGTTCTTATTTTCCAGCTGCTTTTTCATGAAGTTCAATTTACTCTACATTGTCTTAACTTCCTCAGATGTTAGTGAGGAGGCCCAACTGGGCAGGATGGGCCGTTATTATTTCCGGTGCCTATGTTGATGCTAGGTAGTTGCCCTTTTTTATTCTTAATCACCTTTTCTGTAGTGATTTGATACAGTTGAGTAGCTTCTGTAGGTCTAGAGTCATGTGTAGGTTAGATCAGGTAAAGGATTGCAAGTTTCCTTTAAGGAAAAACATTCATGAAACATATGTGATTTTATGACAATCTGATAGTTTCAAGATCATCATTATTGAGACTAGTTTTTATTCCAGATGTATTGATTAACTGAACTTAAATTCCTCCAGTGGCTTTGGTGGGATTTGAACACATGCTCCCAGACCTTAGATTACAGGGCCAAGTACTCCATCACGTCCCTCAACGTGTATCTGGGTCTTTTGTAGATTAATTGATAGATTTCTATAATAAATCAATCATTTCATTGTTGTTGCTAGGATCTTAGAAAACAACAAGATGGACATGTTTTTTTTTGTCCAGCAATTCCTGCATTTGTATGCTTGTGATTTTAGTTTGCTTTGTAATGTTAAATCTGCAGAAATTGGTCCTTTGTTCCATAGGTATTTCTTTACTTAAATATCAACAAAAGACAAACAGTGTGCAACCTGCGGTTAGCTGCACTAACCAACAATGAAACAGATAGCTGAAGATGTATAAATTCTTCATCAGGGCTTCAGACAGTTCACCATCCAGAACTCTGCTTGCAGTCCAATGTTCTAAGAGAATAAATTGTCCATCACTGGTATCAGCAGCTGCTTTATTTCCCTTTGAAGTAAAACATTACACCTGAATGGAAGAGAAAGGAGCAGCTAATCTACTGGAACCTGGAGCAGTAGATTCTGATAATTCCAATCAAGTATAAGGTAAGTATAATATTCCCTCATGCTGTTGCTGCCATTTAAGCAAATATTATCGGGGCTGCAGGTAGTCCCATCATGCCAAAAAGCCCAGGTAAGTCTGGTGTCAGGAGTCTCTGTGAGAATGGTGAAGGGGTTGAGGGAGGCCAGGTTCAAGAAGTCAGGAGGTGGGGTGGCGGGGGGGAATTATCTTTAGTGTGGGGTATTTCTCATGGGCTCAGCTAACTCCCCAAAGAAAGATTTCATTTCCCCCACCTTTCCCCTGCCCCGGTTGTCAGATATCATGCAGCTAAAGCTGCCAAGCTTCCCACATGGCATGGACCTAGCCCCCATGGCAGGTAAAATATTGATGGAGGCAGGGATGAGGTCCCTGGGTGACCATTAAGTGGCCAATTAAGAAGCCCAAGAGTGAAAAGGCCGCCTGATACCTCGCCTGCTCCCCCATCAAATTTCAGACCGGTAGGGAATGGGTGTATAGACATAGATAATGGCCTGCTGGGTTATATGTATCTCCACTCCTTCAAAACCACCGGCAGGAGATCATAAACTCCAGCCCATAAAATGCATTCACTGCAGAAGGAGGCTATTTGGCCCATCATGTCCATACCAACTCTCTGCAAGAGCAAGTCAACTAAACCCATTCCTCCACCCTTTCCCTGTAGCCCCTGCAATGTTTCTGTCTTCAAGTTAACCCCCAACAGCCCAAGGGAAGTGGAAGAACGGATATGTCAGGAGATAATGGATAGGTGCAGGAAAAATAGGGTTGTTGTAGTGGGAGACTTCAATTTCCCTGGTATAGACTGGAAATCACGTAGGGCTGGGAGTCTGAATGGGGAGGAATTTGTAAAATGCGTACAGGAAGGTTCTTTGGAACAATATGTAGATAGCCCGACTAGAGAGGGGGCTATACTGGACCTAGTACTGGGGAATGAGCCCGGTCAGGTCTTCAAAGTTTTGGTAGGGGAACATGTGGCAAATAGTGACCACAATTCTGTTAGCTTTAGGATAGTGATGGAAAAGGATGAGTGGTGTCCCAAGGGTAAGGTGTTGGATTGGGGGAAGGCTAACTTTAGTGGGATTAGGCAGAAATTGGCAGCTGTTGATTGGGAGAGGCTGTTTGAGGGTAAATCCACATCTGGCATGTGGGAGTCTTTTAAGGAACAGTTGTTAGGGCTGCAGGATAGGCATGTGCCTGTAAAAAAGAAGGATAGGAAGGGTAGGATTCGAGAACCGTGGATAACCAGGGAAATTGAGGGATTGGTCAAAAAGAAAAGAGAGGCGTACATTAGGTCCAGGCAGCTAAAAACGGAGGGAGCTCTGGAGGAATACAAAGAAAGTAGGAAAGAACTCAAACGAGGAATTAGAAGGGCAAAAAGGGGTCACGAAATGTCCTTGGCAGACAGGATTAAGGAGAATCCCAAGGCATTTTATTCATACGTTCGGAACAAAAGGGTTGTCAGGGAAAAAATCGGACAAAAGTGGGGAATTATGCTTGGAGCCCAAAGAAGTAGGGGAGATCCTAAATGAATACTTTGCGTCGGTATTCACAAAGGAGAGGGATGTGTTGACTGGGAGTGTCTCGGAGGGGAGTGTTGACCCGTTAGAGAAAATCTCCATTACAAGGGAGGAAGTGTTAGGTTTTTTAGGGAATATAAAGACTCACAAATCCCCAGGGCCTGATGGAATCTATCCAAGGCTTCTCAGGGAGACGAGAGATGAAATCGCTGGGCCTCTGACGCAAATCTTTGTCTCGTCACTGGACACAGGTGAGGTCCCAGAGGATTGGAAGATAGCTAATGTGGTCCCGTTATTTAAGAAGGGTAGGAAGGATAATCCGGGAAATTATAGGCCGGTGAGCTTGACATCCGTGGTAGGGAAGTTGTTGGAGAGGTTTCTTAGAGATCGGATGTATGCGCATTTAGAAAGGAATAAACTCATTCACGATAGTCAGCATGGTTTTGTGAGAGGGAGGTCATGCCTCACTAACCTGGTGGAGTTTTTTGAAGAAGTGACCAGAATGGTTGACGAGGGAAGGGCCGTGGATGTCGTCGATATGGACCTTAGTAAAGCGTTTGACAAAGTCCCTCATGGTAGGTTGGTGCAAAAGGTTGGATCTCATGGGATAAAGGGGGAGGTGGCTAGATGGGTGGAGAACTTGCTTGGTCACAGAAGACAGGGTGGTAGTGGAAGGGTCTTTTTCCGGCTGGAGGCCTGTGACTAGTGGTGTTCCGCAGGGCTCTGTATTGGGACCTCTGCTGTTTGTGATTTATATAAACGATCTGGAAGCAGGTGTAACTGGGGTGATCAGTAAGTTTGCGGACGACACGAAAATGGCTGGACTTGCAGATAGTGAGGAACATTGTCAGAGGGTACAGAGGGATATAGGTAGGCTGGAAATTTGGGCAAAGAAATGGCAGATGGAGTTCAATCCAGATAAATGCGAAGTGATGCATTTTGGTAGAACTAACGTAGGGGAGAGCTATATGATAAATGGCAGAACCATAAAGGATGTAGATACGCAGGGGGACCTGGGTGTGCAAGTCCACAGATCCTTGAAGGTGACGTCACAGGTGGAGAAGGTAGTGAATAAGGCATATGGCATGCTTGCCTTTATAGGACGGGGCATAGAGTATAAAAGTTGGGATCTGATGTTGCGGTTGTATAGAACGTTGGTATGGCCGCATTTGGAATACTGCGTCCAGTTCTGGTCGCCACACTACCAGAAGGACGTGGAGGCTTTAGAGAGAGTGCAGAGGAGGTTTACCAGGATGTTGCCTGGTATGGAGGGGCTTAGTTATGAGGAGAGATTGGGTAAACTGGGGTTGATCTCACTGGAAAGACGGAGGATGAGGGGTGACCTAATAGAGGTGTATAAAATTATGAAAGGCATAGATAGGGTGAACGGTGGGAAGCTTTTTCCCAGTTCGGTGGTTACGTTCACGAGGGGTCATAGGTTCAAGGTGAGGAGGGGGGAGGTTTAACACGGATATCAGAAGGACGTATTTTACACAGAGGGTGTTGGGGGCCTGGAATGCGCTGCCGGGCAAGGTGGTGGAGGTGGACACACTGGGAACGTTTAAGACTTATCTGGATAGCCACATGGACGGAGTGGGAATGGAGGGATACAAAAGAATGGTCGAGTTGGACCAGGGAGCGGCGCGGGCTTGAAGGCCGAAGGGCCTGTTCCTGTGCTGTATTGTTCTTTGTTCTTAATCAGTCCCACTTTCGAAATCCCTGACTGAATTTCCTCCCCTACTCTCTCAGGTAATGCGTTCCAGATCTTAACTACTCACTGAATAAAAAGGGTTTTTCCTTATGCTGCCATTGCTTCGTTTGCCAATCACCTTAAATTGATACCCTCTGGTTCTTGACCATTCCATCAATGGAAAATTTCTCTCCATCTACTCTGTCTGGTCCCTTTATAATTCTGAACACTTGTGTCAAATCTCCTCTCAATCTTCTCTCTCTAAGGAAAACAATCCCAACATCTCCCATCTATCCACAGAACTGAAATTCTTCATCCCTGGAACCATTACCATTAGAAGCACCCCACACTGAAGCATTACCTTCAGTATTGGGTGCTTCTAATGTGCTCTGCTGACCTGAGGGATGAGGTCCTTGGGTGACTATTAAGTGGTAAATTAAGAAGCAAAAGAGTGGAAAAGCTCCTCTGATCCCCTACAATTTCAGACAGGTAGGGATCAGGTGGGTAGGCATAGGTAATGGCCCACTGGATTATATTAAGAATCTTTCTTGTAAATATTTTCTCTAAACCCTTCAGATCTTTCCTAAAGTGTGGTGCTAGAAAATGGACACAATGCTCCAGTTGGTGCTGAACAGAAGTTTCATAAAATTTCATCATAACTTCCTTACTTTTGTACTTTATGCGGATATGTATAAAGCCCAGGATCCCATATTCCTTTTTAACCACTTTCTTAACCTGCTCTGCCCCCATCAATAATTTGTGCCCATACACCCCCCATGTCTCTCTGTTCCTGTACCCTGTTTTGAATTGTGTCCTTCATTTTCCAATGCTTTACCTCATTACTTCTACCAAAATGTACCACATCAATGGCTGACATATTCACTTTGTTCAGATTCAAAATCTCGATGGAAAGTATTTTGCTCTCATAAAATCAGAAAAGGAAAATACATAATATTGTATTAAATGATAAAAATATACCAAGCCAAACTGGACAATTTCTAAAACTTTGATAACAGAATTTCGACAATGTCTTGGATAAAGTCCCCAGGCAACAAGATAGAAGAATCCTGAAACTATCTACCAAATACCCCAGGGTCATTTTTAAAGAAAAAGAACATGGCTTTTGATCCAGAAATTAAATTGTGTTTAATTTTGTGCCAAAAAATAACATTTCTATATGTAAACACAACTCTAATAATAAGACCATGGGTGATATTTATTTCTTCCCTCCAATTATAGCAAAATCTGAGGAATAAAATGGGAAGGACTGTATCGAGGAATGGTTGAGGAAGGAAGATGGAAGAATGTTAAGGAAGTAAATTTCATACTGCTCAGAAAGAAAAGATTTCCATTGATAGAGTGCCTTCACGCCCTCAGGACATCCCAAAATATTTAGCAGTACCATTGAAGTTTAGATAGTGTTGCAATGTAGGAAGTAAGTTATCTCGTAAAGATGTTCAGAATTAAACTAACAAGGATAATGGAAGAGCCATCATTATCTTCTCCTTAAGCAGTCTCTTTGTACAAATGCATAAAATTCCAAAATGTACAGGACAGGAACAAAATAAAAGAAAGTCAGAGATGCCTGTAGTAAAAAATATCAATGGTAATGACAAGACTCTTGGTATTTTATTAACCTCACAATATTTAATAATGACCAAAATATCTAACTACAAATTGACCAAACCCCTAACCGCCATAAACGTTTGATGTGTTTGTGCTTGGACAGTCAGCAGATGGATATGATTTAGAATCTTACCCTGTGCTTTGCTAAAGTTCCAGCTCTATATATGCATCTAAATTGCTTCCATCAATTTCAGAAAGTCCCACATTAGTATGGAAGTAACTGCTACCCAGATTCTGATCATGCATGGAGATGGGAAGCTGTGATGGAATTTTATGAGGCAAGGGTACTTCCAGACTGATCAACTGAACCACAAAATGTAGCTAATAAATAGGACAAACACAGAAAATAGAAATGCCTGAGCTTTTGGCACAATGGGTGCTGTTTTGAGTCCAAAATGGAGTTTGCACTGAGCACTGGTGCAGGTCATGCTAGATGCCATTTTGATGAAGAGCAAACAAAAGACATCCTTTACTCATGTCAGACTCATACCTGAGTCTGACATGAGTTTATGCAACTAAAGGCCGAACACTTGCCTTGCTGCTTACCTCTGGGAAAACTAATACTAAGCAGCACGAAATGAGAGAGTGGTTACTACTCACCTTAATCAATATTAATGCCGACCTCAAGTTCTTCATGCGCTAGTCATATTCTCATTATCCCTTGATCTTCTTTACCTTCAATCATGTATCTAACGGATTTTTAAATGCTGTATATGATTGCGCTTGTGTTCCTATTGTCCCCTTTATCTCCTTTACTTTCAATCATGAATCTAACCAATTTTTAAATGCCAGTATGATGTTTGCATCCATCACTAACTCCCTTAGTGCATTTCAAAGCCTCTGTATGAAAAATGATAGAAACTGAAAATATTGGAATTGTGCCAGAATTTCAGGGTGAAAAATGGGTCAATGTTTTACCAGAATGTTAAGTCCCCGCAAAAACATTTAGCATTCACGGCTTTACAGAGATGAGACTGAAGGTCCAACTTTCAATGAGAAATGGGCCATGTATTTGGGTATGTGATCCAAAAACTACTTTAATTTCCTAGTTGTGCTAGCTTTTCCTTAGAAAAAAAAATCAATGGTAATTAGAAGGTGGAAAGGCACGGTATATATTATATTCCTATCAATACCTTATCTCTACAACGGGTGTTAATGGTGTTGGGCTATTTACCAGGCTGGGCAATGTATTTAACAGGATGTTAGGTCAGTGGTGGGCAACCTATGGCCCGGGGGACTTTCTGGGTTGTCAGTATGATTCACGAGGGATTTTGTTGACTGTTGCTCACACACAGGGTTGCCACGTTCCACTGATTTCCATCTGTGTAATTTTCCTCCTACCAGTATGACTGAAGTGATATGCACATGAAGCAAGGGCTTGTGAAGTCATACTAATTGCACACAACATTGACTTTGAGAGCTGCGCGCTTCCGCTATGTCCAAAGTGTAATTTTTTTTAACATCTGATGTTGATAGTAAATGATTAAGCATTTTTATAACTCATGAAATATTCAGTGTGTATTAAATGTCTTTAAACTTATTCATGGGGTCATGAATCTTGCAGTTTACTCACTAGCTTAGGCTGCCCATCACTGGGTTAGGCTGCCCATCACTGGGTTAGGCTGACAGCCTCTGCCTATTCTTTCTTTGATACAATTTTCAATACAAAGTAACACATCTAGGACAAGTATCTGTCAATGAAATGGAAACCAGTGATTATCTAATTTTCATTGTGTCCAATGTATAGTTTGCCCAATTCTCCCTGCTGTGGGACTCCCAACCAATAGCCATTGTTTGTTTGAATTCTCTGTACTATTTAAACTCATTTTTCACTTCAATTATGTATAAAACAAGAGAGCTCCAATTCATTATTGCTCTTTAGACTTGGTCTAGCTGACATGTGACTCCAATTCCACACCAAAGTGATTAACTCTGATGTTATTGACCAAACCACTCAAAAGCTGCTACCAATAATGCAGCAGTGGTTCAAGAATGTGACTCGCCAACACCTTCTCAGAAAAGAACCATTGAAGAGTTGTAGGATCTTAAAGGACAGAGGGAGGCTATTTAAACCTTTCCCCCCGTGCCGTTTCTTTGAAAAACCTGTCCAATTTAGTCCCACAGCCCATCTCTTTCTCCATGACCTCTTCAAGTCCATTTGCAAATCCCTTTTGAATGTTCCAATGGAATTTACTTCTATCACCTGTTCAGACTGTCTGTTCCAGATCTTAACAACCCTCTGATTGAAAATAGTTCTATTCACTTCCCCTCCAGGTTTCTTTGCCAATTATTTTAAATCAGTGAGTTCTGGTCGCCGGCCCAAGAGCAACAAATGTCAGGTGATGCTAAAGAGGAAAAGGAAGGAAATTTATAATCATGGGAGGGCAAGAATGATCAAAATCTGATCACAGTTTATGAGGCCAATCCAGGGCCAGAGTTTATATGTGGAGAAGCAAACTCTCATTTCCTCTCAGCTCACTGTAGGCTTCCTGCAAATATCTGACAGCTCACTTCTCAATGACAGCTCAGAAAGGTCAACAAGGAAATCTAATTCCAACAGTTGTGGGGTTGAGAGAGCAAGATTGCTCTGGGAATTTTGGCATGCTTAGCCCTGTAAAGTACTATCAGTTCCCTTCAAGTCACTTTGCTTCGTATCAACAAATCAATTAAAACAAGCTGTAATTCTTCATTTATGTTTGAAGGCTTTTTGAAATTGAAGGATTGACTGGAATATTTTACCCTTTAGCATCTCCCAGCACTCAAATTTATTTTGAAAAGTAGGTAACTGGTTTATAAATTGTGATCGTTACAAATTTTATTATCAACATCTAGATGATCATGTTACACTAAGTGCATGATGGAATAGCATGACAACAAAACAGTTTGAAGAACTCAAAATGTTTGTACTGGAGATTATAATAGACTTTTTTAAAAATCTAGTGAAGGCAAAGATACTTTTTGCCCCAAATTATTCAACTGCGGATATGACATAAAACAACAAACGATTACTAATGTCAATTATGGCATTTAGTTTGTTTAATCTCACAAATTGGTTGGTAACGGAAATTTCAGAACTCTGGCTGCATTCCATCAGAAAAGACATTGTATCACAAAAAAAATTGTATTTCATGGATGTTAGTACCTACTAGCAAAAACAATAACTGGAGAGAAGGGAATAAAAATTGATACATCAAAATCATTTCCTTTCTATATTTATATTTGGGCCTTAACCAAATAATTATAGCTGTTAACTAACTTGATGCTTTGGTCTGTTAAACATTTTACTCAAATGCACAACCAATTGTTCCCTGTACAAATGACTACAGATAGCATTTGCAATTATACAGCATCTTCTACAACTCCCGATGTTCCAAAACATTTTACAGGCAATGAAGCACTTTTGAAGTGTTGTCATCATTGTTTTCTTCTTCTTAGATAGTCCCTTGAGATCGATTCAGAGCAGTTGGTGCTTGGAGGGTTGAGTTGATGGGAGGTTTGTGCACTCTTCGACCTTGACTTAGCCTGTATGCGTTCCTGATGAAGTCTCTCAATGTTTTGGGTGCCTTTCCTGAATGAACCTTTATCATTTTGGTTGGTCACAGGCCAGGGACTCTCATGAGTTAGCGGAGATATTTTACGACTTTCGGGATGCTCTGAGGATCATCCCTAAAATGTTTCCACTGTCCTTCCGAGACACGGCCAAGTTCTAAATTGAGTAGTTGCTATGGGAATCTGATCTCAGACATACGAATGACATGTCGTTCCCCGAGGAGCTGGTTTTGAGTGACTCGCACCTCAAAGTTGGGCAAATTGGCTTGGGAGAGGATGCTGAAGTTGGACCACCTTTTTGCCACTGGATTTCAAGGGTCTTATGAAGACACCGATGATGGTATTTCTCCAGTGCTTTGAAATTCCCTCTGTAGGTTGTCCAAGTCTCTGAAGAATATAGGGCATGAGGATGACTGCTAACTGGTAAACCTCGTGTTGGATTTGAAATCCTGATCCTCACTATAGGAAGGATGTGGAAAAGATTGAAAGGGTGCAGAGGAGATTTACAAGGATGTTGCCTGGATTGAGTGGCATGCCTTATGAGGATAGGCTGAGGGAGCTCGGTCTTTTCTCCTTGGAGAGACGAAGGATGAGAGGAGACCTAATAGAGGTGTATAAGATGTTGAGAGGCATAGATCGGGTGGACTCTCAGAGGCTTTTTCCCAGGGTGGAAATGTCTGCTACGAGAGGACACAGGTTTAAGGTGCTGGGGTGTAGGTACAAGGGAGATGTGAGGGGCAAGTTTTTCACACAGAGGGTGTTGGGCGAGTGGAATCGGCTGCCGTCAGGGGTGGTGGAGGTGAACTCAATAGGGTCTTTTAAGAGACTCCTGGATGAGTACATGGAGCTTAATAGGATGGAGGGTTATAGGTAGGTCTAGAAGGTAGGGGTGTGTTCGGCACAACTTGTGGGCCGAAGGGCCTGTTTGTGCTGTAGTTTTTCTATGTTTCTAAAATGCTCTTTTCCTCAGTCACCATTTGCCACCACAGTAATGTAGGAAATACAGCATCCAATTTACACACCCACAAACAATAATGAAAAAAAAATGACCAGGTAATCTGTTTTAGTGATATTAGTTCACAGATAATTATTGGTGAGGCAGAACTCCCCACCTCTTATTGCAATACTGCCAAGGGATCTTTTACATCCACATGATGGACTCTTCAAGGCCCCAGTTTAACATCTCATTTGAAAGACAGTGCAGCACTCCCTCAATATTGCACTGGAGTTTCAGTCTAGATTCTGCATCCAGTTTCTAGAGTGGGATTTTGGAGATGCCTTCAGATGAGATATTTAAACAAAGTAGCCTAGTGGTCTGGCCGATATTTATCCTTCAATGAACATCACTGAAATGTTTGTCTCATTATTGTTTGTGGGCCTTTGCCTTGTGTGAATCGGCTGCTGCATTTCGTACACTACATTTCAAATTAATAAATGGCTGTTGAAGAACTAGAAGGTATCCTGATGTTGTGAAAGGTTTTATATAAGTGTTATCTGCTTTTTAGGTGTTTGATTGTAGTAGTCCATATGACAACTTTCTGCGAGGAGGAAAAATGTCTTCTTATCTCTAGACTTCATAGAAATCATAGAAACCCTACAGTACAGAAAGAGGCCAGAGGCCATTTGGCCCATTGAGTCTGCACTGACCACAATCCCACCCAGACCCTACTCCCATATCCCTACATATTTTACCCACTAATCCCTCTAACCTACGCATCGCAGGACACTAAGGGGCAATTTTTAACATGGCCAATCAACCTAACCCACACATCTTTGGACTGTGGGAGGAAACCAGAGCACCCGGAGGAAACCCACGCAGACACGAGGAGAATGTGCAAACTCCACACACACTTGCTTGAGGCTAGTTAATTTTATACTCATTATCCTTCTAACCCAAATCTAGATTGCAATTATACTGCCGCTACCACTTTCTGATTAGTATCGGAGGAATGTGATGTGCGGTCTGTAGACCTGCGGGTTCAGATGACTCTTGTAACCTCGCTGCAAGCTATATGCCTCGGGCAATTTTCCTTGTTAAGCATGAGCAAATCTTTTTGTCCCCTGTAAATTGCCATATTGGGACTTTATACGATGCAACCTTGTTCCCAGCTGGAGTGAACTGTACCACATCCAGTGCAGACCAGTGTGAATTGAGGACCTCACAGCCTCTGATTTTAGCGCACCAGAGAATCAACTGGGCCTGACCTGAGTTATTTCACTATTTCTAATATGCATAAAATTAAAAAACTAATAATTGGCTGTTGAAGAACTACAGGCTATCCTGATGTTGTGAAAGGTTTTATATAAATGTTAACTGCTTTTTAGGTATTAAAAAACACACACACTAGGGTGGAAATGGGAGCATAGCTGCACCCTTGGCTAACTTGCTCACATCTACATTGATTGTGACTCTGATCCTAACAAAGGACTGGATGTTGTCTCCAGTCCATGAATGAAAACAAGACAAGCTTTGTCAGTCTCCATTACAAAAGCTTACATTCCAGTCTAGAAATGTCTCATCCTAATAAATTCCCTCTCCTTCCCCCACCCACAATTAAGATAACATTCCGTTCTCCAATGTGCAGCAGATGCTGAAGAAATTGGTAACCAACGAGAATGGAATGAACATTGCGCCAAAAATAATACAATGTTTTTTTAGCACCCCGAATAAATGTCTCCTGACAGAATAAAATGTACGCAATAGCTTTAAGGTAGTGGACGTTAAAATAGAATGTGTGGTACTCATAAAGGAAGATATTCCTTGCCGTATTAAAGTTTGAGAATCAGAGGAATGAGATTCATGACAAGGAAGGAGTCAGCTGACTTCAAAACAACCATAACTTGTGTCTAAAGAGATATTCAAACAAGGCAACAGTTTGCATCATTTACAAACAGAGCATGAAATAGAATGTAATTTCTATATTAGTGGACATGGAAGAAATACAGAAATATACCATGACATGCAGAAAAGAAGACCATCGAGTCTGAGCTGCATAAAGTTGTACCAGTAATTCAAAGTAATTTGAGCATTTGTTTAATGATTTGTTGCAACAAATACAATTTAAGTCCCAATTAGTCAGAAGGATTGAGATGCTCAAAGCATTCGATCTGGCCAGTGCCGGATTTAGACTTGGTGAGGCCCTAAGCTATATAAAGCTTGGAGGCCCCTTGTTAAAAAGTTACACCAAAAGGTCTCACAAAGGTGCGTACCAAAACAGGACCTTGGGTCGCCACAAAAAAATTGAAAACATAATTATGCCTTTTAATTATTTAATAGCAAGGTATTTAAAGTGAAAAATACAAATTATTTTCAAATGAATGCATTTACTGATTACATATTTATCATTTGGCTGGCTTGATCTCTCTCATAGATTTTGGTAACTTTTTGAGTTGCTCTTCAAGCTGGTGCTTTCTTTTTCTTTTCTGGTATCCGCTCATAAATGTTCTCTTCATTGTAAACCTTCTGAAATTTTGCGAGGCCCCTGCGGATTGTGAGGCCCTAAGCTGTAGCTTGTTTAGCTTATGCCTAAATCCGGCACTGGATCTGGCAATTAGCAACATAGTAAGGAGTCTCACAACACCAGGTTAAAGTCCAACAGGTTTATTTGGTAGCAAACGCCACTAGCTTTCGTAGCACTGCTCCTTCATCAGGTGAGTGGGAGATCTGCTCATACACAGTAAACAGCGCATATAAAGACACGAACTCAATTTACAGAAAAATGAATAATGATTGGAATGCGAGTCTTTACAGCGAATCAAGTCTTAAAGGTACAGACAGTGTGAGTGGAGGGAGCATTAGCACAGGTTAAAGAGATGTATATTGTCTCCAGACAGGACAGCCAGTGAGACTTTGCAAGTCCAGGCAAGTTGTGAGAGTTACAGATAGTGTGACATGAACCCAAGATCCCTGTTGAGGCCGTCCTCATGTGTGCGGAACCTGGCTATCAGTCTCTGCTCAGCGACTCTGCGCTGTCATGTGTTGTGAAGGCCGCCTTGGAGAATGCTTACCCGAATATCAGAGGCTGAATGCCCGTGACCGCTGAAGTGCTCCCCAACAGGAAGAGAACAGTCTTGCCTGGTGATTGTCGAGCGGTATTCATTCATCCGTTGTCGTAGCGTCTGCATGGTTTCCCCAATGTACCATGCCTCGGGACATCCTTTCCTGCAGCGTATCAGGTAGACAATGTTGGCCGAGTTGCAAGGATATGTACCGTGTAACTGGTGGATGGTGTTCTCACGTGAGATGATGGCATCCGTGTCGATGATCCGGCACGTCTTGCAGCGGTTGCTGTGGCAGGGTTGTGTGGTGTCGTGGTCACAGTTCTCCTGAAGGCTAGGTAGTTTGCTGTGGACAATGGTCTGTTTGAGGTTGTGCGGTTGTTTGAAGGCAAGAAGTGGGGGTATGGGGATGGCCTTGGCGAGATGTTCGTCTTCATCAATGACATGTTGAAGGCTCCGGAGGAGATGCCGTAGCTTCTCCGCTCCGGGGAAGTACTGGACGAAGAAGGGTACTTTGTCCACTGTGTCCCGTGTTTGTCTTCTGAGGAGGTCGGTGCGGTTTTTTGCGGTGGCGCGTCGGAACTGTCGATCGATGAGTCGGGTGCCATATCCTGTTCTTATGAAGGCATCTTTCAGCGTCTGGAGGAGTCTGTTACGATCCTCCTCATCCGAGCAGATCCTGTGTATACGGAGGGATTGTCCGTAGGGGATGGCTTCTTTAATGTGTTTAGGGTGGAAGCTGGAGAAGTGGAGCATCGTGAGGTTATCCGTGGGCTTGCGGTACAGTGAGGTGCTCAGGTGACCGTCCTTAATGGAGATGCGTGTGTCCAAGAATGCAACCGATTCCGGAGAGTAGTCCATGGTGAGTCTGATGGTGGGATGGAACTTGTTGATGTCATCATATAGTTGTTTCAGTGATTGTTCGCCATGAGTCCAAAGGAAGAAAATGTCATCGATGTATCTAGTGTATAGCATCGGTTGAAGGTCCTGAGCGGTGAAGAAGTCTTGTTCGAACCTGTGCATGTAGATGTTGGCATATTGAGGTGCGAATTTGGTCCCCATGGCTGTTCCGTGTGTCTGGTTGTTGAAGGTGAAGACATTGTGGTCCAGGATGAAGCGGATGAGTTGTAAAATTGCATCTGGAAACTGGCAGTTGTCGGCGTTGAGTACTGAGGCCGTTGCAGCAATGCCATCATCGTGGGGGTGCTGGTGTAGAGTGCCGAGACATCCATTGTGACGAGGAGTGCTCCTGGTTCAACTGCTCCATGTGTGCTGAGTTTCTGTAGGAACTCCGTAGTGTCGCGACAAAAGCTGGGGATTGTTTGTACAATGGGTTTCAGGATGCCCTCGACATAGCCGGAGAGGTTCTTGCACAGGGTCCCATTGCCCGATACGATGGGACGGCCAGGTGTGTTTGCCTTGTGTATCTTTGGGAGGCAGTAGAGATCTCCAACGCGGGGAGTACGTAGGATGAGAGCACGGAGGGTGTTCTGAAGGTCCGGATCAAAGGTCTTGATCAGAGTGTTGAGTTGACGGGTGTGTTCTTTGGTCGGATCTGTGGGTAACTGTCTGTAGTGTTCCTCATTGTTCAGTTGTCGGTACACTTCTTTGCAGTAATCCATTCTGTTCAGTATAACGATGGCCCCTCCTTTGTCTGCTGGTTTGATGACAATGTTGCGGTTGGTCTTGAGAGCGCGGATGGCATTGCATTGTGCTTGGGTGATGTTCGGGGCTGTCTTGTCAGTGCTGCTGATGAATTTGGTGTTGACGCACCTCCTGATGGCTTGGGCATACAATGAGACAGCCAATGAACCAGAACAGCCGACAGAGAGATCCGCAGTGCATCCGAAGAGGAAAGAGTCGAATTGGACCCCTCCGGAAGGCCGCTGCCCTCGACTTGACATTGTCATCAAACCAGCAGACAAAGGAGCGGCCATCGTCATACTGAACAGAACGTATTACTGCAAAGAAGTGTACCGACAACTGAACAACGAGGAACACTACAGACAGTTACCCACAGATCCGACCAAAGAACATACCCGTCAACTCAACACTCTGATCAAGACGTCTGATCCCACGTACTCCCCGCATTGGAGATCTCTACTGCCTCCCGAAGATACAGAAGGCAAACACACCCGGCCGTCCCATCGTATCAGGCAATGGGACTCTGTGCGAGAACCTCTCCGGCTATGTCGAGGGCATCTGGAAACCCATTGTACAAAGAACCCCCAGCTTTTGTCGCGACACTACGGACTTCCAACAGAAACTCAGCACACATGGAGCAGTTGAACCAGGAGCGCTCCTCGTCACAATGGATGTCTCGACACTCTACATCAGCATCCCCCACGATGATGGCATTGCTGCAACTGCCTCAGTACTCAACGCCGACAACTGCCAGTTTCCAGATGCAATTTTACAACTCATCCGCTTCATCCTGGACCACAATATCTTCACCTTCAACAACCAGTTCTTCATCCAGACACACGGAACAGTCATGGGGACCACATTCGCACCTCAATATGCCAACATCTTCATGCACAGGTTCGAACAAGACTTCTTCACCGCACAGGACCTTCAACCAATGCTATACACTAGATACATCGATGACATTTTCTTCCTTTGGACCTCATGGCGAACAATCTCAGAAACAACTCTATGATGACATCAACAAGTTCCATCCCACCATCAGACTCACCATGGACGACTCTCTGGAATCGGTTGCATTCTTGGACACACGCATCTCCATTAAGGATGGTCACCTCAACAAGCCCACGGATAACCTCACGATGCTCCACTTCTCCAGCTTCCACCCTAAACACGTTAAAGAAGCCATCCCCTACGGACAAGCCCTCCGTATACACAGGATATGCTCGGATGAGGAGGATCGCAACAGACACCTCCAGACGATGAAAGATGCCCTCATAAGAACAGGATATGGCGCTTGACTCATCGATCGACAGTCCCGACGTGCCACAGCGAAAAACTGCAATGACCTCCTCAGAAGACAAACACGGGACACAGTGGACAAAGTACCCTTCGTCGTCCAGTACTTCCCCGGAGCAGAAAAGCTACGGCATCTCCTCCGGAGCCTTCAACATGTCATTGATGAAGATGAACATCTCGCCAAGGCCATCCCCACACCCCCACTTCTTGCCTTCAAACAACCGCACAACCTCAAACAGACCATTGTCCGCAGCAAACTACCGAGCCTTCAGGAGAACAGTGACCACGACACCACACAACCCTGCCACAGCAACCGCTGCAAGACGTGCCGGATCATCAACACGGATGCCATCATCTCACGTGAGAACACCATCCACCAGTTACACGGTACATACTCTTGCAACTCGGCCAACATTGTCGACCTGATACGCTGCAGGAAAGGATGTCCCGAGGCATGGTACATTGGGGAAACCATGCAGACGCTACGACAATGGATGAATGAACACCGCTCGACAATCACCAGGCAAGACTGTTCTCTTCCTGTTGGGGAGCACTTCAGCGGTCACGGGCATTCAGCCTCTGATATTCGGGTAAGCGTTCTCCAAGGCGGCCTTCACGACACACGACGGCGCAGAGTCGCTGAGCAGAGACTGATAGCCAGGTTCCGCACACTTGAGGATGGCCTCAACCGGGAACTTGGGTTCATGTCACACTATCTGTAACTCCCACAACTTGTCTGGACTTGCAAAGTCTCACTGGCTGTTCCGTCTGGAGACAATACACACCTCTTTAACCTGTGCTAATGCTCCCTCCACTCACACTGTCTGTACCGTTAAGACTTGATTAGCTGTAAAGACTCGCATTCCAATCATTATTCATTATTCTGTAAATTGAGTTTGTGTCTTTATATGCCCTGTTTGCTGTTTGTGAGCAGATCTCCCACTCACCTGACGAAGGAGCAGCTCTCCGAAAGCTAGTGGCGTTTGCTACCAAATAAACCTGTCGGACTTTAACCTGGCGTTGTGAGACTTCTTACTGTGTTTACCCCAATCCAACGCCGGCATCTCCACATCATAATTCGCAACATCCCATCAATGAGCAGAAAAGTACACCACAGCTGACAACAGAAGAATTGTATTTCAGAACATGTGCTCCAGTCAGGTATTAAAAGGAATAAAGGTGAACAGCCCTCAAGTTAGAATTCCATCTCCATATTTAATCTGCAAAGCAAAGGCATTAAGTGAGAAGGTAAGATAATAAAATAGGAACTGAATACAGACTTAAGGGTGTCTGCCTCATGTGTCTCTCTAGATGCAGGAAGTCTAAGTCTAAACCTGTTCTGCCATTCAATTTGATCACAGCTAATTCATACTTAAACTCTACTTACCCGCCTTTGCTCCATATCAACTCAACAAACCCCCCATCCCCACCCGCCCGCCCTCCTCAAATAATCCCTCAATTGAATTGCAGGAGAAGCAATAACTGTCTTTCTACCTCCTATTTCTGCACCGACTCCAAATGTAACCTCTCTGCTCTTGGCCTCCTGAATTGTTCCAATGAGACTCAATGTAAATTCAAAGAACAAAGAACAGTACAGCACAGGAAACAGGCCCTTCGGCCCTCCAAGCCTGTGCCGCTCATTGGTCCAACTAGACCATTCTTTTGTATCCCTCCATTCCCAGGCTGCTCATGTGACTATCCAGGTAAGTCTTAAACGATGCCAGCGTGTCTGCCTCCACCACCCTACTTGGCAGCGCATTCCAGGTCCCCACCACTCTCTGTGTATAAAACGTCCCTCTGATATCTGAGTTATACTTCGCCCCTTGAGCCCGTGACCCCTCATGATCGTCACCTCCGACCTGGGAAAAAGCTTCCCACTGTTCACCCTATCTATGCCCTTCATAATTTTGTACACCTCTATTAGGTCTCCCCTCATCCTCCGTCTTTCCAGGGAGAACAACCCCAGTTTACCCAATCTCTCCTCATAGCTAAGACCCTCCATACCAGGCAACATCCTGGTAAACCTTCTCTGCACTCTCTCCAACTCCTCCACGTCCTTCTGGTAGTGCGGCGACCAGAACACGACGCAGTGCTCCAAATGTGGCCTAACCAGCGTTCTATACAGCTGCAACACCAGCTTTTATACTCTATACCCCATCCTATAAAGGCAAGCATACCATATGCCTTCTTCACCACCTTCTCCACCTGTGCTGCCACCTTCAAGGATTTGTGGACTTGCACACCTAGCTCCCTCTGTGTTTCTATACTCTTGATGGCAGAGCCATCAAGAGTATAGGACTTCACCTTTTGATTATGAGTTCTACAATTTCAGATGATTGCCTGATTTTTTTTTTGGTTGGCAGCTGTTAGTAACTGTTTGACTATTTCCATTTACAACTCCTCTAGATAGGTCTTTTGTTTCTTTTCTTGTTCCATCACCATCTCCTTTTAACTTACATCATCATCCCACTTGTCATTTAATTTCTCCTGTCTTCTGCCCCTATCACAGATAGAAGTCTCACAACACCAGGTTAAAGTCCCACAGGTTTATTTGGCACTAGCTTTTGGAGTTTCAGGCTCCTTCATCAGGTGAGTGAGGACTTGTGTTCACAAACAGGTCATAGACAGACACAAACTCAATTTACAAGATAATGGTTGGAATGCGAGTCTTTACAGTTAATCAAGTCCTCATGTGTGCGGAACTTGGCTATCAATTTCTGCTCAGCGATTCTGCGTTGTCATGTGTCGTGAAGGCCACCTTGGAGAACGCTTACCCGAAGATCAGACGCCGAATGCCCGTGACTGCTGAAGTGTTCCCTGACTGGAAGGGAACACTCCTGCCTGATGATTGTCGAGCGATATTCATTCATTCATTGTTGGAGTGTCTTCAGCAGTCACGGGCATTCAGCCTCTGATCTTCGGGTAAGCGTTCTCCAAGGTGGCCTTCACGACACACGACAATGCAGAATCGCTGAGCAGAAACTGATAACCAAGTTCCGCACACATGAGGACGGCCTCAACCGGGATCTTGGGTTCATGTCACACTGTCTGTAACCCCCACGACTTGCCTGGGCTTGCAAAATCTCACTAACTGTCCTGGTTGGAAACAATACACATCTCTTTAACCTGTGCTTAATGCTCTCTCCATTCACATTGTCTGTACCTTTAAGACTTGATTACCTGTAAAGACTCGCATTCCAACCATTATTTTGTAAATTGAGTTTGTGTCTATACATGACCTGTTTGTGAACACAAGTCCTCACTCACCTGATGAAGGAAATTGAGACTCCGAAAGCTAGTGCCAAATAAACCTGTTGGACTTTAACCTGGTGTTGTGAGACTTCTTACTGTGCTTACCCCAGTCCAACATCATGCCTATCACAGATCACAGCCATCTCCACATCATGCCTATCACAGATCACAGGCCCTTGGTGCTCTCCCCATCCCTGCCTGCAGCCCTCTTCTCATGAAAGCCTTGCTCCCACATTACCTACCTGTGGCCTGGGTTTCTCTGCGATTCTGGGAATTCAGTGCCTGTCCTTCCAGCAGTCGTCATGATGTGGGGTGGTGTTGTTAAAACTCTTACTGCTTCCAGTAGTAGCCAGGGCCTCTCCAGTCACTCTGCTGAGCACAAGAGCTGCCGGCCACTGATTGCCCCTGGGGTCTTGATTCAAGGGGCTGGCCACACCACTGCCTGATTGGCTTGTGGTTCAGTGGGCCTTCCCAAAAAGAAGCAGCACAGGTCTCTCACTGGCTCTGCAGCTGGCAGGCAAGCTCCCTGATGCTTCCACACGATTCCACCCATAAACACAGACCTGCTGAGTATTTTCAGTATCTTCTGTTTTTTATTCTTACCCAGCATCTGCAGTATTTTGTTTAGCATTTGTTATACATTCCTAGATATTCATAAACCCAACAGTCCTGATCTTGGAAACTTTCTGTTAATCCAGCTTTCAGCTGGTTGCAGAGATCGACACCCCTTTTATAAAAAAGTGTGTGCTCACTCCTTTCCTACATGGTCTACCTCTAACTTTAAGATTATGTTATTTTGTTCTGGATTCCCCACCAGATGAAATAGTTTCTCTGGAGGATGGGAGGGCGGACAATGTGACAGGAGTTGAAAAATCAGGTGAAACGATGGAAGGAACATATGCTCCTGACTGACGTGGTGGGTCACCATTCCCACCAGAGGCTGAAGCCAAGCCATTTTGCAACCATTAGTGTGATGCAGATGAAGTCCCGTCCAA
Organism: Mustelus asterias; assembly: GCF_964213995.1. Lineage (NCBI taxonomy): Eukaryota > Metazoa > Chordata > Chondrichthyes > Carcharhiniformes > Triakidae > Mustelus > Mustelus asterias. The sequence goes on along the minus strand of NC_135817.1, from coordinate 20,170,439 downwards.
TTATCCAGGGGGACATCATGCCGGTCTGGAACACATCCAGAATAATTTAGCAAGGACGTGTCAGAACTCACCTGAAAGAAAGCCTGGGGCACCTTCAGAAAGGAAGATGGAAACCCACAGCAACCACGGAACCTCGAACACCGTGCCAGGTGCTGCAGTGGAGGGTGGGACATCCATGGATCCTCTTGCTGCAGGAGCTTCCAGGGTGTGGATTCATGCATTGCAGGTGGCCTGATGCATGAGATATTGTTGGACGACGATGGCCTTTGCTGGGTGTGGGGATTAGGTGGGAAGGAGAGAAATAAAGAGATGGATGGTTGTGGAGGCTGAGACGGGGGTGTGGAAGGTTAGGGTGGGAGGGAATAGAGAGAGCTGCTGCAGGGCCCGCGGAATGGCTCAGGTGGTTTATGGAGCCGGAAGGTGGGAAAAGTGGTGCTGGAGTGGGGCAGGGAGGGGAGGGTGGGATGGGGAGGTGTGCAGGAGTGGACGGATGTGAGTAGGAAGAAGGGAAAGGGGTTTAGAGGAGGGGAATGTGGTGTCAACTGATAAGTCCTGGAGGGCAAACTGAGGGAATTGTTGATAGGAAAGGGTAATGAGCACTAAAGGGGGTGACCAGTAGGGTGGGAGGGTGAGGGTCCTGCGATGACCAGTGAAAGGATGTTGAGGGTTGTTTTTGGAGGGGACACAGAAATAAAACCAGATTGTAGAGTCAGCAGGATGAGGGGAGACATGCCTATTGTTATGGGGGTGGGCTCCTCGGGAAGGTTGGGGACATGGACTTTCACCTGCACGGGACAAAGGGCGATGGGAGAGGGTTGTAGGGTGACAGTGGGGAGGTCAAAGGTCACACCAGGAGGGTGAGTCGCTGCGGGAAGTTGTAAGGCGATGGATTCTACCTGAAAATTCACAGGAACATTGGCTGCTCGCAACTATCTAGAGTCTCAAGCTGGAGATCTCAAGATGCTGTATGGGAGTTGGGTCAGTAGGGTTGGATGGAGTTTCAGATCAACTCAACTGGACAACTGAAGGGGAACCCTAGCACACAGCACTGACAATACTAATGTGTTTCACCAGGTGAGTGCGGGAAGGGCAAAGGGTGTGGGAGGCTGAGTCCTGGCAAAGATCCTTGCCTCCCTGCACATGCATGATTCTGGGTAACATAAATGCAGCCTGGGGTGTCTCCTTGAAGATGGGGGGCTGTTACGACTATGAACTGCAATTAAATCAGATCAGCCTTCATTAAAATCAAGTGTAGTCTGTTAGAAAAATGCACGAATGTTAACAAACATTGTGCACCCATGCAAACACATGTGAAATCATGACTTCTAACCTTTCATTCCATACCATTTCACCTAGATACTTCCCCGATATCAGCAGGGGCGGACGCAGTCTGCTGACCAGTGTTCCCTGTTGCCTTGGATGACTTTGGTGGGTGTATTCCAGAGACTTGAGGCCTGGTGGGCCCCAGCTTACTTTGGCTCTCCTACTATGGGTCAGCTGCTCCTTCTGCGGTCACAGAGGACAAAGCTGAAGACGTCATAGGCAAGAGGAATTCCAAAAGGCCAGACAGCTTCAGAGAATCTTGAGTGGAGTTCCCGAGGCGTCCAGCAGCCATTCCTCCTCTCTTTGGGTGCCTGAGGGCATCTGGAGGGAAGTTGAGTGCCTCGTCCCTCATTCGAATAGCCACAGCAAGATCTCACCCATGGCTATAGCAATGGTCTGCAGGCCTGTACATTTCTCCGACAGAAACTGAGTGTTCTGCTGGACAAGGTTCTCCATAATGATCCTTGTTCTCCCCATGGTGACCTTCATGCATGCACAGGACTGAACCACTTCATTAGTGAGCAGGTGGAAGGATTCCTCTGCCACACAGGGAATAAAACACCTCTGCCTGATGTCCCCCTGCCTCTCATCCCTCGCATTTCGTACAGTGCTGATCCCAAGGCCTTGTCATTCTACTCAGATGTCACAGATGCTGTTATCCCAGCAGTTCTCTGAGCACCAGTGAGCTTGGTTGACCCTGTCTTCTCCTGCTGTAGACATGTGTCTGTGCAGTGACCACCCAAATATGAGACCATCTAAATTGGACCTAGTACCCACCGAAGTTTGTGTTCCTGAGGTGCCCTGCCCAAATCTAAACCCAGGTGGGATCTGACTGAGACTCTATTCAGCTTCTTTGTATTCCAACTCACTTGAGATAAGGGGCAAACTGTCCATTAACCTTTTTGATTGTTTTTCTTAGCTGTGTACTATTGCATTTGTATGGTGCCTGTCATTCCCTTTCTGAGGGGAAGATTTGTACTGGGACATGCCTCCTCATCTTAGACTATTTCAGTTCTCATTTCAAATCATTCTGATGGCTGAGTTCCAAGTCCTGAATATTGGTTTGGAAAAATTGCTAATCCCCCACTGAGCAAAAACAATGAGGGGACAAACTGCCCTGGATTAAACTTTGTCTTTCTTGGATGTCAGTTTGCTGTGTCCTTGGGAGTATGTATGTTTGCTGCTGGCCTGCTAGGGAATATAGCTTTGGGAAGGACTTCAAAAAGTTCAAGGCACAAGGAGCCCATCAAGGGAGATTCCCACATATACTTAGTACGCACTATGGTGCCATTTAACAACCTAAATCAGGAACAAGACAAGGTAATTCAACCCACTGAGGTGTGTCTGACAATTAGATCATGTTCAATACTTATTCAGATCATTTCCCATTGCTTAACTTTGCCTTTACACTAAGCCAATACCGAGGCCTGCTGCCCGCTGAGGTTGGAATGCTCCACTAATGCTGTTGGAAACAACTCCCGTAAACTAATGAATAACGTGAAGTCCACACCGTATGAAACATTACGGAGTAAGTTAGCAAGCATTTTATCTCAGAGTTCAGGTTGTATTCATATTTCTGAACTGTAGAACCTCTTAGTTGATCCTGCTTATAGTAAACATTAAATTACAAACCCCTATTTTTCATTAAAACGTCGCTCAATTAACGAAAATCTAGGTCCAAATTTATAGATCCTAATCAGCAATGGATCTCCTCAAGATTCAGTGAAAACCAGGAATATTGACGAGTCAGTCTTACACTCAGTGAATTTCTCATTTAATTTTGCTCAGTTATGGAAATAGCACCTTTTCAGATCACCGTTGTTATTTTGGTAGTTGGCTACAAATCTGGTTCTCGGCCGTTACAGTTGTGGCATACAATAAATTCTAATTCAGCAAGCCAGTAAAAATGTCACAATCAAGGAATGGTGTGCAGTCCTAATGTCCACCAATCTCCGGAGGCATTGGAAGCCATCTCCACTTTGCCAGATTTTCCATGCTTCAGTGTCCCATTCTTGCCTGCCCCCTCCCCCCACCCTTACGTATTTCGCTGTAAACATTCACACGTCCTGTACGTCTCATTGGTTAGCCAGGAGCTCAGTTAGTAGTATTCCCACTTCTTAATCAGAAAGTTATGTGTTCAAAACCCATTACAAAGGCTTGAGCCCAAAGGTCTAAGCTGACAATACTGATGAATGCTGTACTTGTGGGAGAGAATGGCCAGCACGCCCCGCCGCCGCTACAAGCAAGGCCAGTGAATTTGGCACTCGGCCAAATCTCCATTCACTGCAGCGGGACCAGAGAATTCTGTCGGCGTGAACAACCGGAAAATTCCAACCAACGTCTTTTGGATCAGATGTTAAACAGAGGCCGGCCTGCTCTCTCAGGGAGATGTAAAAGGTCCCATGAACTATTTTGAAAAAGTACAGTAAAGTTGTCCCCAGTGACCGAGCCAACAATTTTCCCTCATACAATGTCACTAAAATAAGTTATCTGGTTATTAACTTGTGATGTTCGCTGGATCTTGCTGTGCACATGTTGGCCTTTCCTACATTGCAACAGTTACTGCAGTTCAAAAGTAGTTCTCCGGCTGTAAAATGCTTTTTGGTATTTTGTAAGTCTTTATTTCAGGTGACCTTTCATTTCTGCACTTTCTCTGACTATTGTCTTCATGGGCCGAGTTTTTCCCATCTTGAGTTGGAATGGAACTGAGGCTGAGTGATTAAGAAAAAGTGTTGGCAGCTGCGTGCTGGTCTGTCACCTCTGTTCCTGACTCTGTTCACTTTTCCAAAGAGGAGGAGAGGTGTGCAGGAACTGAGTTTCCCACCCTATTAATTGGGCATATTGAGGTAATTCGGTAGCTTGTTCAGAGCTTGCCATCTGATGTCCTGAGATTTTCATGGGGGCGGTGGCTGTAACTCTGTGAAGCTGTGAAGGCAGTAAGAGTTTTAACTCTTACTGTGTTTACCCCAGTCCAACACCGACATCTCCACATCAAGCTGTGAAGGAACAGAGTGGCAGCACGGTAACAATCTTTGTTGATGGAAGGAAAAAATGCAAGATTGGCCAAAAAAAACTGCTGAGCAGCAATTCAATTTTAATAAACCAACCTTTCCCTATCCAGTACTGGGTCCTAGCCCTTCACTTGCCGTGCTCATTTTGAAGATGAGGATCCTCTCCCTATTTTTAAGACCAAGCATACACTGCAATGGCATGTAAGCCACTTCCCTGGTGTCCATCCTCTCCTGTCTCTCCCCACCTCCAGCCACTAATTGAACAGAGACCCTTCTCTAGAGTCATTAAGAGTCTGACCACATGAAATTCCTTTTTGATTTGATTTGATTTATGATTATCACATGTATTAATATACAGTGAAAAGTATTGTTCCTTGCACGCTATATAGACAAGGCATACCATTCATAGAGAAGGAAAGGAGAGATGAAGAATGTAGTGTTATAGTCATAGCTAGGGTGTAGAGAAAGATCAACTTAGTGCAAGGTAGGTCCATTCAAAGTCTGTTGGCAGCAGGGAAGAAGCTGTTCTTGAGTCTGTTGGTACGAGACCTCAGACTTTTGTATCTTTTTCCCGACAGAAGAGAGTATGTCTGGGGTTCGTGGGGTCCTTGGTTATGCTGGCTGCTTTTCTGAGACAGTGTCAGACAGTGTCAATGGGTAGGAGGCTGGTTTGCGTGATAGACTGGGCTTCATTCACTTTATAGTTTTTGCAGTCTTGGGCAGAGCAGGAGCCATACCTAGCTGTGATACAACCAGAAAGAATGCTTTCTATGGTGCACCTGTAAAAGTTGGTGAGAGTCATAGCTGTCATGCCAAATTTCCTTAGTCTTCTGACATAGAGGCGTTGGTAGGTTTTCTTAACTATAGTGTTGGCATGGGATCCTGGCAGGCTAAGAGCAGTGGCAGGATCATGAGCCAGGATTAGTCCCACCACCTAATTTCCATCTCGAATGGGAAATTCCAGACCCCCTATTGTCTTACACCAGTTTCACTTTGGTCACTGAATCACATTCCATCTTCCACCTTTTCCTTTTCTCTCCACCCTCTTGATTTGTGTTCCTCCCTAAAATGTTAATTTGTCATATCTTCCAATTTTCCAATGTTCTGTTTTGTGTTTCAGATGTTCAGCATCTGTAGTAATTGTTTTTTCATTTTCACAATTATATCCTTCTTTCGAAAGTAATTATCTATATTCTTGTGGATATTATCATGATTTTTCTTCTCCGTTTCATCGAAAGCTGTTGGTTGGTATAGTGAGACTCTGAATATGTTGAAAATTGTCATGGAGCGAAATGCAAGTCACCAGCATAATTATACTATGTACTCCTGAAATTCCCGCAGTGGTATAGCAAGTTACACTGACTTATATCCACATATTTCCCCCCGATCTTTCTTGTCAATCTCATTAATAGAAGCTGGAACATCAAGATCTGTTGTTAACAATTGGGGCCTGAGGAATGTGTGGAACCTGCTTTTTCAAGTCCAATTTTCTTTTTGGAAATTAAAGTTTGAAGCCATCAAGTCATTAGTTATGCACATTAGGCACAGCATGTCTGAAAAAAAATCCAATTGTGGAAGCATTTCAATTTTCAATGTGCCTGCTTCTGATGCCGTTGTGCTTTCATTTCAGTAAAACGCAAAATACAGTGCAGGTCTCGATGATCATTACTGCAAAAATTACTTCAAAAGGTAAAACACCTGCAATTTGATTTTCCTGTCCTGTTGTGCTGCAAATTTTAAGGTGTAAATTTACAGCCCTGTCAGAACAGGCTGAGGAACAGCCTTTTCTGGAACTGACACAGATTCTGGAAGGGCCTTCCCCAAAGCTCAGTATGGCATTGCCACCGGTGACACTGTTATCCAGTACTGATCCGTTCCACGGTCTTCTCTGCAAAGCAGTCAACCTATTTTCATTTGCAATAAACATTCAACAGCAGATTGAATCAGAAACCCAATGTCACTGAGTACTCCCAGCTGAGTACCGCATGTCCTTACACATGTGCGAATTTAGTCATGAAAATCTGGAACACTCTTTCCTTCAAAAGGCCTTTGATGTTGGGTCAAGTGATAGTTTCAAGACTGTGACCAAGGGAGGAATTTTATGGCTGCTCACTGGGCACGTTTGAGGCCCAGAGACATCAGATGGGTGACTAGCCCACCACCATACAGCCTGAACTGTTTTCCATAACATGGTGGGTGGGTAAGGCATCAGCCAGCTAGCCTGCCCTTAGGTCTATTGAGGCCTTTAACTGGCTGCCATGATATGGTGGACGATGGAAGGTAGAAGAAAGAGACCAATCTTCTTTTTCACCAACCTGGATTAGGTGGCATGCCTTATGAGGATAGGCTGAGGGAGCTCGGTCTTTTCTCCTTGGAGAGACGAAGGATGAGAGGAGACCTAATAGAGGTATATAAGATGTTGAGAGGCATAGATCGGGTGGACTCTCGAAGGCTTTTTCCCAGGGTGGAAATGTCTGCTACGAGAGGACACGGACTTAGGGTGCTGGGGGGTAGGTACAGGGGAGATGTTAGGGGTAAGTTTTTCACACAGAGGATGGTGGGCGAGTGGAATCGGCTGCCATCAGTGGTGGTGGAGGCGAACACAATAGGGTCTTTTAAGAGACTCCTGGATGAGTACATGGAGCGTAATAGGATGGAGGGTTATAGGTAGGTCTAGAAGGTAGGGGTGTGTTCGGCACAGCTTGTGGGCCGAAGGGCCTGTTTGTGCTGTAGTTTTTCTATGTTTCTATGATGAGAAAGGAAAGTGGGGGAGAGGGTCACAGCTGTGTCCTCAGTGCATTCCCCTTCTCTAGGATCACCGAAAACACCCCCCCCCCCCCCTCCCTCCCCATGCCGCCCTTACCCCCACAAAAAGCTTGACTTACCTTAGTCTGGCATCCGTGACACTTCTTCTCGGAGGCTTGCTTGTAGTCCCAGCCGCAGCCACTACTTTCTTCCGGCACTGCTGGGAGTACTCAGTGAACAGGACTTCCTTTTCCTGAGGGGCAGAAGTCCCACATTCATCTTGTTAAAGCTGCCCCCAGCGTATTATCACTGTAGGGGCAGCCTTTTTTTTATGTCAGTCGGTTCTGAGGGATGAGTGGTGGGTGCAAAAATCCATTTGTAAATGTAAAATCCAGCCCCATATTTGATAACAGGCTGAGATTAAAATATCAGTAGACTCAGGCACTGATGGCCCCTGCCTACATCTGGACCTCTGCCAAAGTGCGTTCTGGAGTAGCTAATTCTGATGACTGGAATCCATGAAGCATAGTAGTTTTGTGAAAGTTCTGATCTTTTCTTTCTAATGAAAGCTTTGTGTTGTAAGCTCGTACAGCTTACTATGAGACCTATAACTTGAACAGTATGCTGTACGTTTCAAACCGCTGATTGATACAAGAAAAAAATGAATTAAATAACCTTGAATATCTTGTTTATCTTTTATGCACTGTACATTTTTAATGGATGCCCAAGTAAATCAGATCAAGTCTGTTCACATAGCACGGCTCCTAGATATTGGGGCACTGGTGGAAATTGTGACTATAATGATAATGATGTAACCTCCATAAACTTCAGCTCATCCAGGACTCTTCTTCCCATATGTTAATTCACACCAAGTCCCATTTACCCATCATCTTTGTGCTTGCTGACTCACATTGGCTGCCAGTTTAGCAATACCTCCATTTTAAAATTTTCATCCTTGTGTTCAATTTGCTCTACAGTCTCATCCTCCCCTATTTCCGTAACTTCCCCCAGCCCTACAAACAACTGAAAAATCTGCATCCCTTCAAACGCTGGCTTTTTAAGTACTCCCTACTTGCTTTGCCTCACATTGACCATGGTGTCTCTGGGCTTGAATGGCTAAATTTTCCATGAAACCTTTCCGCACTTGTCCGAGTGTTTTCTTATGTGGTTCAGTGTCAGTTTTTTTGAGAGCTGTCCAGTGAAGCACTGGGGGCATTCTACTACTAAAAACCTTATAAGATTGCAAATTGCTGTTGTAAACCTTTTTCCCGTGAGTACAAGTCTAAGAGGGTTATATTGGATAGACCCCAAAAATGGTCGCAGGGCTTGCAATGCAGAATTACCCCCATTCAATATTAGAAAGACCAAAACCATCATCACTGACAGTGCCACAAACTCCATTGCCTTGCACTAACTCGATTCCCCTCACTGCCAACTCAGGTTAAGTTGGTTGTGATTTGGCATCATATTCAACCTCACCTGAGTTTGACAGCCCCTTTCCTTTCCATCACCAATGCCACTTACTTCGATCTCTGCAATGTTACCCACCTTGACCTCTGCTGATGAAATCTTTAGACATGATTTTGTTAGCTGAAGGCTTGACTACTTTAATGCGCTCCTCACGGGACTCCCAAAGTCCATTCTCCATTTTGTTGAGGTTTTGTGCATGTATCCCGTCATGCACTAACTCCCACTTATTCAACATGCCTGCCCCTTCATTGGCTCACTGCACCCCAGCACTTTCCATTCAAACTCTTTGCCCTTCATCTATAAATTCCGCCATAATCTTGCTCCCCACTGTTACTGCAATCCTCTTCTGAACACTCGTTACTCTGACACCCCTCATACTGGAGGCAGAGTCTTTAGGTGTCTTGGTCCTCATATCTGGAAATCTTCACACACTCCATCTTTTCAAAACCCATTCTTCTGCCAAGCTCTTTGTTATCTTTCTTAATCTCTTGCATCCTGCTCCAGTATCAGTTTTCCTAGCATTTAATCTTGGGTTGTTTCTTTTTGTTAATGGCACTATGTAAATCCAGTTGTTACTTAACGTGGTTCAAAATTCTCTTAAGGTGCAAATAAATTTTTTGTTGTCCTTTGCTCAAAACGTTATCCTTGGCAATTTAGATGAATTAAGATGAATGCATTTTCCTCAACATTCCACAGCGAGCATGTATATTTGCTTAAGATTTGTTTGTTTTTTCCTCCTCCTCTTCAAAACCTTTCTTTTATCTTTTGTTTACATCACCATAAAACATGTTAGTCTCACTTCACATGGAGTATTTATGGATCTTCTTGAAAAAAACTGAACGCCCAAATTTTCCCACAGTGATCGCTCCGATTATCGATGATCATTCACAAAAGCCACGGTTGGAATGACTCACTGACTCCGTCTGCACCTACTCCCATTAAAGTTCTTCCTGATCATCCCCATTCATGCAATCATGAGCCCCGCAAATAAAAATCCCCCAAAATTTTTTTCTTTGATGTTTGTTTTCTATTCTAAATGTCATGTGACATTGGTTCTTGTGATCCACTCTGAATATTGTAGCTTCACAGGAAGGGTGGTAATTAATGGAGGTGATGGGTCTTGCCCGCTGACTGCGGAACTGGCGCGAGCCCCACGTTGCCTCTTTCGGAATGGCTTGTCATATTAAGTGCCACTCAGGCACTTAACTGAGCAGTGCCGAGCCTTCCCTGTGATCAAAGAGCCCGGGGCAGAGGCTATGCCCACCAAGAGTTGTCGGTCAATGAGAGACTGGCAGTTCCATTGAATGGCAGCACCAATGGACTGGTGATGAATAGCCCATTCACTCACCCAAAATGCTGTATCATCAGCGGATCCCTGACCACTGTTGAGTGTTGGTATGTTGGGGATTGAGGAAATTGGTAGGAAGGTTTGGTTCAGTGGCGATGGAAGGTGGTGGGCTCAAGTGAGGGGAGATTTAGAAAGTTAAAGGGAAAGGACAAGGCAATAGTGCAGGGTAGCAATGTGGATAAAGGTAACCAGAGTGTGACAGGAAAGGACAGACAGAGTGTACAATTATAAGAGTGCAAATGTGTTCAGATTAGGAGGTTACAAGGAAGTTAGACAAAGGAGAACCAGTGGATATGATTTATTTAGATTTCCAAAAGGTCTTTGACATGGTGCCGCATAGGAGACTGTTAAATAAGTTAAGAGCCCATAGTGTTAAGGGTAAGATCCTGGCATGGATAGAGGATTGGCTGACTGGCAGAAGGCAGAGAATGGGAATAAAGGTGTCTTTTTCAGGATGGCAGCCAGTGAGTAGTGACTAGCCTCAGGGGTCGGTGCTGGGACCACAACTTTTCACAATATACATTAACGATTTGGAAGAAGGAATTGAAGGCACTGTTGCTAAGTTTGCAGATGATACAAAGATATGTAGAGGGACAGGTAGTATTGAGGAAGCAGGGGGGGCAGCAGAGGACTTGGACAGGTTAGGAGAGTGGGCAAAGAAGTGACAGATGGAATACAATGTGGAAAAGTGTGAGGTTATGCACTTTGGAAGGAGGAATGAAGACATAGACTATTTTCTAAATGGGGAAATGCTTAGGAAATCAGAAACACAAAGGGACTTGGGAGTCCTTGTTCAAGAGTCTCTTAAGGTTACTGTGCAGGTTCAGTCAGCGGTTAGGAAAGCAAATGCAATGTTAGCATTCATGTCAAGTGGGCTAGAGCAGGGGTGTGCTTCTGAGGCTGTATAAGGCTCTGTCCAGACCCCATTTGGAGTATTGTGAGCAGTTTTGGGCTCTGTATCTAAGAAAGGATGTATTGGCTTTATAAAGGGTCCAGAGGAGATTCACTGATTCCTGGAATGAAGAGCTTGTCTACATTGGAGTTTAGAAGGATGAGGGGGGATCTTATTGAAACTTGCAGGATACTGCGAGGCCTGGATAGAGTGGACATGGAAAGGATGTTTCCACTAGTAGGAAAAACTAGAACCAGAGGGCACAACCTCAGGCTAAAAGGACGATCCTTTAAAACAGAGATGAGGAGGAATTTCTTCAGCCAGAGAGTGGTGAATCTGTGGAACTATTTGTTGCAGAAGGCTGTGGAGGCCAGTGTCTTTAAGACAGAGATAGATAGGTTCTTGACTAATAAGGGGATCAGGGGTTATGGGGAAAAGGCAGGAGAATGGGGATGAGAGAAATATCAGCAAAGATTGAATGGCGGAGCAGACTCGATGGGCCAAGTGGCCTAATTCTGCTCCTATGTCTTATGGTCTTATGAAAGGTGGCTTTAAGCTAACAAGAGAGAGAACATAAGAACATAAGAAATAGGAGCAGGAGTAGGCCATCTGGCCCTTCGAGCCTGCCCCACCATTCAACAAGATCATGGCTGATCTGAAGCGAATCAGTTCCACTTACCCACCTGCTCCCCATATCCCCTAATTCCCTTATCGATCAGAAAACTATCTACCCGTGATTTAAACATATTCAATGAGGAAGCCTCCACCACTTCAATGGGCAGAGAATTCCAGAGATTCACTACCCTCTGAGGGAAGAAGTTCCCCCTCAACTCTGTTCTGAACCGGCCCCCCCTTATTTTGAGGCTGTGCCCTCTAGTTCTGGTTTCCCTTCTAAGTGGAAAGAATCTCTCCACCTCTACCCTATCCAGCCCCTTCATTATCTTATATGTCTCTATAAGATCGCCCCTCATCCTTCTAAACTCCAACGAGTACAGACCCAATCTGTTTAATCTCTCCTCATAAGCTACACCCCTCATCTCCGGTATCAACCTGGTGAACCTTCACTGCACTCCCTCCAAGGCCAATATATCCTTTCGCAAATAAGGGGACTAAAACTGCACACAGTACTCCAGTTGCGGCCTCACCAGTGCCTTGTACAGTTGCAGCAAGACCTCCCTGCTTTTATATTCTATCCCCCTCGCGATAAAGGCCAACATTCCATTCGCCTTCTTGATCACCTGCTGCACCTGCAGACTGAGTTTTTGCGATTCGTGCACAAGGACCCCCAGGTCCCTCTGCACAGTCGCACGATGTAATTTTTCTCCATTTAAATAATATTCCAATTTACTATTATTTCTTCCAAAGTGGATAACCTCACATTTGCTAACGTTATATTCCATCTGCCAGATCCTTGCCCACTCGCTCAGCCTATCCAAATCTCTCTGCAGACTTTCCGCGTCCTCCACGCAATTCGCTTTCCCACTCACCTTCGTGTCATTAGCAAACTTGAATACCCTAGATTCAGTCCCCTCCTCCAGATCATCTATGTAAATGGTAAACAATTGAGGCCCCAGCACCGATCCCTGCGGCACGCCACTGGTCACCAACTGCCAACTAGAAAAGCACCCATTTATCCCAACTCTCTGCTTCCTGTTAGATAGCCAATCCCCAATCCACGCCAACACCTTACCCCTAACTCTGTGTACCCCAATCTTCTGCAGCAACCTTTTGTGAGGCACCTTATCGAACGCCTTCTGGAAATCTAAAAACACCACATCCACCGGTTCCCCTCTGTCAACCGCACTAGTGACAGCTTCATAAAAGTCCAGTAGATTCGTCAAACACGACTTTCCCTTCATGAATCCATGCTGCGTCTGCTTGATCGAACCATTCTTATTCAGGTGCTCTGTTATTTCCTCTTTAATAATAGACTCTAGCATCTTCCCAACTACGGATGTTAAGCTAACCGGCCTGTAGTTACCCGCCTTTTGTCTACTTCCTTTTTTAAACAGCGGCGTAACAGTAGCTGTTTTCCAGTCAGCCGGCACTACCCCAGAGTCCAGCGAATTTTGATAAATTACTACTAACGCATCTGCTATTACCTCAGCCATTTCTTTCAGTACCCTGGGATGCATTCCATCCGGGCCCGGGGACTTGTCTACCTTCAGTCCTATTAGTCTACCAAGCACCACCTCCTTAGTAACAGTAATTGTATTAAGGACCTCCCCTCCCACCAACTCTCGATCTCTAATATTCGGCAAACTATTTGTGTCTTCCACCGTGAAGAGAGGAGGGTTTATTGAAGGAAGATTTGGAAGTTCAAAGATACCAGTTAAGGCAATAGGAAGGCATACCAATGTAGGTAAAGACAAACTGTGAATTATAATAGTTCATCAGAGAGTAATGGTATAGCATGGTATAGCAGTAAAAAGAATAAAATTCAAAAATTATGTTATCTGAATATATGGAACACCTGCATTAGGATAAATGGACGAATGTTACAAATAAAGATAAACTGTTGAGATCTAATCACCATATAGACTTGGTTACAAGTTGACTAAGGTTGAGAAATAAATATTTCTGTGTATGCAACATTTTGAAAAGACAGGCTGATTGGAATTGAAGGAGGGATAACCCTGATAACAAAGGACAACAGAAGGACATGAGTGAGAAAGGACGGCTCAGAAAATCAGGAAGTAGAATCACTATGAGTGGCAATTAAGAATAATAAGGGTAAGAAGTGCTGGTGGGTGTAGTTTAGACCCATTCCTCCACACTCGCCCCCCCCCCACCTCCCCCCAAACCATAGTTGTTGCCTTAGACAGAACATCAAACAATAAATTATTGGAGCTTCTAACAAATTGTAAAATTGTAGTAATTGTGGGGGACATCAATCTTCATGTACACTGCACACCCAAAGATGTGCAGGTGAGGTTGATTGGCCATGCTAAAAATTGCCCTTTAGAGTCCTGAGATGCGTAGGTTAGAGGGATTAGTGGGTAAATATGTTGGGATATGGGGGTAGGGCCTGGGTGGGATTGTGGTCGGTGCAGACTCGATGGGCCAAATGCAATAAAATGGAATTGCGGAAATAGTCATAATCCATCACCCTTTATCTCACCATTGTCTTGCTCTGTTTTAACAATATCATCGGTAAACCAAAGGCGATCCATTGATGTTTGAGGCTGGGAGATTGTGCTGTTGCTGAAACTCCCAGAATAACATTTTTAGCTGCGCTCCCCCACCCCTCCCCCCACTCCCGCCCCCACCCACCCACACACACACACACACACACAATGTTGGACATATTTTTTCAATTTCTTTCTGCCCAATTAGTTTTCTGGATTTCTTCCATCATGAAAGCATATGTTTCTTTTGATTAAAACAATGCGCCAACACTGTAGTGCACTGACTATAAAATGTTTTTCTAAACTCTGCTCCATGTGTTCTACAAACATTGTTTGGATGAATCTCTCGATAAAGTCTCTGACATCTCTCTGGAGACCCGTAAAATAATGTACTAACTAGGTACTGATACAGTGGATTCCCCTCCCCTTACAATCTGTCCTCTCCTCTCACTGCTTATTCCAATTCCTCTTTTGACATAGCCATCAATCCTTCTCCTTCTGTTCCCATCCAAAAGCCTTGCAATCTGCTCGCTCTCCACCCTCTGCATTTTCCCACTCCACTCCATTCACTGTGTGTTCTAACCACTCCTGTGCATTCTGTTCCCTCCCTTGCATTACAGATCAATAATGTGGAGCGGTAGCACAAAAAGCAGGAGTAGCCAGGGAGTGCCCAGTTGTATTCTGATTTGTGTCAGTGAATGGTGAGCCATTGCTCAGAATATGTCAGTTTATTGGTTCTTGACTGAGACAACAGAAAGGTCAATTGTAGCAAATTCCTCAAAATAATTATTTTATTCTGATCTATCTTTTAAAATTATGCAGAACATTTTGATGATTTAATATTTCCTCAATCACTTTTGAGATTCAAATGTACATTTGCACATTCCATCATGTGCAGTTTTTTTTGGCAAATGGGATTTTTTTTGTCTCAAGACAAAAGCTTTTGATTTCTCTAACATCTTGAACAGTTTGTTCGCTTTTCCTACCATGGGTGTAGTAAGCATAAGCTTGGAAAGCATGAGTGCGCAAGAGAAACACATTGTACTGGAAAAGGCTTGAGGCTTCTTAGAGTGACTGCTAAAAATAGCAACACCAATAAACAGAATGGTTGAATTATTTTACTGTGTGTTTCCTGGGCTGGGATTCAATTAATCATTGAAAACAACAACATAAGAACCTATGACTTTGGTGTAGGAGTAGGCCATTCAGCCCTTCCAGCCTGCTCCATCATCTTGACCCCACCCTTATAACCCTCAAGTCCCTTGTCTATCCAACTCTGCTTTGACTAAATCAATGACCCAGTCTCCGCTGCTTTCTGGGGAAGAGTCTTCTACAGACTAACAACCCTTTGGGAGAAAAATATTCTCATCGATGTCTTAAAGGGTAGATCATTTATTCTTAAACTGTGTTCCTTGATTCCAGAAGTAGAATCATCCTCCCTGTATCTACCATAATCCAAACATCTTGCAATTAGTACAGTGCCCAGAATCATCAGTGGTTAGCACTGCTGCATCACAGCACCAGGAACCCAGGTTCGATTCAATCTTTGGGTCACTGTCTGTGTGGAGTTTGCACGTTCTCCTCATGTCTGTGTGGGTTTCCTCTAGGTGTTCTGGTTTCCTCCCACAGTCCAAAGATGTGCAGGTTAGGTGGACTGGTCATGCTAAATTGCAACTTAGTGTCCAAAGATGTGTAGTTTAGGTGGATCAGCCGTGGTGAATGCACGGGGTTGTGGGGAATAAGGTTATAAGTATATAAAAATTAGGTCCCAGTTTTTTTCTTCTACCATTTCGCTATTAAAATAGAGCACTGACTAATGATCAACAGTCAGAAAAACTGTCACGGATTATTTAGTCTTCCATCTCACTTTGTAGGATCTCATTGTGTACAGATTGACTGCTTTCTCTACATTTTGTCATGAATGTGCCTATTAACAAGCAATATCATGAATGTAACAATGCTAACAGTCAGAAGCCACCAGCATTTCAAAAGGCAGTTCACAGGATGTGAGTCTCCAGGAATGAGATTATCAGGCTGTACACAGACCAGAAGAATACATAGTCATGTTAATAGAAAACACTTCAGTTAGACGAGTGAACCATCAATGGGAGGCATAAATACTGTGGGAGGGAAATAAAACGAGTCGAGCCTTGGAGACCATGTCAAACTTCAAGGAAAGCTTTTATTCCACATGTATGAGGGAGAGCTGAACTCGGGCCTGAAATCTCAGGTTGCCTGTAAGTCCTCTCTGCCCCTGGTAGATTTGGTTAATATATTGTTTTGAGTCTCAGAGGTTTACATTAGCATATTAATTCCTCGAGTTGGATACAAAATGGCTCTTTTAGTCTTGTTATGCAGATTGCATTGTTCAGTACAACTTTGCTAATCAGTTTCTTGGGCAGTTCTGTTTACCCGATTATAATGTCAAAGCGTTGTATTTGCCCAACCGATTTGTACTGATGTATTAATCATTATTCCCCTCTGCTAGATGATCATGTTTTATGGAAGACTGTACCCTCCCGAGACTATTTGGAGCCTGGCTGTCTAACTCTAAGCTGGCCTTTACTTATAGATCTATTGAAGTGGATGTTGTTTGGGAAGAGAGAAGTTCTGAAAGAGTTCAGATCTCTTAAAGATACTTTGGATCAAAAAGGCTAAGTTCTACATAAACTATATGTGTGTGCTTAGTAGTTCCTAAATGTAACTGTCTTCAATCATTTAAAGTCCTGTTCATTTACATGTGTCTTTTCTTATTGTAATAAGTAGTCTTTAAAAAGTGTTATATTGTGACTTGGCTGATTACTTTCTCACTGGCGCTTCCATGCTCGCACTATTCCTGTAAACACAATTATACACTGCCACAAACTGGTGTTCTGAGTTCGGATACCCTCACAGCCAACATCAGCGGGATTCTTGACAGAAAATTGGGGCCTCGAGTGTAAGATCCTAAAAAGCTTAATTCCTTGGGTGTAGGAGGTATTTGACTTTGAACATACTGAGAGTGAGGACCATGTGTAACCAAGCGAAAACGTGTTATTTAAAATGAGAAGGCTGTAAAATGGTTCTTGAGGTAGTTCGATCTTTTCTGGAAGTAGATAATCTAACCGTAGCAAGTTTTAAAAATTGTGCCAAAAACCAAATTGATGGAATTGGCATATAAATTGAAAGCAGCTTTATCTGCAGGGGCTAAGAAAGTTGAGATAATTGAAAGCCTCACAACGCATTTAAATATACAAAAGGGCCAGACCCGGGTCGGAATTCTCCGGTCACGCTTGGCTAAAAGTCAGAAATTCATGCCCGACTGTCAATGGAGCTTCACATTGTCCGCAACCCACCCGCTGCAATTGCAGTGGCGGGAAGGGGGGCAGAATTCCGGCCCCCATTTTTCGAGAACTAGCTAAGCTTCAAGTAGGAAGAGACATAACAATTAAAAAGATGCAGGAAAGAGAGAGGGGAAGAGAAGAGCCAAAAGGAAGTGGAAATGCAGAAGAAGTTAGCAATGGAAGAAAAGGAGAAAGAGAATGGCAGCAGGCACAGAGCTGAATGAGGAAGAAAAGTGATTCTAGATAGGGAACCCATGGGAAAATGTTCGGATATGTATGAGCTCTCCTGAATTTTAATGAAAACGAAGTCAAAACATTGTTTGTGCTTTTGAAAAATTAGCTTGACAGATGAGATGGGCACAAGACATTTCGGCCCGACTCATACAGACCAAACTTGTAGGTAGGGCCAGTGAAGTATATGGGGCGATTCTCCCATCCCACTGTGCTGCTTTTGTAGCACAGCGGGCCGGAGGGCTCGAGCGGAAACCGTTTCATGTGCTTCCCGCTGGGTGCCATGGCCTCTGTTCGCCCCCCAGCGCCGGATTTCCAGTGCCATCAGCTGCATGCCAGAAATTGGCGTGGAGCTGCCTAATGTATTCAGCAGCTCATTTGAATATGATTTAAATGCACTTGTGGGTAGCTGGCGGCTCGACCCCGCTGGAATGAAGGGGGGGCAATCAAGGCCCCCCAAGAGGGTCGGGCCCCGGGAGGGGGTGTCCTCTGGGCAATGCAATTTTGGCAGTGCAAGCCTGGGCCCCTGAAACTGCCCAATGTTTGGGGGGAGGGGGGGGGGGGACTGCAAAGGGGCAAAAGAACAAACAAAGAACAAAGAACAGTACAGCACAGGAAACAGGCCTTCGGCCCTCCAAGTCTGTGCCGCCCATTGGTCCAACTAGATCATTCGTTTGTATCCCTCCATTCCCAGGCTGCTCATGTGACTATCCAGGTAAGTCTTAAACGATGCCAGCGTGCCTGCCTCCACCACCCTACTTGGCAGCGCATTCCAGGCCCCCACCACTCTCTGTGTAAAAAACGTCCCTCTGATATCTGAGTTATACTTCGCCCCTCTCACCTTGAGCCCGTGACCCCTCGTGATCGTCACCTCCGACCTGGGAAAAAGCTTCCCACTGTTCACCCTATCTATACCCTTCATAATTTTGTACACCTCTATTAGGTCTCCCCTCATTCTCCGTCTTTCCAGGGAGAACAACCCCAGTTTACCCAATCTCTCCTCATAGCTAAGACCCTCCATACCAGGCAACATCCTGGTAAACCTTCTCTGCACTCTCTCCAAAGCCTCCATGTCCTTCTGGTAGTGCGACGACCAGAACTGGACGCAGTTCTCCAAATGTGGCCGAACCAGCGTTCTATACAGCTGCATCATCAGACTCCAGCTTTTATACTCTATACCCCGTCCTATAAAGGCAAGCATACCATATGCCTTCTTCACCACCTTCTCCACCTGTGCTGCCACCTTCAAGGATTTGTGGACTTGCACACCTAGGTCCCTCTGTGTTTCTATACTCTTGATGGCTCTGCCATTTATTGTATAACTCTCCCCTACATTAGTTCTTCCAAAATGCATCACTTCGCATTTATCTGGATTAAATTCCATCTGCCATTTCTCCACCCAATTTTCCAGCCTATCTATATCCTGCTGTATTGTCCGACAATGTTCATCGCTATCCGCAAGTCCAGCCATCTTCGTGTCATCTGCAAACTTGCTGATAACACCAGTTACACATTCTTCCAAATCATTTATATATATCACAAATAGCAGAGGTCCCAGTACAGAGCCCTGCGGAACACCACTGGTCACAGACCTCCAGCCGGAAAAAGACCCTTCGACTGTTACCCTCTGTCTCCTGTGGCCAAGCCAGTTTTCTACCCATCTAGCCACCTCTCCTTGTATCCCATGAACCTTAACCTTCTTAACCAACCTGTCATGAGGGACTGTGTCAAATGCCTTACTGAAATCCATATCGACGACATCCACGGCCCTTCCTTCGTCAACCATTTTTGTCACTTCCTCAAAAAACCCCACCAAATTTGTAAGGCACGACCTCCCTCTTACAAAACCATGCTGCCTGTCACTAATGAGATTGTTCCGTTCTAAATGCGCATACATCCTGTCTCTAAGAATCCTCTCCAACAACTTCCCTACCACGGACGTCAAACTCACTGACCTATAATTACCTGGGTTATCCCTGCTACCCTTCTTAAACAACGGTACCACATTTGCTATCCTCCAATCCTCAGGGACCTTACCTGTGTCCAATGAAGAGACAAAGATTTCCGTCAGAGGCCCAGCAATTACATCTCTTGTCTCCCTGAGCAGTCTAGGATAGATGCCATCAGGCCCTGGGGATTTGTCAGTTTTAATGTTACCTAAAAAACCTAACACTTCCTCCCTTGTAATGGAGATTCTCTCTAACGGGTCAACACCTCCCTCTGAGACACTCCCAGTCAACAAGTCCCTCTCCTTTGTGAATACCAATGCAAAGTATTCATTTAGGATCTCCCCTATTCCCTTGGGTTCTAAGCATAATTCCCCTCCTTTGTCCCTGAGAGGTCCGACTTTTTCCCTGACAACTCTTTTGTTCCTAACATATGAATAAAATGCCTTAGGATTCTCCTTAATCCTGTCTGCCAAGAACATTTCGTGACCTCTTTTTGCCCTTCTAACTCCCCGTTTGAGTGGAGGGGGGAGGGGGCCAGGACTGCTGTGGCGGGGAATCGGGGAGGAGTGGTGGGAGATTGGGGCTGCCGGGAGGAGGGGTGGCATGTGATCAAGGTGAGCTGGTGGGGGAGGGGGGGTGGTTAGGGGATGGGCCCTGATACATCTGGGAGGGCCAGTAATCAGGCCGTGGGGGGATTGCACAGTCAATGCGGGGGTAATGGGGTTAGCCAGCGATCAAGATGATCAACAATTGGGAGGCTGGCAGACAGGGACAACTGCACATGTGCCTTTCCCGGCACTGACTGATTGGCGCATGCACAATAGCCTGCTCAGCGCTATGCTGTCGGCCCCTCCAGAAGAAATAGGCCCCGCCCATTGATTTCTGGAGTGATTCACTATAGTGCACTCTGCAGTGAAGGAGATTCATTTTGAAACTCCTGCTGAACAAACCAACGTGATTTACTCCAGTTTTTACCCGAATCCTTTTGGGAGAATCACCCCTATGTGTCTCCTCAAGAATAAACACTCTGTGTCTCCTCTAGAATAACTCCTCAATTATATACAGTGTGGTAACTATAAGCTGGCCTTTACTTATGGATCTATTGGATTAGAAGATGTTTGGGAAGAGTGAAGTCCTGAAAGAGTTCAGATCTCTTAAATATCAAAATCAGAAAGGGTGATTTTTACATAAACTGTGTGGGTATGTTTAGTAGTTCCTATACGTAACTCTTAGATCATTATAGTCCTATTCATGTATATTCGTCTTTTCTTTATTGTAATAAATAGTCTTAAAGTTTTATACTGTGAATGGGTGGGTTATTTGCTCAGTAGGAGTTTCACATGACTCCTGACACCATTCACAAAAACAAAATAATACACCACTGCAAAACTGGTGTTCCCAGTTGGGACACCCTGACAGATAACATCAGTCAGGATCGTGACAGTGTTCACCTGTATAGGGCAAACCTCAGACAAGTTCTTCAGGCACAGACAACAGCATGGTAATTCTTGTTAAATTGTGAAGCTGTTTCCCTGCATCATCAAGGATTTTAATTTTAATTTTCAGGAAGATTCTTTTGGCTGCATTCCACAGCACAATTTCCAGTAATCTTCATCCCTTATTGCTCATTTTTTTCTTTTATCCACAGTTAGTAACTCATTTCCTTATATAACTCATTCAACTAATCCCTTAAAGCATATTGTACAGAAGATACAGTGCAAACATATGTGCACTGAATTTGAACTCACCCGAAGCTGCAGAGGACCAGAAATGATTGACACTAAAATAAAGAAAATAGCCCCTTCTCACGGTGCATGCCCACTCGCCAGTGATAAATGCCAACACTAAATAAATATGATAACATCAGATCTATAATTCTCTTGGGTCTGTCGCTAGTAAGGTTTACACAAAAAAACAGCGACAGAATGAAAACCAGTAACATGACAGCTGCTCTGGTGTTGTCCAGTAGCTCGGCAGAATACTGCAGAGATAATGTAAAACGGTGAGAATTAATAACTAGTTCTTTTTTTAAAATTTCACCTTTGGGATTTGGATTTTGCTTTTAAGGCTGCTATTTATTGACCGATTCCTTCTTGCCCTGAAAGAGTTGTGATACATTCTCTGCATGGTATCAATTTGATATATTTTTGTGGCTCGGTGTGCTATTTCAGAGGGCTGCCAGCTGTGGGTCAATGGGGAACACTCGTGCCACTGAGTCACAAAATTCCAGGTTCAAGTCCCACTCCAGGTTTTGAGCAGAAAAAATGAAGGCTGAAGCTCCAGTTCAGTACCGAGGGAGTGTCATACTGTTAGAAGTGCTATCTTTCGGATGAGATGTTAAACTGATGCCTCTTCAGTTTGGGTGGATATAAAAGATTCCATGGCACCATATTGAAGAAGAGCAAGGTAGTTAATGCCGATGTCCTGACCAATGTTTATTCCTCAATCAGTATCACAGACAACAGATTATTTGGTTTTTATCGGGATGTTGTTTATGGGATTTTGTTGAGCACAAATTGGCTGCCGTATTTTCTATATCACAACAAGTGACTGAACTTCAAAAAGTATTCAACTGGCTGTAAGGAGATGTCATTGGCCATGAAAAGTGCTATATAAATGCACTATTTACTGCTCTGTTAAGGGCCAACTGTGTTAGCGGTGAGCTGGAGTCACATAGAAAGACCTGACCAAGGGGTTCCTTCCCGAACATTCATCTTCCGTTGGGAAAAAGATACAACAGTCTGAGGTCATGTACCAACTGACTCAAAAACAGCTTCTTCCCTGCTGCCATCAGACTTTTGAATGGACCTACCTCGCACTAAGTTGATCTTTCTCTAGACCTTAGCTATGACTGTAACACTACATTCTGCACTCTCTCCTTTCCTTCTCTATGAATGGTATGGTTTGTCTATGTAGCACACAAGAAATAACACTTTTCACTGTATACCAATACACTTGACAATAATAAATCAAATCAAAAATCAAGTCAATGAAGCTAGTTGGGTTTTTACAACTTTTTACAAGCGTTCTCCAAGGCGGCCTTCACGACACATGACAGCGCAGAGTCGCTGAGCAGAAACTGATAGCCAAGTTCCGCACACATGAGGACAGCCTAAACCGGGATGTTGGATTTATGTCACATTATCAGTAACCCCCACAGCTTGCCTCTGGTCTTGCATAATCTCACCAGCTGTTCTGTCTGGAGACAATACACATCTCTTTAACCTGTGTTTAATGTTCCCTCCAATCACATTATCTGTACCTTTTAAGACCTGGCTGGCTGTAGAGATTTGCATTCTAATTAGTATTCTGTAACTTGATTTCTGTGTCTGTGCACTGTTGGAGAACAGAGACCACTCCATCTGACGAAGGAGCAGCAAGCTCCGAAAGCTTATGGTATTTGCTACCAAATAAACCTGTTGGACTTTAACCTGGTGTTGTGAGACTCCTTACTGTTTTTACAACTAGCCAACAGCTTCATGATCACCCTTCCTTATATCAGCAATTAAGTTCCAGAATTGTTTTACACTGAACTTGAATTCTGCAGCGGCCATGGTGAATTTCTCTGAAATATTACCACAGGCTCCAGATTAGCAACAACATATCCACTGCATTGCCATGCTTCCAGCAATAGTTTACCATGTCTAATAAGAGAATAAATTGAACCTTATCACACTTAGGGAAGGTATGACTATATTTTGTTTATTGAAATTGTTTATAAGCATTCACTTTGATAAGAGCAGATCTTTTGCTTTCAGTACACTGTGTTTCTGCTGCCCAGTTGACTTTTTTATGTCCCAAGCCTTCTCTTGTTTTAAAAGAAAAAAAAATGCATGGAGCGAGCCCACAAGAGACAATCAGCAATTGTTTTTAAATCGAGATGAAAGGAACTTTCACTGTCTACAGCAATGCATTTTCACTTCAGTGCAAAAGTAGCAACAGCTGTGAGAATGGTACAGCTTCCCGCAGTTAAAATCTCTGATAGGCCTGTGTTTCACGAGTGAGGTTCCTCCCCCACTCCTGCTGCGATATGTTTCTCGGCTGCGGGAGGTGGCCCATCGTTGGCAGGATTTCCTGGTTGCGTCGCTGTCAATGGGATTTCCCATTGAATCCATGCCATGCCACTGGGAAACCCGCAGCGGAGTGCTCTGTCGGCAGGACCAGAGATCCCGCCAGCATGAATAGCCAGAAAATCTCGCCGATTGTTAAAATGGAGTCACTGATAAATAGTTAATCTGTTCGAGTGAAACCACACTGTTGAGAATTCATTTTAACTAAAGTTCATGGCACAATCTAAAATAATCCTTCCTAAATTTTAAAGACGCATTGTACTTGGGTCCAAAAGCCTGTTCACTAATAACAAGGCACAGATCAGGAGTGTTATGGAAATCTCTCAACTTGCCTGGATGAGTGCAACTCCAACAACACTCAAGAAGCTCGGCAACATTCAGGACAAAGCAACCCACTTGATATGCACCCCTCCCACCACATTAAACATTCATTCCCTCCACCATTGGTGCACAGAGTACAGGAATGAGATAAAGAATCTGGTGAACTGGTGCGGCAACAATAATCTCTCCCTCAATGTCAACAAAACAAAGGAGATTGTCATCGTCTTCAGGAAGCGTAAAGGAGAACATGCCCCTGTCTACATCAATGGGGACGAAGTAGAAAGAGTCGAGAGCTTTAAGTTTTTAGGTGTCTAAATCACCAACAATCTGTCCTGGTCCCCCCATGCCGACACTATAGTTAAGAAAGCCCACCAACGCCTCTATTTTCTCTGAAGATTAAGGAAATTTGGCATGTCAGCTACGACTCTCACCAACTTTTACAGCCTTCTTTCTGGTTGTATCACAGCTTGGTATAGCTCCTGCTCTGCCCAAGACCACAAGGAACTAGAAAAGATCATGAATGTAGCCCAATCCATTGTGCAAACCAGCCTCCCATCCATTGACTCTGTCTACACTTCTCGCTGCCTCGGCAAAGCAGCCAGCATAATTAAGGACCCCATGCACTCGGACATTCGCTCTTCCACCTTCTTCCTTTGGGAAAAAGGTACAAAAGCCTTTTTTGTATTTTTTCCTGACGGAAGAAGGTGGAAGCGAGTATGTCCGGGGTGCGTGGGGTCCTTGATTATGCGGGCTGCTTTCCCGAGGCAGCGGGAAGTGTGAAAAGAGTGAATGGATGAGAGGCTGGTTTGTGTGATTGATGCGCGACAATCAAGCACGAGGTACAAGGCTTCAGCGATTGAAGGCTTTTATTGACAAACAATGGAACTATCTAACACGAGTACACCAATCCAGACTGGAGGGGTCCCGCCTGAGCAGAGGGTCTTATACCTCTCCCCAGGAGGCGGGGCCCGACCGGGATGTGCCATAACAGCATCCACCACAGGTATATTAATCCCACAGTGTAAACACCCTAACCCAACAACATTATAACAACCCCCACAGTGGCAACACCCTAACCCAACAGTAACATTGGAATAACCCCACAGTGGTAACCAACGATGGTTCACCACATTCACCCCTCCTTTAAAAACCAAGGCCGGCGGGGTGCGAAAACAGGTCACATATATACAAAATTCACAAGTCCAGACGGTCTGGAGGACCGCACCGTCGCTGTGATCTCCTCAACACCGGTTGCGACACCGGAGCAGGTGCTTGCGGTGGCGTTCTCTCCAAAACAGCGTCCGGCTGTCCCCTCGAGGACTCCCGGGCCGGTTGACCCTGGTGAGGCGGTGGTGCAGGGGATCCTGGAACCTTCTGTGGTGGCGCCGATCTCCGAGTCTCAGGCAAGCTGTACATGGGAGTATAACTGTTATGCACTGGTCCCGGTGCTGACCGCGCCACGTCTGGGGAAGAAAGAAGTGAAAGGGGATTCGTGACAGGGGGTATAGGAGCGACAGGAGTTGCTACGTCCCCTGCGGGCGCCAGGTCTCAAATCGAGACTGTGTCCTCTCGCCCGTCAGGATATGCCACATAGGCATACTGAGGGTTGGCGTGGAGGAGTTGGACCGGTTCGACCAAGGGGTCGGACTTGCGGGCCCTCACATGTCGCCGCAGAAGGACGGGTCCTGGGTACGTCAACCAGGCTGGTAAGGAGATCCCCGAGGACGACTTCCGAGGGAATGAGAACATCCTCTCGTGGGGAGTAGCATTGGTTGCCGTACACAGGAGGGAGCGAATGGAATGAAGCGCATTTGGAAGGACCTCCTGCCAACGGGAGACTGGAAGGCCCCTGGACTTCAGCGCCAATAGGACAGCCTTCCAGACTGTAGCATTCTCCCTCTCCACCTGTCCGTTACCCCTAGGGTTGTAGCTCGTGGTCCTACTAGAGGCAATCCCGTATGAGAGCAGGAATTGCCTCAAGTCGTTACTCATGAACGACGAGCCCCTGTCGCTATGTATGTAGCAGGGGTACCTGAACAGGGTAAAAAGATCACTGAATGCCTTAATCACTGTGGCAGTCGACGTGTCCGCACAGGGGACAACAAACGGGAACCGGGAGTATTCATCTATGATATTGAGAAAATAGACATTCCGGTCCGTTGAGGGAAGGGGGCCCTTAAAATCCACACTCAGCCTCTCGAAGGGGCGAGTGGCCTTGACCAATTGTGCCCGGTCCGGTCGATAAAAGTGCGGTTTGCATTCCGCGCAAATCCGACAGCTTCTCGTTACTGACCTGACATCCTCCACCGAGTAGGGCAGGTTGCGGGCTTTTATGAAGTGGTAGAGTCGAGTGACTCCAGGATGGCACAGGTCATTGTGGAGGGCCTTCAAGCGGTCCTCCTGCATGATAGCGCATGTTCCGCGCGAGAGGGCATCCGAGGGCTCATTGAGCTTCCCTGGACGATACATAATATTGTAATTATAGGTGGAGAGCTCAATTCTCCACCGCAAGATCTTATCATTTTTGATCTTGCCCCTCAGCGTATTACTGAACATAAACGCCACGGATCGTTGATCCGTGATCAGGGTGAACCGCTTCCCCGCCAGGTAATGGCGCCAGTGTCTGATGGCCTCCACAATGGCCTGAGCCTCCTTCTCCACCGCTGAATGCCGAATTTCGGGACCTTGGAGGGTGCGGGAAAAAAACGCAACGGGCCTGCCTGCCTGGTTTAGTGTGGCGGCCAGGGCGAAATCCGATGCATCACTTTCCACCTGAAAAGGGATGGATTCATCCACCGCGTGCATCGTGGCTTTCGCAATGTCGCTTTTCAAAGCCTTGAAGGCCAATTGGGCCTCCGGCGTGAGTGGGAAGGTCGTGGACTTGATGAGCGGACGGGCTTTGTCCGCGTAGTTGGGGACCCACTGCGCATAATAAGAAAAGAAGCCGAGGCATCTCCTCAGTGCTTTTGTGCTAGCGGGCAAGGGAAGTTCAGTAAGGGGGCGCATACGGTCTGGATCAGGGCCGATGACCCCGTTTTCCACCACGTATCCAAGGATAGCTAACCTGCGCGTACGGAATACGCACTTCTCCCTGTTATAGGTCAGATTCAGGCGAGATGCAGTGCGCAGAAAGTTTTGGAGATTCATGTCATGGTCCTGCTGGTCATGGCCGCAGATGGTGACGTTATCCAGGTACGGGAAGGTAGCCCGCAACCCGTTCTGGTCCACCATTCGGTCCATAGCACGCTGGAAGACCGAGACCCCATTGGTGACACCAAATGGAACCCTAAGAAACTGATATAGACGACCATCCGCCTCAAAAGCCGTGTATTGTCGGTCCTCTGGGCGGATGGGGAGTTGGTGGTAGGCGGACTTAAGGTCTATGGTGGAGAACACCCGGTACTGCGCAATCTGATTGACCATATCAGATATGCGCGGGAGAGGATACATATCCAGCTGCGTATAACGGTTAATGGTCTGACTGTAGTCGATGACCATCCGGGGTTTGTTCCCGCTTTTAACCACCACGACCTGCGCTCTCCACGGACTAGCACTGTGCTGTATGATCCCTTCTTTGAGGAGCCGCTGAACCTCAGATCTGATAAAGATCCGGTCTTCAGCGCTGTAACGCCTACTTTTAGTAGCGATGGGCTTGCAGCCTGGTACCAGATTCTTAAATAAAGAAGGTGTGGTGATCTTTAGTGTGGAAAGATTGCATGCGGGGCGCTTTGGGCAATTTGGAGGCTGCGGCTGATTCCCTACTGCCAGTGAAGGGAGTGGCCCACCGTACTGTAGGATCACACTCTTCATGTGGACCATAAAGTTTAGTCCGAGGAGAATTGGCGCGCAAAGGTGCGGCAACACAAGGAGCCTGTATCGCTCGTAAATTGTGCCCTGCACCTCTAGGGTTACCATACAACGTCCTTGGATCGGTACAGACCGGGACCGTGATGCCATAGAAATTGTCTGTTTGGCAGGTAGAACCCGGAGTCCACACCTTTTTGCAGTGTCAGGGTGAATAAAACTCTCGGTGCTCCCACTGTCAAACAGACAATACACAGTACGACCATTTACCTTGATGTTCATCATCGAACTGTCAAGCCTGTGATGCTTTGTCTGGTCCAGAGAGATCGACGCCACCGTTGGCCCCCGGGCGTCACTGCATGCAGCCGAGGTTGATACTGAGGACCCCTGCTGGTCGCTCCTGGTCGTCATCGACCATGATGGCCGCCCCCATGAATCGCACGTGGGTGAGGGCGCCAAGCGTAGCGACTCCTGGTGGTCATCCTCCTCCTCCGTCAGCCACGATGGCGCCGTCCTGGATTCGCACGTGGTCGGGCCTCGCGGATACTGCGACGCCGAAGGAGATTGTCTCCGCTCTGGAGGGTCACAGGCTGCACTGCCGTTCTTGGGCTTCGACCTGTAGACTTTAGCATAGTGCCCCTTTTTACCGCACTGACTGCAGATCGCCGTTTTTGCTGGACACTGTTGCCGTGGATGCTTGGCTCCTCCGCAAAAATAGCATCGCTGGCCGCCTGGAGCTGCCGCCATCGTCGGGTCGATATGGGAGCGCGAGCCCGTGGGGCGAGGAGGGATTTGTGCTTGCTCCTGCCACGTTGTCTCCACGTGGTCTTCGGGGTACAGAGCCAAGCTTTTCGACGCTGCCTCCAGCATCTCAGCCATCTCCATCGCTTGGGTCAAGTTGAGGTTCCCTTTCTCCAATAGCTTAAGCCGGATGTACGAGGACCCTACCCCTGCTACGAACGCATCTTGGGCGAGGTCGTACATATACCGCTCAGCCGACACATCTTTGCAGTCGCAGCCCCTGGCAAGCTGCAAGAGCTCATTGGCGTAGTCCTCCATGGTTTCGCCCGACTGCCGACGTCGTGTAGCGAGGAGGTAACGAGCGTGAATCTCGTTGGGTGGTCTCGTGTATCGTTTCTTCAAGAGCTCGATGGCCCTCGGGTAAGTGGTGGCCGCACGAATCGCAAGATAGACTGTGTCGCTTACTCTCGCGTGGAGGACCTGGAGTTTGTCGTCGTCCGTAGTAACTGCTGCAGAGGCCGCCAGGTAGTCCTCGAAACACTTCAACCAGTGGTCGAAGGTGTTAGAGGCACCGACCGCACGTGGGTCCAGCGTCAGACGCTCTGGTTTCAGCATTTGCTCCATACTCTCTTTACTGTCGAGAGTTTTGTGTTTGTCAATAAAATTGATGCGCGACAATCAAGCACGAGGTACAAGGCTTCAGCGATTGAAGGCTTTTATTGACAAACAATGGAACTATCTAACACGAGTACACCAATCCAGACTGGAGGGGTCCCGCCTGAGCAGAGGGTCTTATACCTCTCCCCAGGAGGCGGGGCCCGACCGGGATGTGCCATAACAGCATCCACCACAGGTATATTAATCCCACAGTGTAAACACCCTAACCCACAACATTATAACAACCCCCACAATGGCAACACCCTAACCCAACAGTAACATTGGACTCCACCACAGAGTTCACCACAGTGATGGACTGGGCTTTGTTCATGACCCTTTATAGGACAGAGCAGGAGCCTTACCAAGCTGAGATGCATCTGTAAAAGTTGGTGGGCTTTCTTAACTATAGCGTCGTCGTGGAGGGACCAGGACAGGTTGTTGGTGATCTGGTCACCGAGAAACTTGAAGCTCTCGACCATTTCTACTTCGTCCCCATTGATGTAGACAGGGGCATGTCCTGCACTATGCTTCCTGAAATCGATGACTATCTTCTTCACTTTGTTGACATTGAGGGAGAGATTATTGTCATTGCACCAGTTCACCAGATTCTCTATCTCATTCCTTACTCCGTCTCATCATTGTTTGAGATCTGACCCATTGCAGTGGTGTCATCAGCAAACTTGAAAATCGAGTTGGAGCGGAATTTGGCCACACAGTCATAGATGTATAAGAAATATAGTAGGGGGCTGAGGATGCAGCCTTCTGGGGCACTGGCATTGAGGATGATCGTGGAGGAGGTGTTGTTCCCTATCCTCACTGATTGCAGTCTGTGGGTTAGGAAGTCTAGGATCCAGTCGCAGAGGGAGGAGCCGAACCCCAGGCCACGAAGTTTGGAGATGAGTTTCGTAGGAATAATGGTGTTAAAGGCTGAGCTGTAGTCTATGAATAGGAATCTAACATAGGTGTTTTAATTATCTAGATGTTCCAGGGTTGAGTGTAGAGCCAGGGAGATGGCGTCTGCTGTGGACATGTTGCAGCGATAGGCGAACTGCAGTGGATCCAGGCAGTCTGGAAGGCAGGAATTGATTTGTGCCATGACTAACATTTCAAAGCACTTCATAATGATGGATGTCAGAGCCACCAGACAATAGTCATTAAGGCACACTGCCTGGCTTTTCTTTGGTACCGGATAATGGTCATTTTCCTGAAGCAGGTAGGGAGCTCAGATTGCTGTAAAGAATGGTTGAAGATGTCTGTGAATACCCCCAGCAGTTGGTCCGCACAAGACCTGAGTGTGCATCCGGGTACCCTATCCGGGCCAATTGCTTTCCATTGGTTGACTTTTGAGAAGGCTGCTCTGACGTCTGCGATGGTGACCTCGGATACGGGTTCGGCTGAGGCTTCCGGGGTGGAGGGCGTGCACTCACTGACCTCTTGCTCAAAATGGACATAGAATGCATTGAGCTCCTTGAGAAAGGGTGCCTTCATTTTATAGCTTGTTACATCTTGCAGACCTTGCCATAGTTGGTGGGAGTCCATGTGACTAGCCTGGAACTCTAGCCTTGGTCAGGTACTGTCTTTTGGCACCGTTGATGGATTTCCGTGGATCATATCTGGATTTCTTGTATAGGTAAGGGTTGCCTGACTTGAACGCCTCAGACTTGGACTTCAGCAAGCATTGGATATCCCTATTCATCCATGGTTTGCGGATATGCTTCTTTGGCACACCATCTTCTACACACTTACTAATGAAGTCAGTTACTGTAGTTGCGTACTCGTTCAGGTTGGTCGCTGAAATTTTAAATATTGACCAATCTACTGACTTGAAGCAGTCCCGTAGGAGATCATCCGATTCCTCAGACCAACATTGCATGACTTTCTTTGACGGATTCTCCCATTTCAGTTTTTGCTTATAAGCTGGGAGCGGAGCACAGCCTTGTGGTCTGATTTGCCAAAGTGTGGGCGGGCGATAGAGCAATAGGCATATTTGATATTTGTGTAGCAGTGGTCTTGAATGTTTGGGCCTCTGGTGGACAGGAGTTGTATTGATGGTATCTTGGTAGGATGCTCTTGTTCTTGGCCTGATTGAAGTCCCCGGCCATGATGAACAAGGCCTCACAATGTTTCATCTCAAGACTATTTGTGGTGTGTATTTCGTCCAACGCGGTCTTACGTCCGCATGGGGTGGGATATAAACTGCTGTCAAATATGGTGGCACTTTAAGCACTACCATCACTATGCAGATGCTGTACAGCAATAAATTAGTTTATATGCAGGAAAGTTCTGGTTGGTTCAATGGCAGTGATAGTCCTCCACAAATCTTGCATTTATATAGTACCTTAAATGTGGCAAAGATTTTCAAGGCACTAAACAGGAATCTTATCAGTCAAAAGTTGACACCAAACCACATGAAAAGATATTAGCAATGGTAACCATAATCTTTGTCAAGCAGTTAGGTTTTAAGGAGATACTTAAAAGAGGAGAGAACTAGTGAGGTTGAGACAGATCTTAGAGCCAAGGCAGCAAGTGGCACACATGAAATCAGGGATGCTCAAAATGTCAGAAGTGAAGAAGTGCATGGATTTTGAGGTTGTAGAGTTGGTAGAGATTACGGAGATAGAAAGGGGGTGAAACCAAGGAGGGATTTGTAAACAAAGATGAGAATTTTAAAAATGTGAGGCCAGACCAGGAGGCAATGTAGGTCAGGGAACGAGAGACTGTTTCATTACGTGTCCTATTTGAACCACTTCCTATCAGCGAACTCCTGAAATTAAATATATCTTTGGTAAAGTAAACTTAGGGCATGTTGTAAATTAAAATCGGCCTGGGAGATGTTTTGCTTTCGTCAAATGGTTCAGCCATTAAGACTCCCAGTGGGTGAATGATGCAGCCTGATTGCAGCAACATCTCAAATGTTATACCTTAGTCATGGATTTACATGGTCACCCAGTGTGTGTTTGTACACATAGAGGATAAATCCAGGCTTTTGCCCTCCCAGCTCTTTTCTGAGGGTCTAATTAAAAATACCAACAGAGATGATGGCATCTACAATCCCAGTTGAGATACAACATTTGAAGACTTCTAGTCAAGAAGACTTCTTGAGGAGTGTATATATAACAGAGAAGGAGATGCTGGAAGTCTTAAAGCGCAACAAGGTAGATAAATCCCTGGGACCTGATGAAGTGTATCCCAGGACACTGTGGGAGGCTAGGGAGGGAATTGCAGGTCCCCGAGCAGAGATATTTGAATCATCGATAGTCACAGGTGAGGTGCCAAGATTGGAGGGTGGCAAATGTTGTGCCTAAGAAGGGCTGCAGGAAAAAGCCTGGGAACTACAGGCCGGTGAACCTCACATCTGTAGTGGGTAAATTGTTTGAAGGTATTTTGAGGGACAGGACCTACAGGCATTTAGAGATGCAAGGACTGATTAGGGACAGTCAGCATGGCTTTGTGAGTGGAAAACCATGTCTCACAAACTTGATTGAGTTTTTTGAAACGATAACCAAGAAGGTAGATGAGGGCAGTGCAGTTGATGTTGTCCACATGGACTTTAGCAAGGCCTTTGACAAGGGAGCACATGGTATGTTGTTGCATGAGGTTAAATCTCACGGGATCCAGGGTGAGGTAGCCAAATGGATACAAAATTGGCTTGATGACAGAAGCCAGAGGGTGGTTGTAGAGGGTTGTTTTTCAAACTGGAGGCCTGTGACCAGTGGTGCGTCACAGGGATCAGTACTGGTTCCACTGTTATTTGTCATTTATATTAATGATTTGGATGAGAATTTAGTAGGCATGGTTAGTAAGTTTGCAGATGACACCAAGATTGGTGCACAGTGGGCAGTGAAGAAGATTACAACGGGATCTTGATCAATTGGGCCAGTGGGCTGACGAATGGCAGACGGAGTTTAATTTAGATAAATGTAAGGTGAAGCATTTTGGTCGATCGAACCATGGCAGGACTTACTTAATTAATAGAAGGACATTGGAGAGAGTTACAGAACAAAGAGATCTAGGGGTCCTGGTTCATAACTCCTTGAAAGTGGAGTCACAGATGGACAGAGTGGTGAAGAAGGCATTCAGCATGCTTGGTTTCATTGGTCAGAACATTGAATACAGGAATTGGGACGTCTTGTTGAAGTTGTACAAGACATTGGTAAGGCCACACTTGGAATACTGTGTACAGTTCTGGTCACCCTATTATAGAAAGGATATTATTAAACTAGAAAGAATGCAGAAAAGATTTACTGGGATGCTACCGGGACTTGGTGGTTTGAGTTATGAGGAGAGGCTGGATAGACTGGAACTTTTTTCTCTGGAGCGTAGGAGGCTTAGGGATGATCTTATAGAGAATGATAAAATAAGGGGGGGCACAGATCAGCTAGATAGTCAATATCTTTTCCCAAAGGTAGGGGAGTCTAAAACTAGAGGGGAGAGATACAAAAGAGGGGCAATTGTTTCACACAGAGGGTGGTGAGTGTCTGGAACAAGCTGCCAGAGGTAGTAGTAGAGACGGGTACAATTTTGTCTTTTAAAAAGCATTTAGACAGTTACATGAGTAAGATGGGTATAGAGGGATATGGGCCAAACGCGGGCAATTGGGACTAGTTTAGGGGTTAAAAAAATGGGCGGCATGAAAAAGTTGGGCTGAAGGGCCTGTTTCCGTGCTGTAAGCCTCTATGACTCTCTATGACTCTATTCACAATCCAATAGGAGATAGAGGAAGGGGATGAACTGAGTGTAAGATGATTAGCTTGAGTAAGAGCATAATCTGACACTAACCTATCGGCAGTCAGGAATGATCCTTGTTGCTTCTAGATGTTTGGTCCTTCCAATATTATAAAAAGTTGTAGATGCACTGGAGACGGTTCAAAACATGCTGATATCAGAACTGAGAAGTTATAGCTATCAGGAAATATTGAACATACCATGCTGTCTTCTCTAGAAATGAGAAAGTTGAAGATAGAGTTTAATAAAGTAGACATTAAGAAAATGTTTCCACTTGTGGGGGTGGCAAATCTAGGGACCATCAATTTAAGGTAATTACTAATGAATCTAATAGGGAATTTAGACAGTGGTGAGAATGTGGAACCCACTACCACATGGAGTGGTTAAAGTGAATAGATGCATTTAGGGGAAAGCTAGGTAAATGCATGAGGAAGAAAGGAACAGATGGTATGCTGATAGGGTCAGATTAATCAAAATGAGAGGAGGTTCACTGGGAGCTT
The DNA here is from genome assembly GCF_964213995.1 of Mustelus asterias. Taxonomy (NCBI): domain Eukaryota; kingdom Metazoa; phylum Chordata; class Chondrichthyes; order Carcharhiniformes; family Triakidae; genus Mustelus; species Mustelus asterias. Next base: position 20,136,201 of record NC_135817.1, on the reverse strand, counting down.
AAACACTAGCATAGACCAGTTGAACCAAATGGCTTGTTTCTGTGCCTTAATCTCCACCAGTTCAGGAGTGGATGATTCTCCGGGTGGTGTGCAAGATGTTTCAGAACATAGACAATGGATGTTGCAGGAACGTGGCTTATTGGAGACCAGTTTTAGTGCCAGTGAATCTTTCACAACACAGTCTGCCTTAATGGCTGCCCACCAAGCTTTGAATAAAGTAAAATGATTAATTACATTTTTAAACCTACATTATTGTTGAATTTTTGATGTATCCCCTTATACCTTGCTGTTTATTTCTAGCAAAACAATAATTATTGTTAATCTTACCTTAGAATCTACTCTACTATTCTGATTAAAGGTGTAACCTTCCAATGTGACAGACCTTTCATGATGGAACAGCCAAAGGCATAGAAGAAATGACATCCTACTATTGCACACTAATGTATTGGTATATTTAAGCACACAAATTTACTGAATCACGCCTATGATGTGACCAATTAAAGGTTCACTTACTTGGTCAAAGTAAAAAACATTTGGAATTGGATTTCAACCATTCAGAGACCAAGGCCTGGATTTTTGCTATGATGGAAAACCTCTCCATTGTGGTTAAAATGGCAAAAATAGTCCAAATTCAGAAATCCTGCCCCCGAACATGGCACGCACTATTTTTGTGGAGTCGGAAATGGATCCGGGTTAGCATTCACATGTGCGTATTTCCCCGTGGCAGTTGATAATATAAATTAACAGTTGCCTCCACTCGTGCTTTCGGTATGAGAATTGTCTGAAATTGACGTGCACAGATTCGACCCAGTAGGAGCAGAACTGAACTATGTGGATTCCTTTGGATAGCCATGGTACCTTTTTGGAGAGTTATGATACCCCTTTAGATTTGGTTCCAAGCACCTTTGGGGGAGGTCAAATGCCTTTTGAGAGAGGTGAGAGGTAGCCATGGTAAAACGTGCATAAACTCATTCGAATTGTGAAGCCCATTGGAACTCTCAAACACAAAAATGTTAAAAGGGAGCTGTAAAGCTGTCAAGGTATTTAAACACCTGCCCTTTAACTCTGACAAACCTGTTTGGAATGTTAAAAAAAGTATTGCTTGCTATTTCACTTTGTTGACATAAGCCTTAGGGCCACTATTGCTAGATTAATGCTGAATGACTAATTACACAACTGTTCATTATCAGAGCAGGGTGCCTGCCATTTTAGTTTAATTCCACAAGTGATTATGTGAAAGTAATTTGAAGTGAGACCATGAATTCCCTTTTTTTAAATATAGGGGTTATGCAAATGAATGAAATGTTTGTTGTTATAAGTGATAATGTAGTTGGAGGAGTGCAAATGTATTATAGGGTTTTATGAATTCGTATCTTTTTAAGTCTGTAATAAAGTCTGCAGTGTACACGTGAATTTTATTTTCCTAAATCTCAACATGGACCTTGAGGTCTGCCCATGGTGGATACTGGATGAGTTGGCATGATAGGTGTAGGGACAAAAAGTAGTTGGAGGGAATGGGTTGTCATGAGTTGGTACTAAATGGACATAAGGTCTATAAATGGCTACGGCATGGGCATAGAGGCATTGGTCGCCATGGAGGTTCTGAAGTGTCATGGGAGTGGATGGGGATGAGGTGGCATGGGTTCATGGGTTGCTATGTATAGGACATGAGGACTGTGTGAGGAGGATTTGAGCGATGAGGATTGTTTTTTTTTAACTGAACTCCAACACCGGGCATAAGCATCAAGGCAGACCAGCACTGCTGAAGAGGTCCTGATGAAAATGGCCAGCCTGTCTCTGCATTCGGCAGCCTCCGCACTTGTTCCAGAGGCACGCAGGCCTAACCTCCGGGAACCCTGCCCACCCTGGAACGAAAATCCAAATTTTGAAACACTCTCTCCCAGACCGGGTTTGCAGAGCTGAGGAATGTCCTGACTCGGGAACAAAAATCCAGGACAAAGTTCTTCCAAGTTCCTCCCACCAATACATTGCAAGGGTGATCAGGGAGGCAGCGCACTTAAGATATATAAAATATTCACATTTTTTGGAAAAGCTATGGAAAATCTAGAATATTAACAAGAACTTGTAGCTAAAATAAAAGAAATAGAAGAGGAATGTGTGGAGAGAGAGCAAAAGGAAGAAAGAGAAATGGGGAGAGAAAGCAATGAGGAAAGTTGCTTTGATGTGTTTAGTTGTATGAAGAACTGTAAAACGTTATGACTGATGATCTTTACTTCAATGTCAGAAGTTGTGAACCAAAGAGTCTTAAGGAAAGAATGGCTGTTTCATGGAGATTAGAATTTCTCAGGACCTGCCAACAGTCTAATTTTGCGAGATATGAATAAGTTCAGTAACCCTGAATTCCCCGCCTGACTGGGAATATATTTTAGAGTGAATGCAATGATTATGTAGTGCTGATTCTCTCCTAATGAAACAAACTCCCCAAGGGGAGAGCTGATTACTGATTGGAGATGGTGGATTAAAGCAGAATAATCGCCTGTTTTAAAAAAAAGAGCAAAAGTAAAATGATTCAAAATGTGAAATAGTTATTTTGAGTAAATGGTGGGGATTTGATGACTGTGAGCTCGATTGCCTTTTCCTTAATATACAGCAATAATTTGCATTTATATACTATCTATAACATATTAAAGACACTTTATAGCTAATAAAGTACTCTTAAAGTGTCAATAAGGTAGGAAACGCAGCTGACAATTTGTGCACAGCTAGGTTCCACAGACAGCAATGAGATAATCGTTAAGAACACAGCTGATGTTGAATACGAAGATATTCCAGCACCCAGAAGGGAAAGTTGGAATGCCTGCTTGCAACGATATTTTGCAATTTGGTATAATGTGAGGAAAGCTCTGAAGGCCAGTAAATAATGTCCCAGATGTTTTAATGGTGATTTTAAACATAATGAATATTTATTAAACAGTAAAGCCCACAACAAGAAAGTCAACTAGATATACACTTAATTACATTAATGGCTATACACATTGGGCACAATCTAATGGCCCTGTTCACCAGGGGTGCAAATCCCGTTATGCTGCTAAATCACGCAAGAGGGTCAGATTGGGATTTGCACTGGTGAGATCTCGGTTTGCAATCTACTGGCCACCCCCTACCAGTCACATGATCAGGGTCACGCCCAGCGAGGAGGGGAGCAGTGTCCACCCTCCTGGCAACGTGACACCATGCCAGTGTGAATCATAACTGCTTTTCAAAAGTATCCCCCTCACAACTTGCTTTTCTACCTATCTTTATATCATCAGTAAATATGGCTGCAATACACTCTGTCCTGGCATTCAAGTCATTAAGATAGATTGTAAATAGTAGAGGTCTCAGCACTGATCCCTGTGGCACTCCACTAGTTACAGTTTACCAAGTTGAGAATGACCCATTTACCTTGACTTCTGTTTTCTGTTGTCAGCCGTTTCTGTATCCATGCTGATATATCAACCCCTTCGCCATGGGCTCTTGTGCATTAATTTTTTATGTGGCACCTTAACAAATGCCTTTTGGAAATCCAAACATACTACATCTACTACTTCCCCTTTATCTAACCTGCCTGTTACACCGTCAAAGAACTCTAATAGTCAAACACTATTTCCCTTTCACAAAAACATGTTTGCAGAATCCTCCAATCCTGCCCACCAACAGGATTTACTGGCGTTGCCTGATCCAATGGAGTTTTGGCTGGCCCACCACATCCACCATGATGGGCCAGAAAATCCCGGTCATTGACCCTGCCCGGTCGTATTACGATTGCCTGAATGCCCTGCTGTGACGTCCTCAATAATGGATTCTAGCATTTTTCCAATGACAGATGTTTGAATAACTGGCTCATAGTTTCCTGCTTTCAGTCTCATTCCTTTCTTCAACAGTGGTGTTATATTTCTGGTTTTCCAATCCGTTGGGATTTTTCAAGAATCTAGGGAATTTTGAAATATTACAACCAATTCATCGACTATCTCTGTAGCCACTTCATAGAGGTCATAGAGTCAGAAATTTACAGCATGGAAAAAGGCCCCTGGCCCACCTTGTTCATGCCGGCCTTTTTTATTTAACCACTGAGCTAGTCCCAATTGCCCATATTCCTCTATACCCATCTTACCCATGTAACGGCCTAAATGCTTTTTAAAAGAAAAAATTGTACCCGTCCCTATTACTACCTCTGGCAGTTTGTTCCAGACACTCACCACCCTCTATGTGAAAAAATTGCCCCGCTGGACCCTTTTGTATCTCTCCCCTCTCACCTTAAACCTCCCTTCTAGTTTTAGATTCCCCTACCTTCGGGAAAAGATGTTGACTATCTAGCTGATCTATGCCCCTCATTATTTTATAGACCTCAAAAAGATCACCCCCAGTCCCCTACGCTCCAGGAAAAAAGTTAGTTTAAGACACAAGGACACAAGGAAGACACTTTGTCTAAGACACAACGATGCAGGCCACAGAAACACAGAATCTTCACAGAGCAGGATGAGGCTACTTGGCCCATCAGATCCAAGGTACTTGTCAGCCTTTAGTTCCCATTAGTTTTTCCAGTATCTTTTCACTGCTGGTGATTGTTTTAAGTTCCTCCCTCCCTGATTTCTAACATTTTCCCACATTTTGCCCACCAGCAATCTTTGTATCAAGATACATCTTTCCTTTCAATTTGATATCATCCTTAACTTCCTTATTTAGCCACAGATCCTCCGAATCTTCTTTCTCAATGGAATATATCTTTGTTGAGAGTTATGAAATATCCTCTTAAATTTTTGCCACTTCTTGCTCATCGTTTTACCTTTAAACCTACTTTCCCATTCCATTTTAACCAACTCTGTCCTCATACCCTTCTAATTGCCTTTATTTAAGTTTAAGATACTAGTTTCAAACTCACATTTCTCACAATCAATCTGAATGTGAAATTCCATTATATTCTGACCACTCTTACCCAGTAGTCTTTTTCCTGATACGTTACATGTTACCAGGTCTAAAACAGCCTGTTCTTTGGTTGGTTCCAGAATGCATTGTTCTAAGAAACTGCCCTGAACATTCTCATTGTACTCATCCTCCAAGCTACCTTTGCCAATTTGATTTGTCCATTATATATAAAGATTAATACCATCCACGATTATTGCAGTACCTTTCTTTCAAGCCACTACTACACAATAAAAGTGTTTCACTGCCTGTAGAGTTCTTTGGAAGTCCTGTGAACATGTCAATTGCCATATTAAGCCAAGTTATTTATTTCTTATCATCTCTTTTAATAGATAGTCCTTAGCGTAACCTCCCAAAACTCCTTGTACTATACGTTTCCCCACAATAGCTGATGATCCTATTTTGCTTCTGAAGGTTTTGTTGACCACTGAAATGTGTAGGACTACAATATGAAATACACAGGAATGAATACTATTTGGTTTAATTACTTCTTGGCAGTATATCCAAAAGATTGAGGTACTGTTTTGTTTCCATTATGTTTTGAATATATTACCTGAGCTTAATGCTGCATAATGTTTTGCAAAGATTGACATTTTATATAGAAAATAAAACTACATAGAACATAGAACATAGAACAGTACAGCACAGTGCAGGCCCTTCGGCCCACGATGTTGTGCTGAACCTTTTCCGAAACCAAGATCAAGCTATCCCACTCCCTATCATTCTAGTGTGCTCCATGTGCCTATCCAATAACCGCTTGAAAGTTCCTAAAGTGTCTGACTCCACTATCACAGCAGGCAGTCCATTCCACACCCCAACCACTCTCTGAGTAAAGAACCTACCTCGTACATCCCTCCTATATCTTCCACCACGAACTTTATAGTTATGCCCCCTAGTAACAGCTGCATCCACCCGAGGAAATAGTCTCTGAACGTCCACTCTATCTATCCCCCTCATCATCTTATAAACCTCTATTAAGTCGCTTCTCAATCTCCTCCGCTCTAAAGAGAAAAGCCCTAGCTCCCTCAACCTTTCCTCATAAGACCTACCCTCCAAACCAGGCAGCATCCTGGTAAATCTCCTTTGCACTCTTTCCAGCACTTCCACATCCTTCTTATAGTGAGGTGACCAGAACTGCACACAATATTCCAAATGTGGTCTCACCAAGGTCCCGAACAGTTGCAGCATAACCCCACGGCTCTTAAGCTCCAACCCCCTGTTAATAAAAGCTAACACATTATAGGCCTTCTTCACGGCTCTATCCACTTGAGTGGCAACCTTCAGAGATCTGTGGATATGAACCCCAAGATCTCTCTGTTCCTCCACATTCCTCAGAACCCTACCTTTGACCCTGTAATCCACATTCAAATTTGTCCTACCAAAATGAATCACCTCACATTTATCAGGGTTAAACTCCATCTGCCATTTTTCAGCCCAGCTCTGCATCCTATCAATGTCTCTTTGCAGCCTACAACAGCCCTCCACCTCATCCACTACTCCACCAATCTTGGTGTCATCAGCAAATTTACTGATCCACCCTTCAGCCCCCTCCTCCAAGTCATTTATAAAAATCACAAATAGCAGACTACAGGACTAGTTGCTGGTTTTTAATGGAAAACCATAACTTAACATTAAAGCATGTTATTTTTATAATTTAAGACATAGGCCGGAATTCTCCAACCTCGCCTGCAGCTGGGATTCTCCGGTCTTGCTGCAGTGAATGGAGAGTTGGCTGATTTGGCCATGATAATGCTATATAGTATCCTTGATTTGGAAAATAGTTTCCATTTAAAATTTCACTGATAGTTCAGTAATAAAGTTTGTTACTAATTAATCAATTCAGCAGGGATGATTTGATTATTTTAAGGAGTAACTATATTTTACCCAGCTAGTTTTAGTTTTCAATTGATGTTTTCCTTACGTGTTCGATTCAGCCACATTGACTCAGTGGTCGCATACTAGGCGGAAGAGATGTCAGTGTGAAGCTTCACATCAGCTCTGCAATGTAGGATGATAATGAGGTGCAGTGCTGACGGAAGTGATGCGCTATTGTGCTGTACTATGCCTTTAAGGGTAGCAGCATGCCATCGCTAGAAGGGAAGTGTGTCATGTGATCCAGTCTCAGTTTCATTTTTGCTTTTGAGCAGAGTACATGGCATACAGCTGTGCTGCAGATGTTTTCAAGTTTTCTATCCATATATGTGTGCTCATATGCCTAGATAAAATAACAACATTCTTACACATCCCTTATGAGTGATTAATGCCTTTATATCATTATAATAACCTGATGATGCAGTCTCTCAAGTGAGTCCTGCCTAAACCATGGTCCCATCTGCCCTTTCTGGTGATTTGGGTTCACGTTAAACAATCATTTGAAGAGAAGATGTTCGACTTTCCCTCCTCTCAATCAATACAGTCAAAATACAGAATAAAAAATCCTATTTGTGGATGTTTCAAATTTAGATTGGCTGTTGTATTGCCTATGTAACAACTCTCACTGAATTCCAAATAATAATTCATTGTGTACATCACTTTTGAGTTGATTCGACAATTGATGAGGCACCTTTTCATTTATAACATTTATTTTAAAAAGAGAGAGGCAACTTGCATTTATACTGCATCCTTTATTTTCTCAGGATACCCCAAAGGGTTTGCAGGCAATTAAGCATTTTTGTACTGTCATCACTGTTGCAACATACGAAACCTGACAGCCAACTTGCGCATAGCAAAGGTCCCACAAATAATAATATTATAATGACCTAATAATCTGTCTTAGTTATGTTGATTGAGGGATAAATATTAATCAGGGCATCGGTGAGATACAGTGCGGTGGATTATTTTATGTCCGCCTGAGCGGGGGGGTGGGGGTGGGGGGGGGTCTTAATTTAATGTCTTATCCAAAAGCATTCCCTCATTACTGCACTGCACTGGAGCATTAGTCTAGATTACAGGCACAAGCATTTGAAAAGGGGATTGAATACGCAGATATAGAGATAAGTGTGCTGTTTTAGCCACAAGTTGCATTGCTTGACAAAAAGGAATATTAAAAAGTGTGGAGAACAACAAGAGGTTGGTGGGGATTTCTGTACAAAACGCTTCTACTTTCTCAAAAGACTGAGGAAATTTGGCATATCAGCTACGACTCTCACCAATTTTTACAGATGCGCCATAGAAAGCATTCTTTCTGGTTGTATCATAACTTGGTATGGCTCTTGCTCTGCCCAAGACCACAAGAAACTACAAAAGGTTGTGAATGTAGCCCAATCCATCACACAAACCAACCTCCCATCCATTGACTCTGTCTATGCTTCCTGCTGCCTCGGCAAAGCAGCCAGCATAATTAAGGACCCCACATACCCCAGACATTTTCTCTTCCACCTTCTTCCGTCGGGAAAAACATACAAAAGTCTGAGGTCACGTACCAACCGACTCAAGAACAGTTTCTTCCCTGCTGCTGTCAGACTTTTCAATGGACCTACCTTGCATTAACTTGATTCTTCTCTACACCCTGGCTATGACTGTAACACTACATTCTGCACTCTCTCGTTTCCTTCTCTATGAACGGTATGCTTTGTCTGTATAGTGCGCAAGAAACAATACTTTTCACTGTATGCTAATACATCTGAGAATAATAAATTAAATAAAATCAAAACCATATGCTCATTCCAATAATCAATCTAATAAACCTCCTCTGACACGCCTCAAACTCATTTATATCCTTCCTTAAATAAAGAGACTTAAAATGCATGCAGTATTTGAGATGTGGTCTCACCAATGCACTATATAATGAAGCACAACATCCTTATTTTTATGTTTGATTCTTCTTGTAATAAAGGACAGTACTCTATTATCCTTCTTAATTACTTGCTGTACCGGCATACTAATTTTTGTGACTCATGCACTAGAATACCAAGATCCCTCTGCAACTTGGAATTCTGCAGTCATTCTCCATTTAAATAATACCCTGCTCTTTTATTCTTCCTGCCAAAGTGAACAAAGAGGAATAACATTGCGTCCTGTGTGGATGGATATGTCGGGTGAACAATCGTGGGGCCGGGCAGTTGGAAACAAAAAGTTATGTAATGAAATCTCCAGAAATACATTCAATCAGAATGGGCAACTTGAACTTACATTGGTCTCCCACATATGCACCGATACTCCCACATATTGTCGTTCCTCTGCACTAGCCTATAGCAACATATGGTTTCACAAAGCTATTTAAGCTCAAGACAGTCGCAAATAGAAAAGAAAGACTTGTATTTATCGAGCACAACTGGACATCTCAAAGCGCTTTACAGCCAATGGAGTACTTATGAACTATAGTCATTGTTGAAAAATACTTCAGAGGAGGTTGGTGGGGATTTCTGTACAAATGAAGGAATTGCCAATCACGTGATAAATTATAATTTATTATTGTATTTTTGGAACATATTGCTAACCATAGACCATTGGGGACATTGGTTGAAGGATTAATATTGGCTCGGATATCTCTTGTATTTGAATTTCAAGCAGTACTCCTGTAGCCCCATGTGGAAGACCTCATGTAACTATAGCTCAATAAGCCAGGTTTAGTACATCATGAAAATAGGAATAGACATTCCCTGCTGTCGTATTTCACCTTTCCTAATTGCATTTATATTAAAAAATAGATGATTTCTTCGACTTTGTTTCTGATGTTGCCCTCAAAAACTGTCATCTCTACAGACAGAAAATGAGGGATAGGACCATGTGCCATCTAGTGACCACATATGGCAACTGCATGGGAGTATAAGAAGACACGTCTGAATTTTACACAGTAAGAAGTCTCACAACACCAGGTTAAAGTCCAACAGGTTTATTTGGTAGCACAAGCCACAAGCTTTCGGAGCACTGCCCCTTCATCAGGTGAGTGGGAGTTGTGTTCAAAAACAGGGCATATAGACACAAACTCAATTTACAAGATAATGGTTGGAATGCGAGTCTTTACAGGTAATCAAGTCTTAAAGGTACAGACAATGTGAGTGGAGGGAAAGTTAAGCACAGGTTAAAGAGATGTGTATCTCTTTAACTGTCCCTTCACAGCAGCTCCTCCACAAACCACCTTCTGGTCACAGTGACTGCACGTATGCAAATGTGACCTGCAACCGCCAATCACTTTCGCCAGTAAGTTAGTTTTATACTCACAGTTACTCTCAGCTCCGCCCTCCGATCACTCCCTGCAAACTGAAGGAGACTGAAAGCAGGAAGTTATAGACTCAATAGCCTTTTATATGTCATAGGAAAATTGCTAGAACCCATTATGAAGGAGGTTATAGCAGGATACTTTGAAAATGGAATAATGGAAACAGGCAGAGTCAACATAGTTTTGTGATAGAGAAATAAATGATGCTTAATTAATAGTGTTAATTGAGGTAAATAGTAAGGTGGATAAAGGGGAACCAGTAGATGTTCTCCAAAAGGCAACAAAGGTTATAACACAAAATAAGAGCTCATGGTGTAGGAGGTAGCATATTAGCTTGGGTAGAAGATTGGTGAGCTAAGCAGAGAGTAAAGATAAATGGTTCTTTTTCAGGGTGACGAGCTGCGAATAGTAGAGTGCCACAGAGGTCAGTGTGAGGTTTCAACTATTTATAATCTATATCAAAGGCTTGGATGAAGGAACCAAATGAATGGTAACTAAATTTGCCAATAACATCAAGATAGGAGGAACCTCAAAAGGAGGTAAAGTGTCTACATAGAGATTATAGATAGGTTAAGTGATTGGGTAAAACTTTGGCAGGTGGGGGAGTACAATGTGAGAAACTGATCTTGTCCACTTTGGTAGGAAGAATAGTAAAACATTATACTATTTAAATGGAGAGAGATTACAGAATTTGGTCGTAGAGAGGGATCTGGGTAACCTGGTACACAAATCACAAAAATAAATAGGCAGGTACAGCAAGTGATTAGGAAAGCAAATGGAATTTTGGCGTTTATTGAAAGGGGAAAGGAAAATAAAAGTAGGGAAGTGTTGCTGCAGCTGGACCTGCAGCTGCAGCTTGGTGAGACCACATCAGGAGTACTGTGTACAGTATTTGGTTTCCTTATAAGGAAAAAGAATATTACTGCATTAGAAGCAGTTCAGAGAATTTATCCAAGGCTGAGTTAGATTTTGGCTAGACAAGGGAGTCAAGAGTTATGGGGCGTCGGACAGGAAACTGGAGTTGAAACCACAGCCAGATCAACTGTGAACTTATCAAATGGCAGAACAGGTTCAAAGAGCCAAAAGGCCTTATCCTGCTCCTAAGTTCACTGTTCCGTTGAAATCTGCATGCAGCAAGGTCCCAGAAACGTGACGCGGTGATGACCGGATAATCTGCTTCATTTATTTTTGTTGAGGAATAACTATTTACCAGAACTTTGGGGAGATTGCCTATGCTTTTCTTTTACCTAGTGTCATGGGATATTTTACGTTGACCTGACAGGACAGTTGGATGATCTCAGTTTAACTTTTTATGAACTATTACCGTGCAGCACACCCTTAAGACTGCACTGCGGTGTCATCCTGGATTGTGTGCTTCTGTGCTTGGAGTGCAATTCAGACCCACTTTTTCTTCTGATTCGTTAGTAAACAGAAATGGATAATTTGTGCATTAATTAGTCTTTGCAATTCTGCAAATACTCTTGTTGAATTGAAAACCTAAAGAAAAGTTCCAGAAATAGAAATTGAAGTGATGTAATATCCCTTTCCATTCTCTGGACATAAAGCTGGCTGCAGCTCATTGGGGCCACCGTGCGTTTTAACACTGAATTCTTTTCTTCACTTGACATTTTGTGGAATTCGACCACAGGGAAATTATCATCTAAATTACCCACTGCTAAAAATACCCAAGGGAAAGCAAAAGGGTGTAATTAGCTGCAGTATCCAACTGGCACCAAGTTAAATTTCTCACCTAACTGCTGGATTTATGAGAAGGAAGTTAAAAGAAAATTACTGAGCAGTGTCTTAAAGCAGTTTGATGTGAAACCCTTTCAGACAGCTGTGACTGGGCAGATCTATAAACAATAGAACTGTCATGAAATAAAATGCAGTCTCAGCGGCCCAGATCTTCCTGTCTCTGGAACGTCAGAGATTGGACATACCCCAGGAGATGTGCTACGGGACCCTGCGGATGTCCTAACACATTTACTCCAGGAAATTGCCCGAGAAGTTTGAACTTCCGATGGGCAATTCCTCTGCTCCCCGGGACACTCCGAAAAAGACTCCAACTCTTTAGAGTTAGAGTTTGAGACTTCAGAAAGTTCTCACTTGTTATCCAGGAAATAGCAGACAGAAAAATTCTAGTCTAATGCCTAGGGAACTGGACAACTGACACCCCAATCACTCACGCTGACACCCCCCCCAACTCCCCCTTTGACCGACCTATTACACGCCCTGACTTCCCGAACCCCACCTCCCATTCCCCCAACTCCCCATCGATCTGAACTGACTATCCCCCATCACTCGACCATCTCTCTGACCTCCAGGCTACATCCGACCCAATCTGACTAAACCTCTTGACCCCACAACTATCTCCCATGCCCCGATCTAACCTTGCTAGCTGCCACTATCCGTCTTTCCCAACTCTGACCTGACCCCATCACCCAACTCATTCCCCCGGCGCCCCCCCCCCCAACTCTATCTGATTAGCCCTGATCCGACCTGACTAGACTGCACCACTTGACTCCCCCCACAATACAACCTGACAACTCCTCCTGACCTAATTCCACTACCCTCGAATCACATACCATCTCATCCACCTGTCATTTTGCCACCCTATCCATCTACCACACTTCCCACCCACCATCCTATCCCCTTACCCACTTGCCTTATCCACCCCATCCCATCAACCTGCACACTTACTTGGCTTCTCAAGGAAACTTTGGTACATTTAAGCTCCTCAGTTACCAGAATGTACAGCTAATGCTGTAAAAAGGATATGTGGCTTTACTTGCCCTGACTGATCCAACATTGTGAAGAAGCAGTTTCATTTCATAGAATCCTGACAGTGCAGAAGGAGGCCATTTGACCCATCGAGTCCGCACCGACCACAATCCCACCCAGGCCCTTTTCCCGTAACCCCACATATTTACCTGCTCATCCCCTGACACTAGGGTTAATGTAGCATGGCCAATCAACCTAACCCGCAAATCTTTGGATTGTGGGAGGAAACCGGAGCACACGGAGGAAACCCTCGCAGACACGGGGAAAATGTGCAAACTCGTCAGAGACAGTGACCCAAGCCAGGAATTGAACTCTGGTCCCTGGCGCTATGAGGTAACGGTGCTAACCACTATGCCACTGTGCTGCCTCAGGAGAGCTCTGCCTTTTTGGAGAAGGTATTTGTAAACTCCTTTAGAAAACCTCAGTCACCATTGGTGCACCATGGTTAAAGGGCAAAATTAAGGCCCTTGTATCAAATTCATAGATCCAAAAGACAAGGTATGACAATTTATAACCATCTTCAGCTAGAAGTGCTTAATGGATAATCCATCTCAGTCAGATCCATCACAGTTGCCAGTCGATTCAGTCCATGTAATACCAGGGAAGCACTGGATACAGCAACATCTTTGGGCCTTGACAACATCCCAGCTGTGATGCTCCAGAACTAGCCACATCCAAGCCAAGCTTTTCAAGTACAGTTACAACACTGGCATCTACCTGACACCATGGGAAACTGCTCCAGCATATCTTGTCCCCAAAATGCAGGATAAATCCAATCCAGCCAATTATCACCACATCAGTTTACTCGCAATCATCAGCAAATGATGGAAGGCACTTGGCAATGGTGTTTTCAAACAGCAATTATTCTGCAGTAACATGGTCACTGATGTACTCAGTTTGAGTTCCACCAGGGCCACTTGGTGCCTGACTTAATTACAGCCTCGGTCCAAATATGGACAAAGGAGCTGAATGCCAGAGGTGAGGTGAGAACATCAAGGCAGCATTTTACCAAGTATGGCATCAAGAAGCCCTAGCAAAATTGAAGTCAATGAAAATGAAGAGGGAAACTCACCACTGGTTAGAATCATACCTGACATAAAGGAAGATGGTTGTGGTTGCTGGAGATCAACCAACTCAGGCCCAGGACATCACTGCAGGAGTTCCTCAGGGTAGTCCAAAGCTCAATCCTCTATGACCTTTCCTTCAGCATAAGATTAGAAGTGGGACGTTCATTCATGATGGCACAGTGTTCAGCACCACTTTGAGCTTCTCTGATTATGAATAAATCCATGTCCACATGCAACAAGGCCTGGAGAACAATGAAGCTTGGTCTGATAGGTGACAAATAACATTTGTGCCATGCAAGTGCCAGATAATGACTGTCTCCAACAAGAGAACTCCTCTTGACAATACCATTGATGAATTCCCTACCACCAACCTCCAGTGAGTTACTAGAAACTCAACTGGACCAGCCACATAAATAGTGTCGATAATGGTATATCAGAGGCCGAGAAAACTCACCTCCTTACTCCCCAAACCTGACTACCATCTATAAGGCATAAGTCAGGATTGTAATGGAATTCTCTCCACTTAACTGGTTAACTGGCAGTTCCAACAACACTTCAGTGGCTTAACACCATCCAGGACAAAGCAGCCTATTTGATCGGCGCCCATTCCCCCATGTTAAGCATTCATTCCCTCCATCACTGGCACAAAGTGGCAACGGTGTGTAGCATTGACAAGATGCACTGCAGCAACTTACCTCGGCGCCTTTGACAGCACCTTCCAACCTGCAACCTGTACAACAAGGGCAGCAGATATATCAGTACAACACCAAGCTGCAACTTTATAGAACATAGAACATTACAGCGCAGTACAGGCCCTTTGGCCCTCGATGTTGCGCCGATCTGTGAAACCTATCTAAAGCCCCTCTAATCTACACTATTCCAATATCATCCATATGTTTATCCAATGACCATTTAAATGCCCTTAATGTTGGCGAGTCCACTACTGTTGCAGGCAGGGCATTCCACACCCTTACTACTCTCTGAGTAAAGAACCTACCTCTGACATCTGTCCTATATCTATCACCCCTCAATTTAAAGCTATGTCCCCTCGTGCTAGCCATCACCATCCAAGGAAAAAGGCTCTCACTGTCCACCCTATCTAATCCTCTGATCATCTTGTATGCCTCTATTAAGTCACCTCTTAACCTTCTTCTCTTTAACGAAAACAGCCTCAAGTCCCTCAGCCTTTCCTCATAAGACCTTCCCACCATACCAGGCAACGTCCTGGTAAATCTCCTCTGCACCCTTTTCAATGTTCCACATCCTTTCTATAATGCGGCGACCAGAACTGAACGCAATACTCCAAAACCAGAGTTTTGTACAGCTGCAACATGACCTCATGGCTCCGAAACTCAATCCCTCTACCAATAAAAGCTAACACACAGTACGCCTTCTTAACAACCCTTTCAACGTGGGTGCCAACTTTCAGGGATCTATGCACATGGACACCGAGATCTATCTGCTCATCCACACTACCAAGTATCTTATCATTAGCCCAGTACTCTGAATTCCTGTTACTCCTTCCAAAGTGAATCACCTCACACTTATCCACATTAAACTCCATTTGCCACCTCTCAGCCCAGTTCTGCAGCTTATCTATGTCCCTCTGTAACCTGCAACATCCTTCTGCACTGTCCACAACTTCAGCGACTTTAGTGTCATCCGCAAATTTACTAACCCATCCTTCTACGCCCTCATCCAGGTCATTTATAAGAATGACTTACAGCAGTGGCCCCAAAACAGATCCTTGAGGTACACCACTAGTAACTGAACTCCAGGATGAACATTTCCCATCAACCACCACCCTCTGTCTTCTTACAGCTAGCCAATTTCTGATCCAAACCGCTAAATCACCCTCAATCCCATGCCTCCGTATTTTCTGCAATAGCCTACCGTGGGGAACCTTATCAAACGCTTTGGTGAAATCCATATACACCACATCAACTGCTTTACCCTCATCCACCTCTTTGATCACCTTCTCAAAGAACTCAATAAGGTTTGTGAGGCACATCCTACCCTTCACAAAACCGTATTGACTATCCCTAATCAAATTATTCCTTTCGAGGTGATTATAAATCCTATCTCTTGTAATCCTTTCCAAAACTTTGCCCACAACAGAAGTAAGGCTCACTGGTCTATAATTACCAGGGTTGTCTCTACTCCCCTTCTTGAACAAGGGGACAACATTTGCGATCCTCCAGTCTTCTGGCACTATTCCTGTAGACAATGACGACATAAAGATCAAAGCCAAAGGCTCTGCAATCTCCTCCCTAGCCTCCCAGAGAATCCTAGGATAAATCCCATCCAGCCCAGGGGACTTATCTATTTTCACACTTTCCAGAATTGCTAACACCTCCTCTTTATGAGCCTCAATCCCGTCTAGTCTAATAGCCCGTATCTCAGTATTTTGCTCAACAACATTGTCTTTTTCCTGTGTGAATACTGACGAAAAAATATCCATTTAGCGCCTCTCCTGTCTCTTCGGACTCCACGCACAACTTCCCACTACTGTCCTTGACTGGCCCTAATCTTACCCTAGTCATTCTTTTATTCCTGACATACCTATAGAAAGCTTTAGGGTTTTCCTTGATCCTATCTGCCAAAGACTTCTCATGTCCCCTCCTGGCTCTTCTTAGCTCCCTCTTTAGGTCCTTCCTGGCTAACTTGTAATTCTCAAGCGCCCTAACTGAGCCTTCACGTCTCATCTTTACATAAGTCTCTTTACTTCTAGATGAGGCACCATCCTGATTTGGAACTCTACTGCCGTTCCTTCAATGCTGCTGGTTTAAAATCCTGGAACTTTCTATTTAACAGCACTGTGGGCGTACCTATGCCACATGAACGTCTGCGAATCAAGCAGCTGACTCATTGACACCTTCTCAAGGGCAATCGAGGGAGGCAATAAATGCATGAATGAATTTTTTAAAAAGTACTTTTTTTGGATGTCCAGTGGTTTCAAGATGATTTAATGCATTAATCTCATAAAGGCTTCATTCCACAATTTCCATTTATTCCTGTCTTGTTTCTTCGAGTGCCTCTCAATAAAAGAATTGCATTTAAGGCTTAGTGCTTCTCTTTCTCCTTAGTCTTCACCTGGCAAGAAGCTATGGTGGCTTCCTTTCTCACATTGTGCAGTTAAAATTGGGGTTCGCAAATCCCAAAAGTGTTAGCAGAACCCAACATGTATGTGTTAAAGAAGGAAGCCCCAGCTTTGTGTTGGGTGCCTTTTTTGCCTATTGGTAGAGTCAGCTTCTGGAGGCTTTTCTGGACAGTCCGGGTCCTGACTGCTGTATTTCTAGGTAAATATAGTAACCTGGATGATTTTAATTGCCCACCTGTTTGATTTTCTCTAAACTTGCAGAGTTAATGTTGCCTCTTTAGATTTAGTATTTATTGATGGCTTTTGGACCTGTGCATATGTCAGCGTGAATGTACGTAGAAAACTAATCTTATATTCTGGAAAATGAGAGGGGAAACAATGGGCCTGAAACTCCTCAGAGCTGCTCTGTCAACAACAGAGTTTCCGCCAAACTTCCGGTGAAGTATTTTTGGCCGATTACAACACAGCTCAACGGAATGTTCAAACAACTGTTTTTTAATTTATTAAATTAGATTTGGTACTCTGTCAGAAAATCAAAGCTGGCAAATTAAAATTCCTTCTGTGAATAATATTCTTGCTGTTGCTTTTATAATTTTATTTTTGATTAAAAATGAAAATCTGAATGTAGATGTTTTGCGATGGATATATTCCTCAGAAGTCACTTCCTTCCCCTGAAGCATGAATTTTCCAGATTTTGTCAGGACTGAGAATCAATACATGTTTCAGGGTTTGCATTTTTTCAGGAATATTTGGCCTGGAAATTTGGTTCAGGCTGGACTGCTCCCCGTAACTTCATGTCAAGGTACATGAAGGTACGTTTAGAAGAAAAATCTTCAGCTTTTTGGTACTAGCTGCTGATCATGCGACCGAACCAAAATAATTTGATTTGATTTGATTTATTATTGTCACATGTATTAGTATACAGTGGAAAGTATTGTTTCTTGCGCGCTATACAGACAAAACATATCGTTCATAGAGAAGGAAATGAAAGCGTGCAGAATGTAGTGTTACTGTCATAGCTAGAGTGTAGAGAAAGATTAAATTAATGTGAAGTAGGTCCATTCAAAAGTTTGATGGCAGCAAGGAAGAAGCTGTTCTTGAGTCAGTTGGTACGTGTCCTCAAACTTTTGTACCCTTTTCCCGACGGAAGAAGGTGGACGAGAATATGTCCAGGGCGCGCGGAGTCCTTAATTATGCTGGTTGCTTTGCCGAGGCAGCGGGAAGCATAGACAGAGTCAATGGATGGGGGGGCTGGTTTGTGTGATGGATTGGGCTACATTCATGACCTTTTGTAGTTTCTTGTGGTCTTGGGCAGAGCAGGAGCCATACCAAGCTGTGATGCAACCAGAAAGAATGCTTTCTATGTTGCATCTGTAAAAGTTGGTGAGAGTCGTAGCTGACATGCCGAATTTCCTTAGTCTTCTGAGAAAGTAGAGGCATTGATGGGCTTTCTTAACTATAGTGTCGGCATGGGGGGACCAGGACAGGTTGTCGGTGATCTGGACATCTAAAAACTTGAAGCTTTCGACTATTTCTACTTCATCCCCGTTGATGTAGACAGGGGCATGTTCTCCACTACGCTTCCAAAAGTCGATGACCACCTCCTTCATTCTGTTGACATTGAGGGAGAGATTATTGTCGTCGCATCAGTTCACCAGATTCTCTGTCTCATTCCTGTACTCTGTCTCAGCATTGTTTGAGATCCGACCCACTACAGTGGGTGTCATCAGCAATCTTGAAAATCAAGTTGGAAGGGAATTTGGCCACACAGTCATAGGTGTATAAGGAATATAGTAGGGGGCTGAGAACACAGCCTTGTGGGGCACCGGTGTTGAGGATGATTGTGGAGAAGGTGTTGTTGCCTATCTTTACTGATTGAGATCTGTGGGTTAAGAAGTTCAGGTTTCAGTCACAGAGGGAGGAACCAAGGCCATGGCCACGGAGGTTCAAGATGGGTTTCGTAGGAATAATGGTGTTGAAGGCTGAGCTGCAGTCAATATATAGGAATCTGACATAGGTGTCTTTGTTAACTAAGTGTTACAGGGTTGAGCGCAGGGCCAGAGAGATAGTGTCTGCTGTGGACCTCTTGTGGCGGTAGGAGAACTATAGTGGATCCAGCCAATCCAAGAGGGTGGTAGACAAGAATTGATTTGTGCCCATGACTAACCTTTCGAAGCACTTCATAATGATGGGTGCCAGAGCCACTGGACGATAGTCATTAAGGCACGCTGCTTGGCTTTTCTTTGGTACTGGGATGATGGTCGTCTTCTTGAAGCAGATATGGATCTCAGATTATTGTATAGGGAGGTTGAAGATGTCTGCCAATACCTGCGCCAGCAGATCCACGCAGGATCTGAGTGCTCATCTGGGTACCCTCTCCAGGCCAGTCGTTTTCCGAGGGTTGACCTTTGAGAAGGCTGCTCTGACATCTACAATGGTGACCTCAGATACAGGTTCATCCGAGGCTTCCAGGGTGGAGGACGTGCTCTCGCTGACCTCTTGCTCAAAACAGGCATAGAATGCATTAAGCTCATCAGGGAGGGGTGTGTTGAAGCAGGCGATTTTACATGCCTTCATCCTGTAGCCTGTTGTGGCTTGCAGACCTTTTCATAGTCAGCGGGGTCCGTGTGGCTAGCCTAGGACTCTAGCTTGGTCCGGTATTGTCTTTTGGCATCTTTGATGGATTTCCTTCGATCATATCTGGCTTTCTTGTATGGGTCAGGATTGCCTGACTTGGACGCCTCAGACCTAGACTTCAGCAAGCAATTGATATCCCTGTTCATCCATGGTTTCCAGTTGGGAAACATGCGGATTTGCTTCTTTGGTCTTCTACACACTTACTGATGAAGTCAGTTACTGTAGTGACGTACTCGTTAAGGCTAGTCGCAGAGTTTTTATATACTGACCAGTCCCGAAGGAGATCATCCGATTCCTCAGACCAACATCGCATGACTTTCTTTGACGGATTCTCCCGTTTCAGTTTTTGCTTGTAAGACGGGAACAGGAGCACAGCCTTGTGGTCTGATTTGACAAAGTGTGGGTGGGCGATAGAGTGCTAAGCATGTTTGATATTTGTGTAGCAGTGGTCTAGGATGTTTGGGCTTCTGGTAGAACAGGAGACGTGTTGGTGGTAACTTGGTATGACACTCTTGAGCTTGGCCTGGTTGAAGTCCCTGGCCATGGCTAAGTGAGTGGGCAAGGATCTGGCAGATGGAGTATAACGTTGATAAGTGTGAGGTTATCCACTTTGGAAGGAATAATAGTAAAATGGACTATTATTTAAACGGTGAAAAATTACAACATGCTACTGTGCATGGGACCTGGGGGTCCTTGTGCATGAATCACAAAAACTCAGTTTGCAGGTGCAGCAGGTAATCAAGAAGGCAAATGGAATGTTGGCCTTTATCGCGAAGGGGATGGAGTATAAAAGCAGGGAGGTCTTGCTGCAACTGTACAGGGTACTGGTGAGGCCGCACCTAGAGTACTGTGTACAATTTTGGTCCCCTTATTTAAGAAAGGATATATTAGCTTTGGAGGGGGTACAGAGAAGGTTCAGCAGGTCGATTCCGGAGATGAGGGGGTTAGCTTATGAGGAGAGATTGAGTAGACTGGGCCTGTACTCATTGGAGTTTAGAAGGTTGAGGGGAGATCTTATAGAGACATATAAGATAATGAAGAGGCTAGGCAGGGTAGAAGCAGCGAGGTTATTTCCACTTACAATGGAAACAAGAACTAGGGGACATAGCCTCAAAATACGGGGTTGAGTTGAGGAGGAACTTCTTCTCCCAGAGGGTAGTGAATCTTTGGAATTCTCTGCCCAGTGAAGCCGTAGAGGCTACCTCGTTAAATGTGTTTAAGTCACAGATAGATAGATTTTTAACCATTAAGGGAATTAAGGGTTATGGGGAGCAGGCGGGTAAGTGCAACTGAACCCACTATCAGATCAGCTATGATCTTATTGAATGGCGGAGCAGGCTTGAGGGGCTAGATGGCCTACTCCTGCTCCTATTTCTTATGTTCTTATGATGAACAAGGCCTTGGGATGTTTCGTCTCAAGGCTATTTGTAGTGTTGTATATTTCGTCTAGTGCGATTTTCACGTCCGCATGGGGTGGGATGTAAACTGCCGTCAGGAAAACTAATTAAATTAGTTTTGGTACACTCTGTCAGAAAATCAAAGCTGGCAAATTAAAATTTCTTGTGTGAATAATATTCTTGCTGTTGCTTTTATAATTTATTTTTGATTAAAAGTGAAAATCAGAATGTAGATGAATTTTGTGATGAATATATTCCTCATAAGTCACTGCCTTTCCCCAAAGCATGAATTTTCCAGATTTTGTCAGGACTGAAAATCGATATATGTTTCAGTGTTTGCATTTTTTCAGGAATATATGGCCTGGAAATTTGGTTCAGGCTGGACTTTAACTTCATGTTAAGGTACATTTACGAGAAAAATCTTCAGTTTTTTGTACCAGCTGGTGATCATGTGACTGAACCAAAATAACTGAGTGTTTTAGGGCTGGCTCCTGTTCCTCTTGGTGTTATCATAAGAATCATATGAACTGGGGGCAAGAGTAGGCAATTCAGCCCCTTAAGCCTGCTCCGTCATTCAATGCAATCATGGCTGATCTCATCTCAGCCTTCGGTTTCCTCCCACAGTCCGAAAGATGTGCTGATTAGGTGCTAAAATGCCGCCCCTGCTACCTTCCGCGGGAGTTCACCTCTGTTATTCTAATGACAGCTTACATCCCACCCCATGTGGACATGAAGACTGCGCTGGATGAAATATACACCACTTCATATAGTCTTGAGATGAAACATTGCGAGGCCTTGTTCATCATGGCCGGGGACTTCAATCAGTCCAAGCTCAAGTGTGTCCTACCAAGAAACCACCAGCATGTCTCCTGTTCCACCAGAGGCCCAAACGTCCTAGACCACTGCTACACAAATATCAAACATGTCTACCACTCTATCGCCCACCCATACTTTGTCAAATCAGAGCATAAGGCTGTGCTCCTGCTCCTGGCTTATGTGCAAAAACTGAAACAGGAGAATCCATCAAAGAAAGTCGTGCGATGCTGGCCTGAGGAATTGAATGATCTCCTGCAGACTGCTTCGAGTCAGTAGACTGGTCAGTATTTAAAAACTCCGTGATCTGCCCCTTTGAGGTGAACCACACTAATTTCTTGGGAACACTGACAGAAAAAATAGTCAAGATCTACAAAAGGGCCTGATGGGACTTTGTGCTCAAGTTCTTGTCATTACAGACTGGAAATCTATGGCCCAAGTCTGGTGCTTATGTCGTAAATGAATTGCTGCACCCAACCAGGAAACTAAGCATCTATTTTTAAACTAGCCCATCTTTCCTAGCAGGTAGGGCTTGATTTATATGACTGTCCCACCGAGCTGTCTCCTAGTAATCCACAAACTTCCCCTTTTGTTGTAAACCGTGACCTTTAATTAAATATACCGTTACAGTAATTGACTTCATTAATAAGTGTGTGCCAAAGAAGCAAATCCGTGTGTTTCCCAACCGGAAACCATGGATGAACAGGGATATCCACTGCTTGCTAAAGTCCAGGTCAGAGGCATTCAAGTCAGGCAACCCTGACAATACAAGAAAGCCAGGTATGATCCAAAGAGATCCATCAAAGATGCCAAAAGACAGTACCGGGCCAAGCTAGAGTCCCAGGCTAGCCACGCAGACGTTGGGTAGGCAGCAGCTGCTACTGTGGCCAGACAGGAATAACGAGTTCAGGGTTCTTAGTGTGATTGAACATTACCCTCTTACTGGAGTGCTGGGTGAGTGGGAGGGGATGGTTGCGATGGTAGCACCTCCAGCCCTTGGTTGCGTTTTGGCCTCATTGGGAGAGTCATATGATGACAGGCTACCTGTCACTTTTGGGCAGCTACGACTTCTCCACTCTGCCCGGAACAAAATGGCTTGAAGGCAGAAAAGTGCTTCAATCCAACACCAATTTTCAGGCCTTTCTGCCTCCGGTCCTGCCCTCATGTGACTCCATAATTCTGCCCCTAGAGTTGGAAATTGGAAATACAATTCAAATTTTGTATGTGACACCAGGGGTGAGATTTTCTGTTTTTAATGGCAGTGTCACGGCACAACATCGTGGGCCGAAGGGCCTGTTCTGTGCTGTACTGTTCTATGTACTTTTCTATGTTCTATGTCACAACAAGCATGAAAAGTGCCATTAAAACCGCCAGCTTCAATGGCATCTTTCTCTGCCATATTGTGAGTAACTCTGAAAGTAAAAGATCTGAGGAGTAGGTTCCCACGATGCCCTGCCAGCAGTTTTGCTTTTTTAAAAAAGATCAGGGTGCCATTTTTAAAGGGCACCTCAATACAAAAAAGGCAAAACCAGAACCCTGCCTGTACAGTGCTGGGGGCATGACCCTGTTTCCCCCGGGCATTGCATCCACCTGCACTCCTCTGGTGGGTTCTGCCCGCCGGGTGCATGCTGTGGGAGAGACGTTGTAATTCACCACACCGATGTGAATGGCTAATATCAGAAGCTGGGGAGCATCGAAGCCTAGTAATTAGATTTAAATTTATTCTAATAGGATTCCTGATGTTGAATTTTGGGACTCCCATTATATCACTGGCAGGCAGCGAGGACAATCCTAACAGGACTTCCAATCAGTGTATTGCATGTTTTGGCCCTCTTGCCAGATTTTGCGCTCCTGTCGCCATTCATGCCCTATGCAAACAGGAGCGCAAAATCCTGACCCAAATTGAGGGACAAAAATACAGAGGGTATTGATAAACTTGGAGAATGAATGTGTAATTGACAAATAAACTTTAATTAAGTTTGAAGTGACACATTTTGGCCACATGTTCCTTGGAAAATGATGAGGTAAAAGAGCAGAGGGATCAGATACACAAGTTACTAAAAGTAGCAGTGCAAGTTAATAAGGCCATAAAATAATGAACTAAACAGGTTCACTGCCACAGGGAAAGAAAGAATTACAAAGCAGAGATGTTACTGTACAGGATCTTGGTGAGATCACACTTGAGCACTGTTATAAAAAGAGGCACTGGAGAAAATGCAAAAAATATTTATTAGTTTATATTTGTCAGGCAAGATTGAAATGGCTGTTTATATTTTCTCTGGACTGTGGGAGGACCTCATAGATTATTATTAAATTATTACGGTTATGAAAGTATTTAAAATGGAAGATGTTTCCAGAACTAGGGGGCCATAAATATCCCTGATAAATCCAAAAAAGGGAATGCAGGAACAATTTATTTAGTCAGAGACTGGTTAGAATGTGGAACGCACTATAATGGGGAATAGATGAGACAACCAATGATGATCTATTTAAAGTAAAGCCAGATAAACAAGAATGAGAAAGGAAATGTTGATGGGATTAGATAAAGAAGGTGGGAGGAGGCTCGGTGTGGAACATTAACACTGGCATTGACCTGTCGTGCTGAATGGCTTGTTTCTGTACTGTAAATACCATGTTCAGTGCGCATTTAACTCTAGTCCAACACCAGTGTTAACTACCTCACTCAGATAGGTGAACTGGAGATGGACTGCAATTCTGGCAATGCCTACAACCCAAGAGTGAATCTTTAAAAATGATCTCCTTTTGCACTGCGTTCAGATGAAAATCTGATCAATTGGAAACAGTTTCAACAGAAATTGTTCACTTAAAAGCAGATTAAGTGGTCAATGTTGTTGGGGGAGATTGCTGTGCACAAATTAGCTGCTGTGTTTCCTACGTTGCAACACTGAATACATTTCAAAAGTACAGTAGACTGTAAAACACTTTGGAATGTCCTGAGGTCTTGAAAGACATTGTAAAAACACAAATTCTCTCTTTCTGTTTTAGTTATTGTAAATGAGCTTGTTTTTCTGACTAGATGTTTTATGAGATGCTGTGATGCTGCCGCACCCCCCGCCCCCCCAACCAGAATGTGCGCACCGGGAATGCTCAAACTTGGTTAAGTAGTCTTGAGAAATGCAGCCATTCCTGGAAATGAGACTGTGAAACGAAGTGCTTAATCTCCTTGTGCAGTCACAAGCAGTCTGACGTGAAAGGGGATAAACTTTTAGTCATCCATTACTGATTCTGCAAGCTTTTTAATTTGAGTTCTGTTTAAAGAGGTAGCATCTGCATTTGCCAAATTCTTCCTCATTTTATTTTGCAGACTATAAATCATGCAGAAATACACAGTCTGGTTACTTGCATGCAACACTGTGACAGAATATGTGCCTCTCTCCAAAGGAGGCTTTCAGGCAAGTTGCTTACTGACAAAATATTGCCTACAGTGCAATGCTCCTCTTATATGGAACTTAGTTTACTGTCATTCTAATAAATTCACCAATTTCTATTATATTCGCTAAATCTTAATTATGTCAGATTAATATTGAGTAAAAACTTGGCGCAAATACTGAACAGTAACATTTGTGAATGTGTAAGATTTGTTTGGTGGTGCTTACAGTAACACTATTCTTAAATGATACTTTCAATCAAAAAATGCCTGCTTTCAATAATACTAATATTTATGTTCAATCATAAATTGATTGATTTCAAACAGAGTTGTTTTCCTCCTCATCCTACCGCCAGGGCCTCCAGTAAGAAATACTATCAGGCTGAGCAGACTGTATCAGCTCGAGGTAATGCTCTGCATTCTTACCATTATTCAAAGGCGCGGTGGAAAATGTAACAGGCTGGAGCAGCTGGAGAGAGTGAAATAGAGAAAAGGCAGAGAGGAGTGAATGAGAGAGATGGGGAGGGGGGAGTGGGAAGACAGCAGATACGTGGAGAAAGTGCACATAAGCAAGGAAGAGAAAAAGAAAAAGGAGAGAAAGACTTATATAGTATCTTTCACAAATTCAAGAGATGCCAACATGTTTTTCAGTGTAGTCACTGTTGTAACCTAGGAATAGACAGAACACAAACCCAAGTCCCAGAGGTGAAAGGACAATGTGATAACTAACTGCCCCATGTGGTTCCACACAGCATAAATGCTATATGTACCACTGAGTTGAAACTATTAAAACAACATTCCTATTGAACATTTTAACTTTTTAAATAGGGAGACAATAGGGAGACATTTCAAAAGGGAGACAGTTGTAACAAGATTGGGTAACTCAGTGCACACAGATGGCAGGGTGGATTGATAAGAAACCTGTGGGAACTGCCTTGCTCTCAGTTGCCATTTATTGTGCAATGTGGTCTGCTCAACCACAGTTTGCTTGTTAATTCATTTATACCTTGTGATTTCGAATGTTAGAGTATGAAATAAATATTGCAAATTATTTTACTTTTTCGACTGTGTATAGTAACATTTATTTTGTTTTGTTCAAAAACTGGAATCTTGAAGCTTTATTCTCTGAGCCAAATCCCTGGGATCTTAAAATGTATCTACTTTGAATAAAATGTGACTGATCCCCAGCCAGATTATAACAAAGTTGGGGGTCTGGCCTAGGATCATAGCATGAATTGAGGATTCTTGTGGGATTTCAAATCCACAGACAGAAATGAGTGCTGGGATTTTCTGAGTTTAAGGCTGATAAGGTTTCCACAATGAATTTTACTATCCTGATTGCAAAGCAGAATGGCGTTATCAGTTTCGACAACCTTTCTGGAGAGGGAAGAATGCGAGGCCTAATGATATTGGAAGAATTTTGAAATGATATTCGAATAACTATTAGGTCACCCCTGAAAGACTACAAGGTTTCTAATGTAAGGGAAACTGCAGTTCTGGCAGATAGGTATGATAAATCACGTAGATAGTACATCTCCATTTGCAAACCCACAAGAAGATGGAGGAATAGAAGAGTCTAGCTTTAGGAAGAAGGCTGAAGCTGTTCTGGTTAATGGAAATGATAGTTTAGAGGATAAAACTGATGTAAAGAAACCAGCATGCTTTTATTGCCATAAGAATAAGACATATAAAAACAAATTGTTGGAATTTGAACAGTAAATCATTGGCAGTAATACAGATGGTTGAGGAGCCTTCAGAAAAGATCATACATAGAAAAGGAAATAACTGTTAAAAAAGTGACAGGAATTTTTATTGAGCAGGCTACACCAGAAAGTGAAATCTGTGAAAAACTCATTGTTTCTAATGTTTTTAAAGTAGGGATAAGATGGAATTGAAAAGAATTATTAAAAATGTTATATTTGAAGGGAAATTCATTCAATTTCTGTCCCAGAAAGAACCAAGAACAATTGTTATCCTGAGAGATACTGGTTCAGCTCGGGGCACATTGTTAGCAAAGGATTTATACCTTTCTTCAGAGAGTTCACTGAATCAGAATGTATTAATACAGGGCATTGATGGAAGGTGAGTGTCTTTCCTATTGCATGAAGTAAATTTAACTCTGATGAAGGGCCTTGTGTGGCTGGAGGTTTATGAGTTTCCCATTAAAAATATCAACTTTATAGCAGGGCAGCAGGGCACAGTGGTTAGCTCTGCTGCTTCACAGTGCCAGGCACTCGGGTTCAATTCCCGGCTTGGATGACTGTGCGAAGTTTGCACATTCTCCCTGTATCTGCATGGATTTCCTCCAGGTGCCTGGTTTTCTCCCGCAGTCTGAAAGACGTGCTGGTTAGATTCATTGGCATGCTAAATTCTCCCTCAGTGTACCCGAACAGGCGCCGGAATGTGGTGACTAGGGGACTTTCACAGTAACTTCATTGTAGTGTTAATGTAAGTCTACTTGTGACACTAATAAATAGATAAATAGGCAGTATATTATTTCCATAACAGTTTCAAAGTTATTCCTTTGAGTAAAAACAAAAGAAGCCTATTTGCGATCGTTGAGCCAAGAATTAACTCAAGGAAATTACTGGTGTTTCCACTTCACTAATGGATGGTACATAGGCCTTAGAAGAGTCTGCAGAATTGCCAAATCAAGTTTTACAACAGGGGAGACTGAAGTCTCAAAATGACTCTGAAGGGTTAGAACATAAGAACATAAGAACATAAGAAATAGGAGCAGGAGTAGGCCATCTAGCCCCTCGAGCCTGCCCCGCCATTCAATAAGATCATGGCTGATCTGACGTGGATCAGTACCACTTACCCGCCTGATCCCCATAACCCTTAATTCCCTTACCGATCAGGAATCCATCCATCCGCGCTTTAAACATATTCAGCGAGGTAGCTTCCACCACCTCAGTGGGCAGAGAATTCCAGAGATTCACCACCCTCTGGGAGAAGAAGTTCCTCCTCAACTCTGTCTTAAACCGACCCCCCTTTATTTTGAGGCTGTGTCCTCTAGTTTTAACTTCCTTACTAAGTGGAAAGAATCTCTCCGCCTCCACCCTATCCAGCCCCCGCATTATCTTATAAGTCTCCATAAGATCCCCCCTCATCCTTCTAAACTCCAACGAGTACAAACCCAATCTCCTCAGCCTCTCCTCATAATCCAAACCCCTCATCTCCGGTATCAACCTGGTGAACCTTCTCTGCACTCCCTCCAATGCCAATATATCCTTCCTCATATAAGGGGACCAATACTGCACACAGTATTCCAGCTGCGGCCTCACCAATGCCCTGTACAGGTGCATCAAGACATCCCTGCTTTTATATTCTATCCCCCTCGCAATATAGGCCAACATCCCATTTGCCTTCTTGATCACCTGTTGTACCTGCAGACTGGGCTTTTGCGACTCATGCACAAGGACCCCCAGGTCCCTTTGCACAGTAACATGTTGTAATTTTTTTCCATTTAGATAATAATCCAATTTGCTATTATTTCCTCCAAAGTGAATAAAGTGATCTTTTCTCAACGTTATACTCCATTTGCCATATCCTCGCCCACTCACTCAGCCTGTCCAAATCTCTCTGCAGATCTTCTCCGTCCTCCACACGATTCACTTTTCCACTTATCTTTGTGTAGTCTGCAAACTTCGTTACCCTTCGTCCCCTCCTCCAGATCATCTATATAAATGGTAAACAGTTGCGGCCCGAGTACCGATCCCTGCGGCACGCCACTAGTTACCTTCCTCCAACCGGAAAAACACCCATTTATTCCGACTCTTTGCTTCCTGTCGGAGAGCCAGTCCCCAATCCACTTTAACACACTACCCCCAACTCCGTGTGCCCTAATCTTCTTCAGCAGCCTTTTATGGGGCACCTTATCAAACGCCTTTTGGAAATCCAAAAACACCGCATCCACCGGTTCTCCTCCATCAACCGCCCTAGTCACATCTTCATAAAAATCCAACATGTTCGTCAAGCACGACTTTCCCCTCATGAATCCATGCTGCGTCTGATTGATCGAACCATTTCTATCCAGATGCCCTGCTATCTCCTCTTTAATAATGGATTCCAGCATTTTCCCTACTACAGACGTTAAGCTGACCGGCCTATAGTTACCCGCCTTTTGTCTCCTTCCTTTTTTAAACAGCGTTAATGACACTTGACACAAAACCAAACATTCTGGTTAGTGTTGAGACTCAGGAATTCGGGCAAGTGAAAGTTCACAAAAAGGTCAATTTAAACACCAAACTGATTGGAACGATATGTTTTATGATTTGCGTGGAAAACCCAAAAGTACTGGAAACGAATAAAAGTCCATTTGGAATACTGCGTCCAGTTCTGGTCGCCACACTACCAGAAGGACGTGGAGGCTTTGGAGAGAGTACAGAGGAGGTTTACCAGGATGTTGCCTGGTATGGAGGGGCTTAGCTATGAGGAGAGATTGGGTAAACTGGGGTTGTTCTCCCTGGAAAGACGGAGGATGAGGGGAGACTTAATAGAGGTGTATAAAATTATGAAAGGCATAGATAGGGTGAACGGTGGGAAGCTTTTCCCCAGGTCGGTGGTGACGTTCACGAGGGGTCATAGGTTCAAGGTGAAGGGGGGGAGGTTTAACACAGATATCAGAAGGACATATTTTACGCAGAGGGTGGTGGGGGCCTGGAATGCGCTGCCAGGCAAGGTGGTGGAGGCGGGGACACTGGGAACGTTTAAGACTTATCTAGATAGCCATATGAACGGAGTGGGAATGGAGGGATACAAAAGAATGGTCTAGTTTGGACCAGGGAGCGGCACGGGCTTGGAGGGCCGAAGGGCCTGTTCCTGTGCTGTATTGTTCTTTGTTCTTTGTTCTTTGTCCAAAATGGGGAAATGGTTGACCTCGCTCAAAAATAATTAAATAAGACCCGTTCAGAAACTGAAAGAACTTAAAATGTTCCAAGGTTAAACAAAGCAAGCATACCAAACCCTTTATGGATAAAGATATAAAGCGCGTCAATAACATCCTTGAAAAGGCTAAAAGAGATTTCAGTCAGAGGCGAAACGAGTTGTTGGCACATGTAGGGGCCTGAAAAAAAGGATAAATGAAAGAAAAATGAAAAGAGTGTGTTTTCTTGAAATATGGGTAAATTAAATGAAAAAGACATTTACCATAGTTCTTTGTTTTCTTGTGAGTTTCAATATCCTGTTTACTGGGCCAAATACCGTGAACAGATACTGTTTGTTTGAGTGATGTAAGCTAAGCCAATCCGTTTTCTAGAGAATTGCATTTTAAGCCAATCAGATTACTTAGGGGGCGGGAAAAAGAAAAACGGCGGGAGGCAGAGGAAGCTGCAGTGGGGAGACACACGTGGGGAAGAGGAGCTGTTTCCATGCGGTAAAAACCCAGTTTTAACGTCGAGGCAAATAATATTTGTAGACTAAAATACTTCACAGTATGGGCACAAATATTACTGTGCAGTTAAAGCTCGTGTTTGTTGCAGTTTAGTAACTCGTTTTTTTCCAGTTTGAAGTGAAAGGCAGCAGGGTTTAGTCCTTTTGTTATTTTCATTACTGTTGAGACAAAGTGTAAAGCGCATCGTCTTGTACTCTCAAGCGTGGACGTTTCTGCTAAAAACTGCCGGTGAGGGACAGTCAGCTATAAACGCCGGGCATAGTTTTCACTGAGAAGACGCAGAGAACGAGGATTAGCTGAAGCTAACTTGCTAAGTAGCACTGCCGAGGAAGACAGACTTCAGCGCACTGGACCTGCGTCACTACACGAACAGCTTGCTGCATTTTGTTCCTGCTGCTTCATCTTCCCGCTCGCAGACCCTTCTGGACTGTGTGTGTCCTGGTTGCGTGAGTAACTGGAGACTATACTATCAGACACTGAACGGTATCAGCAGTGTGTTGTTGAGAGCGTGTTTTCTTCATATGTGCACCAACGTATGGGCCCCAATGTTTATAAATCCAAGCGCTTGGTAATAATTTAAACATTTCTCAGGGTTGAAACTGTTTAATTGAAAAATCTTTGGTTTGGGACTCTTTATCTGTTTTATGAGACGCAACAATGCAAGAAAATAAATTTATTTTTGTTATTCCTTTTGAATGGTTGTCCTGAACCTTTTCTTGTTATAAGGTTTACATACTTACCATTTTAGGAGGCACCGCGCTATTATTAATAGGTTATTACTCTAGATTGCAACTGCACACACTAATCCTTTTCATTCACGCCTGTACTGACATTTATTGGTAAATAGGAAATTTAGCCTAGCTCAACACCAACCGCTAAGAACTCAGGATCCTGTTAATTGAACATTTACATAGTAGCCCCTTATAACATCAAGCACATCCCAGGTACAGCTTCACTTAACTCAGCTGGTCAGAGCATATAATTGTCAGCAGGGGGTTACACACACATAGAAGCCATTTTGACCTTACTGTCAACCTGTGGAAACCAACCACATTTGAGTTTAGAGAAGGAGCTTAAAAATAGAAGTACACCTGCAGCAAATAGAGTGTGATAATTTGACTCTGGACTTGGCTGAAATGTTCTGTGCAGAGTTAAAGAATAGGCATTGGAAAAGATGCAGGCTGAGCATGATTGTTCCAGGATGTTTAAATTCTACTTGTTACATGTACTTGTTTTTGTTGGGTTAAGTCTTTATAACTTTATAGTACAATATATCTAATTGTGAAAATGAACTATTGTCTATATCTATTTGATAGAAGTTTATGATAATTTCTTGTAAAGAAATTGTAAAGCCATTGTAGAGAAACCTTTATGATGGTGAAGCTTTCTTTTTTTCCCAAGGCCAAGTGTACAAAGAAATAGAAACTTGCATGATTTCCAAGCAGAGGTCGGGAATGACAAGTCCTGACATGCCCCAGGAGTTTCTACATATGCAAATCTGATGTGGACTGCATATGCCAGTTTAATGTTGTTCACTGAGACCTTCAGGCCAGGGACAAGTGCCCAGCATGCGTGAGTTGGAATAAACAGCATGAAAACCGACTCATGGGGCCCAGGAGTTGGGCGCCTAACCGAGAAGAGTCCCATGACAAGATAGGAAGAGGTCTCAAAGAGAAAACCCCAGAAGGGGGATCTTCGAGAGCTCCCACAAAGGGAGAGAAAGAGGGAATGGGGGGAAGAGATCACCAAGAGGACAAACTACCAGAAAGAGACCACCAGGGAGGGAAACCAATGGAGAGAGGAGCAAAGAAAGAGGCACCAAACAGTAAAGATGCTATGAGTGGCATGCTGCAAGATATAAGGCCTTGGGAGATGCCTTGGAGAGGTAAAAAGGCAGAAGAAACTTGTTGACTCTGTGCTGTGGGCCATTGGTGAGTTGGTGCTGAAGTGTAGACTCAGGAGGCCAGGTGAACATAATTTCAGGAGATGAGACTGAGAGGTGAGCAGCCATTGAGACACTCTGAGCCGGAGTGACTTTTGGAGAGATTTCAGAGGCTAGATCTTCAAAGATGAAGACTGGAAATCCTTCAAAAGGGAGAAACATTTTAATGAGATTGTTAAGTGAACAGTGAACACTGATGTCAGGTGAATTGCCGAGAAATCTGTGGATCTGTCTTGGTTTCCTCTGCCATTATTGTGCAGTGTGTTGTGTTTGATCATAGTTTGTTATTTCACGTGTATCTCATATTAATTCTGACTGTGTTACTTTTCTGACTGTGGACAGTAAAAGTTATTTTGTTTGTTCAAAAACCAAGGAATCTTGTGGCTTTATTCACTGAGCAAAATCTGGGATCTTAAGTTCTGACAACTTTAAACAAAAAGTTATCGGTTTGTGCAGTTTCCCTTGTTCTCTAATTTAACAAAAGCATTAATTCATTAATGTTACCTGTGCAAACCTATCAAGTGGTGAAACTACACCTGACAGCTACCCCCAGCAAACAGCATGACAACAAGCCCAGCTCCCCCACACTGTCCAACAATTACCAAACTCTCCAGTCCAGGAGAATTGACCAATGCCAACACTGCCCAGTGCCCTCTCCAGAACCTGGCAACAGCTGCAACCTCCCCCACCAGAAAAGGCAAAGAAAACTATCCAATACTCCCCACATTCCACTGCCCTACAACAGCCCAAACCCCATCATCCCCCCACAGCCCAAGATCTGACCAAATCTCACACCCTGAGAGATCCGCCCTCCCTCCTCCCACCACATTTGCTCAGTCCCCACTCCCACCCGCAATGCTCATTTTAATCCCTAAAGTTACTTCCTCAATTCCTTGCTTAAAGCTCAAAAGTTTTCAACTGGGGGCTGCCAGACCACTTGCCAAGTATCCATTTTACTGCTTTGGATTATCCTTCCATGTGGGGATTGATAGAAAGGGAAAGAGGTGAACTTGCATTTCTGCGCCACCTTTCGTGACCTAAGGACATCCCAAATTAGTTCATAGCCAATTCATTAGTTCTGAAATGGAGGTACTGTTGTGATTTTATTTATTAACAGGGGCAGCACAGTGGTTAGCACTGCTGCTTCACAGCTCCAGGGACCTGGGTTCGATTCCCGGCTTGGGTCACTGTCTGTGTGGAGTTTGCACATTCTCCTCGTGTCTGCGTGGGTTTCCTCCGGGTGCTTCGATTTCCTCCCACAGTCCAAAGATGTGCGGGTTAGGTTGATTGGCCAGGTTAAAA
Organism: Mustelus asterias; assembly: GCF_964213995.1. NCBI lineage: Eukaryota > Metazoa > Chordata > Chondrichthyes > Carcharhiniformes > Triakidae > Mustelus > Mustelus asterias. The sequence continues at coordinate 20,102,295 of NC_135817.1, read as the reverse complement.
ATTGCCCCTTAGAGTCCTGAGATGCATAGGTTAGAGGGATTAGCGGGTAGAAATATGTGGGGGTAGGGCCTGGGTGGGATTGTGGTCGGTGCAGACTCGATGGGCCGAATGGCCTCGTTCTGCACTGTAGGGTTTCTGTGATTCTGTGATTATTATTGTCACAAGTAGGCTTACATTAATACTGCAATGAAGTTACTGTGAAAATCCCCAAGTCGCCATATTCCGGCGCCTGTTTGGGTACACTGAGGGAAAATTTAGCATGGCCAATGCACCTAACCAGCATGTCTTTCGGACTGTGGGAGGAAACCGGAGCAGTTGAAGGAAACCCACGTGACAAGGGGAGAACATGCAGACTCCGCACAGACAGTGACCCAAGGCAGGAATCGAACCTGGGTCCCTGACGCTGTGAGGCAGCAGTGCTAACCACTGTGCCACCGTGCTGCCCAATGATTCAGGGTAACACAGCAGCCAATTTACACACAAAAAGGTCCCACCAATTGAAAAGGGTTGGATGACCATGTAATCTGTTTCTGATCAGGGTTTTAAAAATTATTTCATGGGATGTGAGTATTGCTGCCAAGACCAACATTGATGTTCATCCCTAATTGCCCTCAAAAAGGTGGTGGTGGTAAATCCCTGCAGTCCATCTCGAGTAGATATATGTAATGACTTCAATGGGGCCCATGAGGTTGGCCTCTTGGAGGATGAGCTCCCTATTGAGAACATTATTGCCTGCCCAATCAAAGAGCCTCACTTGTATATAAATAAGGGAGTGTCAGGCCCTACTGGCACTCCTGATCTTGAACCACTCGAGGAGTCAAATAGAGTTTGTAAATAAAGGGAACCTCGTGAAGGGACACCGGCCCCTGAGGAGTTTTTTCAGTACACATGTTAGGAGCATCATAGGAAAGTAGGAATTGCCAGATGAAAAAAGACAAAGATCCATCCAGTTTACTTTGCACCATCCTGGTTGTTGCATAAAGCAACAATAATGAAGTTATTGACTAAGCGTATCAATGAATCTCTATCAATTAGTCTACAGCAGACGCAGAGATGAGGCAAGGAAACACTCAACCCAAGGTGGAGAGCTTTGGGGAATCATAGATCCAAAGGAAAATGGGATATCTTACTAGATTTTCTTTGAATAATGGCTTAGGTTGTTTTAATATTGACCTGAGAGACCAGACTCGGCCTCAGTTAATGTCTCATCTGAAAGATGGCACCTCTGACAGTGTTGCACTCCCTTAGTATTGCACTTAAGTGTCAGTTTGTTTTATGTATAAGAGCTCCGCGACCTGGCACGGTAATAGTGTTGGAGCTATACTGCATGATACAATATTAATCTTGGCTCTATCTTACCTGGCACAACAATAGGACAAAGAGCTATAGAAGTTGGCACAGTATTACTCTTGGCAACATGCTACTTGGCAAAGTAATAGGTCATAGAACTAAAGAAGTTGGGACAGTATTAATCTTGGCAATATGCTACTTGGCACTGTATTAATCTTGGCACTGTACTACTGATATAGTTTACAGAACGGGTGCTCTGTGATTAAAAGTTAAAATTAATTGAAGTAGCTGTATTGCCCAATATGGAGTCTGGGAATTAGATAAATGCAGTTTCCTTAGTTCAGGAAAGGTAGATCAGACTAGGGAAATGTATAGAAAAGAGAAAATATAATTCTTACTCATTGATCACCAATACTCGTACGTTGAAATAGAATCCAGGTTAAAGCCTAGGCTTTTTTCTTGCCAGCAACTGGTGCCAAAGCTGTTCCTTTCTCCAGGATTAATATTATTCACCTTGAGGAGAAATTGAGCAGTGTAAATATTTTAAAAATAAATACCACTGATAAAATGAATGAAAGAAAAGTAATTAAGTATTTAGCGCACACAGTAGCTGAATATCAGTGAGAAAGGATTTCAAAAACCCTCAACTCCTCTCTGGCTTTCTGCATGTAAGATTCTTCACTTCACAAATCACTTCTGCGGGGAATGCTATTTTGGTAAGGAGCAGTGATACAAGGTTCATTCGTCGAGCATAAACTATTAAATCTTCTGCCTGTAGGCGCATTAGAAAATCAAAAAATGCTATGCAGTTGCTCAGTTTTTATTTGTGAAAACCCAAAGTGCTGTTAGGGAGGGAATTTCAGGATTTAGACCCAGCGACAGTGAAGGAACGCTGATATATTTTGAAGTCGAGATGGTGTGTGACTTGGAGAGGAACTTCCAGGTGTGGTGTTCCCATGTATCTGCTGCCTTTTTCCTTCCAGATTATAGTAGTTGTGGGGTTGGCCTAAGGAACCCGCAGTGCACCTTATAGATGGTGCACACTGCTGTCACTGTGCTTTGGACCTTCAGGTAAGCGTTTTCCAAGGTGGCCTTCACGACACACGACAGCGCAGAGTCGCTGAGCAGAAACTGATAGCCAAGTTCCGCACACATGAGGACGGCCTAAACCGGGATGTTGGATTTATGTCACATTATCAGTAACCCCCACAGCTTGCCTCCTGGACTTGCAGAATCTCACTAGCTGTTCTGTCTGGAGACAATACACATCTCTTTAACCTGTGTTGAATGCTCCCTCCACCCACATTGTCTGTACATTTAAGACCTGGCTGGCTGTAGAGATTTGCATTCTAATCAGTATTCTGTAATTTGATTTCTGTGTCTGTTTGCACTGTTTGAGAACAGATATCCACTCCATTTGACGAAGGAGCTGTGCTCTGAAAGCTTATGGTATTTGCTACCAAATAAACCTGTTGGACTTTAACCTGGTGTTGTGAGACTTCTTACTGTGCTTTGGTGCAGAGGGAGGGAATGTTTGTTGATAGGGTGCCAATCAAGCGGGCAGCTTTATCCCAGAGTTTAAATTCAAAACTCTAATTTCAGACTTAACCACATCACTTTTAAGTCTAATGTGAAAGTTGATCACATTAATTGATAACATGAAAGGCATAATGATAAACATTTGTTACAATGCATTATCCTTTTGTTTCAACTTTCTAACTGTTGTGCACCTAGAACAAAACTGTTTCCTAAATCAGCACCATTCCATAGCAGATTATCTGGGCAATCATTCATTTGCTGTTCTTGAGGCATTATTCATTTATATAACAACAGTGACTACAATTGAAAAGTTAAAAAAAACTGTTGGTTGCAAATCATTTTAAAATGCTGTAAGAATGCAATTTTGTTATTTTTGTGCAATGCTCAAATATCAAGAGAAGAATTATCCCCTTTAGGTTTTGATTATGTTTCCCACACCCTAACGTAAGTGTTAAAATACCAAAAAGAAGGAATAGAACAGTTAAGCTGTCTTTAATTAAATTGGTATGTTCTCACCTCCCTTTCCCGGCACTAGCCTGATATTTATTGCCCTGAGGGCGATGGTGAGCTTTCTACTTGAACAGTTGCAATATATTATAGTTATCTGATAAAATCGCATGGTCTGCTCAGACATTTCAGAGCACTGGTAGCAACTTCTTAATTTCTCAATTTTTGATTTTGATTTGATTTATTATTGTCACACATATTAGTATACAGTGAAAAGTATTGTTTCTTGCGCACTAGACAGACAAAGCATACCGTTCATAGAGAAGGAAAGGAGAGAGTGCAGAATGTAGTGTTACAGTCATAACGAGGGTGTAGAGAAAGATCAACTTAATGCAAGGTAGGTCCACTCAAAAGTCTGATGGCAGCAGGGAAGAAGCTCTTCTTAAGTCGGTTGGTACGTGACCTCAGACTTTGATATCTTTCTCCCGACGGAAGAAGGTGGAAGAGAGAATGTCTGGGGTGCGTGCAGTCCTTAATTATGCTGGCTGCTTTGCCGAGGCAGCAGGAAGTGTAGACAGAGTCAATGGATGGGAGACTGTGATGGATTGGGCTACATTCAAGACCTTTTGTAGTTTCTTGCGGTCTTGGGCAAAGCAGGAGCCATACCAAGCTGTGATACAACCAGAAAGAATGCTTTCTATGGTGCATCTGTAAGAGTTGGTGAGTGTCGTAGCTGAAAATAGAAGCGTTGGTGAACTTTCTTAACTATAGTGTCGGCATTGAGGGACCAGGACAGGTTGTTGGTGATCTGGATACCTAAAAATGTGAAGCTCTCAACCATTTCTATTTCATCCCCGTTGACGTAGACAGGGGCACGTTCTCCACTATACTTCCTGAAGTCGATGACTATCTCCTTCATTTTGATTTGATTTGATTTCCTTTTGAGAATTCAATTTTTAAATTTAGGATTTGAACTCACAATTATTAATTCAGGTTTCTGATTCACTATTCCATAATGTAACCACTTAGCCACCATATTATACTATAGCAGAATGAAAAATTATTCTCAGTTATCATTTGACATTGGAAATTTATCAATGCTTACTGTGTGCTTTCATTGACAACACCAAACAAAATAGTACAACATTACTTGGTAGAAATTGCTGATGCATGCACTCAACTGATGCTGGCGGTTGTAGTTTTATGGGAAATGTTTTCTGTGATGTGTCAGATAGGCTATATATCAGGTCTTTGCACTGAGAACATGCTGTGAGATTGGTGGTGAAGGTGCTTTTAGACCAGATTCTTCACCTTCACAATTTATTGTGACAGGAAAGCAAATTTAATGATGGAACGATTTTTCTTGGCTTCACTGGGTTTATGTTGACATGATGTGGAGATGCCGGAGTTGGACTGGGGTAAACACAGTAAGGAGTCTAACAACACCAGGTTAAAGTCCAACAGGTTTATTTGGTAGCATACGCCACTAGCTTTTGGAGCGCTGCTCCTTCGTCAGGTGAGTGGGAGATCTCACCCTTTTATGTTGGCAAACAGGAGCATAATAATCTGAACTCTCTTTCAGCTTCCATTGCTACTATAAATGAGTTATCACAGGATATCTCCACGAACGAATTCTTTATGCTAAGACATGAAAGGGTTTGCCTCCAAAGTAATATCTTACATGTTTACTGTTCTCTACCTTTTGTTTCTTTGTTGGCTTTCTTCATTTTTCTTCCCACTCTTTTCCCCGACTTTACGCCCCTTCCCTTACCTTTGTTCCCCCTTTGCTTCTCCTTTTCTGGGTCTTGCCTCTGTCCCATCCATTTTCCTCCTCCCTCCCTCCCCCAACATCTTTTTAGCTTCTCTGCCATTTGGCCATTCACACCCTTTATTCTCTCTGTGGACAGCTATTAACTGGTTTCCCTGGTTTCTGTGGCTATGACTCATCTTTCATTCCCTCATCCTGCAGTATAAATAATTTCCCACTTTCTTTGCCTTTTAGCTTTGACAAAGGGTCGTCCGGACTGGAAACGTCAGCTCTTTTCTCTCCTTACAGATGCTGCCAGACCTGTTGAGATTTTCCAGCATTTTCTCTTTTGGTTTCAGATTCCAGCATCCGCAGTAATTTGCTTTTATTATTTTAATATCTTACATTTCTGTGCAACCTTTTCAGATGCAACATGTTGCAGTTTTTAATCTAAATGTGTTGAAATGATATTGCAATAATTGTTCAATTAGTTAGAATGAAGATGACAATCTCAAATGTTACGACCACAGCAGATGTAAATTGCTGAGCAAAACAAATCCCAGAGGGAAACTTGGCTCATGGGCTATACCTTTTTTTTGTACTCTGGAAATGAGAAGACAACATACGAATCTCATCAGCAAGAAGTCTCGCAACATTTTTGGGACTTTAAGAATTAAAATTAATAGGTTTATTAACGAGAAGAAAAGAAAACTCAAGCACGGAAGGTTACAGCTACACAGTTCAAATAGTTTTACAACATATTCCCCCCCATAATACTCCCTACTTGGACAGACCCACAAGGAAACATCTTCCCTCAACAGAAAAAAACCAGAGGGCATGGGTTAAGGGTGAAAGGAGAAAAGTTTAAAGGGAATATTAGGGGGGAGCTTCTTCACGCAGAGAGTGGTGGGAGTGTGGAATGAGCTTCCGGATAAAGTGGTAAATGCGGGGTCACTATTAACATTTAAGAAAAACTTGGACGGGTTCATGGATGAGAGGGGTGTGGAGGGATATGGTCCAAGTGCAGGTCAGTGGGACTAGGCATAAAATGGTTCGGCACAGACACGAAGGGCCAAAAGGCCTGTTTCTGAGCTGTAATTTTCTATGGTTCTAACATGCCCTTTATAGATATTTCATTATAAAAATCCAGTAATATTACCCAAGGTTATAATTTGACACTGCCAATTTATCAATACTTGTTGTCATTTTAATAAGGTAAACCACACATATTAAACCCTCTTCCACTCTGCTGTGGAAATCCAAGAGACCTTCAGAAACAAGAATGCTTTTTGCAGCCCAAGACTTTACTGGTTTGACTGGATGGATGGGCTTTATGGGCACGATCTTTCCGCCTCCCGGTGCTGGTCGATTAGCGTAGCCGGACAGGAAATTTGAGCAGGAGGCTATAAACGCAAATTGCGCCTGGCGTTTTTGCTGGTGTAATCAGCCCAGGAAAGGTGCAAGGCTGATTTAAATATTTATAAACTTATTTAACTACTATTAGCGAGCTTGGGTACGATAGTCCGGTCTTACTTAGCTTTCTGACTTCGCTGGTGAGGACCTCACTGGTGAGGTTCACAGATGGTCGCCACCAACGTGGACCAGATGTGATGGCCTCGTCAGTGGAAACGGAGGCCATTGAAGTCCTTCGTTGGTTCAGGGGCAGGAGCAGGCAGTGCCCCTTGGGAGTTGAGGCCAGTGATCAGGGGTTAGGGTGGTGGGGGGGGGGGGGAGGGGATGAAGAGAGGCCGGAGGCTGGTAATTGGCATGGGGGGAAGGGGAGGTGAGAGGCTGCAGGTTGGTGATCGGTGTGCCAATGTTTCTTGTCACCTCTGACTTCCCTTTGGTATTCAAATGAACTCTCAACTTATCTAAAAGTGCAAATGTTAGATCGAACCTATTTACTTGAAATTAAAATCCACCATAATATCTCATTACAAATGCACAGTCCTGACACCTGTATCCCTTCATGTCTTAAATCTCCTGACTCTTTCTCCAGCTGCATTAACTAACACACACACGCACACATGTACACATACCCCTGCTTCATAGAATAACATAATATTGGGGACGATTTTCCCAGCGCACTGTGCTGCTCAGGCTCAGCGCTATGCTGCTGACCTCTCAGGCAGGTATAGGCCCCGCCCATAGATTTCCAGAGTGAATCACTCTAAGGCACATTGTGATGCAAGAGTGTCGGAGATTTATTCTGGAAACCATGCTGAGAAAACCAGCAGGAATTACTCCCATATTCACGTGAATTGGGGACTTTTTTGGGAGAATCCCGGCCAATATTCCCTGAAATGATTTTTAAACAATAGCGTTCTCACACAAATTGATTTGATTTATTATCATCATGTATATTAGTGTAGGGGTCTGAAAAAAAAAGCATAAAAGAAAGAAAAATGAAAAGATTGTGTTTTCTTGAAATATGGGTAAATTTGTTCTTTGTTTTCTTGTGAGTTTCAATATCCTGTTTACTGGGCCAAATACCGTGAACAGATACTGTTTGTTTGAGTGATGTAAGCTAAGCCAATCCGTTTTCTAGAGAGCTGCACTTTAAGCCAATCAGATTACTTAGGGGGAGGGAAAAAGAAAAACGGCGGGAGGCAGAGGAAGCTGCAGTGGGGAGACACACGTGGGGAAGAGGAGCTGTTTCCATGCGGTAAAAACCCAGTTTTAACGTTGAGGCAAATAATATTTGTAGACTAACATACTTCACAGTATGGGCACAAATATTACTGTGCAGTTAAAGATCGTGTTTGTTGCAGTTCAGAAACTCGTTTTTTCCAGTTTGAAGTGAAAGGCAGCAACGCTTAGTCCTTTTGTTATTTTCATTACTGTTGAGAAAAAGTGTAAAGCGCATCGTCTTGTACTCTCAAGCGTGGACGTTTCTGCTAAAAACTGCCGGTGAGGGACAGTCAGCTATAAACGCCGGGCGTAGTTTTCACTGAGAAGACGGAGAGAACGAGGATTAGCTGAAGCTAACTTGCTAAGTAGCACTGCCGAGGAGGACAGACTTCAGCGCACTGGACCTGCGTCACTACACGAACAGCTTGCTGCATTTTGTTCCTGCTGCATCACCTTCCCGCTTGCAGACCCTTCTGGACTGTGTGTGTCGTGGTTGCGTGAGTAACTGGAGACTGTACTATCAGACACTGAACGGTATCAGCAGTGTGTTGTTGAGGGCGTGTTTTCTTCATATGTGCACCAACGTATGGGCCCCAATGTTTATAAATCCAAGCGCTTGGTAATAATTTAAACATTTCTCAGGGTTGAAACTGTTTAATTGAAAAATCTTTGGTTTGGGACTCTTTACCTGTTTTATGAGACGCAACAATGCAAGAAAATAAATTTATTTTTGTTATTCCTTTTGCATGGTTGTCCTGAACCTTTTCTTATTATAAGGTTTACATACTTACCATTTTAGGAGGCACCGCGCTATTATTAATAGGTTATTACTCTAGATTGCAACTGCACACACTAATCCTTTTCATTCAAGCCTGTACTGACATTTATTGGTAAATAGGAAATTTAGCCTAGCTCAACACCAACCGCTAAGAACTCAGGATCCTGTTAATTGAACATTTACATAGTAGCCCCTTATAACATCAAGCACATCCCAGGTACAGCTTTACTTAACTCAGCTGGTCAGAGCATATAGTTGTCAGCAGGGGGTTACATTAGTATACAGTGAAAGGTCTTGTTTCTTGCGCACTATATAGATGAAGCATACTGTACATAAAGAAGGAAAGGAGAAGGTGCAGAATGTAGTGTTACAGTCATAGTTAGGGTTTAGAGAAACTTAATATAAGGTAGGTCCATACAAAAGTCTGATGGCAGCAGGGAAGAAGCTGTTCTTGAGTCAGTTGGTATGTGAGTTCAGACTTTTGTTTATTTTTCCGGATGGAAGAAGGTGGAAGAGAGTATGTCCGGCTGCATGGGGTCCTTGATTATGCTGGCTACTTTTCCGAGGCAGCAGGAAGTGTAGACAGAGTCAATGGATGGGAGGCTGGTGTGCATGATGGGCAAATCTAAGCCTTGGTTTTAACACTCTGGCAAGAGTTATGTTGATGGCATTGTTCAACGAAGAGTAAGCTCTGCATCCTTCCTGGTCAATGTTTACATTGCAACCAACATCACTAAGCCAGATTATCATTCATTTATTTGATTGCGGTTTGTGGAACATTACTGTGTGCAAATTGACCACCCCATTTCTACATTACAACAATAACTGAGCCTTAGAAGTACTGTGAGAGGTCCTGAAGTGGTGAAAGGCACTATTTAAATGCAACTTTTGCTTTTCTTTATTGCAGAGACTTGAGTGAAAAATCAAGGTTGAAACTCTGAGGAAGTACTGCACTATGCAAGGTGCTGCTTTTCAGATGCAACAGTAAACCAGTGTGTTCTTCCACGTGGTCATAAAAGATTCCATGGCACTATTTTGAAGAAGAGCAGAGGAGTTATCCTCAGTACCCTGGCCAATAACTATCACTCAACAAACATCACTAAAATAGATTATCGGGTCATTGCCTCATATTGTTGATGGGAGCTTGCTATGCATAAATTGTCTACCACGATTCCTATGGTGCAATAGTGACAACACTTCAAAAATGCTATATTGGCTGTAAAGAATTTTGAAACATCCTCAGATGATGAAAGTTGCTACATAAATGCAAGTTTGTTCCTTCTTATCAAAGGGGACTCAAATTTCTGTTTGCATCCAAAGACAATGTTTGCTCTGGTTAGGTTACTTTGCTGTGATTCTATAATCTCATTCCAAATTTCTTTCAATGACTAAATGGAGCTGTGTGAGTACACAGGCTCCACAGAGACAGTTACAGAGTGGGCCTGTACTTATAGATATTCCACCGGGGAAGCCACAGAATTAGATTGCGCTTGCATGCCTTTCATCTCCACCACCAACACTTGTCGTTTACTGTCTCCCATCTTTCACTCTATTACAGAACTTCACCTTTGTTGTTTGTTTACCCTCCCCATTTCACCTGCTTAAAACTTATTATATTCCTAACTTTGCCCAGTTCTGGCAAAATGTCACTGACCTGAAATACCAACTGTATTTCTCCCTGTGCAGTTGCTGCCTGGGTATTTCCCCCTCCACTGATCTCAGGCAGAGTGGCAGCGGACCCATTACTCCACCTCCCCCCACCCCGCCTCCCCCGACCTCCACCCCCGACTGATCTCAAGCAGAGAGCCATCAGATGCTAGGCACCTACCTCCCCACTAACTGGAGCGCCCGAATTGGACTTGTATGGAGCATGTCTGTTTCGTGCTGATTCTGGATGGGCGAATGCGGTGGTAAAGGGGGAAGTGCCGGTAAAGTTGGGCGTGCAGCCCATTAAGTCAATTTAAATGCATGCAAATACATTTAAATGGCCACTCCCCCCATTGCGGTCCTGATCACAGCCATTTTCAGGCCTTGGTAAAGGGGGAATCGGCGCAGAGGCGGGCGCGGATCGCACTACTCACCTCATGCCCGACCTTACCAAATTTCTGCACCCGAAAACGGGCGCAACTTGATGGGCCCCAAGATTTAGAGAATGTGAGTTTAATTCCCATCATTGCAGTTTGAAAAATTGTATTTGGAAATATAAGACTGCCATCAGTAAAAGTGACCAGGAAGTTATTGGATTGTCATTGTTCCAAATATCTAGTTCATGGTTCATGTGGTTTTAGAATATAAATTTTAGTTTTAGGAATTGAAGTTTTAGCTGTAGAAAATTGGAGTTTGGTTGATAAAAGTAGCCTTGAACTAAATGCAATTAACACAAGCTCAGAATCTATTGCATGTAAAAGGTTGGAGCCATGTTGACTTCAAAGGTTAATAGCTAGAAAGATAAGGTAATAAGACAGCAGGTGGGCTTACTTAGATAAATAACTGGAGACATAGGGCAGAATTTTCCGTCCTGCCCGCCACGGGAATCATAGCGGGTGGGACACAAACCATGCAAAGGTCTGTTGACCTTGGGCGGGATTTTCCGGCCTTGGGGTAAGCACAGCTAGAAAATCCCACCCATGATGTCAGCAATTCTAGGAATAAGAGCGGTCCAGAGATGCTTTTTATTTTGAAACTTAAAACGAAATTCATTTTAAAGCATTCAGTAAAGCCTGAAGGGTTTTAAAATCCATTTTTTTGATTAGATCATAGAAAGCGATGATGCAATTAGGCAAGAATTAGGGGGCATAAGTTGGGAACAGAAACTGTCAGAGAAAGGAACTAATGAAACATAGAAACCCTACAGTGCAGAAGGAGGCCATTCGGCCCATCGAGTCTGCACCGACCACGATCCTACCCAGGCCCTACCCCCACATATTTTACCCACTAATCCCTCTAACCTACGCATCTCAGGACTCTAAGGGACAATTTTTTTAACCTGGCCAATCAACCTAACCTGCACATCTTTGGACTGTGGGAGGAAACCGGAGCACCTGGAGGAAACCCACGCAGACACGAGGAGAATGTGCAAACTCCACACAGACAGTGACCCGAGCCAGGAATCGAACCCGGGACCCTGGAGCTGTGAAGCAGCAGTGCTAACCACTGTGCTACCGTGCCGCCCTGAAACTAAATGAAAAGTGGAACTTTTTCAAGGAACAAATACTGGGTGTTCTTGATAGGTATGTCCCTGTCAGGCAGGGAGGAAATGGCCGAGTGAGGGAACCATGGTTCACGAAAGAGGTGGAATGTTTTGTGAAAAGGAAGAGGGAAGCTTATGTAGGGATGAGGAAACAAGGTTCAGATGGCTCGATTGAGGGTTACAAGTTAGCAAGGAATGAGCTGAAAAAGGGGCTTAGGAGAGCTAGGAGTTGACACGAGAAGTCCTTGGCGGGTCGGATCAAGGAAAACCCTAAGGCTTTTCACTCTTATGTGAGGAATAAAAGAATGACCAGGGTGAGGTTAGGGCCGGTCAAGGACAGTAGTGGGAACTTGTGTATGGAGTCAGTAGAGATAGGCGAGGTGATGAATGAATACTTTTCTTCAGTGTTCACCAAGGAGAGGGGCCATGTTTTTGAGGAAGAGAAGGTGTTACAGGCTAATAGGCTGGAGGAAATAGATGTTCGGAGGGAGGATGTCCTGGCAGTTTTGAATAAACTGAAGGTCGATAAGTCCCCTGGGCCTGATGAAATGTATCCTAGGATTCTTTGGGAGGCAAGGGATGAGATTGCAGAGCCTTTGGCTTTGATCTTTGCGTCCTCACTGTCCACGGGGATGGTGCCAGAGGACTGGAGAATGGCGAATGTTGTTCCTCTGTTTAAGAAAGGGAATAGAAATGACCCTGGTAATTATAGACCAGTTAGTCTTACTTCGGTGGTTGGTAAATTGATGGAAAAGGTCCTTAGAGATGGGATTTACGACCATTTAGAAAGATGCGGATTAATCCGGGATAGTCAGCACGGATTCGTGAAGGACAAGTCGTGCCTCACAAATTTGATAGAATTTTTTGAGGAGGTAACTAAGTGTGTTGATGAAGGTAGGGCAGTTGATGTCATATACATGGATTTTAGTAAGGCGTTTGATAAGGTCCCCCATGTTCGGCTTATGATGAAAATGAGGAGGTGTGGGATAGAGGGAAAGTTGGCCGATTGGATAGGTAACTGGCTGTCTGATCGAAGACAGAGGGTGGTGGTGGATGGAAAATTTTCAGATTGGAGGCAGGTTGCTAGCGGAGTGCCACAGGGATCAGTGCTTGGTCCTCTGCTCTTTGTGATTTTTATTAATGACTTAGAGGAGGGGGCTGAAGGGTGGATCAGTAAATTTGCTGACGACACCAAGATTGGCGGAGTAGTGGATGAGGTGGAGGGCTGTTGTAGGCTGCAAAGAGACATAGATAGGATGCAAAGCTGGGCTGAAAAATGGCAAATGGAGTTTAACCATGATAAATGTGAGGTGATTCATTTTGGTAGGACTAATTTAAATGTGGATTACAGGGTCAAAGGTAGGGTTCTGAAGACTGTGAAGGAACAGAGAGATCTTGGGGTCCATATCCACAGATCTCTAAAAGTTGCCACTCAAGTGGATAGAGCTGTGAAGAAGGCCTATAGTGTGTTAGCTTTTATTAACAGGGGGTTGGAGTTTAAGAGCCGTTGGGTTATGCTGCAACTGTACAGGACCTTGGTGAGACCACATTTGGAATATTGTGTGCAGTTCTGGTCACCTCACTATAAGAAGGATGTGGAAGCGCTGGAAAGAGTGCAGAGGAGATTTACCAGGATGCTGCGTGGTTTGGAGGGTAGGTTTTATGAGGAAAGGGTGAGGGAGCTAGGGCTGTTCTCTCTGGAACGGAGGAGGCTGAGGGGAGACTTAATAGAGGTTTATAAAATGATGAAGGGGATAGATCGAGTGAACGTTCAAAGACTATTTCCTCGGGTGGATGGAGCTATTACAAGGGGGCATAACTATAGGGTTCGTGGTGGGAGATATAGGAAGGATATCAGAGGTAGGTTCTTTACGCAGAGAGTGGTTGGGGTGTGGAATGGATTGCCTGCAGTGATAGTGGAGTCAGACACTTTAGGAACATTTAAGCGGTTATTGGATAGGCACATGGAGCACACCAGGATGATAGGGAGTGGGATAGCTTGATCTTGGTTTCAGATAAAGCTCGGCACAACATCGTGGGCCGATGGGCCTGTTCTGTGCTGTACTGTTCTATGTTCTATGTTCTAAAGAATTTTAAGTGAGGGACACTTCACCTGAAGGTCTGTTTGAGAACATTTCAGAGCATGCTATCTCATGATGGGGATGGGTGGTGCTTAGGGAAATGCTCTGGTTTCAATTTATTTGGGTTTGCTGAGAAAGTTAGTTGCAGCTTCTACTTGGAGTTTGCAACTCACTGAGAAAAGAAATCCAAAGTAAATGACAGTTAGTAAGCCTGCACTGTAATCAGAGAAAAAAGAATTGAATTTCATGAGGGAAATAAAGCTAGAAGATTGCCTTGTTTGAAGATAGTGGTAAAGTCTACAGTAATCCACACAGAGTTTTGTAGTAAAAATAAATGCCCAGTAGATTAGTTTTGAGAAGGCAACCAGAGCAAGAAACTGAGGCATCCATAGTCACAATAGTAAATTAAAGTTTTAAGTTGGAGAATAGGTGGCACTGAGGAGAATTGAAGTAGTTCCTAGAGGACTGTGGTGTACTCCTGGGCATGGACCTTACAGAAGTATTTTTAAGATATGGAAAGTAAGAAATAAAACTAAGTGCATAACATATGTAATTATAAGTCATATTGTTCAGTTAATAGAGCTTGTTTTGTTTAAGTATTTAAAAAACAAGTTTGTCTTTGTTTAAAATTGTGAAATTAGTGGCATAGTTCTATTGGTTAAAATAAGGCATTCAGGTTTCTCTTTAAATGTTCATGGTTGCTAACCAGATCATAATAGCACTAAAAATCCAACGGGTTCACTAATGTCTTCTGAGAAAGGGAAAAAGACACCCTTCCCTGGTTTGGCCTACACGTAACTCCAGTCCCACACCAATATGGCTGACTTAACTGACATCCTCTGGACAATGGGGATGTGTAAAAAAATGTTGATTTTTGCCAGCAACGCCCACATTCCAAGAATGAACTGGGAAAGAAACTGAAGCGTAAAGACCGGTGGAAAATCTTGTCAATAGGAAAATTTGAAAAGTCAAGGTCTCTTGGGTACTGAGCACAAGGCAGACCACCAGGAACTTAAAAGCATGGGCTAACTGCCGCCAGTTGACTTACTCTATCCATGTTAATAACCTTTCGTTATTGCTGAAGTTCAGCATTTTCTTTGGAAGAGGTTAAGAAGCTTGCCACATTTGCTGAAAAAATATCCTCAATAATTTAATTTTTTGATTTCGACTTTTATCCCTCTTGTGTCTGGATTTTAATGTTGTGCTCTTTTGATTTAGAGTGTATTCCTATAATTTTCTCAAGGGGTTTTGTTTTTTAAAAAAATGACTGGCACATTCCATTGTCCAGTCAGAAACTTTTTCTGGGTTTTATGCTTCTTTGGCCACACAAATAAATACTGCTAAGAGCTACAGTATTTTGAATAATAGAACAAGAATTGTATAGTTAATATGTATCGATGACTACTATACATGTATAGATGACTACTGTGTTACATAGTGTAACAGGTTATAGAACAAAATTGCATTATCTATATGTCCTCGCTCTTTGACAAATCACATTCAGTGGTATGTTGGATGGTAAGGGAGTTACCCCATCTATAATTAAGTGATAGCTTATAGGTATCTCTCTATTAGAGAGAGAGACAAATGGTTTAGCTTCAGCTCGACAACTCTGCATCAAGATGGCTGACCAGGAATTTCTCCCACTCTTCCCACCCACCATGAGCATGTTGGAAGGATTAGCAGATTGTTGGTCAACCTGTTTAGTTGCCTCGTGAATGCTCCTTTATGGCCATCAAGTCCTGGAGTGCAACTGAACCAAGAGGTTATGTTCATTACTGAGCAAGCATTAAAAGCTAGTCAAATGGAAATTGGAATTATGCATAGTGATCAGTGGATGTTTAATGTTAGACTTATGCTAGAACTGGTGTTGATTGCTTGGCAAACTTGTACTGATGGTACCCTATCACAGATCTTCCTTTTTGTCTTTTTTCCACCATCTCCTCCCCTTTCACCTGCTCAAACCTATTTTTGAATAAAATATCAGTCTTATTAATAATGACTATGAAACTTGTAGGTTGTTGTTAAAAACCCATCTCAGTTCACTAATATCCTTCAAGGGAGGACAGCTGCCATACTTCCCCCACCTGGTCTACGTGTGACTCCAGACCCACAGCAATGTGATTGACTCTGAACCACCCTCTGAAATGGCACAGCAGGCTATTCACTTTATCACACAACTACAGAAATCACTGTGGGTATACCTACACCACCCGGGCTGCAACAGTTCAAGAAGGTGACTCAATTTCTTGAGCTGTTGGGTTATTAGCGATGGACAATAAATGCAGGAATTGCTCACATCGACAGAACAAATAAAAATCTAACTTTTCCCAGTTCTGATGGATGATCTTAAACCTGGAATGTTAACTCTGTTGGCAAGTCATGTTGCAGCTTTATAGAACCTTAGTTAGGCCGCACTGGGAATACAGTGTTCAATTCTGGTTGCCACACTACCAGAAGGATGTGGAGGCTTTGGAGAGGGTACAGAAAAGATTTACCAGGATGTTGCCTGGAATGGAGGGCATTAGCTATGAGGAGTGGTTGGAGAAACTTGGTTAGTTCTCATTGGAACGACGGAGGCTGAGGGGCGATCTGATAGAAGTCTACAAGATTATGAGGGGAATGGACAGAGTGGATAGTCAGAAGCTTTTTCCCAGGGTGGAAGAGTCAATTACTAGGGGGATTAGGCTTAAGGTGCGAAGGGCAAGATTTCAAGGAGATGTACGAGGCAAGTTTTTTACACAGACGGTGGTCGGTGCCTGGAACTCGTTGCCGGGGGAGGTAGTGGAAGCAACTACGATGGTGAGTTTTATGGGGCGTCTGGACAAATACATGAATAGGATGGGGATGGAGGGATGTGGTCCCCGGAAGGATAGGGGGTTTTAGTTCAGTCGGGCAGCATGGTCGGTGCAGGCTTGGTCGCCCTGTGCTGTAAGTTTCTTTGTTCTTTGACTGACAAGTGAGGCTAGACTAAACCCTGTCTCTAAATACTGAGTTTCCATCAGATCATGTTCAGATGGAATGATCAGTGGCTTGGAGTTAGTGTTTTCGACTCGAGTCACAAGGCTGTGCTTGAGTCCCATTCATGACAGTCCTGGTGATTGGAGACTAGCGCACCTTCTATTGGCTTGACTATCAGTAGGGGTATTTTTATATAGATATGGGTGTCTCTCTCCATAAAGAATGCACTCTTCATTTTTTGGCAACAATCCATCTAGATAAAGACACTCTCATGGTTAACTTTCAGAGAAGCAGTGAGAAACTGCCTTAGTGACTCTTGCTTAATAAGTGGCTCAAGAATCTCAAATGCAAAGACTTGAGTTCGGACGGATCCTTGGGACAGAACACAAGGGGACTTCATGCAGGGCATGTATGAATTCTCCTAGCCTAGTGAGGGTGAAGGGGCATATTAGTTATGTTCTTGTCCCTGTTTGCTATCCTGTGATTCTTGCTGCAAGCTAGATGCATGTATATGTGTGTGTTTGGCTATAATGCGCTTCACAGTGGAATAGCTTTTTGACAATCAAAATCTGGAATCATGCATTAAAAATAACAATTTTGGCAAGTTAAGATAAATGAAATATCCATGGAATGTAACCTTAACATCAGAATAGGATGTAGAAAAATGGAAAAACATTATCAGGAACATTTATGGATCAAAGCTTTAGGACATAAGAAAATATGAGATCAACATATTGGTATTTTGTGCTTAAATCAGTGCAAAGCTTTAGTTAGCTGTTGTTCATCATTTCAGCCATGTCAGAAGGTTTCAAACTCCATTCCAGGGACTTGACCCCAAAATCCAGACTGACAAACACTGTCATTGACACCATCGTCCGCTGTCCTGGTTGGCAAATGGTAACTAGTAGCGTGCCGCAGGGATCGGTACTGGGGCCTCAACTATTTACCATTTATATAGACGATCTGGAGGAGGGGACTGAGTGTAGGGTAACAAAGTTTGCAGACGACACAAAGATAGGTGGAAAAGTGAATCGTGTGGAGGGCGTAGAAGGTCTGCAGAGAGATTTGGACAGGCTGAGTGAGTGGGCGAGGATCTGGCAGATGGAGTATAATGTTGACAAATGTGAGGTTATTCACTTTGGAGGAAATAATAGCAAATTGGATTATTATCTAAATGGAAAAAAATTACAACATGTTACTGTGCAAAGGGACCTGGGGGTCCTTGTGCATGAGACGCAAAAACCCAGTCTGCAGGTGCAACAGGTGATCAAGAAGGCAAATGGGATGTTGGCCTATATCGCAAGGGGGATAGAATATAAAAGCAGAGATGCCTTGCTGCATCTGTACAGGGCATTGGTGAGACCGCAGCTGGAATACTGTGTGCTGTATTGGTCCCCTTATTTGCGGAAGGATATATTGGCCTTGGAGGGAGTGCAGAGAAGGTTCACCAGGTTGATACCAGAGATGAGGGGTGTTGATTATGAGGAGAGACTGAGCAGATGGGGTTTGTACTCGTTGGAATTTAGAAGGTTGAGGGGGGATCTTATAAAGACCTATAAGATAATGAAGGGGCTGGATAGGGTAGAGGTGGAGAGATTCTTTCCACTTAGAAAGGAAGCTAGAACTAGAGGGCACAGCCTCAAAATAAAGGGGGGTCAGTTTAGGACAGAGTTGAGGAGGAACTTCTTCTCTCAGAGGGTGGTGAATCTCTGGAATTCTCTGCCCACTGAAGTGGTGGAGGCTACCTCGTTGAATATGTTTAAATCACGGATAGATGGATTCCTGATCGGTAAGGGAATTAGGGGTTATGGGTATCAGGCGGGTAAGTGGAACTGATCAACTTCAGCCATGATCTTATTGAATGGCGGGGCAGGCTTGAGGGGCTAGATGGCCTACTCCTGCTCCTATTTCTTATGTTCTTATGTTCTTATGTCCTTCAATTCGAGGATACCTATACTAAGGACTGCGAGTTTCTACCATGTGTCTCTGAGTGACTGAGCAGGCTTATTCTCAACTTGGATATCTTTGGGTACATGGGAAAGAATGTTGCATGAGGTAGTGGGATCCAGAATTTAGCATTTGCTCCTTTTTCTGTCCTTCTCTGCCAGAGCTCCTCTGTCTCATCATCAAAACATTTTGACTCAAACAGTGATTCAGCTTGATGGACAAGTTACTATTTTGAATGATTGGTGGCGTGTACCTCCCAGTCTTTATTGTTGTGGTTCAAGAACAGTTTCAGATTGTTTTTGAAGCATTTTTGTGTCCTCTGCTGGGACATTGGCCATTTGAGAATTGGGAAAAAAAGG
Source organism: Mustelus asterias (assembly GCF_964213995.1). NCBI lineage: Eukaryota > Metazoa > Chordata > Chondrichthyes > Carcharhiniformes > Triakidae > Mustelus > Mustelus asterias. The sequence continues at coordinate 20,083,325 of NC_135817.1, read as the reverse complement.
ACCTGGCAGGTGAGATGGTTTCAGCCACTGGGACACAGTGTCCAGTCCATCAAAATTGATTTTGCCGGTGTTTTGCCTGCAGGCTTTTGGAGTTGGCTTCAAGGACATCACGGTTTGTTCAATGGTGTTCCCATTGAATCCAGAGGAGGAAGGCGGTATTAATCGGGGACTCGATGGTGAAGGGGACAGACAGGCGTTTCTGCGGAGGTAGGCGGGATTCTCGCATGGTGGTCTGCCTCCCTGGGGCCGGGATCCAGGATGTCGCTAGTCGCGTCCCGGAAATCCTGAGGTGGGAGGGAGAGGAGCCTGAGGTAGCGGTACATATTGGTACCGCTGATGTGGGTAGGAAGGGAGAAGGGGTCATGAAAAGGGAGTACAGGGAATTAGGGAGACAGCTGAGAAAGAGGAAAGCAAAGGTAGTAATCTCAGGATTACTGCCTGTGCCACGGGAAGGTGAGGGCAGGAATGGAGTGAGGTGGAAGATGAATGTGTGGCTGAGGGACTGGTGCAGGGGGCAGGGATTCAGGTTCCTGGACCATTGGGACCTCTTTAGGGGCAGGGGTGATCTGTATACAAAAAACGGGTGGAACTTGAATCACAGGGGGACCAATATCCTGGCCGGTAGGTTGGCTAAGGCTACTGGGGAGAATTTAAACTAGATAGGTTGGGGGGAGGGGAGCTAGAAGAGTTGACTAGGATCAAGGAACTAATTGATGGGGGGGAGGATGCAGGGGTAAGGGGAATTACAAAATTAATGGTAGAGGAGAGGGTGCAAGTGAATGAAGGCGGTAATTTAGATAAGGGAGTAGAGGGAGAGGGTGTTCGCGATTCATCAAAGCGGGTCCAGATAAAAGCTGGAATAAGGACACTTTGCCTGAATGCACGAAGCATTCGGAACAAGGTAAATGAGTTGATGGTGCAAATCAGCACAAGTGGGTACGATCTAGTGGCCATTACAGAAACGTGGCTGAAAGGTGACCAGGACTGGGAGATGAATATCCAGGGGTATCAGGCGTTTAGGAAGAATAGACAGGAAGGAAAAGGTGGTGGGGTCGCGCTATTAATAAGAGATAATATCAGGGTAGTACTGAGGGATGACATAGGCTCTGAGGAACAAAACGTGGAATCATTATGGGTAGAGATGAGGAATAGTAGAGGGAGAAAGACACTAGTAGGTGTGGTATATAGGCCCCCAAATAATAATGTTGAGGTAGGGAGGGCTATAAACAAGCAGATAAGGGATGCGTGTAAAAACGGAACGGCAATAATCATGGGGGACTTCAACATGCACATTGACTGGCAGACTCAAGTCGGTAAGGGTGGAATGGAGGAAGAGTTCTTAGAATGCTGTCGGGATAGTTTCCTTGAACAGCATGTTACGGAACCGACGAGGGAACGAGCTATTTTGGATCTGGTATTGTGTAACGAGGTAGGTAGAATTAAGGATCTTATTGTGAAGGACCCTCTTGGGTCTAGTGACCACAATATGGTCGAATTTCTGATTCAGATGGAAGAGGAGAAAGTTTGGTCCCAAACCAGTGTCCTCTGTTTGAACAGAGGGAAATATGATAGGATGAGGGATGAATTGGCTAAGGTAGACTGGGAGAGCAGGCTGGCAGGTAGGATAGCTGAGGAACAGTGGAGGATTTTTAAGGAGATCCTTTTCAGTTCTCAGCAAAAATATATTCCAGCAAAAAACAAGGATTGTAAGAAAAGGGAGAACCAGCCGTGGATAACGAAGGAAATAAAGGAGAGTATTAAAATAAAAACAGCTGCGTACAGAGTGGCCAAAAATAGTGGAGAAACAAGTGATTGGGAAAAATTTAAGAAACAACAAAGAGAGACTAAGAAAGCGATAAAGAAAGGAAGGATAGACTATGAAGCTAGGCTAGCAATTAATATCAAAAATGATAGTAAAAGTTTTTATAAATATATAAAAAGGAATAGAGTGGCTAGAGTGAATGTTGGACCCTTGGAGGACGAGAGGGGGGAGTTAATAGTGGGAAATAAGGATATGGCTGAGTCTTTAAATAAGTTTTTTGTGTCGGTCTTCACGGTGGAGGACACAAATAGTTTGCCAAATATTAACGATAGAGGGTTGGCAGCAGGAGAAATACTTAATACAATTAATGTTACCAGAGAGGCAGTGCTGGGTAGACTAATGGGACTGAAGGTGGACAAGTCCCCGGGTCCGGATGGAATGCATCCCAGGGTATTGAAAGAAATGTCAGAGGTAATAGTGGATGCGTTAGTGATTATTTATCAAAACTCGTTGCATTCTGGGGTAGTGCCGGTTGATTGGAAAACGGCTAATGTTACGCCGCTGTTTAAAAAAGGAAGGAGACAAAAGGCGGGTAACTATAGGCCGGTCAGCTTAACGTCTGTAGTAGGGAAAATGCTGGAATCCATTATTAAAGAGGAGATAGCAGGGCATCTGGATAGAAATGGTTCGATCAATCAGACGCAGCATGGATTCATGAGGGGAAAGTCGTGCTTGACGAACATGTTGGATTTTTATGAAGATGTGACTAGGGCGGTTGATGGAGGAGAACCGGTGGATGCGGTGTTTTTGGATTTCCAAAAGGCGTTTGATAAGGTGCCCCATAAAAGGCTGCTGAAGAAGATTAGGGCACACGGAGTTGGGGGTAGTATGTTAAGGTGGATTGGGGACTGGCTATCCGACAGGAAGCAAAGAGTCGGAATAAATGGGTGTTTTTCCGGTTGGAGGAAGGTAACTAGTGGCGTGCCGCAGGGATCGGTACTCGGGCCGCAACTATTTACCATTTATATAGATGATCTGGAGGAGGGGACGGAGTGTAGGGTAACGAAATTTGCAGACGACACAAAGATAAGTGGAAAAGTGAATCGTGTGGAGGACGGAGAAGATCTGCAGAGAGATTTGGACAGGCTGAGTGAGTGGGCGAGGATATGGCAAATGGAGTATAACGTTGAGAAATGCGAGGTTATACACTTTGGAGGAAATAATAACAAATGGGATTACTATCTCAATGGAAACAAATTAAAACATGCTACCGTGCAAAGGGACCTGGGGGTCCTTGTGCATGAGACGCAAAAGCCCAGTCTGCAGGTACAACAGGTGATCAAGAAGGCAAATGGGATGTTGGCCTATATTGCGAAGGGGATAGAATATAAAAGCAGGGATGTCTTGATGCACCTGTACAGGGCATTGGTGAGGCCACAGCTGGAATACTGTGTGCAGTATTGGTCCCCTTATATGAGGAAGGATATATTGGCATTGGAGGGAGTTCAGAGAAGGTTCACCAGGTTGATACCGGAGATGAGGGGTTTGGATTATGAGGAGAGGCTGAGGAGATTGGGTTTGTACTCGTTGGAGTTTAGAAGGATGAGGGGGGATCTTATGGAGACTTATAAGATAATGCGGGGGCTGGATAGGGTGGAGGCGGAGAGATTCTTTCCACTTAGTAAGGAAGTTAAAACTAGAGGACACAGCCTCAAAATAAAGGGGGGTCGGTTTAAGACAGAGTTGAGGAGGAACTTCTTCTCCCAGAGGGTGGTGAATCTCTGGAATTCTCTGCCCACTGAGGTGGTGGAGGCTACCTCGCTGAATATGTTTAAAGCGCGGATGGATGGATTCCTGATCGGTAAGGGAATGAAGGGTTATGGGGATCAGGCGGGTAAGTGGTACTGATCCACGTCAGATCAGCCATGATCTTATTGAATGGCGGGGCAGGCTCGAGGGGCTAGATGGCCTACTCCTGCTCCTATTTCTTATGTTCTTATGTTCTTATGTTCTTATGCAGTGGAGGCATTGCTGATAGAATTTCTCCAACACTCACACGTGTCATTAATAGACAATAGATCCGTGCACTAGGACTTTTGTTGACTTGCGGAGGTTTGTTTCGTTAAACACTCGCCTCCTCAATTGGTAGAAGCTGAGCTGGTGTTACATTTCCTCATCACTGGTAGCCATTGAGTAAGATGGGATTTAGTAAGGTGATTTGCTCAAAATATTCCAGAATCTCTCTTTCATCATATATGGAAAGTGGGAAATTTAGCTGACCAGATGTAGGTTGTTATGAGTTTCCTTTTGACAACATTCAAGTTCAGCCTGAGTTTCCTGTCTGCAGAATTGAAGAGATCAAGAGAGACTTGCAAATCTGATACAGAATGGGCAACGATACTGCAGTTTTCGATCATGTATGTCTATGGTGGTCAGTTTAGTTCTGGCACAGAGAAAACTGAGGCTAAAGAGTTTTCCATCTAGATGGTTTTTAATATTGACACATAGGGCCTGATTTTACCATTTTCATTCTAAGTGCTGAATCTGGGCGCAATTCAGATCCAACTTGGAAATCTGCTTTCAGCCGCCCCCATTCGCACTCAGCCTGAAATAAAAATTGCAGGTCCCATTCGCACTGTGGGCGGGGCTTAGCGCGCTCAAAACGATCGGAGCCCTGAACTGCATGTGCGCAGTTAGAAAAAAAATTGAAAAAGCGCGCCCATGTCAGATCGCTCCTGGGCCGCAGAAAGTGGAGAAAGGCGGCCTGGGAGCGAAAAGCGGGAGCGATGGCCCCACAGACATCACTGTCCCCCTTATCCAACCACTCCCCCGCTACTAAGACCGATCAAGACCCCCTGCCCCCTTCCCCCACACTGATCACCTGCAGAGTGGCAGCGGACCCCCCTGCCCCAAACCCCCGCACCAGAGATCCATCTGCCCCCCCCCCGCCACCAGTGAGCGATTGGGCCTCCCCCTCCCCCCCACCAGAGATACATCTTACCTGCCTCCCTCTTCCCCCCCACAAGAGAACGATCTAGCCTCACTCCCCACACCCCCCCCACCCCCGCGAGAGAATGATCTGGCCTCACTCCTCCCGCCCCAAGAGAATGATCTGGCCTCACTCCCCCCCTCAGAAAATTATCTGGCCTCACTCCACCCCCCCCCAAGAGAATCTGGCCTCACTCCCGCCCCCCCCCTGCCCCCCCGCCCCCCCGCCCTCCCCCCCCGCCCCCCCACTGTGCTACCGTGCCACCAGAGATCATCTGATCCACCTCCTCCTCCCTCTCCACCCTCTCACCAGAGAATGATCTGGCCCATCTCCCTCTCCCCGCCCCCCACCAGACAATGATCATCCCCCCCCCACTAGACAACGATCGCCCCCCCCCCCACCAGACAATGAGCGGCCCTCCCCCCCCCTCCCCCCCCCCCCCCCCCACTACCACCAGACACCAATCGGCCCTCCCCACCACCAGACAACAACCGGCCCTCCGCCTCCCCACCAGACAATGATCGGCCCTCCCCCCCCCAACCAGATAATGATCAGCCCTCCAGCACCCCTCCCCCCCCACCTCCACCCCAACCAGACAACGATCTGGCCTCACTCCCCCCCCCCTCCCAACCAGAGAATGATCTGACCCGCCTCCTTCCCCCACCACCGATCTGAATCAGAGAGCCGTTGGAAGCTCTGAACTCGCCTCTTCAGCAGCAGGAGCGCCCGATTCAGACTTTTATTCAGCATGTTCATTTCGGTGCGATTCCAGATCGGCGAACGCGGTGGTAAAGGGGGAAATGCTGATAAAGTTGGGCGGGCAGTTCATTAATTCAATTTAAAAGCATGCAAATGCATTTAAATCGCCGTTGCACCCGTTTTGGGCGCGAATCGGATCGCGGCCATTACCGGATCTCAGTAAAGTGGCCATCTGCGTGGACGCAGGCACGGATCATGTTAATAGCCTCACACCCGACTTTACCACGTTTTCGCGCCCGTTAAAATAGGGCCCATAGTCTTGCTTGAACCTGGTCTGGATTTTGAAGGCGTCTGTTTCTCTTTCGAGATAGTTACAGTCATATCATCATGAAGCAGTTTCACTTGTGATAACATGTCTTGGACATCCAAATCTTTAGAGGATAATCCACAGAGACTTGTGATTTATTGAGTCAAATGCTTTGGTCAGGTTGATGAATACAATGAAAAGTTTTGATATTGTTCTCGACATTTTCCTTTTATTTCACTGGCAACAAAAACCAATACAGTGCTTCCTTTAGAAGATCACAAGACATATTGTATCTCCAAGAGGATTTCCTCAGTCACATAGAAACATAGAAAAACTACAGATGCCACAAATTGTGCCGAACGTATCCCTACCTTCTAGACCTACCTATAACCCTCCATCCTATTAAGTCCCATGTACTCATCCAGGAGTCTCTTAAAAGTCCCTGTTGAGTTTGCCTCCACCACCAGTGACGGCAGCCGATTCCACTCGCCCACCACCCTCTGTGTGAAAAACTTCCCCCTAACATTTCCCCTGTACCTACACCCCAGCAACTTAAACCTGTGTCCTCTCGCAGCAGCCATTTCCACCCTGGGAAAAAGCCTCTGAGAGTCCACCCGATCTATGCCTCTCAACATCTTATATACCTCTATTAGGTCTCCTCTCATCCTACGTCTCTCCAAGGAGAAAAAAACCGAGCTCCCTCAGCCTATCCTCATAAGGCATGCCACTCAATCCAGGCAACATCCTTGTAAATCCCCTCTGCACCCTTTCAATCATTTCCACATCTTTCCTGTAATGAGGCGACCAGAACTGAGCACAGTACTCCAAATGGGGTCTGATGAGGGTCTTATATAGCTGCATCATTATCTCCGGACTCCTAAACTCAATCCCTCGATTGATGAAGGCCAGCACACCATACGCCTTCTTAACCACCTCCTCCACCTGCAGGGCCGATTTTAAAGTCCTATGGACCCGGGCCCCAAGGTCCTTCTGATCCTCCACAGTACTAAGAGTCTTTCCCTTTATATTGTACTCCTTCATCCTATTTGACCTGCCAAAATGGACCAGTACGCATTTATCTGGGTTGAAGTCCATCTGCCACTTGTCCGCCCAGTCTTGCATCCTATCTATGTCCCTCTGTAACTTCTAACATCCCTCCAGACTATCCACAACCCCACCAACCTTCGTGTCGTTGCAAACTTACCAACCCATCCCTCCACTTCCTCATCCAGGTCATTTATGAAAATGACAAACAGCAAGGGTCCCAGAACAAATCCCTGGGGCACACCACTGGTGACCGACCTCCATTTAGAAAAAAACCCATCTATACACACTATCTGCCTCCTTTGGGCAAGCTAGTTCTGGATCCACAGGGCAGCAACACCTTGGATCCCATGCCCTCTCACTGCTTCGAAAAGCCTTGCATGGGGGACCTTATCGAACGCCTTGCTAAAATCCATATAAACCACATCTACCGCTTTCCCTTCGTCAATGTGTTTAGTCACATTTTCGAAGAACTCCACCAGGCTCGTAAGGCACGATCTGCCTTTGACAAAGCCATGCTGAGTATTCTTGAGCATACTAAACCTCTCTAAATGCTCATAAATCCTGTCCCTCAGGATCTTCTCCATCAGCTTACCAACCACTGAGGTTAGACTCACCAGTTGGTAATTTCCTAGGCTATCCCTATTCCCCTTCTTGAAAATAGGAACCACATCCGCAATCCTCCAATCCTCCGGCACCTCTCCCGTCTCCATCAACGACGCAAAGATCATCACCAGAGGCTCTGCAATCTCTTCCCTCGCCACCCACAGTAACCCGGGGTACATCCCATCTGGACCCGGCGACTTATCTATCTTGATGCCATTCAAAGATTCCAGCACAACCTCTTTGTTAAAGTCCACATACTCAATCTTTTCAGTCCACCGCAAGCCCGCAGTACATCCACCCAGGTCCTTTTCCTCTGTGAAAACCGAGGCAAAATACTTATTAAGCACCTCTGCCATTTCTACTGCTTCCGTACAGACTTTCCCGCCTTCACCTTTTATAGGCCCTATTCCTTCACGTCTCATCCTTTTACTCTTCACATTTTTATAGAATGCCTTAGGATTATCCTTAATCCTACCTGCCAAGGCCTTCTCATGATCCCTTCTGGCTCTCCTAATTTCCTTCTTTAGTCCCTTCCTACAAGCCGTATACTCATCTAGATCCCTATCTTTGCCAAGCTCTCTGAATCTTTTGTATGCTTTCCTTTTCTTCGCGACTAGGTCCCGCACAGCTTTCCTGCACCACGGTTCCTTTAACCTACCAACACCTCCCTGTCTGCTCGGAATGTTGTCCTGTAGAACTCTAGACAGACATTCCTTGAAAAACTGCCACCTCTGTTCAGTACATTTCCCCGAGAATACCTCCTTCCAATTTACTCCTCTAATTTGCTGCCTTATGTCTTCATATTTCCCCTTACTCCATATAAACGCTTTCCTAGTTTGCCTGATCCTCTCTTTTTCCAATGCAAGCATTGTGTATGCTTGTAATAATACTCACTGACTCATGGGAGATCCTGGATTGTGACCAGAATGGGTAAGGTTCATTCAGGATGGAATCGTGCATATTGAGATACTTCATTGGAAAATGCAAAGGCTGAAAAATGGCAAATGGAGTTTAACCCTGATAAATGTGAGGTGATTCATTTTGGTAGGACTAATTTAAATGTGGATTACAGGGTCAAAGGTAGGGTTCTGAAGACTGTGGAGGAACAGAGAGATCTTGGGGTCCATATCCACAGATCTCTAAAGGTTGCCACTCAAGTGGATAGAGCTGTGAAGAAGGCCTATAGTGTGTTAGCTTTTATTAACGGGGGTTGGAGTTTAAGAGCCGTGGGGTTATGCTGCAACTGTACAGTGCCTTGGTGAGACCACATTTGGAATATTGTGTGCAGTTCTGGTCACCTCACTATAAGAAGGATGTGGAAGCGTTGGAGAGAGTGCAGAGGAGATTTACCAGGATGCTGCCTGGTTTGGAGGGTAGGTCATATGAGGAAAGGTTGAGGGAGCTAGGGCTGTTCTCTCTGGAGCGGAGGAGACTGAGGAGAGACTTAATAGAGGTTTATAAAATGATGAAGGGGATAGATAGAGTGAACGTTCAAAGACTATTTCCTCGGGTGGATGGAGCTATTACAAGGGGGCATAACTATAGGGTTCATGGTGGGAGATATAGGAAGGATATCAGAGATAGGTTCTTTACGCAGAGAGTGTTTGGGGTGTGGAATGGACTGCCTGCAGTGATAGTGGAGTCAGACACTTTAGGAACATTTAAGCGGTTATTGGATAGGCACATGGAGCACACCAGGATGATAGGGAGTGGGATAGCTTGATCTTGGTTTCAGATAAAGCTCGGCACAACATTGTGAGCCGAAGGGCCTGTTCTGTGCTGTACTGTTCTATGTTCTATGAAATTGAGGCAACCGAAGTAGTGCACGAACCTCCAATTAACGCATCTACCCAACCTGCCCGGCACCATCTGTCCCGCTTGTGACAGTGTCTGCAGATCGTACATTGGACTTACCAGACATTCAAAACCCATCGAGTCAAACTGGAAGCAAGTTATCCTTGATCCAAAGGGACTGTCTAAGAAGAAAGTTATCATGAGACCATGCTGAGCACACTTTGTCAGCAAGAGGACACATTGGCTTTTCCTGCCAATGCTGTACTGAAGGAGTCCTCGTCAGAGGTGCCATTTTTCTGGTGAGAAATTAAACTGAGGCCCCTTATGTCTTCTCAGGTGGATGTAAAAGTTTCCGCTGCGCTATTCAAGGAAGCGTAGGGAAGTACACATAGAATCATAGAATAGAGTCTTTGAGGAGGTATTTCCTCACCTAAAAGGCTGTAAACCTTGGAAATCTCTACCCAGAGAGCTGAGGATGCTCAGTCATTGGGTGTATTCCAGACAGGGATCAACAAATTTCTGGGCACTAAGAGAAGGAAGATGGAGTTGAGGCAGAAGGCCAGCCATAATTTTATTAAATGTCAGAGCAGGCTGAACGGCCAAATGGCTACTCCTGCTCCTATTTCTTATGTCCTTACACCCGACCCAATGTTTATTCCTGAATCAACATCACTGAAACAAATCATTGTGGCATTATCCATTTGCTGTTTGTGGGAATTTGCTATGTGTAACTTAGCTACGGCATTTCAACGATGCTTTATTGGCTATAAAGTGCTTTGGGACATTCTGAGGTTGTCAAAGTTGTGATATAAATGCAAGTATTTTCTATCTATATAACCCTACTTCTTTTGGACATACATTTTCTTTTCCAGTTTCAAATATAACTTCTGCACTTTTTTCCTCATTTTCCTTCTGAAGCCCAAGTCTGCAATGCCAGTTACCTCATAAGATTAGTTATGCCCTGCTTATACTCGGCTGTAAATTTGCACTTACTGTGTGAATTGGCAAGAGTACAACAGTGAAAAGAATGCAATGCTGATCACTCCCATTGTCGATGCAAAAATAAACTGGCTGCTTACTGGGCCGCTGAAATGGGAGACCCATCACACTTTGGTATAAGGTAGCTGGTTCATGAAGTAGATATTCGAAGCAAATGTGTGTTAGTATTTCCCTGCTATATGGATAAGAGGTTAATACCTTGTTCAAAACATTCTTTTCAGTCTTAATGAATAACATCATCATTCTGAAGAAGAGAAACTCCATCCTGTGAGCTGAGGGATATTGGTCCATTTGACCTCAGACAATGGATAGCCGTGGCAGCTTCAGAAAAACTTTGCCTGTCATGGTGGTCAGCATATTGCTGGATCTCTTGGGCATTCTCTTCCTGCCAAATGTCCTTTACCTTCTGGATTTGTCGTTGGCATCACTTTTGAGCTTTTGCAATGCTGCTTTCTTGAATTGCAACTTTGGGTTGTGCTGCCAGGCATTGAATGCTGCCCCCTTTTGTTCTAGTAGATCGCATATTTCAACAGTGGGCGGGATTTTCTGGTCATGCCTGTCCTGAGACTGCAAATTTCTGCCTACGGTCAACGAATTTTTAAATAGTTCATCAAATTATCTGCCCTGCCTGCAATGATTCCCGCAGGGGCGGCACGGTAGCACAGTGGTTAGCACTGCTGCTTCACAGCTCCAGGGACCTGGGTTCGATTCCCGGCTTGGGTCACTGTCTGTGTGGAGTTTGCACATTCTCCTCGTGTCTGCGTGGGTTTCCTCCGGGTGCTCCGGTTTCCTCCCACAGCCCAAAGATGTGCGGGTTAGGTTGATTGGCCATGCTAAAATTGCTCCTTAGTGTTCTGAGATGTGTAGGTTAGAGGGATTAGCGGGTAAATGTGTAGGGATATGGGGGTAGGGCCTGGGTGGGATTGTGATCGGTGCAGACTCGATGGGCCGAATGGCCTCTTTCTGCACTGAGGGATTCTATGACTTCTATGATTCTATGACCAGAAAATATACCCAAGTGCTTTCATTGAATCAGCCTTGGCAACTTTGATTGTGATTTTGTTTGTGATTTATATAAACGATCTGGAAGAAGGTGTAACTGGAGTGATCAGTAAGTTTGCGGATGACACGAAAATGGCTGGACTTGCAGATAGTGAGAAACATTGTCAGAGGCTACAGAAGGATATAGATAGGCTGGAAATTTGGGCAAAGAAATGGCAGATGGAGTTCAATCCAGAGAAATGCGAAGTGATGCATTTTGGTAGAACTAACGTAGGGGGGAGCTATACGATAAATGGCAGAACCATAAAGCGTGTAGATATGCAGAGGGACCTGGGTGTGCAAGTCCACAGATCCTTGAAGGTGACGTCACAGGTGGAGAAGATAGTGAATAAGGCATATGGCATGCTTGCCTTTATAGGACGGGGCATAGAGTATAAAAGTTGGGGTCTGATGTTGCAGTTGTATAGAACGACGGTTAGGCCACATTTGGAATACTGCATCCAGTTCTGGTCGCCACACTACCAAAAGGACGCGGAGGCTTTAGAGAGAGTGCAGAGGAGGTTTACCAGGATGTTGCCTGGTATGGAGGGGCTTAGTTATGAGGAGAGATTGGGTAAACTGGGGTTGTTCTCACTGGAAAGACGGAGGATGAGAGGTGACCTAATAGAGGTGTATAAAATTATGAAAGGCATAGATAGGGTGAACGGTGGGAAGCTTTTTCCCAGGTCGGTGGTTACGTTCACGAGGGGTCATAGGTTCAAGGTGAGGAGGGGGGAGGTTTAACACGGATATCAGAAGGACGTATTTTACACAGAGGGTGGTGGGGGCCTGGAATACGCTGCTGGGCAAGGTGGTGGAGGTGGACACACTGGGAACGTTTAAGTCTTATCTAGATAGCCACATGAACGGAGTGGGAATGGAGGGATACCAAAGAATGGTCTAGTTTGGACCAGGGAATGGCGCGGGCTCGGAGGGCCGAAGGGCCTGTTCCTGTGCTATATTGTTCTTTGTTCTTTGATGCTCGAACCCAATGGTCTAGGCACAGGAGTCCAGTAGAGCTGACTTTATTTGATCCCACTGTTCTGTAATTGAGGTGGATTTGTGAAGATTTTGCAGATTGGTCATGAACTGTTTTGGAATTTGGTCAGACTGTGTGAGAGCTGAGATATTGACCTTCTGACTCATAGACTTTTGGGCCTTGCAATATCTTGAAACTGGTTAAATGTTCATCACTGATTGAACAAGTCCCTGCATGGATCAAGTGATACAGACATCTGTTAGATCTTTGGCTTGAACAATGAGCCAGGAGGTGCCAATGCTTTTCTTAGATTCCTCCATGTGGTTTTATATTTGTCCTTCAGGCAAAAGTGTGTGCTTGTAATAATACTCACTGACTCATGGGAGATCCTGGATTGTGATCAGAATGGGTAAGGTTCATTCAGGATGGAATCGTGCATATTGAGATACTTCATTGTAAAATGCAAAGGTGAAATTGAGGCATCAGAAATAGTGCACGAACCTCCAATTAACCCATCTACCCAACCTGCCCGGCACCATCTGTCCCGCTTGTGACAGTGTCTGCAGATCGTACATTGGACTTACCAGACATTCAAAACCCATCGAGTCAAACTGGAAGCAAGTTATCCTTGATTCAAAGGGACTGTCTAAGAAGAAAATTATAATGAGACCATGCTGAGCACACTTTGTCAGCAAGAGGAGACATTGGCTTTTCCTGCCAATGCTGTACTGAAGGAGTCCTTGTCAGAGGTGCCATTTTTCTGGTGAGAAATTAAACTGAGGCCCCTTATGTCTTCTCAGGTGGATGTAAAAGTTTCTGCTGCGCTATTCAAGGAAGCGTAGGGAAGTACACATAGAATCATAGAATAGAGTCTTTGAGGAGATATTTCCTCACCTAAAAGGCTGTAAACCTTGGAAATCTGAGGATGCTCAGTCATTGGGTGTATTCCAGACAGGGATCAACAAATTTCTGGGCACTAAGAGAAGGAAGATGGAGTTGAGGCAGAAGGCCAGCCATAATTTTATTAAATGTCAGAGCAGGCTGAACGGCCAAATGGCTACTCCTGCTCCTATTTCTTATGTCCTTACACCCGACCCAATGTTTATTCCTGAATCAACATCACTGAAACAAATCATTGTGGCATTATCCATTTGCTGTTTGTGGGAATTTGCTATCATAGAAATCATAGAAACCCTACAGTGCAGAAACAGGTCATTCGGCCCATCAAGTCTGCACCGACCACAATCCCACCCAGGCCCGACCCCCATATCCCTACACATTTACCCGCTAATCCCTCTAACCTACGCATCTCAGGGCACTAACCTAACCCGCACATCTTTGGACTGTGGGAGGAAACCGGAGCACCCGGAGGAAACCCACGCAGACACGAGGAGAATGTGCAAACTCCACACAGACAGTGACCCAAGCCGGGAATCGAACCCAGGTCCCTGGAGCTGTGAAGCAGCAGTGCTAACCACTGTGCTACCGTGCCGCTATGTGTAACTTAGCTACGGCATTTCAACGATGCTTTATTGGCTATAAAGTGCTTTGGGACATTCTGAGGTTGTCAAAGTTGTGATATAAATGCAAGTATTTTCTATCTATATAACCCTACTTCTTTTGGACATACATTTTCTGTTCCAGTTTTAAATATAACTTCTGCACTTTTTTCCTCATTTTCCTTCTGAAGCCAAAGTCTGCAATGCCAGTTACCTCATAAGATTAGTTATGCCCTGCTTATACTCGGCTGTAAATTTGCACTTACTGTGTGAATTGGCAAGAGTACAACAGTGAAAAGAATGCAATGCTGATCACTCCCATTGTCGATGCAAAAATAAATTTCTGGCTGCTTACTGGGCCGCTGAAATGGGAGACCCATCACACTTTGGTATAAGGTTGCTGGTTCAACTTGTCTGTTTCTATTGCTTTAAAATCAAAATTCAACATATCTGTCAGATGCCTCATTTACATTTTGTTACCTACAGTGTGAATTGACCCAGAGGGTATGAACAATACAGCTCTGCATTCCATCAGAGTTACACTGACCCAAAGCAGCCACCACAAGGCAGCAAAAATAAATGAGCCTTTGCTGTTGCATGAACCTGGATGTTACTAAATCACCAAATTAGACTGACCTGTGAGGTTTTGAATTTCATTGAGTAAAGTGGCAAATTTAGGCCCGTGCTGATGCTTCTCCCCATTGACAAGTTGGTTGGTTGGTGCACGGCTAATATCAAAAGTAAGGTCTGGCCTTAAACACAACTGACATGGATAAGGAAGTGTCATTGGTAACTCAGTGGTGGCATGTTCACCTCTGAGTCAGAAGCTTCTGGGTTCAAGTACCACACTAGAGAGCAGAAGGCACAATCTAGATTGACATGCAGAGGGATTGCTGCAGTGTCAGAGATGGGATCGTTCAGATCAGATGTTAAACTAGGACCATGTTCTGCATCTCAGGTGGATATAAAAGATTCCATGGCATTCTCTCCAGCTTTCTGGCCAACATTTATCCTCAACCACTACTAAAAATAGAGGGGGCGATAGGCTGGGAGACATAAGTGGAGGCCGTATAGTAGCGGACTTCCTGCTGGGTGCCGGATTTCCGGCGTCGTCAGCTCCACACCAGAAATCCGCGTGGAGCTGAATAAATTATTTAAAATATAATTTGAATCTCATTAGCAGGCCCGGGACTGAAGTCTCTGGGCCTGCTAGCCTCTCCAACCCCTCGCCAGGAGTGTTTCACTCCAGCGGGGTTTACAACAGCTCCACACTCATGGGGCCAGGCGCAGCTGGAGTGAAGGAAGGCTATAGAGGCCCCTCCAGAGGGTCGTGGGTAAGGGGGAGGGGTGCTACCTGAGCATTGCCAGCGTGGCAGTGGCAGCCTGGCCCCCAGCACTGCCCAAGGGACAAAGTGGCAATTCTCAGCGGGCAACTTGGCACTGCCCGCTGGGCATCGGGCAGTGCCAAAGGGGTGGAGTTGGGGAGCTATGGGGGGGGCGGGGACTCTGGGGGGAGATGGGTGGGGGGTCCCGCTGCCACTCTGCAGTCGAGAGCGCGAGCAGAGGGAGGGAAGGGCTGATTGGGGCTGGCCATTGGGTGAGAAATGAGTCAGGACTGTGGGCGGGAGGGGGTTGTCACGGAGGGGGAGGTTGGGGTGTTGGAGCTGCTGGTGGGGGGGGGAGGGGTTGGGATCAGCAGATTGGGACTTTGGGGGCGGGGGGTAGCGAAGGGGGGGACATAGCATAACATAAAAAATAAGTGATTTAAGTATGGAAATTCACTGTTCCCCTCCCTATGGTGACACAGTGGTTAGTACTGCTAACTCACAGCACCAGGGACCTGGGTTCAACTCCCAGCTTGGGTCACTGTCTGTGCGGAGTTCTCCCCGTGTCTGTGTGGGTTTCCTCCGGGTGTTCCGGTTTCCTTCCATAGTCTGAAAGACATGCTGGTTAGGTGTATTGGCCAAGCTAAATTCTCCCTCAGTGTACCTGAAGCACCGGAGTGTGGCGAGTAGGGGATTTTCACAGTAACTTCATTGCAGTGTTAATGTAAGCCTACTTGTGACACTAATAAATAAACTTTAAAAAACAGTGGGGGCGATTCTCCCATCCCAGTGCACTAATTTCTTAGCACAGTGGTTTGGGGGATTCCAGCGGCTCCCAATGCGTGGGATCTGCGCTGGGCGTCCCGGCCCACTAGTGTCTCCCAGCGCTGGATTTTCGGCGGGGAGGTGCATAAATTATGATAATTAACATTGCCGTATATTTTAAATCCTATTAGTGGGCCTGGGACTGAAGTCTCTGGGCTTGCTCGCCTCTCCCACTCCGCTAAGAGTATTTCACTCCAGCGGGGTGTAAAGTAGCTCCCCATCTTCGTGGCGTTAACGGCCCAACCTTGCTGGAATGAACAGGGGACAATCGGGGCCCCCCAGAGGGTTCGGTGCTGGGGGGCTGGGTGCCCCCTGTGCATTAGCACCCTAGCATTGCCAGCCTGGGCCCCTGGCACTGCCCAAGGGGCAAGGTGCCAATGGCCAGAGGGCATCTTGGCACTGCCCATTGGGCATGGAGCAGTGCCAAGGGGGCAGGGCATACAGGGGCGGGCCTATGGGGCAGGGTCTGATGGGGCAGGGCCTAGGGGGTTTGGGGTCCTGCTGCCACTCTGCAGCGGGATCAGTGAGGGAAGGAGGGAGGCCAGAGATCAGGGCGAGCTGAGGGGGGTGGTCAGCCGCCTTGGGGGGAGGGATCGGGACTGCAGGGGGGTCAGGACTCTTGGGAGGGTCGGCACTTTGGCAGTTTCGAACTAAGGGGGGGGTAACTGTCAAGGGGGATGCTGGAGATCAGGGCAGGCCGGGAGGGGGGGGTTTGGAGCTGGGCCGGGAATGGTTGGGGGCCAACGATTGGGCTGTGGGGGCGCAGAGAACCGGCATTGTGGGGGTCATGGGGCTGGCCAGCAATTGAACTGGCCAGCAATCAGGAGGCATTCAGTGCGAGGTCACAGCTCAGGCTCTGATCTCAGCACTGACAGATCAGCACATGTGCAGTGGCCCGCTCACCGCACTGATTTCAGGCTCTCCAGCGGGAATAGGCCCCGCCCCCTCAAATTTAATGATATTCATGTTGGTGGCCTTTGCAGTGCACAGAGTGTGGGGATTCTTCTCCGAACTCCCACTGAAAAAAATCAGCGTGATTTACTCCAATTTTCACGCGAATTTGACACTTTTGAATTTTTGGGGGAAAATTCTACCCAATGTATACAGATATATATATATATATATATATTTTAAACAGTAGTTGACCTGAAACTACAGAACAAAAACAGGACTTTCTGCCCAATCAGTTTATGTTGACAGATTTATACTCCATATGAGTCTTCTCAAACTATAACTACCTATTCCCATCCTGACCCTGTATCCCTCTATTTCTCTTCTCCCTTCTGTATGCAATGTGATGGGGAGCCAAAACTGATATTTCAGAACAAGTAACCTGTACTTTTATTGGGTGCAGTCCTTGTATAACTTGCTTGACCTCCTCCCACCTGAGGCCCCAATGTTCATCAGGCTAGCTTCCTGTTTAGATTGTGTTCAGTTTCCGTGTAAAGACTAAATCAAGTTGCGGTCACACTTTTAACTTTAAACTAAGCCACCTCCTTCTCAAGCAACCACAAACTACCGTCAGAATTGATTCAGAAAAGATTGACTTGCATTAGCCTTGAGCTCATTGTCCCATTTATAACACCAATAGCAAAACAGCAAAGATGGTTGACAAAAGGATCACCTTTCACTGAAGGAAGTTATAGATGAAGTCTTTGTGCCAACTATTTTTAAAATGAATAATACAGGCTCCTTATGTGTGTGCAAGTCACTTATTGATCTAAAATGCTCATGGTCTTTTCTTTCTTCATTTGAACATTTGGGTTAACGCGTTTGTTTCAGACTTGAACTTGACAACTTCCTTGATTGCCATGAAGAATTAAAACAGCAGCAGTATATTTTATTCTGCAGTGACTTTGCCACTTCCCCACCCCTCCCCCCATCTAGAGTCCTGCAAAGTACATCAGTTTGCATAAGTCAGCAATAAATCATCATGTTTAAAATCTAATTGAGTCCAGTTAGGGGCCACATTCCTGAAGCTTGCAATCACTTCTGCACACTTGAGGTTGGAGGCAAAGTATGATTACAGAACCTTCTATTAACCAATGCAGATCCCTTCTATCCAAAACCATCGTACAAAAAGACTTGCATTTAGAAAGTGCTTTATAACCAATTCATTTCTTTACAGCCAGTCAATTTTTGAAGTGTATTCACAAGGAAACATGATAGCCAGTTTGCACATAGCATGATCCCACAAGCAGCGTTGTGTTCAAGCCCAGATAATCTGTTTTAGTGATGTTGATTAAGGGATAACGCTTCAGGCACTGGGGAAAATTCTTTGCTCCTCTTTGAAATGGCGCCTTGGTGTTTTTTACCCCCTGAGTGGGTTTTAATGGAGCCTCAGTTTAATTTCTGATCCAAAAGGCAACTCTAACAATGCAACACTCCATGTATTCTACACTGCAGTGTCAGCCTCGATTATGTGTTCAATTCTCTGAAGTGAGCCTATCAACTCGCACTTCTGACTCATGGTCAAGTGTGCTACCATGGACACTGCTTTACACTGAGATGGTGCATTAAAGTTTTAAAGTTTAAAGTTTTAGGTGCATTGGCCATGCTATATTCTCTCTCAGTATACTCGAACAGGCGTCAGAGTGTGGCGACCAGGGGATTTTCGCAGTAACTTCATTGCAGTGTTAATGTAAGCCTACTTGTGACACTAATAAATAAACTTAAAAAAAACTAAACAGGGACAAGTGTCCATGGACACTGCTTTACACTGAGATGGTTCATTGTTGAGGCTACTGGTAGAAATTAATATAAATGAAACAAACCCAAGAAGTGTTGGAGCTCTAATTTATAAAAATACATGAATTAGCATATTTTTCTTTCCTTTAGGCATGTGGCAAGGACAGTATACATAACCCAATCATTTCCCTAAAAGTTTGTTGTAATTGGGTGGCCTTATAGTCAGTTCAGGGAATTAAGAATCACTACACTAAAAACAGAAAACACTGGCAAAATTCAGCATGTCTGACAGCATCTAAGGAGAGAAACAGAGTCATAAAATAAAAAGTTTGGCTTAATGTTAATATTTTGTCTGATAATGCTCCTGTGAAATTCCCCAATGTTAAAGGCTCTGCAATGCATGTTAGTGTTGTTAGTTATTGTCTGTAGATATTGTGTTCTCAGGATCTTGCTAAGCATCAGTTCTTTTATTTAATAAAAGTCCTTTCTTCTTTATTTTTACCAGTAAGTGTATCTGACTATGAATTTTAGCTTGTATGCATTGAGCTGATGGTGTGACATATTCCAGCTTTCAAAGAAAACCAGAGAGTTTGTTGAATGTCCCACTCCATCTCCTTTGGACACTCCCATATCTAAAAATAAATTATTAATCTTGGACATGCAGGTTTGCAGTTACAGGAAACTCTTGTCTTTTGGTGGTGAAGGCAGGACAGAAATATCAGTTAAGATCCTGAACTATAACCACAATGGTAAGTTGATGAATAGATGACAATGGTGGAACAAAAGGGCACAGTCTTAACCAGTTGGGATCAGTTGTTCTTTCTCTAATTTTCTGGGCCTGTTGGAAACACCCACTCAGGGACCATGGAAGATCCCAGTTAAATTGTTCCAGAGAATTTCACTATGTATGGATTCCTGCCTCTGTTTACATGCAGTGCCTGCACCTGTTTATGCAACATTGGAAGCCATCCAGGTACTAGCTCTTGGTAAAGTAATCCTTAGCTTGTATAAAAAACATGAACAAGATAAACTCACAGTTCATGTTTGTTAATTTATAACATCATTAATTCTCCTGCTGACATGTTGCTGCTGAATTGGCCAGCAGCAGCAGCAGCAGCAAACATGAATGTTATGCTGCCATGTGAGATAATCTGTGAAATAATTTGCGTAGCACTAATGGCACATGTAGGTTTCACCCAGAGACACTCTGTCCAGTGTCAATCTGGTGCAAGGGTGCAGACACTTCTTACAACACAAAAAAGGAAAGAAGGGACAATAAAAGTTTTTATGCCCTCAAGACATCCCAAGGGTCTTTGTAGCCAAGTAAGTCCTTTCGAATGGGATCACTGTCATAATGTAGGACTTAAAGTAGACAACTTGCAGAAAGCAAGCTCTCACAAATAGAAAACCAGAAAAAGAAATTCCCCAGTTATCTTTCAAAATGGTGCCATGGAATCTTTTATGTCCACCTGCAGCAAGAATCTGGGCCTAAGTTCAGTACTTATACTGCACCTCTGACAGTGCGGTACTCTCTCAGTATTGCACCAGAGTGTCAGCCTAGATTTTGTTTTCAGGTTTTTGGAATGGGACTTGGACCCACAGCTTTCTGCCTCAGACATCAGTGAGGCACAGATGACAGTGAAAGAAGGTTTTGTACCACATATTAAAAAAGAAGGAAAGCATCTATATTGCATCTTTTTTTAGTTCCCCCTCATGATGTGGGTCTTGCTGCTAGACTGGCACTTTTACTGTCCATCCATACTTACACTTGAGAAGGTGATGGTGAGCCTCTTTCTTGAACCAGTGCAGTCCATGTGGTGTAGATATGTCCACAGTGCTGTTAAAAGGGAGTTCCAGGATTTTGACCCAGTGACAATGAAGGAATGGCAACATCGTTCCAAGTCAGGATGGCGTGTGACTTGGAGGGGGTCTTGCATGTGGTGGTGTTCCTATGCGTCTGTTGCCCTTATTTTTCCATGTGGTAGAGGTCGTGGGTTGGGAAGGTGCTGTCAAAGGACATAGTAAAACACCCCAAGGTGCCTCACGGGGGTACTTGTGGTGAACCATCGTTGGTTCCAACTAGATAGTACTGAGCCAGGGTCTGGCCAGTACTACAAGTATGTATATATGTTGCTGTTGGGTTAGGGATGGGTTGTTCTACTTGTTGCTGTTGGGGTTAGGGTGGGGTTGTTACACCTTTGTATTGTAGTATTGTGGTACATCCCAGTCAGGCTCCGCCTCCTGGGAGAGGTATAAAGGTCCCTGCTCTGGCTGGGAGCCCTCAGTCTGGGATCGTGTATATAATTGGTAGCTGCCTTGTTACAGCAAATAAACGCCTTTATTTCCTGAGCATCAAGCCTCGTGTATGATAACGCGCATCAATTTTATTTGCTGTAAATAAACTCTCGTCGAAGAAAAAAAAAGAGAGTATGGAGCAGATACTGAAGCCAGAACGCCTTACACTAGATCCACGTGCGGCGGGCGCCTCCAACACCTTCGACCACTGGCTGAAGTGTTTCGAAGACTACCTGGCAGCCTCCGCAGCGGTCACCACAGATGATGACAGACTCCGGGTCCTCCATGCGAGGGTAAGCGACACTGTCTACCTCGCGATCCGTGCGGCCACCGATTACACAAAGGCCCTCGAGCTTCTGAAGAAGCGCTATATCAAACCGCCCAACGAAATACACGCTCGTTACCTCTTAGCCACTCGACGACGGCAGTCTGGCGAAACGATGGAGGAATACGCGAACGAGCTCCTACAGCGAGCCAGGGGCTGTAACTGCAAAGCTGTGTCGGCTGAGCAGAGTATGAACAACCTCGCCCAAGATGCGTTTGTGGCGGGAGTCGGATCGTCGTACATTCGACTCAAACTACTGGAGAAAGGTAACCTTGACCTTACCCAGGCAATCGAGCTAGCGGAGATGCTGGAGACGGCCTCCAAAAGCCTAGTATTGTATCCTGAAGACCACGTGGAGACAACGTGGCAGGAGCAGTCGCCAATCCCTCCTCGTCCCTCGGGTTCGAAATGCTGCGTAATGGCGTGCTCACACTCGGGCCAGACGACGGCAGCAGCTCCGGCGGCCCGCGGTGTTACTTCTGTGGGGGAGCGAAGCATACTCGGCAACGGTGTCCCGCTAAAGCTGTGTTGTGCTCCGCCTGCGGTAAGAAGGGGCACTATTCGAAAGTGTGCCGATCTAAATCTAGGAACAGCAGTGCGGCCTGCAATTCCTCAGAGCCCGGTTCTTCGTCGTCGAAATCGTAGAGGGTTTCGTCCATGTGCGAGGCCAGGACGACGCCATTACGGTCGACGGAGTCGGAGATGTGTGACCACCAGGGGTCGCTGAGTTTGGCGCCATCACCCACGTGCGACCTATGGGAGCGGCCATGTTGGTCGGCACCGACCACGAACGACCAGCAGGGGTCATCCTCGTCAATTTCAGCTGCCTGCAGTGGCGCTCATGAACCAACGGTGGCGTCGATCATCCTGGACCAGGCCAAGCCTCATAGACTTGACAAATCTATGATGGACATTCAGGTAAATGACCACTTGATTTATTGTCTGTTTGTCAGCGGGAGCACTGAGAGCTTTATCCACCCAGACGCTGTGAAGCGGTGTGGACTCCGGATTCAACCTGTCAAACAGACAATTTCTATGGCATCAAGGTCCCGGTCTGTCACCGTGCTAGGGAGTTGCGTGGTAACTTTAACGGTGCAAGGAACAGTTTATGAGCGTTTCAAGCTCCTAGTGTTGCCGCACCTTTGCGCGCCAATACTTCTCGGACTAAACTTCATGGTCCACTTGAGGAGTGTAACCCTACAGTACGGTGGGCCACTCCCTTCGCTTTCAGTGGGAGAACAGCAGCCTCCAAATTGCCCAACGCCTGTAGCCTCTCGACGCTGAAGATTACCACACCCTCCCTGTTCCAGAATCTTGTGCCAGGCTGCAAGCCCATTGCGACTAAGAGTAGGCGTTACAGCGCTGAGGATCGGATCTTCATTCGATCTGAGGTTCAGCGGCTCTTCAAAGAAAGGATCATACAACCCAGCGCTAGTCCGTGGAGAGCGCAGGTCGTGGTGGTCAAGAGCGGGAACAAACCCCGGATGGTCATTGACTATAGTCAGACCAATAATCGATACACGCAGCTGGATGCGTATCCCCTCCCACGCATATCTGACATCGTCAATCAGATTGCGCAGTACCGGGTGTTCTCCACCATAGACCTCAAGTCTGCCTACCACCAACTTCCCATTCGCCCAGAGGACCGACAATACACGGCTTTTGAGGCGGATGGTCGCTTGTATCACTTTCTCAGGGTTCCCTTTGGTGTCACCAATGGGGTCTCGGTCTTCCAGCGTGCTATGGACCGAATGGTGGACCAGAACGGGCTGCGGGCTACCTTCCCGTACCTCGATAATGTCACCATCTGCGGCCATGACCAGCAGGACCACGACACAAATCTCCTGAATTTCCTACGCACTGCATCTCGCCTGAACCTGACCTACAACAGGGAGAAGTGTGTGTTTCGTACGCGCCGTTTAGCCATCCTAGGATACGTGGTGGAAAACGGGGTCATTGGCCCTGATCCAGATCGTATATGTCCCCTTTCTGAACTTCCCCTGCCCACTAGTGCAAAAGCACTGAGAAGATGCTTAGGCTTCTTCTCTTATTATGTGCAGTGGGTTCCCAATTACGCGGACAAAGCCCGTCCGCTCATTAAGTCCACTACTTTTCCCCTAATGCCAGAGGCCCGATTGGCCTTTGATAAATTAAAAGCCGACATCGCGAAAGCTACGATGCACGCGGTTGATGAGTCCATCCCCTTTCAGGTGGAGAGCGATGCATCTGATTTCGCCCTGGCCGCCACACTTAACCAGGCGGGCAGGCCCTTCGCCTTTTTTTCCCGCACCCTCCAAGGCCCCGAAATTCGGCATTCAGCGGTGGAAAACGAGGCCCAGGCCATTGTGGAGGCCGTCAGGCACTGGCGCCATTACTTGGCGGGAAAACGGTTCACCCTGATCACGGACCAGCGGTCCGTGGCGTTCATGTTTAATAACACGCTGAGGGGCAAGATCAAGAATGACAAGATCTTGCGGTGGAGAATTGAACTCTCCACCTATAACAATGACATCATGTATCGTCCAGGGAAACTCAATGAGCCCTCGGATGCCCTCTTGCGTGGAACATGCGCCAGTTTCCAGGAGGACCGTTTGCAGGCTCTCCATAATGACCTATGCCATCCTGGGGTCACTCGGCTCTACCACTTTATAAAAGCCCGCAATCTGCCCTACTTGGTGGAGGACGTCAGGTCCATAACAAGAAGCTGTCGGGTATGCGCGGAATGCAAACCGCACTTTTACCGACCTGACCGGGCACATTTAGTCAAGGCCACTTGTCCCTTCGAGAGACTGAGTGTCGATTTTAAGGGCCCCCTTCCCTCAACAGATCGGAATGTGTACTTCCTCAACATCATTGACGAGTACTCTAGATTCCCTTTTATTGTTCCCTGCTCTGATACATCCGCTGCCACGGTTATCAAGGCATTCCGTGATCTTTTTACCCTGTTCGGGTACCCCAGCTACATTCACAGCGACAGGGGCTCGTCGTTCATGAGCGATGACTTGAGGCAATACCTGCTCTCATACGGGATTGCCTCTAGTAGAACCACGAGCAACAACCCTAGGGGTAACGGACAGGTGGAACGTGAGAATGCTACAGTCTGGAAGGCTGTCTTACTGGCGTTGAAGTCAAAAAGCCTTCCAGTCTCCCGTTGGCAAGAGGTACTCCCTGATGCGCTCCATTCTATTCGCTCACTCCTGTGTACGGCAACCAACGCTACTCCCCATGAGAGGATATGTTCATTCCCTCGGAAGTCTTCCTCGGGGACCTCATTACCGTCTTGGTTGACGTACTCAGGACCTGTCCTCCTGCGGCGACATGTAAGGGCCCGAAAGTCCGACCCGTTGGTCGAACAGGTCCATCTCCTCCACGCCAACCCTCAGTATGCCTATGTGGCATACCCTGACGGGCGAGAGGACACGGTCTCGATCCGAGACCTGGCGCCAGCAGGGGACGTAGCAACCCCTGTCGCTCCCATACCCCCTGTTACAAACCCCATAACTCTTGTTTCCCCCCCGGACACGGCGCGGGCAGCATCGGGACCATTACTTAACCCCTTTACTCCCGTGTACAGCTTGCCTGAGTCCAGAGGATGGTCGCCACTTCAGGGCGTGTCGGAACTCCATGGATTACCGTCACCTCAGGGTCAACCGGCCCGTGAGTCTGTGGAGGAACAGCTGGACATCGCCTTGGGGAGAACGCCACTGCAAGTGCCTACTCCGGTGTCATCGCCGGTATTGAGGAGGTCACAACGACGGTGCGGTCCCCCAACCGTCTGAACTTATAGACTGATGACAAATTATTCTGTTTTTGTACCCCGCCGGCCTTTGTTTTCAAAGGAGGGGTGAATGTGGTGAACCATCGTTGGTTCCCACTAGATAGTACTGAGCCAGGGTCTGGCCCGTACTACAAGTATGTATATATGTTGCTGTTGGGGTTAGGGATGGGTTGTTCTACTTGTTGCTGTTGGGGTTAGGGTGGGGTTGTTACACCTTTGTATTGTAGTATTGTGGTACATCCCAGTCGGGCTCCGCCTCCTGGGAGAGGTATAAAGGTCCCTGCTCTGGCTGGGACCCCTCAGCCTGGGATCGTGTATATAATTGGTAGCTGCCTTGTTACAGCAAATAAAAGCCTTTATTTCCTGAGCATCAAGCCTCGTGTATGATAATGCGCATCAGTACTATAATACAAAATTTGATATTGAGGTAAGTAAGGAGATACTTGGCCAGATGACCAAAGCCTGGTCAAAGAAGCAGGTTTTAAGGACCATTTATAAGGAGAAGATAGAGGGATTCAGGGAGGAAATTCCAGAGCTTAGGGCCTTAGTAGCTGAAGCAACAGTTACCAATGGTGGACAATCAAAATTGGGAGGCGCAAGAAGCCAGAATTGGAGTCGCACAGAGATTTTAGAGGATTGGAGGGGGTTATTAAGAAAAAGAATGGCAAGGTCATGGAGAGATTTGAAAATAATTATTGTAGTTTTGAAAAAGTGCCATTACCTGAGCGGGAGCCAATGTAGATCAGTCAGTAAGTACAGAACCATAAAATCCCTATGGTGCAGAAGGGGGCCATTTGGCCCATCGAGTCTGGACTGACACTCTGAAAGAGCACCTTACCCAGGCCCACTCTGCCTCGGCCCTATCCCCATTAGCCGCACATTTACCATGACTAATTCATCTAACCTACACATCTTTGGACACTAAGGGGCAATTTAGCATGACCAATCCCCTAACCTGCACACCCTTGGACTGTGGGAGGAAATTGAAGCACCCAGAGAAAATCCATGCAGACACAGGGAGCACTTACAAACTCCACACAGACAGTCACCCAAGGCCAGAATTGAACCTGGGTCCCTGGCACTGTGAGGCAGCAGATGCAGGCTGTTGGACTGGATGGGATTGATGTTCATAAGGAGGAGGTGTTAGCAATTCTGGAAAGGGTAAAAATAGATAAGTCCCCTGGGCTGGATGGGATTTATCCTAGGATTCTCTGGGAGGCTAGAGAGGAGATTGCAGAGCCTTTGGCTTTGATCTTTGTGTCGTCATTGTCTACAGGAACAGTGCCAGAAGACTGGAGGATAGCAAATGTTGTCCCCTTCTTCAAGAAGGGGAGTAGGGACAACCCTGGTAATTATAGACCGGTGAGCCTTACTTCTGTTGTGGGCAAAGTATTGGAAAGGATTATAAGAGATAGGATTTATAATCACCTAGAAAGGAATAATTTGATTAGGGATAGTCAGCACGGTTTTGTGAAGGGTAGGTCGTGCCTCACAAACCTTATTGAGTTCTTTGAGAAGGTGACCAAAGAGGCGGATGAGGGTAAAGCGGTTGATGTGGTGTATATGGATTTCAGCAAAGCATTTGATAAGGTTCCCCATGGTAAGCTTTTGCAGAAAATACGGACACATGGGATTGAGGGTGATTTAGTGGTTTGGATCAGGAATTGGCTAGCTGTAAGAAAACAGAGGGTGGTGGTTGATGGGAAATATTCATCCTGGAGTTCAGTTACGAGTGGTGTACCGCAAGGATCTGTTTTGGGGCCAGTGCTGTTTGTCATTTTCATTAATGACCTGGATGAGGGCGTAGAAGGATGGATTAGTAAATTTGCGGATGACACTAAAGTCGGTGGAGTTGTAGACAGTGCGGAGGGAAGTGGCAGGTTACAGAGGGACATAGATAAGCTGCAGAGCTGGGCTGAGAGATGGCAAATAGAGTTTAATGCGGAAAAGTGTGAGGTGATTCACTTTGGAAGGAGTAACAGGAATACAGAGTACTGGGCTAATGGTAAGATACTTGGTAGTGTGGATGAGCAGATAGATCTCGGTGTCCATGTGCATAGATCCCTGAAAGTTGGCACCCACGTTGAAAGGGTTGTTAAGAAGGCGTACTGTGTGTTAGCTTTTATTGGTGGAGGGATTGAGT
Source organism: Mustelus asterias (assembly GCF_964213995.1). Lineage (NCBI taxonomy): Eukaryota > Metazoa > Chordata > Chondrichthyes > Carcharhiniformes > Triakidae > Mustelus > Mustelus asterias. Next base: position 20,056,227 of record NC_135817.1, on the reverse strand, counting down.
TTCGGAGCCATGAGGTCATGTTGCAGCTGTACAAAACTCTGGTGCGGCGGCACTTGGAGTATTGCGTACAGTTCTGATCGCCGCATTATAGGAAGGATGTGGAAGCATTGAAAAGGGTGCAGAGGAGATTTACCAGGACGTTGCCTGGTATGGTGGGAAGGTCTTATGAGGAAAGGCTGAGGGGCTTGAGGCTGTTTTCGTTAGAGAGAAGAATGCTAAGAGGTGACTTAATAGAGGCATACAAGATGATCAGAGGATTAGATAGGTTGGATAGTGAGAGCCTTTTTCCTCAGATCGTGATGGCTAGCACGAGGGGACATAGCTTTAAATTGAGAGTGAGAGATATAGGACTGATGTTAGAGGTAGGTTCTTTACTCAGAGAGTAGTAAGGGCATGGAATGCCCTGCCTGCAGCAGTAGTGGACTCATCAACATTAAGAGCATTCAAATGGTTATTGGATAAACATATGGATGATATTGGAATAGTGTAGATTAGAGGGGCTTTAGATTGGTTTCACTGGTCGGCGCAACATCGAGGGCCGAAGGGCCTGTACTGCGCTGTAGTGTTCTATGTTCTATGTTCTATGCTAATCACTGTGTCAGCGTGCCACCTCAGAGTCTGAGTACAGGTGTGATGCTTCAATGCAAATTGATCTGAGTTAAGATGTGAGCAGCAGAGTTTTCAGTGAGCTTAACTTTATGAAAATGGGAGGCCATCATGGAAAGCATTGAAAGGACCATAGAGGTAATGAAAGCATGGATGAGTATTTAATTGGCAAATAAATTGAGGCAGGGTAGAAGTTGGATGATATTATGGCGGTAACATCACCTAATGCTTGGTTTGTAGGAACTTAGCTCCAGTTCTCATTGCATTCTTCACCCAAACTTGGACTAAAGTGCCAAATTCCTAGCTCAAATAGCCCTGGTTAACTTCTTAGCAATGGGAATTGAGGAAATCACTTCCTTGTTGGAGTTATATCCAGTACAATAGAGGATGTTTCAAATCCAATCTCAGGTCCTGGACATTGCTGAAGAAGCCCCTTTAGTGGATGTCTTAGACCCAACCATCATCAATTGTGACATCAATGACCAACTCGCTGTCATAAAATCAAAAGTGTGGATTTTTGTTGATGGTTGCACAGTATTGTTCCATTCACAACTCTGCAGAAGCTAAATACCATATCCACATGAGCAGGATCTGGACAACATTCTTGCTGGGTGTGATAAGTAGCAAATAACATACGTGCCACATAACTGCCAAGCAATAATCATCTGCAACAAGAGAGGGTCTAACCTGCTCCCCTTGACATTTAATAACATAACCATTGTATAATTCCCACTCACCATTAACATCCTAGGGATCACCATTGACCAGAAATTTAAGTAGATCAGCCACATAAATACTGTGGCTACAAGAGGAGGTCAGAGCCTGCAGTGGGTGACTCACCTCCAGATTCCCTTTCCATATTTAGAAATTAAAGACCAAAGTGTGATTGCCTGGATAAGTGCAGCTCAACACTCAAGAAGCTAAACAACATCCAGAACAAAGCAGTCCCTTGCTCAGCACCCTATCCACCACCTTGACCATTCACTTCTTCCACTGCCAAAGCAGAGAAGTGGGAAGCACAGAGTGGGAATAAATGGGTCCTTTTCAGAGTGTCAGGCAGTGACTAGCGGGGTACCACAGGGTTCAGTGCTGGGACCCCGGCTATTCACAGTATACATTAATGATTTGGATGAAGGAATTGAATGAAAAATCTCCAAATTTGCAGACGACACTAAGCTGGGTGGCAGTTTGTGCTATGAGGAGGATGCTAAAAGGTTGTAGGGTGACTTGGACAGGCTGACTGAGTGGGCAAATACTTGGCAAATGCAATATAATGTGGATAAGTGTGAGGTTTGTTCTTTGTTCTTTGGTGGCAGAAACAGGAAGGAAGATTGTTATCTGAATGGTGGCAGTTTTAGGAAAAGGGGAAGTGCAATGTGACCTGGGTGTCATGGTGGAACAGTCGCTGAAGATTGGCATGCAGGTACAGCAGGTGGTGAGGAAAGCTAATGATATGCTGGCCTTCATAGCAAGAGGACTTGAGTATAGGAGTAAGGATGTCTTGCTGCAGTTATACAGGGCCTTGGTGAGGTCACACCTTGAGTATTGTGTGCAGTTTTGATTTCCTAGTCTAAGGAAGGACATTCTTGCTATTGAGGGAATCCAGTGAAGGTTCACCAGACTGAATATTGGAATGGCAGCACTGGATTGACTGGGCTTGTACTCACTGGAATTTAGAAGAACGAGAGGGGATCTTGATTTGATTTATTATTGTCACATATACTGGTATACAGTGAAAAGTATTGTTTCTTGAGCGCTATACAGACAAAGCATACCGTACATAGAGAAGGAAAGGTGAGAGTGCAGAATGTAATGTTACAGTCATAGCTAGGGTGTAGAGAAAGATCAACTTAATGCAAGGTAGGTCCCTTCAAAAATCTGATGGCAGCAGGGAAGAAGCTGTTCTTGAGTCGGTTGGTACACGTCCTCAGACTTTTTTCCGATGGAAGAAGGTGGAAGGAGTATGTTCGGGGTGTGTGGGGTCCTTGATTATGCTGGCTGCTTTTCCGAGGCAGCGGAAAATGTAGACAGTGTCAATGGGTGGGAGGCTGGTTTGAGTGATGGATTGGGCTTATCATAGAATCATAGAAACCCTACAGTGCAGAAGGAGGCCATTCGGCCCATCGAATCTGCACCGACCACAATCCCACCCAGGCCCTACCCCCACATATTTTACCCGCTAATCCCTCTAACCTACACATCCCAGGACTCTAAGGGGCAATTTTTTTAACCTGGCCAATCAACCTAACCCGCACATCTTTGGACTGTGGGAGAAACCGGAGCACCCGGAGGAAACCCATGCAGACACAAGGAGAATGTGCAAACTCCACACAGACAGTGACCTGAGCCGGGAATCGAACCCGGGACCCTGGAGCTGTGAAGCAGCAGTGCTAACCACTGTGCTACCGTGCCGCCCAAATGGCTTCATTCAAGAGGCTTCATTCACGACCCTTTGTTGTTTATTGCAGTCTTGGATCTCAGAAACATATAGGCCGGAATTTTACTGGCACGCCCGCCCCAGAATCAGGGCAGAGGAGACTCCCGGAACGGAATTCTCCTTTGGCCTCGGGTGGGGTTTTACGAGCCTCACCTGAGCGAGGTCGTAAAATCCCAGCTTAAAATCCTGATGGGATTGGACAGGCCAGATGCAGGAAAAATGTTCCCCATGTTGGGGAAGTGCAGAACTAGGGGTCACAGTCTAAGAATAAGGGGTAAGCCATTCAGGACTGAGATGAGGAAGAACGTCTTCACTCGGAGAGTTGTCAACCTATGGAATTCTCTACCACAGAAAGATGTTGGGGCCAGTTTGTTAGATATGTTCAAGAGGGAGGTGGATGTGGCCCTTGTGGCTGAAGGGATCAAGGGGTATGGAGAAAAAGCAGGAGTGGGATCTGCAAGTGCATGATCAAACATGATCATGTTGAATGGTTGAGCAGGCTTGAAGGGCCGAATGGCCTACTCCTGCATCTATTTTCTATGTTTCTATGTTTACCAACAAACCGTTGCTGCAGTATGTACTATCTACAAATGCCCCACACCAACTTGCCAAAGCTCCTTTGACAGCACCTTCCAAACCCAATAACTCTCCCACCTAGGATAAGTAAGAAGTCTCACAACACCAGGTTAAAGTCCAACAGGTTTCTTTGGCAGCACGAGCTTTTGGAGCACTGCCTCTTCAACAGGTGAATGGCACCTGATGAGGTATGAACCCCTAAGTTAATTTGAGTTAGTTTAATTGGTTGGTATTGAAAAGAATGAGTCCTAATTGCTGGTTAAATCAGGGAGCCTCATGCTCCCTATTTAAAACAGGTGTGTCAGACTCCCAGCCTGCATTCAGCAGGGATCAACTGGAAGCTGGCTGTGTACAGATGTATGGTGTAAATAAAGTAACTTGGTGACAGGACTTTCGCCTCCGTGGAGTTGTTACAGTGGCGACAAGGAAAAAGGAGTGATCTGAAGGAACTTGCTGAATCTGCGCACACATTGAGGGTAAGCCATTGTTGAGAAAACATGCCGCTGTTTGGGAGGTTGGACTCTTCAGACCCTGCAGTGGAGGACTGGGCCCAATATGTGGGAAGGATGAAGTATTTCTTCAGGGCAAATGACATAACCTCAGAAGAGAACCCAAATTCCCCTCCAGTTCGATTTTCAGGTTTGCTGATGACACCACCGTAGTGGGTCAGATCTCAAACAATGACGAGACAGAGTACAGGAATGAGATAGAGAATCTGGTGAACTGGTGCGGCAACAATAATCTCTCCCCCAATGTCAACAAAATGACGGAGATTGTCATCGACTTCAGGAAGCATAAAGGAGAACATGCCCCTGTCTACATCAATGGGAATGAAGTAGAAAGGGTCGAGAGCTTCAGGTTTTTAGGTGTCCATTATCACCAACAACATGTCCTGGTCCCCCCATGCCGACACTATAGTTAAGAAAGCCCACCAATGCTTCTACTTTCTCAGAAGACTAAGGAAATTTGGCATGTCAGCTACGACTCTCACCAACCTTTACAGATGCACCATAGAAAGCATTCTTTCTGGTTGTATCACAGCTTGGTATGGCTCCTGCTCTGCCCAAGACCGCAAGGAACTACAAAAGATAATGAATTTAGCCCAATCCATTAAGCAAACCAGCCTCCTCTCCATTGACTCTGTCTACACTTCCCACTGCCTCGGCAAAGCAGCCAGCGTAATTAAGGATCGCACGCATACCAGACATTCTCTCTTCCACCTTCTTCCTTTGGGAAAAAGATACAAAAGTCTGAGGTCACGTACCAACCAACTCAAGAACAGCTTCTTCCCTGCTGCTGTCAGACTTTTGAATGGACTTACCTTGCATTAAGTTGATCTTTCTCTCCACCCTAGCTATGACTGTAACACTACATTCTGCACTCTCTCGTTTCCTTCTGTGAATGGTATGTTTTGTCTGTATAGCGCGCAAGAAACAACTTTTCACTGTATGTTATTACATGTGACAATAATAACCCTTTTTGATTTGATTTATCTTACTGACTGCGTGTGGATCAGCAGCTTTTTTGATTATGCACAGTTTAACTTTCCCGGAGGCACCGGATACAAAGTCCTTCCAAGAGTTGTCAAACTTAGTTCAAGAATATTATGACCCTAAGCCACCAATGATCCTGCAGAGATACCGTTTTTACTCCACATTTAGAGAAGTGGGGGAGTCAATCACCAGTTTCCTAACAAGGCTAAGATGTCTGGCGGAGGCTTGCGAATTCAGGGGGACACTAAATGAGATGCTCCGAGACTGATTAGTGTGCGGAATTAACGATATGACTATACAGGAACACCTGTTGGCAGAGGCTCAGCTGGACTGTAAACAGGCATTACAGCTGGCCTTGTCGTTAGAAAAAGTGGCAAGCGGAGTGCATGAGCTCCAAGGTATCCCGATGGAGGTATAGGCCAAAACCTGGGAGAATGGGTTCGGGGACTACGGGACAGGCCACTACAAAGCGGCCCTCCGGAAGGATTCGGATATGGGGGAGCCCAAGTCCGCCTATAGAAACACACCTAGACAAGGTCAGGTTAAGCCCAGAGTGACAGCAGTTCCTGTAGAGCCCCGCCCGACACGCCATTGCTATGGTTGCCAGTATCAGGACGCACAGAGGAAAAGCAAGTCTCCTAATCAACATAGCCGAAAAGAACACGTAGGCCGAGGGCCAGGAGAATGCACAACCTGGGAGCTCCCCCTACGTCTGACGAGGAACAGCTACTGTGTGTAGTGATGGCAAAATCAGAACCCATCAAACTGTCAGTGAGACTGAATGGACGTCCAATTTTAATGGAGGTCCATTAACGTATCGGTCATAGGGGAAACAGTGTTTAACAAGATACGTGCTGGACTCCAACCCTTAGCCCTGACCAAAACTTCGGCAAGGCTAAGGATCTATAAGGGGGAACCACTGAAAGTGATGGGTACAACCTATGTGCCAGTTGCTTATGGGAAACAATTAGTTAGGCTCCCATTAATGGTAGTGGGAAGGTTCGGGACCAAGCCTATTAGGGCGAAATTGGATGAAGAAATCCAGCTAGATTGGACAAATATCTTCCAGCTAGAAAATGGTCGCCTGAGTGAGGCCCTGAGCAAATATCCAGAGATTTTCGGGAAGGCCAAGGGATAATCAAAGGAACCAAGGCAAAATTGCACGTCGACCCGGAGGCTGTCCCAAAGTTCTGCTAAGCCCGACCGGAGCTTTTGCGTTAAGGGAAAAGGTTGATGCGGAAATCGAAAGATTACTGCATGAAGAAATAATAAAACTGGTCCAGTTCGCGGAATGGGCAGCACCCGTGGTTCCTCTCTTAAAGCTAGATAGCTCGGTGCATCTTTGCGGTGATTTCAAACAGACGATAAATCGTTACACTCGCCGAGACAAATACCCAATTCCCAGGATTGAGGACCTGTACGCAAAGTTGGCAGGAGGATTCCTATTCACAAAACTGGGCATGAGCCACGCATACCTGCAACTATGGCTGGACAAGGATTCGCAAAGCTTTGCCACAATAAATACACTGAAAGGTCTCTTCCAGTATAAAAGATTGCCTCTCGGGGTTTCGTCAGCTTGTGCCATATTCCAAAGGACCATGGAGAGCTTCCTACAGGGGTTACCACAGGTTGCAATTTACCTAGACGATATCCTCATTACGGGTAAAACAAGGGCGGAACATCTGCAGAATCTGGAGGAAGTTCTCAGGAGATTTGCAGCAGCGGGAGTGCGTTTGAAAAGGGAAAGATGCGTCTTTTTAGCACCACAAGTAACCTACCTCAGATACAAAGTGGATAAGTCGGGCCTACATCCTCTGGAGGATCGGGTGCAAGTAATAAAAGATGCCCCAGCGCCCACAACCATCCAGGAGCTACAGTCATTTTTAGGCCTGGTAACATACTACGGAAAATTCATACAGAATAGGGCCTCCATTCTGGATCCCCTCCACCAGTTGCTAAAAAAGGGACAAACTTGGGAATGGTCGGCCCACCAGGACAGGGCCTTCAAGAAAATTAAACAGCAACTCTCATCTGAAAATGTATTGGCACATTATGACCCCAAGAAGGAATTGGTACTGACCTGTGACGCATCCCCATATGGAGTGGGCGCAGTCCTGGCAAACAGGTGGCAGAATGGACAAGAGCGGCCAATAGTGTATGCCTCCAGGACCCTGGCAATGGCAGAGCGAAGATATGCCCAGATTGAAAAGGAAGGACTGGTGGTAATCGTCGCAGTTAAAAAATTTCACCAGTATTTATTTGGGTGAAAATTTACGATCGTAAAAATCATAAACCCTTGCTGGGCCTACTGAAGGAAGACAAAGCAGTGCTGCCGATAAAGTCAGCCCGGATCCAGCGTTGGGCATTATTGCTGGTGGGATATCAGTATCAATTGGAGCACCGATCAGGGACTAGAGTGGCAAATGCCGATGCCTTAAGCTGGCTACTGTTACCAGACATCCCACCATTGGTACCCAGAATAGAGGAGACCGTGATGACTTTAAACTTTATGGATACCCTCCCGGTGGATGCACACAATATACGCCAGTAGACGCAGAAAGACCCTGTATTGGCGAAGGTAAAGCACCTGATGCTAACAGGGCAGCTGGAAAGACCGGTCCATCCACAGTTCCACCCTTACTGGAGCAGGAGGGAGCAGATCATGGTGGAAGATGGGATCCTGCTATGGGGAGCACGGGTCATCGTCCCAAGGCAGGGCCGTCGGGAGATACTGGCCAAACTACACCATGGGCACCCTGGAGCATCAAAAATGAAGATGCTGGCCAGGAGCTACGTCTGGTGGCCAGGTCTGGATGTAGACATAGCGAAACTGGTGGGACAGTGCCAGAAGTGCCAACGGGGCAGAAGGCACCACCAGCAGCCCCGCTACACCCGTGGGAATGGCCAGGTAGACAATGGTCGCGACTCCATGTTGATTTTGCAGGCTCGTATATGAGGTCCATGTTTCTGGTGATAATAGATGTCCAGTCCAAGTGGCTAGATGTCTATAAACTAAACTCAGCAAACACGACGGCAACCATTGAGAAACTGCGCACCTCATTCACAATGTACGGGATCCCAGAGGTATTAATTTCCAATAATGGTTGTGTTCACCAGCCTAGAGTTCACAAAATTTATGAAATCAAATGGGATCTGGCACATCAAAATGGCACCTTATCACCCGGCGTCAAATGGGCTAGCGGAGAGAGCAGTCCAGATGTTAAAGGCCGGGTTGAAAAAACAGCCAGCGGCCTCATTAGAGACGAAACTCTCAAGGTGGTTATTTGACTATAGGACCACTCCACACGCCACCATGGGAACTGCACCTGCAGAGTTACTGATGAGCAGACGGCCCTGCACCAGACTGAGCCTGTTGTTGCCAAACCTGGGAGGAAAGGTGGAAAGACACCAGGAAGCCCAATACAGGGACCATAACAACACTCGCCGAGAGAGGCACTTTGAGCGGGGGAGAGAGTTTGGGTCAGAAATTATGCTAATAGACCTGCCTGGGTAACTGGAACAGTCAAGTCCAGGACCGGACCGGTATCCTATCGAGTATGCATAGGCGAGGCAGTGGTAAGGAAACACCAGGAGCAGCTGCGCGCCTCAAGCTCTCCACCCGTTCCGGAACCGAGTCCCCCCTGCAGCCCTAGGGGCGAGCAGAGTCCCCCTTGACAAGCCAGTACCGCCCCTCCTGCACCATTGATGGGGACCTCAGGATCCGAAATGGACACAGGGGAGGAAGCTGCAGCGAGTCCCCTCTCTCCTGAAGTGGACGAGGAACCAGACCTCCAACGTTTTACTGCAGAAGAGAAGGGCACCCAACCGTTACACACTGCCGACATCAGAGGCCGAGTTGAACGATCCTGACCCTGTGCTCAAGCGGAGGAAAAGACTCCTGAGGGAAGCAAATCGAGGGGATTCCTTGGACTTTGCGGGGGAGGAGTGTGATGACTTCAGCCAGGCCAATGAGATTGGCTTGCTAGAGTATGAACTACCTGATGAGTCCTTGTGGTGTATTATCGACCCTGATAATCACCTTTTGGTTTGATGTTTTAAGTTTCCTTTCGACTTTGTTTTTGGTTCGGGCTGTTCCCCCTTTTCTTTTGGGGAGCTGCCCCTTTTACTTTGTCCCTAAGTTAATTTGAGTTCGTTTACTTGATTGGTATCAAAAGAAATACCTGATGAGTCCTCGGCCAAAGCCATCCAAAACCTTAGGACGGTCGTGCTCGGCCCCGAGTGCGCACGCGGTCTAGAGGCGGCGCAGGCGTGCGGTGGGATCCCGCCCGAGCGTTCCCCTGCTCGGACGGAATTTCACATTGGCCCGAAGCCTAGACCTCCCCCCCCGGGTCAGGTGCCCCACTGCGTGTGCCGCCTCGCGGAAATGCCCTCCGTGCCCTTTTCCACCGCGCGGAGGCGTTTCCTGTACGGCCTGCTGCTGCACACCTTCCACTACCGCGTCCTCGCCCGTCGCCCGGATACACCTTGGCGGGCCTTGTTGCCGCCGGGCGGCGGAGGTCCCCAGTGGAGGTCCCTCTACGGAGGGATCTCCCCCAATTATCTCGGGGACCTGGGGTGGAGGGTGCTGCACGCAGCAGTGCCGTACAACCGTAGGTTTTTCCGGTACACGGGCTCCCGAGACTGCCCTTTCTGTGGCCTCGTGGAGTCCGTGGACCATGTCTACGTTCTGTGTTTTAGGCTGCACACCCTTTTTGGTTTCCTCAAACACCTTTTACTGATGTTTTGTTTGCACTTCAGTCCCACGCTCCTGATCTACGGGCACCTGGTGCGGAGAGGGGCGGGTCGGGATGCCGACCTCCTCGTGAACCTGCTCCTGGGCCTGGCGAGACGCGCCATCAATAGGTCCAGGCAGCGGGCGATCGACGGGGCCGTCCATCCCGACTGTCTGCCCCTCTACCGCGGCTACATTCGCGGCCAGGTGTCTCTGGAGAGGGAGCATGCGGTGTCCACGGGCGCGGTTGACGCCTTCCGCGACCGCTGGGCGCCGCAGGGGCTGGGGTGTATTATCGACCCCGATAATCACCTTTTGGTTTGACGTTTTAAGTTTCCTTTCGACTTTGATTTTGGTTCGGGCTGTTTCCCCCTTCCTTTTGGGGAGCCGCCCCTTTTACTTTGTCCCTAAGTTAATTTGAGTTCGTTTACTTGATTGGTGCCGAAAGAGCTACCTGATGAGTCTTAATTGATGGTTAAATCAGGGAGCCTCATGCTCCCTATTTAAAGCAGGTGTATCAGACTCCCAGCCTGCATTCACCAGGGAGCAACTGGAGAGCTGGCTGTGTACAGATGTATGGTGTAAATAAAGTAACTTGGTGACGGGACTTTCCCCTCCTTGGAGTTATTACAGTAATAAATGTCCGACTTTTGCCAGTGATGCCCACATAAAAGCATTGCTCCAGTGAGGTTCAAGGCAAGGTTGCTATAATGACTTCAATCAGGCCATTGAGGTTGGCCTATTGGAATATGAAATCCCTGATTAAGAATCCAATTGATGGGCCAATCAGGGAGTCTTTGCCTTGTACTTAACCTGGAGTGTCAGTTCCTCTGACACCCCCAGAGGTAGACTGCTAACTGATAGCATTCTGTGTACTGCTGTTAGAGTTGTAAATAAAGGGATATTGGTGAAGGTACTTCAGCCTCCAGACTTATTACAGTAGCTGTGTTCTAATCAATGGGAATAACACATGAAGTTGCTCAGTGCCACAACTCTTAACAACTGGTTAAGGCAGCCATCTAAGCTTTTGCTTCTGGCAATGCCCAGGAAATAATAGCAACGAGCAGTAAATTGGTGTCGGTGACTATGTTGCTTCCATATGGTTTCTAGAGCCTGAAAGCCAATAAAAGTAAAAGTAAATCAAGAATACTCAGCATTTGATGTGCAACATGTGGATTTATTGCAACAAACTGAACTGTTTCTTTCTGTCAGCAAAAACGGTGAATTTACATTTCGTCACATACCAGAGCTCTGTGCAATCTGGCATCTTAAAAACGTTTGTACAGTTTATGCTCCAGTTAGATTGCAGAAAGTTCACAACTTCTTCTCACATGAATGAGCTTGGGTGTGGCCCTGAAATTTTAATAGCATCTGCCATGTTGATGTTTTCTGGAAAACTTTAATTTTGTTTGAAGAGCGAGAACAGGCAAAAGTGTCATGCGTCATTTTTATTTGAAAGCGCTGTGGAAATGAAAGTTGTTTTCAGATGATGGTATGAACAAATATTGAGGTGAAATATTTGGAATTGATTTACATAATGGTGCTACTTGGTTGCAAGCAATTGGTAAAATTTTGATAACTACTTTCCCTGCTCTGCTGCAAAGTAATAACTTATGCTGAAGCTTGTTCCACAGACACAGTGGAACACAGACCTCTAGCACCTCCCTCAAAGTTGCTATCATTTCTAAGTATGCTTGGATGATGGGCAGCAGACTGTCCAACTCTGTAGGGCAGCACAGTTAAGCTCGACATTGTCCCTCCTCAACATGCACCTTTTCTTGCTTAGGACAACAAATTGTGGGGAGCAGCACAAACTGGTAATTTTTCAGTGCTCAGCCATGGGACTTGTCTTAATCAAAAGATTTGTGTAAAATATGAGTTTTAAGAGCTAACGCTGTAAATGTGGTTGAGAGAAAAATTAGTCTTGATCTAATTAAATAACAAAGCAGGTTCAATGGGCTGAATGGCCTATGTTGTTTGGACTGCAAAGATGAATTGTAGATCTCTGATTCTACCCTTGGCTGTGCTAAACTACCTTGGCATGTATGGGATTAATCCAGGATCTTTGTGTTGCACAATGGGTTAATAGTTATGGTAAAGAGATAGTGGTGTGTATCATGAAATAACAGTGGCATCAGCAGTCATGTGACTCCAGACTCTGTGGAAAAGATGGAATAATCTGAACACACGAGGAATGTGCTTACTGTTACAGACAGTGCAGTTCTAACTGCACTGATTTCCTCCTAACACCTGTCCGTAAGCAGGAGATGCTTTGAATTAGTTTGAAAGGAATGAGCAGTGACGTATTTTCCCAACCACTCATTTTTTTGTGATCCAATTTTACTAATAATGCACAGCAAACTCAAGTTAGGATTAGTTCACAAGATTAGTTTATCTTGTACATTCGAAATTCATGAAAGGAGTGTCTGCAGCGTACCACGCTCTCTCTCTCTCTCTCACACACGCACGCACACTCAAACACAGGCACACACAACAAACAGTAAAGGGAGGGATAGAGAAAATAAATTTTACAGTACAAGGACAACAGAAAAATTAATATTAGTTCACGTGAGTTCCAGAGTCCAAGGTCAGAGTCCAATGAGGAATTCTTTCATGTAGCCATTCAAGTTCAGTTGGGGAGTTGTAGTATTCACTTTTCATTTGGGTGTTGATTCTACAAGATGAAGTAGGTACATAGAGATTGAGTCAATTCCATAGGTGACGGCACAAAATCTTCCAGCAGAGTCAGGTTAGATGGGTAGCTTGTTCTGCCTGGAGGAGTCTGCTGTTTTGTGACTTATCAGTTGGATGTTCGAACTGTAGACTGGCTGTGAAGACCAAAGATGTAATAAATTGTCCAAAAGGCGAGAGACTGGGGTAATGTGACATGGTCTATTAAGTGGTAATTGCAGCTTCACAATTAGTTTCTATGCTTCTGGCCAGGATTCCACTGTTTGTCCATAGGACTGAAACAACTTGGTGATTAGTATATCTTCCAGGAATGAGGTTCGATTCTTCTTCTTCTTTGCAATAACTCAGGGTGGGGGAGCCAGTTCATCTGCATTTCCTCTCCTACCATGGCTTTCAAAGGGATTTGTACAACAAAGTATGAAATTCCAGAAATTGAGAAAATAATTCTTTTGTCCTTGAAACTGCTGGGTATAACTTCCAGGTAGAGGGCCAGCCCTATGATCAGAGGACTTGTCGAGGCCATCTTAATTTTCTTTGTTCTGTAGAAAAAGTTACTCCAATACAATAGCAATAAGAATAAAGATTTTAAACATACTGTGTTAGGTTTCTTTTCTGTGCTTTAGGAACCCACACCATGTATAGAGTGCATGTATTGTAAATAAAGTACTTTTGAAATAATGTACTTGAGTCAGACCTGAGTCACTTATGTAGCGGGACCTTTCCAGCATAGATTAGGCCCCAAAATAACCCACAAACCACTCTTGGTGTGTGTAGATTAGTAATGCCATGACCCACTAGGCTATTTGGAAAGCTGACAAGAAGAGGCTTGAATGATGGATGCTGTAAGAATCGAAGCTTTCAAAGCGATGCAGTAATAACAACGTGCATTTATATAGGGCATTTGATGCAGCGAAACACCCCAAGTCAATCCACAGGAATGTTAATGTGGCACAGTGCCACATGATGAGATATTAGGACCAGTGACCAAGGAAGTAAGTATTTCAAGAACATTTTATAGGAGAGAGGTTGAAATATGGAGAGATCTGGGGAGGGAATTCCAGAGCTTAGGCACGACACATCTGAACGCATGACTGCCAAAGGTGGGGTGAAAAGAATTGAGGATGCACAAGGGGTACAATTTCTGGGAAGGCTTGTAGAGTTAGGAGAAGTTGCAGCGATATGTCAAATGACCTTTTTCCAAGATTGACTTTAAGATATATTGTGGGGCATAGTCAAAAGCACTCTGCTATGCAGTCCACTTTGTTGTGCAAGATCTGGGAGTGGTTGAAGGACAGAATAATTCATGTGCTGGAAAAACGTCCCATTCTCCATTGCGAACATCTTGAGAAAAACCTCGTAAAAATTTCCTACGAACAAAAAAATCAGAAAAGTGAAGGGAGGAGTGGGAAGAGAATTCTAAACAAATGACATACACGTGCCAGAGAGAAGAAAATATTTTAAACTCTGTAAAACGTTTTGTATCCTGAATTATAACACCTATAGAAACCAGCATAGAGAGATAATGCTTGACAGAATTCTATACTAACAGGCAGCTGCAACTCCCAGGCAAATGGAGCTTTGGCCAGGCACATTCCTAGAGATTGATGTCACCTCCAAATGAAATCTTCTCCAGAGTGGTTGTTAACTTCTTGTGGGGAGTGTGGCCCTGCATTATATTAGCTCAGAAAGCTCTCTGGTGTTATTGGGTTTGAATGCTAAGAAAAATTGCATGTTTCACAACCGCTGCTGATTTTAGAAATGTTTCTCAATCCAAAGGCCTGGGCTAATAATCAAGGAAACTTGAGTTCAAATCCGACAGTAGCAGTTTGAAAATTTTAATTAAAAAAAAAGATAAAATAGTGAATACGTTTCTGGGACAGAATTTTCAATAGATCTTTACCACAAATTGTGAAATTTTCCTGTTCGGAGCATCCGCCTCGGGAAAAAGTGCCTGAATGCGGGATGGAGTCGGGCCCGCTACTCTCAGATGGAGGCAGCCACAGGAGTTGTCGAGTGCTGAGGTGGGCTGTTTAATAGGCCTGCCTCAATTCTATGGGACTTTGTCCCAGTTGCTTTGTTAAACCTTAGGCACTCTAGCCCTCACCTCTCATTTCCCCTCAACCCTGCCAGCCACCCAACATGCCCTACATGCCATGCCCCAGCCACTTTTCATGCCCTACATGCCAACCCATGCCCCATCCATCCCTAATGGCCTAGCTCAGACACTCCATGTCATCCCATGACCCCCCAACCAGCCCCATGGTCCCTTATAGCCCCTATACCAACTTAGTGCCAACAAATTTGCTGATGATACAAAGATTGAAGGTGTAGTGGACAGTGAGGAAGGTTTTCAAAGCTTGCAGAGGGATTTGGACCAACTAGAAAAATAGGCTGAAAAATGGCAAATGGAATTTAACGCAGACAAGTGTGAGATATTGCACATTGGAAGGACAAACCAAAGTAGAACGTACAGGGTAAATGGTCGGACTCTGAAGAGTGCAGTTGAACAGAGGGATCTGGGAATACAGGTACAGAATTCCCTAAAAGTGATGTCACAGGTGGATAGGGTCGTAAAGAGTGCCTTTGGTACATTGGCCTTTATAAATCGGAGTATCGAGTATAAAAGTTGGAGTGTTATGGTAAGGTTATATAAGGCATTGGTGAGGCCGAATTTGGAGTATTGTGTACAGTTTTGGTCACCTAGTTACAGGAAGGATGTAAATAAGGTTGAAAGAGTGCAGAGAAGGTTCACAAGGATGTTGCCGGGACTTGAGAAGCTGAGTTACAGAGAGAGATTGAATAGGTTGGGACTTTATTCCCTGGAGCGTAGACGAATGAGGGGAGATTTGATCGAGGTGTACAAGATTTTGATGGGTATAGATAGAGTGAATGCAAGCAGGCTTTTTCCGCTGAGGCTCGGGGAGAAAAAAACCAGAGGGCATGGGTTAAGGGTGAAAGGAGAAAAGTTTAAAGGGAATATTGGGGGGGGGCTTCTTCACGCAGAGAGTGGTGGGAGTGTGGAATGAGCTGCCGGATAAAGTGGTAAATGCGGGGTCACTTTTAACATTTAAGAAAAACTTGGACGGGTTCATGGAAGAGAGGGGTGTGGAGGGATATGGTCCAAGTGCAGGTCAGTGAGACTAGGCAAAAAATGGTTTGGCACAGACAAGAAGGGCCAAAAGGCCTGTTTCTGAGCTGTAATTTTCTATGGTTCTATGGTTCTATATTCCAGACCATGCTGCCATCCCACCACCCTTTGCTGTTACATTCTCCATGCCAATTCACCCACAATCCACCATAGGCAGACCCTGGGAACCAAGATGAGATGAAATAAACTGAAGTTTTAAATACCTATTACAGACTGTACGAGATAAAAAGAGTCCCAATCATGAAAGCCCACAAAAAACCCCAAAGACTCCATAACTGAACAAAAATCCAGCCCCAAAAATCAAGAGTATTCTGGCAATCATTTTAAAACCCCACCATTAAGAACATACCTGAAAATATAGGAGAAGACCATTAAGTCCCTCAAGCCACAACCCTTAATACCCTTTGCTAACAACATTCTATTATTTTTATCATGTCCTGGGAAAGTTCTAGGTTTCCATTATATTTTGTGTGAAGTAGTGCTTCCTGATATCATCTCTGAATGGCCTAGTACCAATTTTAAGATTATGTTGCAATTTTCTCAAAAAATGACAAAGTGTCATAATGGTGAGAAAGCTGGAGCAATCCGCGCTGGTATGCCTGGCGCGTTCTAGACCACAATCGTCTCATGCTTAGTCGTTTTTTTGGGAGAGTGGTGAGTTGCATGCCAGACGGGTGGGATCTAAACACTGGTGAGCGGCTGCAAAACGACTGGGCACCATTTTGAAAGAGCGCCCTGATCTCACAATGCACTCACAGCGCAAAAACAACTTGCATTTATGGAGCACCTTTAATGTAACAAGTGTTCCAAAGAATTTAACAAGAGCATTACCAATAGAAAAAAATGACACAGAGCCTCAGGAGACATCAAGACAGATGACTAAAAGCTTGATAAGGAAGTACAAGGAACAAAGAATGTTTGGGTTTTAAGGAGCAGCTCAAAGTAGAGAGGTAGAGAGGCAGAAGGAATAAAATCTAGAGTTTGTTGCCCAGGCAGCTTAAAGCACAGTCACCAATGCTGGTGCAGTTAACATTAGAGATGTAAAAGATCCCAGAATTGGAGGAGTGCAGAGATCTTAAAGGTTTACGGAACAGGAGGAGGTTACAGGGAGGGATGGGGCCATGGAGAAATATGAAGCCAAGGGTGAATATTTTAAAACTGGGGCATTGTCTGATTGTGAGTCAATGCAGCAGAGGGGTGGTGGGTGAATGGGACTTGGTGAGGGTTAAGATACAAGCAGTTGTGATACAAGCAGTTTTGATGTGCTGATGTTTATGTCAGGTGAAAGATAGAAAGTCAGCCAGGAGAGCAGTAGAATAGTCAAGTCTAGAAGAAACAAAGAAATGGATGAGGATTTCAGTAGCAGATGACAAGAGGTAAGATTGAAGTTGGGGGATGCTATACAGATTTGGAAGTGGGTAAGCAGTAAAACTTAGTACTGAGGTTGCAAGTGGTCCATAGCAGCTTCAGACGTTGTCAGAGGAATGCAATAGTGACCATAGAATGGAACTATTGGTGGGGAACAAAGACATTGGGGGAAATCTTGTTTTCTTACTGTTGGCAAGCTTGAAGGCAGAAAGGGCATGCAATTAGGCAGCATTATGGTACTGGAACCCGTCGCCTTCCTGCTTCCACCAGAATTAAGTTTGAGGCAGGAAAGACCATGGTTGACCTTTCCACCCTGTCACCTATTGAGGTCCTTAAGTGGCCTATTAATGACCACTTAAGAGCCTCATCTCACTGCCATTGGGATAAACTCAGCTTCAGATGGGCCTACCTCCATGCATTGTGCACAACAGCTAAATTTGTGTGGCCAGTTTGCCACCTCTGGAATAGGGTTCCATTGATCAAACTCACTCAGTGCCTCATCAAGGGACATGACATTGGGAAGGTGGGGGAAGGCCTGTGGAAAGCCATCTCCTGTCCTTACTACTGACTCCCTACTCTACTCTCAGGACCCTCAACTCCATAAAAACCCTCCTCCAACATTATTGACCTGTGGCTTGAGTCGCCCTGCAATCCTAGGACTCCAGTAGGTGTTTCTCCTCCAGCAGCCACTGCCTCCCCAGTGGTGCTGCTGAGCACGAGAGCTGCCAGCCTCTGATTGGCTGACAGCTCTCAGTAGGTGAGACTTCTGCTCCATCGGGTCTTGATTCCAGGGGAAGACCTGATAATCTCAAATTACACTCTATCAGGCTTGGTTCGACAACAAATCGATTCAACTCCGGGTGTTTAATCAACCTCTTTATTTCATTATGTTACGACGTCGAGTCAGTCTTCCTTAATGATGCAGGCTAACAAAGCCTGCAGCCCTCAGAGGAGACTGAACACACTCCTTTGTTTCGGTACAATACAAATACTTTTTTCTAACGCATGCAAGCGACCCGATAGCCTACCAGCTATAGCCCCAATATACCCATTACCAATCAGAGGATAATAATACTTCGTGCACTCCTCGTGCTGACCTTCACTGACCAGTCACATTCTGTGCACGTATTCTGCAACACAGAACACTTGTGTGAGAACAAGTGATCGCAGCTGCATTCAGTTTATCTTAGCAGGCAGTTGTCTGCAGAACAAGGTCATACCATCACATGACCTCACCCAACCGCCAGGAGCCAGGCAATAGTTTATACTCACTTATACTATAGTACTGTAAGCATTAGATTATTAATAGTTTCTACAATCAAGGAAGACATCACTATCCAAGCATCATTACACATATATCCACATCCACAGACCTTGCGACTGCCCGATTGGCTAGTGGCCCGGCAGTTAGTTTTTTTTAAGTTTTAAAGTTTATTTATTAGTGTCACAAGTAGACTTACATTAACACTGCAATGAAGTTACTGTGAAAAGCCTTCCCGCAAAGAGACAGCACAGGTCTGTCACTATCTTTTCAGCTGGCAGGCGAGATCCCGGAAGCCTCAACAAGATTCTGCCCAATAATGTCAGTCTTACCAAGATTTAATTGGAGAAAATACTAGCTCATCCAATATTTGATGTTGGATAAGCAGTGTAATAAATCATAGATAGTAGAGGGGCCAGGAGGTGGAACTGAGTGTTGTCAGTGTATCTGTGCAGCCTAATGTGTTTTCAGATGTTGTTGCCAAGTGGGCTACATGTACATATGCATATAGAAATAGAAGGAGGGATTGGCAAGGATAGGCCTTGGGTATTCCAGAGATACTGGCTCAGGAGTGGGAAGTGAAGCTGTTGCAGCTGATTCTCTGGCTACCATTTGATAGATAAGGATTGAACCAAGACAAGAGCCAATCCACCCAGCTGTAAAACAGAAGAGAGACATTGGAGGAGGATGGTGTGATCAGCTGTGTCGAAAACTGTACGTAAGTCAATAAGAATGAGGAGGGATTGCCTAACATAGTCATGGTCACAAAGAATATCGTTTGTCACTTTGATAAGGACAGTACCAGTATTATGATGGCAGGAGTGGAAACCTGATTGGAGGGAATCAAGCATACAAACTATATTGAATCAACTCCATCCCATAGTACTTATCATCAAGTTTATGCTATTCTGAAACAGGTAGCATTTAAGAAAACAAAATTATCAAATAATCCCCAAAATAACCTCCAGATATAGTTTAGGAGTGCAGCTATATGGAGAAATTAAACACATGCTGAGATGCACTTTTTTGGAAACTACGCTAAAAGTGGAGGAGTCAATAAGCCTCCTTAATCAGGAAATGCCTGTTTCTCGTTGCCTACATTCCCACAGGAATGCAGCAGCTGCTTGCCTGCACATTCAACATTCTGAATTGAAGCCTTGGGGTGTGGGGAGCGAAATTAACCCCTCCCTGTCAATTTTACTCAAGTCAACACAAATTTCCCTCATTATACTTACAATGTCTTTTCCAGCACAATTACTAACAGCGGCATTTTGCTCCTTAGGTAACAAAATATTTGCTAACTGCTGGGCTGGGAGATGGCAGGAGAGATTTCCCCCATACACTATTTGTAGCATGACCTTCAAGCACAGATTTCAGGAGTTTGAATTCTTTTAAAGTCTTTTTAAAAATTATTTATTAGTCACAAGTAGGCTTACATTAACACTGCAATGAAATTATTGTGAAAATTCCCTAGTCGTCACACTCCAGCGCCTGTTCGGGTACACCGAGAGAGAATTTAGCATGGCCGATGCACCTAACCAGCACGTTTTTCAGACTGTGGAAGGAAACCAGAGCACCCGGAGAAATCCCACCCAGACACGGGGAGAACATACAAACTCCACACAGACTGTGACCCAAGCCGGGAATTGAACCCGGGTCCACTTGCTGCAGGACGTTGGCAATTCAGGTGCAGGGGGCATTTTCCTCACTCCCAAATTCCCAAAAGCTGTCCCTGTCATCCATATCATGCCTGTCATCCAACACACTGTCATTCTAAATTCCAGGCTTGGTTTTAAAAACCTGACCCAAGTGTTATGTTGTAATATTATGTATATAATAGTGGTAGTGGGATGATCCAGATCTACCAGATTAATTGTTGGAAAATCCAGCACAAAGGACATCTACCCAATGGACAAGCAACAGCACTTGCATTTATATGGTACCTTTATTTAGTAAAACATCTTCAGGTGTTTCACAGGAGCGTTATCAAATAATATTTGATAAAGAGCCACATGAGATATTAGGCTAGGTGATGAAAAACTTGATCAAAGAGCTAGATTTTAAGAAATATCTTTAAAGGAGGAGAGAGAGAAATAGCGTTGTGGAGATACTTAGGGAGGGAATCCTTGAGCTTAGGACCTAGGCGGTTAAAGCTATCCCCACCAATGGTCGAACAATCAGGGGTGTGCAAAAGGCCTCTATTGGAGGAGTGCAGAGATCTCAGCTTCTCTTATGACTGGAAGAGGTTAAAGAGATAGAAAGGGATTTGAAAACAAGGATGCAAATGTTAACATCAAGCTGTTAGCAAACACTGAGCCAATGTAAGTCAGTGAGCCCAAGAGTAATGGATAAATAGGACTACCCACAATGAATTTTCCCATATGGGATACTTAAAACATGTAGACATGACTGTGAGTGTGAGAAGGTGATCTAATAATACATTTCTGTGATACCATTTTACAAATAATTCTGATTTTCAAAATACACTGTTTCTATTTTTTTCTTATATATATAATGATAACCAATCAGTTAATAGACTCCATTTTCTCCAGCCAATTTGAACAATGCAATGTAAATAAGAAGATGTAGCATTCCTCACAGTTTCCACTCACATCATTTCCCTAATTAAATTAGGAGGGGAAAATAAGGATGATAAATTAACAAATATTGCTGTGTTGTAGGGAAAAATCCCTTGTACCAGTGCATTCAAGGAAGTCGAGTTGCAAGGCAAAGTTCAAAGCGTTTTTCTTTATTGTACAATTACTGGGAACCCAGGGAGACCCCTGTAGCCAGCTTAGAAACAGTGCTTGGCCACGTTGATCTCAATAGTTATACATTTGCTCTGGATATTTATAGGAATCCAAATTCGAGCTGGAACATTTGCTCATATATTTTTACAATACTTATAAAGTGGCCTGTCTGGTCAGGAAGTTCCCTGAGAGACTTGTCAATTTGCATCTGTATGGTGTGTGTCCGTGTTAATGGGACTGCCTGTTCTTGCCCCGGTGTTTTAATGTGTTTCCCATTATCCTCTCGATGTGTCCCCTTATCTAAATCGATCTCCACTGTTTTGTGTCTGTATTCTATGCTTGCGAGATTAGGTGTTAATGTCATTTTGTCCTGCTGTGTGTAGGGGGATTTAATCTAATCTTTTATTCTTTTTATCCTAGTTTATTAAGTTTCTCTGCCTGCCTTGGCCATTTTATTCCTGTAATATTTTATTGACAGTCCGGTTATGCCATATATCCCACTGCCAGGTCTTGACTCGCAGATATCCCGATCTTCTAGCCAAAGGCCGGTTTAAAATGCAGCTTCGTGCTGTTGCTGGGCAGAATAAGGATCTTTTGTCGGCTTTGAAATTAAAGGTCTCTCAGCTGTGCAGAGGGGGATTTAAACGAATGTCCATTCGGGTGTTCCCCTCTGCATTGTGGGCACGTTATGAATGGTGCCAATCAGTCCAATAAATGAATATGTTTAATGAGGTGAATATTGATGAGATAATAAAAATATGGCTTTTGGAAAATGGCCTACTTCAGCTGAATGCTGATGGAGAGCAAGTACTTTGCCAGCAAACATTGTTCTTGGATCAGGATTCCTGTAGGCGAGTTATAAATATCTAATTTTCTAATCTTCCTACAAGGACCGGCATTATTATTTCACTATTTAATCAAAAAGAAAACATTTTATATGCACAATTCTTTACAATTTATTGGCAGAATATTGTCAAATCTCTGAGAATGGATAACTCGGAACTATTTTCTGGACGGATTCCTCTTCAAGCAAAATTTAATAGTATTAAATGTAAGAAATAATAGCTGCAAAATTTGGCTCGATAATATTAGTAATTTCTATACTACAGGTGCTGGCTTAAAAGCAAAACTGGGTCTACATTGCTTCCATCCAGTTCTGACATGGTTAGTGCTGAATCTCATTTTGGTCGGCCACATTGGATTTGGTACTAGGAAATGAACCGGGCCAAGTGTTAGATTTGGTTGTGGGAGAGCACTTTGGAGATAGTGACCACAATTCGGTGTCTTTTGTTATTGCAATGGAGAGGGATAGGGCCGTACGGCAGGGCAAGGTTTACAATTGGGGGAGAGGTAATTATGATGCGATTCGGCAAGAATTAGGGGGCATAAGATGGGAACAGAAACTGTCAGAGAAAGGAACTAATGAAAAGTGGAACTTTTTCAAGGAACAAATACTGGATATCCTTGACAGGTATGTCCCTGTCAGGCAGGGAGGAAATGGCCGAGTGAGGGAACCATGGTTCACGAAAGAGGTGGAATGTCTTGTGAAAAGGAAGAGGGAAGCTTATGTAGGGATGAGGAAACAAGGTTCAGATGGCTCGATTGAGGGTTACAAGTTAGCAAGGAATGAGCTGAAAAAGGGGCTTAGGAGAGCCAGGAGGGGACACGAGAAGTCCTTGGCGGGTCGGATCAAGGAAAACCCCAAGGCTTTTTACTCTTATGTGAGGAATAAAAGAATGACCAGGGTGAGGTTAGGGCCGGTCAAGGACAGTAGTGGGAACTTGTGTATGGAGTCAGTAGAGATAGGCGAGGTGATGAATGAATACTTTTCTTCAGTGTTCACCAAGGAGAGGGGCCATGTTTTTGAGGAGGAGAAGATGTTACAGGCTAATAGGCTGGAGGAAATAGATGTTCGGAGGGAGGATGTCCTGGCAGTTTTGAATAAACTGAAGGTCGATAAGTCCCCTGGGCCTGATGAAATGTATCCTAGGATTCTTTGGGAGGCAAGGGATGAGATTGCAGAGCCTTTGGCTTTGATCTTTGGGTCCTCGCTGTCCACGGGGATGGTCACAGTAAGAAGTTTAACAACACCAGGTTAAAGTCCAACAGGTTTATTTGGTAGCAAAAGCCACACAAGCTTTCGAGGCTCTAAGCCCCTTCTTCAGGTGAGTGGGAATTCTGTTCACAAACAGAATTTATAAAGACACAGACTCAATTTACATGAATAATGGTTGGAATGCGAATACTTACAACTAATCCAGTCTTTAAGAAACAAAACAATGGGAGTGGAGAGAGCATCAAGACAGGCTAAAAAGATGTGTATTGTCTCCAGACAAGACAGCCAGTGAAACTCTGCAGGTCCACGCAACTGTGGGAGTTACAAATATTGTGACATGAACCCAATATCCCGGTTGAGGCCGTCCTTGTGTGTGCGGAACTTGGCTATCAGTTTCTGCTCAGCGACTCTGCGCTGTCGTGTGTCGCTGTAGAGTTGGTGTATGAGGTGGTTGAGGAGGGTGAGAGAGGTGCGACGGCAAAGTCTCTCAGCGTAGTCTGTGTTATAGGTTGACCTGAGTGGGTTCGTGATCTGTAGTCCTTTCGGTATCTTGTCTGCTTTCTTGCATCTTTGTAGAAACTTGATGTCTGTGTCGATATGCGCGATCTTCTTGGCGATCCTCTCCACTTGGAGCCGGCAGTTTGCGGTGTCGATGGTAGTCATGATGTGGAGATGCCGGCGTTGGACTGGGGTAAACACAGTAAGAAGTTTAACAACACCAGGTTAAAGTCCAACAGGTTTATTTGGTAGCAAAAGCCACACAAGCTTTCGAGGCTCTAAGCCCCTTCTTCAGGTGAGTGGGAATTCTGTTCACAAACAGAATTTATAAAGACACAGACTCAATTTACATGAATAATGGTTGGAATGCGAATACGGATGGTGCCAGAGGACTGGAGAATGGCGAATGTTGTTCCTCTGTTTAAGAAAGGGAATAGAAATGACCCTGGTAATTATAGACCGGTTAGTCTTACTTCGGTGGTTGGTAAATTGATGGAAAAGGTCCTTAGGGATGGGATTTACGACCATTTAGAAAGATGCGGATTAATCCGGGTTAGTCAGCACGGATTCGTGAAGGGCAAGTCGTGCCTCACAAATTTGATAGAATTTTTTGAGGAGATAACTAAGTGTGTTGATGAAGGTAGGGCAGTTGATGTCATATACATGGATTTTAGTAAGGCGTTTGATAAGGTCCCCCATGGTCGGCTTATGATGAAAATGAGGAGGTGTGGGATAGAGGGAAAGTTGGCCGATTGGACAGGTAACTGGCTGTCTGATTGAAGACAGAGGGTTGTGGTGGATGGAAAATTTTCAGATTGGAGGCAGGTTGCTAGCGGAGTGCTGCAGGGATCAGTGCTTGGTCCTCTGCTCTTTGTGATTTTTATTAATGACTTAGAGGAGGGGGCTGAAGGGTGGATCAGTAAATTTGCTGATGACACCAAGATTGGTGGAGTAGTGGATGAGGTGGAGGGCTGTTGTAGGCTGCAAAGAGACATAGATAGGATGCAAAGCTGGGTTGAAAAATGGCAAATGGAGTTTAACCCTGATAAATGTGAGGTGATTCATTTTGGTAGGACTAATTTAAATGTGGATTACAGGGTCAAAGGTAGGGTTCTGAAGACTGTGGAGGAACAGAGAGATATTGGGGTTCATATCCACAGATCTCTAAAGGTTGCCACTCAAGTGGATAGAGCTGTGAAGAAGGCCTATAGTGTGTTAGCTTTTATTAATAGGGGGTTGGAGTTTAAGAGCCGTGGGGTTACCCTGTAACTGTACAGGACCTTGGTGAGACCACATTTGGAATATTGTGTGCAGTTCTGGTCACCTCACTATAAGAAGGATGTGGAAGCGCTGGAAAGAGTGCAGAGGAGATTTACCAGGATGCTGCCTGGTTTGGAGGGTAGGTCTTATGAGGAAAGGTTGAGGGAGCTAGGGCTGTTCTCTCTGGAGCGGAGGAGGCTGAGGGGAGACTTAATAGAGGTTTATAAAATGATGAAGGGGATAGATAGAGTGAACGTTCAAAGACTATTTCCTCGAGTGGATGGAGCTATTACAAGGGGGCATAACTATAGGGTTCGTGGTGGGAGATACAGGAAGGATATCAGAGGTAGGTTCTTTACTCAGAGAGTGTTTGGGGTGTGGAATGGACTGCCTGCAGTGATAGTGGAGTCAGACACTTTAGGAACATTTAAGCGGTTATTGGATAGGCACATGGAGCACACCAGGATGATAGGGAGTGGGATAGCTTGATCTTGGTTTCAGATAAAGCTCGGCACAACATCGTGGGCCGAAGGGCCTGTTCTGTGCTGTACTGTTCTATGTTCTATTGTTCTATGGTTAGGGTGTTAGGGCAGGAATTATGACCATGTGCCGAAAGTATGGAGAGTAGGCCGATCATGATGTCGGTCAGCTTCTAAGGCAGTGGTGGGCAACTTGTGGCCTGGGGGCCACATGTGGCTCATCAGGGTTCTGAAACGGCCACAAGACATTTTGTGACCACGCGCAGGGTTGCCACATTCCGCTGGTTTCCGTCTGTGTGTTTTCCTACCAGTATGACTAAAGCACATAAAACAAGGGCAAGTGAAGTGAGGTATGTGCTGATTGCACACAACATAGACTGTGAACGCTGCGTTCTTTCTTTACGTCCAATCAAAATATCAATATTAATTTTGTTTTTATCATTTGAAGTTGATAGTTCTATTAATATATGAATGATTAAGCATTTTCTATAACTCATTATGAAGTATTCAATGTGTATTAAATGTGTGTTCAATCTTATTCATGGGGTCATGGTTGGTGAACAAATCTGATTTCAATCTTGTGGCTCACTTAAATGAAGGAGGGCCACTTACCAGCCTAGGTTACCGGTCACTAATCTAAGGCCAATTCACTGCTTTGACAAAGGGTCATCTGGACTCGAAACATCAGCTGTTTTCTCTCCTTACAGATGCTGCCAGACCCACTGAGATTTTCCAGCATTTTCTCTTTTGGTTTCATTGCCAATGCTGACATTTTGGACTTAATTGCAGTACTTAAAACCCTCTCTTAAGCAAACACTTCTGGACTTGTGTTCAGCAGCATGAGCTGCTTTCCCCCCGCCTCCCTCCCACCCCAGCCCCCTCACCTCTTCCCGCAAACAATAGCACTTTTACAGGTATCATCAACATCTTGCAGGTTAGTTTCTTATTATGTTCTGCTTGCACTGTTCAAGCTTGTGTAAGTAATAGATATTGAGCAAGTCGCTTAAAAGGTGGTGAAGATTGCAGGGTCTTGTGCTGTCCATGGGGAAGGCTTTAATTGTGATTGCATGAACTCTGGTCACATCATTTGCTACAAGTCAAGGGTACCATAGTAGCAGAGCCCCTTGGGCTGCAGCATGAGAGGCAGATGTTACCGAGAGTGTGAAGGAGAAGTTACTCTGCACGGGGAGGAGGAGAAGGAGGTGGAAAAGAGCACAGAGTGGGGGACAAATCCACCTCATGCTTTCTGGGAACACTTCTCCTACCCCCACCTAAGTCAGGAACAGTGTGCTTAGTGGCTGCGATTCACAAAAGATGTGCTCACGGAACTCTGTCATCTCTCAGAACCAGATCAGCAGCTTCAGAACCATGTGAAGATGGTGCCGCCAGTGGCGATGAAGGTGGGCGTGGACTTCAACTTCCACAAGTCGACGTCTTTCCTGTTTGGAACAGGCAAGAGAACTAACATATCACAGTTGAATGTCGGTTGCTGTACCTGGGAGATGACAGAGGCATTTTTTATACCAGGAGAGGGGTTCTATATTGTCTTTTCTCTGAACAGGGAGGAGATAGTGGAACATATACATGACTTTGCCAGAATAGAGGGATTCTCCATGGGGCAATGTGCATTGACTGTACCCATTTGGCTTTGAGGGCACCACACCTCAATTCTAAGATTACCACAACCACAATAGGTTACCATTGATTCAATGTGCAGTTGGTGTGCACTGTGCAACCATATCTAAGGAGGAGAAAATCAATGTTTGACATCACAGAGAAGAAATTAAATGATTTTTGATGAATTTTGAAAAAACTTTCTCTCCCTAAATTAGGGCATTCTTTCAGATTAGGAGCTGACAAATTGAGAAATTTCAATCGCCATTAGTATAACAGTAAATTAATTCATCAGAGTATAAGCATACAGTAGGTCCAGAGTTTATTAAAATTAATAGTTTTGTTGCAACTGCATGGAAACTCTGCTATCTAGCCAAAGTTAGATTAATCTTCCACCCTTCTCATGAACTTGGTTTCCTTAAACTGAACAATGAAGGGTATAGATCGGGTGAACAGTGGGAAGCTTTTTCCCAGGTCGGAGGTGACGATCATGAAGGGTCACGGGCTCAAGGTGAGAGGGGCGAGGTATAACTCAGATATCAGAGGGACGTTTTTTACACAGAGAGTGGTGGGGGCCTGGAATGCGCTGCCAAGTAGGGTGGTGGAGGCAGACACGCTGGCATCGTTTAAGACTTACCTGGATAGTCACATGAGCAGTCTGGGAATGGAGCGATACAAACGAATGGTCTAGTTGGACCAATGAGCGGCACAGGCTTGGAGGGCCGAAGGGCCTGATTCCTGTGCTGTACTGTTCTTTGTTCTTTAAACCAAGCACTCACCCACACTCTACATGGTGAATAATAGAGGCTGCCTGCCACTATCTCTCTGCGTTCCCTATCTCTCAGATTCTTGCAGACTGCCCTGTTTGTACCTGTAAACCGATCTATAATGGCGGGTATGGGACTCTTTGCAACTCAAAGCTCATCTCCAAGGCAATGTGAATCACATGGGTTTTGTATCCAGGTAGGAATGGTTATTAGTTATCCTCTGGACCCCAAACTCCATTCTATCTTGGAATTAAATAGGCAATTTAAAATATAACCATTTACAGAACCTGATATACCTAAAACCTCTCTGTGATGCTTGGAAGTCTATCCACTGTCAACACAGCTGCCCTAGTCATTGTTTACAAGTGTGAAGATCTTGCACCTTATTCTCGGTAAGACTACCTAGGCCCCCTTTAAGCTTGAACAACCAACCCATCCAAACTTGTTGTTGGGCAGAGTTCAGAACAGGTCACATGCTCCTCTTTTCATTGTTATTATTTGTAAAGAATTAGGAATTAATTGTTATGAGAATGTTGATCTGGGGTGCCACATTTCACTGCTACACTGCAATCATGTGCCAAGTAAAATTGTATCAGCCAGCCACATGGAGAGCTGTGGGCATACTGAGTCTAAAGTGTGTTTATTTCTAACTTACGGCGACCAGAAGACATAACATGGTGGCATGGATGTCTGTGAGTATAAACCAAACATTTCAAACAAATTTAATGCTAAATCAGATTAAAACTTCAACCGAAATTAGTGCCAGAGAGGGAGAAAATTTAATTCCATCAGGCAAAAATGAAATGGTTACTGCAGCAGTAAATATGCAGCTACAACGCATGGTGAGTTGGGAGGCTGTAGATATTGTAGAGACATTTGTGAACTTAAACAGACTGACATTCAGTAACTTTCTGAAAGTCACTAGTAAAGGGGAAAGGGTCAGCTACGTCCTTCTGTGGGCAAGAGAGAAAACGTTAAATGTGGTTAATAGAATCATAGAAACGCTACAGTGCAGAAGGAGACCATTCGGCCCACTGACAGCAATCCCACCCCAGGCCCATTCCCCACAACCCCACACATTTACCCCACTAATTCCTCTAACCTATACATCCTGGAACCTTAAGGGGCAATTTAGCATGGCCAATCAACCTAACCCACACATCTTTGTACTGTGGGAGGAAACCAGAGCACCCAGAGGAAACCCATGCAGACACAAGGAAAATGTGCAAACCCCACACAGACAGTGACCCAAACTGCAAATCAAACCCGGGTCCCTGGAGCTGTGAAGCAGCAGTGCTAACTACTGTGCCACCATGCCACCCGGGAGCTGGGAGCTGAGTAAAGATGGCAGCAAAGAAAGATCAAATTTTTGAAAAATTCTACGCACATCCAGCCAAAATTAAATCATTGGATCTAATGATATGTATTTCAAGGCCTGAAGCAGGAATCAACTAAGGCCATTGACAATTTCTTAGCAAGACTGCAAAAATATAGCCAGAAAATGTAAATTCAAGGACACTGGGGAAAGGCTGCTAGATCAGCTCACTCGGGGCTCTGCACACCCTAGAGGACAGAAATATTTGATTGGAAAGGGAAATCTCACAACATAGCAGGCTGCACGTACAGCTGTAATCACCTCCTGACACCCCCAAACTTGTCCACTATCTACAAGGTACAAATCAGTAGTGTGATGGAATACTCTCCACTTGCCTGGATGAGCACAGCTCCAACTACACTCAAGAAGCTTGACACCATCCAAGATAAAGCAGGCCACTTGATTCGCAGCCCTTCCACAAACACCCACCACTGATGGAAAGTGACAGCAATGTGTACTATCCAAAAGATGCACTGTTGGAACTCACCAAAGCTCTTTAGGCAGCACCTTCAAAACCCACGACCACTATCATCTGGAAGGACAAGGGCAGCAGACACATGGGAACACCACCACCTGCAAGTTCCCTTCCAAGTCACCTGCCACCCTGACTTGGAAATATATCACTTTTCTTTCACTGTTGCTGGATCAAAATCCTCCCTAACAGCACTGTAGGTGTACATACACAGTAAGAATTTTAACAACACCAGGTTAAAGTCCAACAGGTTTATTTGGTAGCAAATACCATTAGATTCGGAGCGCTGCTCCTTCGTCAGATGGAGTGGAAATCTGCTCTCAAACAGGGCATAGAGACACAAAATCAAGTTATAGAATACTGATTAGAATGCGAATCCCTACAGCCAACCAGATCTTAAAGATACAGACAATGTGGGTGGAGGGAGCATTAAGCACAGGTTAAAGAGATGTGTATTGTCTCCAGACAGGACAGCCCGCAAGTCCAGGAGGCAAGCTGTGGGGGTTACTGATAGTGTGACATAAATCCAACATCCCGGTTTAGGCCGTCCTCATGTGTGCGGAACTTGGCTATCAGTTTCTGCTCAGCGACTCTGTGCTGTCGTGTGTCGTGGGGGAGCACTTCAGCAGTCACGGGCATTCAGCCTCTGATCTTCGGGTAAGCGTTCTCCAAGGCGGCCTTCACGACACACGACAGCGCAGAGTCGCTGAGCAGAAACTGATAGCCAAGTTCCGCACACATGAGGACGGCCTAAACCGGGATGTTGGATTTATGTCACATTATCAGTAACCCCCACAGCTTGCCTCCTGGACTTGCGGGCTGTCCTGTCTGGAGACAATACACATCTCTTTAACCTGTGTTTAATGCTCCCTCCACCCACATTGTCTGTATCTTTAAGATCTGGTTGGCTGTAGGGATTCGCATTCTAATCAGTATTCTGTAACTTGATTTTGTGTCTCTGTGCCCTGTTTGAGAGCACATTTCCACTCCGTCTGACGAAGGAGCAGCGCTCCGAAAGCTAATGGTATTTGCTACCAAATAAACCTGTTGGACTTTAATCTGGTGTTGTTAAAACTCTTACTGTGTTCACCCCAGTCCAACGCCGGCATCTCCACATCGGTGTACATACACCACAGGGACTGCTGCGGTTCATAAAGGCAGCTCACCATTACCTTCTCAAGGGTAATTAGGGATGGGCAATGAACACTGGCCTAACCAGTGAAGCCCATATCTCTTGAATAAATTAATAAAATATGTCCAACATTGTCTCCTCCATGAGGGTGAATACACACAGCCATTCCTGCTCCACTGTAGGTTAGCTGGTGCTGCAACCTACAATGGGTCACGTTGTGCTGCAAATACATGGGAAGTTTATCAGTGAGTTTGGTGCAATGTACATGCCTTAGTTGAATAGCAGACAGTGTGTGTGATCTGTGAGATGTGAGATGTTAGTGTGCACTGGCAGTAGTGCTCAGTTTGTGAAAGTGAGGTGAGGCTATCAAGGTGAGGTATGAGCCATGATTGAGAGAGATTGTAGATGCATGAAAGGGATGTGGTGAATTGAGGATTCACTGCCTGTGACCATTTGTGTGAGGTCATTAAACTTCTTGTGGCACCACATCCAGGTCTTCAGGGCTACACAGCTGGCATTGACTGCAGTGGCTATCTGCTCCCATTGCCTTCAAGATACCTTTCTGGATGGCCTTTCTGGCACCTTGAGGGAAGAGCACCTCTCTACTTTTGTGCACCTCTTGCACCAATCCTCCTCTGCATCAGGTGAGAAACTGGGGCATACTCTCTGGCTTGTTGCACCACCTCTGTCCTTCTGCTGGTCTTCAACTCTTTGGTAACCTGTTTCAGCCACTGCTTGAGCTCTAATATAATTCACCTTTAAGAGGTGCAATCTGCCTTTAAGAGGTGCTTGCCTTGCATGAACTTGGGCCTCCGGCTGAGACACACAGCAGCTGAACAACACATTCAGTACTGGCAGCTGACAGCATGATCCGCAATGATTGGGGAATAGAGGAAAGGAAGTGGAGGGTGCCACAGCCAATGTCTGCGGACGAAGATTCCAAAAACATCAATGTGATAATGACCAGGAAATCTGCTTTACAGATCTTGTTTGAGGGATAAATAGAGACCAGAAAACATGCTGCCAATCCATTAAAGGTTAAAGCTTGTTTTATGCCACCATCCAAGATGGATTTTCACTCCCCACCCACCCCATGGAAACCCCAACACTGTGAGCCACCGAGCTATGACAGGGAACTTATATCCTGAATCCAAGGAGTTCCCTAACTCTGCTGCCCACTTTAAATTTGGTTTAAGATTTTGGCCAGAGTCAAAATGGGTGACGCGAGTGCTGGTTAAATATTAGAACGAGAGTCTTGCTAACAACCAAGTTAACAATGTCCATTTTACCGTTGAAGCATACCCTGGAAACAGTTTTGTTACAATTTATAATGTGCTGTTTCCAGGGCATTCAAGGGCAACATTGGGCTTCCTCTTTGTGATTGGTGTGCATTTTTGGGTTGTAGTGCACAAAGGAATGAAGCTTCCATCTTAAACAGGTAGGAGTATCAGAATGGGATTGAAATAATGCGGAGATGGTATCACAGGATCTTTCAGGTTAACACAGGGGAGGGATCCTGGGTAAGACATGCTGACAGAGAATCGGTGCAGACTTGATGGGCCAAATGGCCTCCTTCTGCACTGTAGGGATTCTATGATTCTATGATGAACACAGGGCAGACATCTGCTTGTGAGAAAACCGGTTATAAGGAAATGCTAGGCCACACTTTTCGATTGGAAGATCCTTACAAGAGGCAGCCAACTACTTGCCCTTGGGTGTTATTTGGTGATTTAGAGATTGGTTTATGGAGGGGACTCAATCTGCCTTACCGTTGAGCTTCATTATGTAAATGCCAGGGATTTAGATACTGGCAGAAATAGCAGCCATCAATGTCAAATTCCCTTACGTTATTGTTTTTTAATGATGTTGATTGAAGGATAAATATTAAGCTGGACACTGGGAGAACACTGCCACTCATACTGAAATATTACACTGCTGTCTGAAAGGCCTTCAATGACATGGAGAGACTAGTGACACTGAGGTTGTTATTCTTTGAGCTGATAAGGTTATGCAGTAGTTTGGTAGAGGTGTTCAAAATCATGAAGGATTCTGATAGAGTAAATAGGTTTCAAGTGGGAGAAGGCTTGTTAATGCGAGGTCACTGATTTAATATGATTGACAAAAGAACCAGAGGGGAGTTGAGGAGAATTTGCTTGACTCGGTGAATTGCTATGATCTGGAATGCACTGTCTGAAAGGGTGGTGGAAGTAGGTTCAATAATAACTTTTACATAGAAATTGGTTATATACTTGAAAAGGAGACAGTGAGGGAATATGGGGAAAGAGCAAGGAAGTGAGACTAATTTGATAGCCCTATCAAAGAGCTGGCACCAGCACGATCGGCTCAATGATGTTTTGTGTCTTTTCATGATTCTCTATGATTAGGAAAATAACTCTGAAGTGGTATCTGAACTCATGGGATTCTGAGGTGAGAGTGCTGTCCAATGAGCCATAGCTGAAGGCAACCAGCAATTTTGAGTGTGATAACATTTTGAAACATCATTATTAGAAATTGTTCATTTAAATGTACAGAGAAGTTCAATAATTCACTTGTGTTGCTATTAAAGAATCTTACAGCCATGTAAAAATTGCTGTTCGCCAGACACTAAAAAGCTTCCTACAAAATGAAAAGAGGTGAGGGGTCTAGTGGCGCAGTGGGTAGCATTCCTCCCTCTGAGTTGATAGCTCCGAGTTCGAGTCCCACCATAGAACTGGATGGCCAAGGTGGTGACAGACTAGCAACTTGTCCCAGAAAATCCTAGCAATGGAAACACATATGAGGACATGTGTATGTGCTCTGTCTGCTTCATGTGCCTGTAGGCACAATAGAGGTGATGGATGGAACCCATGAGAAATCATTATGAAGATGCCTTTAAACGTTTGCAGGGAATCTGCATCCTCTACATGATTGGCATTTGCTACCAAATAAACGTATTGGACTTTAACCTGGTGTTGTTAAAACTCTTACTGTGTTTACCCCAGTCCAATGCCGGCATCTCCACATCATTCTCTACATGAGCCAGCAGCCTATTCCAAAGGTCAACAATCCGCTGCAGAAAGAAAATCACAATGTCACTATTAAAACATCATTTGTTTACATAGAAACATAGAAGATAGGAACAGGAGGAGGCCATTTGGCCCTTGGAGCCTGCTCCGCCATTCATCACGATCATGGCTGATGGTCCAACTCAATAGCCTAATCCTGCTTTTTCCCCATAACCTTTAATCTCATTCCCCCCAAGTGCTATATTTATAGAAATATAGAATATCTATAGAAACATAGTCTTGATAGCCTTAACTAGTCTTGATCGCAGTCAGGAAGGCTAGGTGCAAAAATAATTCTTTTTCACAGTAAGTCTAAACATATCCAGTGTATATTTACTGAAGCAGCCCGACACCATTGGAAGGTAGGAGCCAAACAACAAAACTAAAGTGGCTTTGAAGCAAAATTGAATCACAAAGTGCTCCTTGGGCATTGCCAGTTTGTCCCTTGGGCAGTGCCAGAGGGCCAGGTGGGCAACGCCCAGGGAGCATCCCCCCCTTTACCCCTGACCTCCTGGAGGAGCCTCCATGGCCTCTCTTCCCTCCAGCGGGATCGGGCCGCCTGTTCCTTATTAGGGGGGAGCAATTGTAAACCCCACTGGAGGGAACCACTCCTGGCTGGAAGCGAGGGAGGGGGGGGGGGGGGTGGTGGGTGGAGAGACGTGAGCGGGCCCGGAGACTTCAGTCCCGGGCCCGCTAATGAAATGGAAATTCAAATTTAAATATTTAAATCAGCTGATTACCCCAAAAATCTTGGAGCCAGAGAAGCGCAGAGGCTGTGGCACCCAGCAGGGTGCCCGCTAAACGACCGCCGCTGATGTCTCCCGGCTCGTTGCGCTACTAGAGTAGTGGAGCGGGCTGGGGGAATTGCCCCCACAATCTTTGCTGCAAGAGGGATGGGTGAGGAATGGGGTCGGGCCCACCAACCCTGGAAACACATCTTAGGTGGCCGAGGGGGGCAGGTAAAGTGCCCAGGCGGGCTGGTTAGAAAGCTGGTTCTCTGGAACTCGGTAGCAATAAAAGCAGGTATGTCCTCCAGCCAAATACCTTGCAGAACATTTTTGCTTGTTGGCAGCACTGTTTTTGGTTACTGTCATTGTGTTTCTATCAAAATAATTATGAAATCCTATAATTACTCTTGGCCCGTGGGTGGCACTACAGGATTAAGTCTTCCGTGATGAAAGCTAATAGCTTTCGATATAGTATTTCAGTTTTTAAAGGATTACTTATTTCTGTTGGGGTAGTACTCTAAATGACAATTCATTCACAGGCGTTTTTTTAAAGTATATCAATTTTTAAAATCAAGGATACAAATTGTAGATTAGGCTTTTGCCAATGTCCATGTGTAGCTACAAGCTGTTGTTTCCAGCCAAGGCTTGGCAATATTTCAGAGTCAGATGTTTGTGGCTGGACCCTCGCTCCAGAGGCAGGGGAGAGGAGAGACCTGGGTAACCAACTCCCAGTGGGGTCAGGTATCTGATTGTAGAGTTGAACAGAGCAAGCAGTTGCCAAGGGGGTGAATCCACCCTCGCTCCTTGCACACTAGGCACCCTGCTTGTCACCTGTGAACTCTGTCACCTGAGAGTTAGGGTCAGAGGGCATGAGCTGCTTGCAGCCTTGAACTTAACCATCAAAATCACATGAATTTTCAGAGCCTTTGCATGTTTTTCTTGCACACTGTCAGGTAGAACAACAACAGCAAATATTTATATTGTGCCTTTAATGTAATAAAACAACGAAAGACACTTCACAGAGCATTATAAAACAAAGTATGACATTGAGCTACAGAAGGAGATATTAGGACAGTTGACCAAAAACTTGGCCAAAGAGGTTTTAAGGAGGGCGGCATGGTGGCACAATGGTTAGCACTGCTGCCTCACAGCACCAGGGACCCGGGTTCACTTCCGGCCTTGGGTCACTGTCTGTGTGGAGTTTGCACGTTATCCCTGTGTCTACGGGGGTTTCCTCCGGGTGCTCCAGTTTCTTCCCACAGTGCAAAGATGTGCAGGTTAGGTTGATTGGACATGGCAAATTTCCCCTTAGTGTTAGGGGAATTAGCAGGGTAAATAGGTGGAGGTACGGGGATAGGGCCTGGGTGGAATTGTCGGTGTAGGTTCGATGGGCCAAATGGCCTTCTTCTGCACTGTAGTGATTCTATGAGTATCTTACAAAATGCAAGAGAGGGACGTGGAGAAGGATGGGAATTAGATGAGCGCCGATAACTTGGTGGGTTGTGGAGCTGGACACGATTACAGATGTAGGAAGGGGCAAGGCCACGGAGCGATCTGAATTTTAAGGTTAAGATGCTGCTTGACTGGGAGACAGTGTAGATACGCAAGCATAGGGCCAACAGGGGAACAGCCTTTGGTATGTATTCAGACAAAGTTATGGACGACGCCAAGTTTATGGAGGGTAGAATATGGGAGACAAACTTTGGCTACATTGGAACAATCAAGTCTAGAGGTAACAGAAATATAAGGTTTCAGTAGCAGATGATGTTGGGTGATGTTAAAGAAATCGAAATAGGCAGTTTTAGTGTAACTTGAGCTTTCCAAGTCCATTCATGTTTCTTGGTTGCGGCTCCAGACTTCTGTCCATCATCCTTTTCCATCCTTTTATCTATTTTAAAATTTATTTGCTTTTTACTCCACTATAGTTGTCACCTCTTTCACCTCTCCATTCTCAGGTACTCCGCTGTTTCACTTCTTTACACAGTAAGAAGTTTAACAACATCAGGTTAAAGTCCAACAGGTTTATTTGGTAGCAAAAGCCACACAAGCTTTCGGAGCCCCAAGCCCCTTCTTCAGATGAGTGGGAATTCTGTTCACAAACAGGGCATATAAAGACACAAACTCAATTTGGGTGAATAATGGTTGGAATGCGAATACTTACAGCTAATCAAGTCTTTAAGATACAAACAATGTGAGTGGAGAGAGCATCAAGACAGGCTAAAGAGATGTGTATTGTCTCCAGACAGGACAGCCAGTGAAACTCTGCAGGTCCAGGCAAGCTGTGGGGATTACAAATAGTGTGACATGTGATTGCCTAGTGATTGTCGAGTGGACTACGCAAAGGATGGAATCGCTGAGACAGCAATAATCGTGGGAAGATGAGGACGTGACCAGGGGCGAAAAATTGTGTACAAATGTGTGCGCTTGACCTGTATTCACTGAGAAGTCTGAGGCCGTGTTAGGCACCGGACCTCTCCCACAATTGTGCAAATAAACCACTGTGAATGAGCACCACTCGACAATCACCAGCAAGACTGTTCTCTTCCTGTTGGGGAGCACTTCAGCGGTCATGGGCATTCGGTCTCTGATATTCGGGTAAGCGTTCTCCAAGGCGGCCTTCACGACACACGACGGCGCAGAGTCGCTGAGCAGAAACTGATAGCCAAGTTCTGCACACATGAGGATGGCCTCAACCAGGATATTGGGTTCATGTCACACTATCTGTAATCCCCACAGCTTGCCTGGACCTGCAGAGTCTCACTGGCTGTCCTGTCTGGAGACAATACACATCTCTGTAGCCTGTCTTGATGCTCTCTCCACTCACATTGTTTGTATCTTAAAGACCTGATTAGCTGTAAGTATTCGCATTCCAACCATTATTCATGCAAATTGAGTTTGTGTCTTTATTTGCCCTGTTTGTGAACAGAATTCCCACTCACCTGAAGAAGGGGCTTGGGGCTCCGAAAGCTTGTATGGCTTTTGCTACCAAATAAACCTGTTGTACTTTAACCTGATGTTGTTAAACTTCTTACTGTGTTTACCCCAGTCCAACACCAGCATCTCCACATCATCACTTCTTTACGCCAGCCCTTTAGTACTCTTTAAGTTTCCTGCTCTCCTGCTGTCATCTCAGGCTCAATCCCTTCTTAACATTGTTGTAGGTAAAATAATACCTCTGAGACGAGTGGTAAGTCAAAGTACAGTGGTTTATTTGCACAATTGTGGGAGAGGTCCGATGCCTAACACGGCCTCAGACTTCTCAGTGAATACAGGTCAAGAGCACACATTTATACACAATTATTTGCTCCTGGCCACGTCCTCATCTTCCCACGATTATTGCTGTCTCAGTGATTCCATCCTTTGCGTAGTCCGCGTAGTCGTGGCCGTCTCAAGGCTGTGTTTTGCCGCCTCTATGTGGACTCCTGTGGGTTGTTTAGATTATAAGTTTGCACAAACAGGTTAACTAAAACACAAAAGCCTATATAGCAATTTATATCAGTAGATGAATAGCATATAATGAATATATGAATCTATTGTTATACGATGACAGAAGGCATACATGTCAGCTCCAGCATGTTAAACAAAGGTACATAATAGAAAAGAACATAAAATGGAGTCTGCTTAGCTACATTCCTGATATACAATTAGCTGAGAACAGCAAGGATAGCTGTCTCTCTTATCTGCTTTGGATACATGTAAACAGGCTTTATAGACATGAAGACACCGAGCTCTAATGAAAACATGAGTCCTAGAGTACTTCTCACACAATCTCTAAGTATCACAGATTTCACACTAAGTGTTACAGAGTTCATTAACCCATTCCCGTCTTCACTCCCCCCTGTTGGTCGGGCCAGGTCCAAACATGGCCCATGATCAATTCAGAACCACATGTTATCGGCGAATGGGCCTAGCTCCTTTGTCGGGAGGCCCCCTCCGCCTGTGCACTTGCGCCCGGCATAATCCGCGCCGTTACTGTTTTGCAACAGGCGTTCAATAATGCCATACAAACACAGCAAGTAATTACAATTACAATTAGTACAATCAATCCATGCATCAGGTATGCACCCCATGACCCGAACCATTGCCCCAGCCAGCCCAGAGGGTTATAATTGTGATATTGGTTCCCCTCATCCTGTATTGTTTTCGCCACGTGTTTAATATGATCTGCCAAGCGAGATATATTCTCCGAAGCATCGGGAATATACGTACAGCATTCGGAGCCAACTATAGCACATGTTCCTCCTTGGGAGGCTAGCACATAATCGAGTGCCAATCGGTTCTGCAACGCCACAGTCCGAATAGCTACGACCTCTGCTGATATTTCAGAGACGGCTGTGCTCACCTCCTCGAACCCATCTCTAGTCTCATTTGCAATTCTCTCTAGGGTTGAGGCCATCCGTATCAGTTCCTGTGCTGCCTTTGCCATCCCGTAAAGTGGGTAGGCTATCATAAAGAACCGTTCTGTCTCACTAATGGCTCGCTTAGCCCTAAGCGGGTGTATCTCGGGGTGGTCCCGTAAGTCAGTGTAATGGTGAATATAAGGCACCACATATGCCAAATAACACGATCCTGCCCAATTCCAGGGAAGCCACGGATAGGCATTGTTTCCACAGACAAAATAGGTCCCATTATATGCAGTCATCTCGCTTATATAAGCGGAGGAGAGGCTAACCGGGACGGTGGCTTTGGGGCACTGGATTGTGACCTGTACCATGGCCCAAGCGTCATTAGTGATATCAATCTGCTGTATACAGTAGCTATGGCCAACAGGTATGGTTCCATTTCTTATCAGGGAGATAGCTCCCCTTTGTTGATTTTTAACAATGAAGTAGGGTGGAGAATCTGATCTGTCATAGTTGGGTTGGTAATGTTTCTTAAAGGTTGATAAAGTGCACCCTCCGCCCCCTAACCTTAAAACAACATCGCTGTTGCTAATATTAAACGTACCTTGCATAGTGGTACCCAATGGGGTTTTGAATGTCAGTTTCCTTGTCCGTTCCTGAGTTCCATTCTGATTTAAAATCCATTCTATTATTTCTGGAGCTGAAAAAGGGATAGGGAATAAAGTAAATCCTCCCTTTCCTCCGTGCGTGGGAATGTGTGAACAGACCCAGCACTTGCTCAGATTCGATTGTGATGCATACAGATAAGACATATACACAAAGGTGTTCATACAATAGACAGAGTCATCGTTACAGAGATGTTCACTGTGTCCCATCCCTAAATTCTCATAATTCCCGCTATGGCTAACAGGGCCAGGGTCATGAGAAGTAGCATGAAAAGCATCTTATCACTTATTAATAACCCGCGCGACCGTTATACAATGTTCCAAAGGCTATACCACCCGCGCGCAACTTCCCGTGAACCCGTTCAGCTTACTTGGAGGTCAGTCGTTGTCTGTACATTCCTGCAATTGCAGTATATCACATATTTTTCCAATTAGTTTCAGCATATTCTTTCAACTGAGTTTAATGCTTAATATTTCCATATACCATTCCCTCTTATGTCTATACAGGCACAGGTATCTTCACTAATTATAACTTCATACGGCCCATTCCATTTTAGTACAAACCCTAATTTGTCAGGTAGTGTTTTCACTAGGATGTCCCGCTGTTGGGACGTCAGGAAGCCTTTCAAGCTCCCTCTCCGCGCCTCTTATTTCCTGATTGTCTTTTGCCATTTGCGCATCCCTTTTAGTTGGGTGCTTAGTTCCAAAACATATCTCCTGATTTTATCTTTTAGTGGACCTACATCGGTCCCACCTAGTTTAAAGTCATGTGCTCAATAAGAGTAAATATTACTAATTGCTTTCAAGTTAGAAATGCAATTAACTACATCTGGAATCCCAATTAGCCACATGTGGAATCCCAATTAGCATTGGACAACACACGTACAGCCATAGCCTTGAAACTAGGAGCATTATTGTTCACCAACACTCTCATTTCTCTTTCCAGTATTCCCTGGCTGTCAACACAGGATAAACATTTTCACACAATGTGAAAGTAAACCCTTTCGACCAACTTGAACAATTTGTTCTGTGGAAGGAATAAAATTACTTACAGCTAGCCACGTAAGTTTGCAGCTTCTGCGGGTACTGTTGAAGATTGGTGGAGGCTGTCCCATGCAAATTAAAGTTTTCTGAAAGGTCACAGAGACAATACCACATGGTTTTGAGTTTGTTGATATGAATGCTGAGCCCTTGCCTGTCGCTGATTCTGCAGCCACTTTTCACAAGCAACGTACAAATTTAGACCGCTACTCTTAACTAACTTGACAATATTAACTGAGAGATAAATATATCAGAGCAGAATTATCCCTGGCAGCCAGTGGCTGTAATTCAGGAAGCCAGAGTCTGATTATTGGTTCAGGCTCTAACCATTTATCATGGAAGGAAATTTGAAACTGTGTGAAGTACTTATGAAAGCAGGCCAAAATTATTGGATCATTGTCTTTAAGTTATTAGGGAGGTAAAAACAGCTGTCATTTTCATGATGTTTCAATGATGCATCAGTTGCACAGAGCCTCAGTTAGATCCATCTGGATAAATGTGTTCAGTTCTCCAAGTCACACCTCAGGAAAGATATTTTTTTACCTTGGAGGGGGTGCACTGCAGGTTCACAGAATGATACTAGGGCATAGAGGGTTAATTTACAAGGACAGATTACATAAACTTTACTGCATTTTTCAGTTTAGATAACTGATGGATGATCTATTTGAGGTATTTAAAATAACAAAAGGATTTGACAGGACATATTCAGGGAAGGTACTTTCTCTAGTTTTAAATGAAAAGAATTAAATCATACAAAAACATGGCTGAACAAAAAAGCCAAGGTATGAATTAAAGGGAAAACATTCCCACATGAAGCAGAAACTTAATGTATGGTGGGTTTCTCTGATGCCTCCAAAGGCAATACCACCCTCTGGCAATATATATGTTATGATGTGGAGATGCCGGCGTTGGACTGGGGTAAGCACAGTAAGAAGTCTCACAACACCAGGTTAAAGTCCAACAGGTTAATTTGGTAGCAAATACCATAAGCTTTCGGAGCACAGCTCCTTCATCAGATGGAGTGGATATCAGTTATTTGGGTTCAATATCAGTTGTTTGGGTTTAATATCAGTTGTTTAGGTTTAATCTCAGTTGTTTTGGGTTTAATCTCAGTTGTTTGGGTTTAATATCAGTTGTTCTGGGTTTAATCTCAGTTGTTCTGGGTTTAATATCAGTTGTTTGGGTTTAATCCCAGTTGTTTGGGTTTAATCTCAGTTGTTTGGGTTTAATATCAGTTGTTAATATCAGGGATTTGTTCCCAGGAGCAGGCTGAGGGTAAGAGAGTGGGTTTTCTGATTTTAATTAATTATTTATTTTTTCAGTTAATTTTGGGTTTAAAATCGGAGGTTTTTTTCAAAACCGGAAGTCGGGCCAGGAGAGGCCTGGGGAAGTTTTTGGAGGGTTTAAAAGCGCACCAAAGTATACAGCGGGCAGCATCGTAGCGGGCAGCAGAGTGAGTGGGAAGTTGAGTGAGCTGTCAGGGCTTTGGCTCACAGGGCTTGGACGAGCAGGGGTGAGTTTTTGTTTCCTTACACTCTTATTAACTTTTCACTGTCTTACTTGACATAAAGTGTCCAGTATGAGTGTGAAACCAGTGTGTTGTTCCCAGTGTAGGATGTGGGAGGTCCTGGAGGCATCTGGCCTCCCGGACATCCACATCTGTGAGGGGTGTGTCGAGCTGCGGTTCCTGAGGGACCGTGTTAGGGAGCTGGAACTGCAGCTCGAGGATCTTAGGCTGATGAGGGAGAATGAGGAGGTGATAGACAAGAGCTATCATCAGGTGGTCACACCAGGGCAACGGGAGGAGGCCAAGTGGGTGATGGCCAGGAAGGGTAAGGCTAGGGTGGTTGAGAGCACCCCAGTGGATTTGCCCCTGCACAACAAGTACTCCTGCTTGAGTACTGCTGGGGGGGACAGCCCGCCTGGGGGAAGCAGCAGTGGCCGTGTCTCCGCAGTGGAGTCCAGCCCTGTAACTCAGAGGGCTAAGGAAAAGAGGAGGAAGGCGGTATTAATTGGGGACTCGATGGTGAAGGGGACAGACAGGCGTTTCTGCGGAGGTAGGC
Source organism: Mustelus asterias (assembly GCF_964213995.1). Classification (NCBI taxonomy): domain Eukaryota; kingdom Metazoa; phylum Chordata; class Chondrichthyes; order Carcharhiniformes; family Triakidae; genus Mustelus; species Mustelus asterias. The sequence continues at coordinate 20,013,628 of NC_135817.1, read as the reverse complement.
GGGATTCTCGCATGGTGGTCTGCCTCCCTGGGGCCGGGATCTAGGATGTCGCTAGTCGCGTCCCGGAAATCCTGAGGTGGGAGGGAGAGGAGCCTGAGGTAGCGGTACATATTGGTACCGCTGATGTGGGTAGGAAGGGAGAAGGGGTCATGAAAAGGGAGTACAGGGAATTAGGGAGACAGCTGAGAAAGAGGAAAGCAAAGGTAGTAATCTCAGGATTACTGCCTGTGCCACGGGAAGGTGAGGGCAGGAATGGAGTGAGGTGGAAGATGAATGTGTGGCTGAGGGACTGGTGCAGGGGGCAGGGATTCAGGTTCCTGGACCATTGGGACCTCTTTAGGGGCAGGGGTGATCTGTATACAAAAAACGGGTGGAACTTGAATCACACGGGGACCAATATCCTGGCCGGTAGGTTGGCTAAGGTTACTGGGGAGAATTTAAACTAGATAGGTTGGGGGGAGGGGAGCTAGAAGAGTTGACTAGGATCAAGGAACTAATTGATGGGGTGGAGGATGCAGGGGTAAGGGGAATTACAAAATTAATGGTAGAGGAGAGGGTGCAAGTGAATGAAGGCGGTAATTTAGATAAGGGAGTAGAGGGAGAGGGTGTTCGCGACTCATCAAAGCGGGTCCAGATAAAAGCTGGAATAAGGACACTTTGCCTGAATGCACGAAGCATTCGGAACAAGGTAAATGAGTTGATGGTGCAAATCAGCACGAGTGGGTACGATCTAGTGGCCATTACAGAAACGTGGCTGAAAGGTGACCAGGACTGGGAGATGAATATCCAGGGGTATCAGGCGTTTAGGAAGAATAGACAGGAAGGAAAAGGTGGTGGGGTCGCGCTATTAATAAGAGATAATATCAGGGTAGTACTGAGGGATGACATAGGCTCTGAGGAACAAAACGTGGAATCATTATGGGTAGAGATGAGGAATAGTAGAGGGAGAAAGACACTAGTAGGTGTGGTATATAGGCCCCCAAATAATAATGTTGAGGTAGGGAGGGCTATAAACAAGCAGATAAGGGATGCGTGTAAAAACGGAACGGCAATAATCATGGGGGACTTCAACATGCACATTGACTGGCAGACTCAAGTCGGTAAGGGTGGAATGGAGGAAGAGTTCTTAGAATGCTGTCGGGATAGTTTCCTTGAACAGCATGTTACGGAACCGACGAGGGAACGAGCTATTTTGGATCTGGTATTGTGTAACGAGGTAGGTAGAATTAAGGATCTTATTGTGAAGGACCCTCTTGGGTCTAGTGACCACAATATGGTCGAATTTCTGATTCAGATGGAAGAGGAGAAAGTTTGGTCCCAAACCAGTGTCCTCTGTTTGAACAGAGGGAAATATGATAGGATGAGGGATGAATTGGCTAAGGTAGACTGGGAGAGCAGGCTGGCAGGTAGGATAGCTGAGGAACAGTGGAGGATTTTTAAGGAGATCCTTTTCAGTTCTCAGCAAAAATATATTCCAGCAAAAAACAAGGATTGTAAGAAAAGGGAGAACCAGCCGTGGATAACGAAGGAAATAAAGGAGAGTATTAAAATAAAAACAGCTGCGTACAGAGTGGCCAAAAATAGTGGAGAAACAAGTGATTGGGAAAAATTTAAGAAACAACAAAGAGAGACTAAGAAAGCGATAAAGAAAGGAAGGATAGACTATGAAGCTCGGCTAGCAATTAATATAAAAAATGATAGTAAAAGTTTTTATAAATATATAAAAAGGAATAGAGTGGCTAGAGTGAATGTTGGACCCTTGGAGGACGAGAGGGGGGAGTTAATAGTGGGAAATGAGGATATGGCTGAGTCTTTAAATAAGTTTTTTGTGTCGGTCTTCACGGTGGAGGACACAAATAGTTTGCCAAATATTAACGATAAAGGGTTGGCAGCAGGAGAAATACTTAATACAATTAATGTTACCAGAGAGGCAGTGCTGGGTAGACTAATGGGACTGAAGGTGGATAAGTCCCCGGGTCCGGATGGAATGCATCCCAGGGTATTGAAAGAAATGTCAGAGGTAATAGTGGATGCGTTAGTGATTATTTATCAAAACTCGTTGCATTCTGGGGTAGTGCCGGTTGATTGGAAAACGGCTAATGTTACGCCGCTGTTTAAAAAAGGAAGGAGACAAAAGGCGGGTAACTATAGGCCGGTCAGCTTAACGTCTGTAGTAGGGAAAATGCTGGAATCCATTATTAAAGAGGAGATAGCAGGGCATCTGGATAGAAATGGTTCGATCAATCAGACGCAGCATGGATTCATGAGGGGAAAGTCGTGCTTGACGAACATGTTGGATTTTTATGAAGATGTGACTAGGGCGGTTGATGGAGGAGAACCGGTGGATGCGGTGTTTTTGGATTTCCAAAAGGCGTTTGATAAGGTGCCCCATAAAAGGCTACTGAAGAAGATTAGGGCACACGGAGTTGGGGGTAGTGTGTTAAAGTGGATTGGGGACTGGCTATCCGACAGGAAGCAAAGAGTCGGAATAAATGGGTGTTTTTCCGGTTGGAGGAAGGTAACTAGTGGCGTGCCGCAGGGATCGGTACTCGGGCCGCAACTATTTACCATTTATATAGATGATCTGGAGGAGGGGACGGAGTGTAGGGTAACGAAGTTTGCAGACGACACAAAGATAAGTGGAAAAGTGAATCGTGTGGAGGACGGAGAAGATCTGCAGAGAGATTTGGACAGGCTGAGTGAGTGGGCGAGGATATGGCAAATGGAGTATAACGTTGAGAAATGCGAGGTTATACACTTTGGAGGAAATAATAACAAATGGGATTACTATCTCAATGGAAACAAATTAAAACATGCTACCGTGCAAAGGGACCTGGGGGTCCTTGTGCATGAGACGCAAAAGCCCAGTCTGCAGGTACAACAGGTGATCAAGAAGGCAAATGGGATGTTGGCCTATATTGCGAAGGGGATAGAATATAAAAGCAGGGATGTCTTGATGCACCTGTACAGGGCATTGGTGAGGCCACAGCTGGAATACTGTGTGCAGTATTGGTCCCCTTATATGAGGAAGGATATATTGGCATTGGAGGGAGTTCAGAGAAGGTTCACCAGGTTGATACCGGAGATGAGGGGTTTGGATTATGAGGAGAGGCTGAGGAGATTGGGTTTGTACTCGTTGGAGTTTAGAAGGATGAGGGGGGATCTTATGGAGACTTATAAGATAATGCGGGGGCTGGATAGGGTGGAGGCGGAGAGATTCTTTCCACTTAGTAAGGAAGTTAAAACGAGAGGACACAGCCTCAAAATAAAGGGGGGTCGGTTTAAGACAGAGTTGAGGAGGAACTTCTTCTCCCAGAGGGTGGTGAATCTCTGGAATTCTCTGCCCACTGAGGTGGTGGAGGCTACCTCGCTGAATATGTTTAAAGCGCGGATGGATGGATTCCTGATCGGTAAGGGAATTAAGGGTTATGGGGATCAGGCGGGTAAGTGGTACTGATCCACGTCAGATCAGCCATGATCTTATTGAATGGCGGGGCAGGCTCGAGGGGCTAGATGGCCTACTTCTGCTCCTATTTCTTATGTTCTTATGTTCTTATGATATCTGTTCTCAAACAGTGCAAACAGACACAGAAATCAAATTACAGAATACTGATTAGAATGCAAATCTCTACAGCCAGCCAGGTCTTAAATGTACAGACAATGTGGGTGGAGGGAGCATTGAACACAGGTTAAAGAGATGTGTATTGTCTCCAGACAGAACAGCTAGTGAAATTCTGCAAGTCCAGGAGGCAAGCTGTGGGGGTTACTGATAATGTGACATAAATCCAACATCCCGGTTTAGGCCGTCCTCATGTGTGCGGAACTTGGCTATCAGTTTCTGCTCAGCGACTCTGCGCTGTCGTGTGTCGTGAAGGCCGCCTTGGAGAACGCTTACCTGAAGATACAAGGCTGAATGCCCGTGACTTCAGCAGTCACGGGCATTCAGCCTTGGATCTTCAGGTAAGCGTTCTCCAAGGCGGCCTTCATGACACACGACAGCGCAGAGTCGCTGAGCAGAAACTGATAGCCAAGTTCCGCACACATGAGGACGGCCTAAACCGGGATGTTGGATTTATGTCACATTATCAGTAACCCCCACAGCTTGCCTCCTGGACTTGCAGAATTTCACTAGCTGTTCTGTCTGGAGACAATACACATCTCTTTAACCTGTGTTGAATGCTCCCTCCACCCACATTGTCTGTACATTTAAGACCTGGCTGGCTGTAGAGATTTGCATTCCAATCAGTATTCTGTAATTTGATTTCTGTGTCTGTTTGCACTGTTTGAGAACAGATATCCACTCCATCTGATGAAGGAGCTGTGCTCCGAAAGCTTATGGTATTTGCTACCAAATAAACCTGTTGGACTTTAACCTGGTGTTGTGAGACTTCTTACAATATATATGTTAACACAGTAAGAAGTTTAACAACACCAGATTAAAGTCCAACAGGTTTATTTGGTAGCAAAAGCCACACAAGCTTTCGGAGCTCCAAGCCCCTTCTTCAGGTGAGTGGGAATTCTGTTCACAAACAGAGCATATAAAGACACAGACTCAATTTACATGAATAATGGTTGGAATGCGAATACTTACAACTAATCAAGTCTTTAAGAAACAAAACAATGTGAGTGGAGAGAGCATCAAGACAGGCTAAAAAGATGTGTACTGTCTCCAGACAAGACAGCCAGTGAAACTCTGCAGGTCCACGCAACTGTGGGGGTTACAAATAGTGTGACATGAACCCAATATCCCGGTTGAGGCCGTCCTCGTGTGTGCGGAACTTGGCTATCAGTTTCTGCTCAGCGACTCTGCGCTGTTGTGTGTCACGAAGGCCGCCTTGGAGAACGCTTACCCGAATATCAGAGGCCGAATGCCCGTGACTGCTGAAGTGCTCCCCAACAGGAAGAGAACAGTCTTGCCTGGTGATTGTCGAGCGGTGCTCATTCATCCGTTGTCGCAGCGTCTGCATAGTTTCCCCAATGTACCATGCCTCGGGACATCCTTTCTTGCAGCGTATCAGGTAGACAACGTTGGCCGAATTGCAAGAGTATGTACCGTGTACCTGGTGGATGGTGTTCTCACATGAGATGATGGCATCTGTGTCGATGATCCGGCACGTGTTGCAGAGGTTGCTGTGGCAGGGTTGTGTGGTGTCATGGTCACTGTTCTCCTGAAGGCTGGGTAGTTTGCTGCGGACAATGGTCTGTTTGAGGTTGTGCGGTTGTTTGAAGGCAAGAAGTGGGGGTGTGGGGATGGCCTTGGCGAGATGTTCGTCTTCATCAATGACATGTTGAAGGCTCCGGAGGAGATGCCGTAGCTTCTCCGCTCCGGGGAAGTACTGGACAAGAACAATATATATGTTGCCACCAAAGCAAAAGTTGTTCCTATATACAGACTCAGCTGTCCCAGAGACACCAACAATGTGTTATTTCTTTACTTATTGGCCTTTACATATCTTTCCTGGTTACTAGGGAAGCTGTAGCAGCTAGAAAGTAGAATTAGGATCTGCAACTTAGAAACAATATATTTGCGTGTGAGTGATTGACATTAACTTGTCCTGGTATGGTGAAATCTGGCCTAGAATATAAGTAGGAGAGATTCAAAATGTCTGGATTATGAACTGTTGCACAACTAGATTGAGCAGTAGTTCCACACAAAAAATCAAAAATATAGCAAATTTCTGTTGCTGGCACTTGCTGGCTAGGGGTTAATGGTGGAGTGGGATTGGTGCAGTTCAAGAGGTACTGGGTGCAAGAGGAAATCCTTTGACATTCCTTATCCAAACAACCAAGAGCAAGATCAACAATGAAATGTTTGTCTCTCAGACATGGGGCCACCAATTATAGTGCCCTCACTATTATCCCCTCTGACATTGGCTAACACAGTTTGGACAAACAGTGAGAAATACTCACCTTATGTTACTGAAAAGTCTGCTCACATTCACTGATCATGTTCATATTTAACAAATGGCACTTGGGATATGGGCATTGCTGGCAAGGAGGACATTTTTTATCTATCCCTAGTTGCTCTAAGATGATGTTGGTGGGCCGCTTTCTTCAATTGCTGCAAGCTTTATTTCAAAAGAAAGAAATAAAGGATAAAGGCAAAATACTGCGGGTGCTGGAATCTGAAACAAAAACAGAAAATGCCAGAAAATCTCAGCAGGTCTGACAGCATCTGTGGAGAGAGAGGAGAGCCAATGTTTCGAGTCAGGATGACCCTTCATCAAAGCTGGCAATAAAGCATCTGTTCAACTGAATTTCAATCTGCTGAAAGATTTCACTTTGCTATACTTCTATACACGGCACCCAACAGATTTAATCCAGAGAAAGATGTTAGTTTCCTCTTGTAGAAAGGGTCAAGTGTCACTTTAGCTCTGCCAATTCTCATGCAGTTCATAACATGTACATCCATAAGACTCAAAACAGATGCAACTGAGCCCTTTAATTCAATAGAATCTGCTTTATCTGTCCTGAATATTTTAAAAATGCATTTTTGATTTAGGACGTGAACATATAAGCATATATAGCCAATAAGGTGGCACAATTAAAGTTTTATATATGGGATATTAAGACAGGAAACTTGTTTACTGGAGCAGTAGATTGCTCATCATCTAACATGCTCCTTTTCGAGTAAACAGAGGAGGGAAAGTATAATGAGCATCTGGCTGATCCAACATCTGCCGTACTCAAGGAACGGGAAATGTATTTCTGGCACGCTATCCCATCTACCTCTGTGTCATTTTAAAGGAAAATATAGGCCCTTTTTTGAGTGAAAGAGGAAGAAAGAAGAGCATTCTCCCACATTTCTGGGACACTGTTTCAAGCCCGTGAACTGATCACTATTGTTACTTGGTGCGGTTTAGTATTTTGAGACTTGCTTTTCTACTGTATTATTTTTGAGAGAAACTATAGGGAATGTCCATTCTTGGGATGTGAGTGATGTTAACAATGTTACATTTATTGTTGATCCCAGATGTCCTCAGTTGCAGCAGTCCTTGTTGTAGTGGCACTCCCAAAATGGGGCCAGGTAGGGAATTTTAGGATATTGTCTTAATGGCGCATGATTTGGAAAGGGGACTTGGCAGTGATAGTGTTCTCATGACATCGATGTTCATATTCTTTTTTTTAAAAATCATTTATAAGGTGCAGGCGCTGCTGGCTATGCCAGCATTTATTGCACATCCCTTATTGCCCTTGAAGAGCTGCCTTCTTGAACTGCTATAGTCCATGTGATGTAGGCACACCCATAGTGCTTTTAGGGAGGGAGTTCCAAGACTTTGACCCAGCAACAGTGAAGAACTAGCGATATATTATGAATGGCTTGAAGGGTAATGTCCAGCTGCTGGTGTTCCCATGGTCTTGTCTTTCTAGATGATAGCGGTTGTGAGTTTGGAAGGTGCTCCCTTAGGTGCTTTGGTGAGTTCCTGCAGTGCCTCTTGCAGACGGTATACACAAATACACTGTTCATCTTTGGGGAGGGTTTGAATGTTTGTGGAAGGGGTAGGAATCAAGTAGGCTGCTTTGGTGAATGATGTCAAGCATCTTGAGTGTAGTTGGAGCTGCACTCATCCAGGCAAATGGAGAATATTCGGTAACACTCCTGACTTGTGCCTTATAGATGGATAGGCTTTGGGGAGTTAGGAGGTGAGTTACTCACCACAGGATTCCTAGCCTCTGACCTGCTCTTGTAGCCATAGTATTTATATGGCTAGTCCAGTTCAGTTTCTGGTCAATGGTAACCCCCGGATGTTGAAGGTGGTAATGCTGTTGAATGTCAAAGGGCAATGGTTAGATTCTCTCATGTTGGAGATTGTCATTTTCTGGCATTTGTGTGGTGTGAATGTTATTTGCCACTTGTCAGCCCAAACCTAGATATTGTCCGGGTCTTGCTGCAATTGGGCATGGACCGCTTCAATATCTGAGGAGTTGTGAATTCAGTGGCAGAGATCCTGAGAGTGGGAAGTGTTGTTAAAGTCACTTTGGTGAATTGCGTTTCAAATGTGGCCTAACCAATGTTTTATATAACTGTAATATAATTTGCCAACTTTTATACTCGATGCTCTGGTCGATGAAGGCAAGCATGCCATATGCTTCCTTTACCACGTTTTCCACTTGAGCTGCCACTTTTAAGAATCTGTGGACCTGTACTTCCTGGTCTCTCTGTGTGTCTATACTCCTGATGATTCTGCCGTTTATTTTAGAGCTCCCACCTGAATTGGATCTATCAAAATGCATCCGGTTGTAGTTAGTCTTCCTCCAATTTAACATCTTAACCCTAGGATAACACTTGTCCTTTTCCATGAGTATCTGAAAACCTATGGAATTGTGGTTACTGTTCGTCACATGTTCCCCCACTGCAAATTTGATGACCTGGCTGGGCTCATTCCCTAGTACCGAGTCCAGTATAGCCCCCTCTCTAGTCGAACTATCTACATATTGTTCCAAAAGCTTTCCTGGACACACTTAATAAATTCCTCACCATCCGGATCCCTAGCCCTAAGGGGATTTCCAGTCATTATGAGGAAAATTAAAGTCTCCCACTACAACAATCCTATTATTTCTACATCTGTCCAGAATCTGCTTACATATCCATTCTTCAACTTCCCGTGGACTGTTGGGAGGCCTGTAGTACATCCCCATCATAGTGACTGCCTCCTTCCTGTTCTGAGCTCTACTCACAGTGTCTCGTTACATGATTCTTCCATGGTGCCCTCCCTTATTATTATTACAGCTGTAATATGTTCCCAACCAGTATTGCAACTCCCCCACCTCTTTTGCCTTCCCCTCTGTCTCACCTAAAGCACCTATATCCTAAAACATTTAGCTGCCAGTCTTGTCCCTCTTTTAACCAAGCCTTCATTACCGCAATCACATTCCGTGCGTGACTCAAGGCTCTAAGTGCATCTGTCTTATGGTGGTGAGAAATTTAGTGTTGTTGAGCTCGTTGAAAGTCAGCGAAGCGCTGGGTGTAAACCGGATGATCTGGTTATTCATCCCAATGCTGTTTGTGGAATATTGTGCACAAGCTGGCTGTCACATTGCAACAGTAACTATACAACTAAAGTACCTCATTGGTTGTAAAGTGCTTTTGGGTGTCATGAGGCCATGAAAGATGTAATATGAAAAAACAATTGTTTTTTTTCCCTCATCTTTGAGAGTTTGCAGATCGTAGAGCAAATGACATTCAGAAAATGGCTCGTTAAAGTGCAAGTGGCAAAAGCAGATGCCCAGTGTTGAAGCGGGGTGTATAGACCTGAATACCGGGTACTAATGAGTACATATAGAATGCCTAAGAGTCAAAGGGTCCTGACTGGGCTGTACAATCCTGGAGCAAAGCCTTCTCTGGGACTTCACCAGCTCCCATACCATCATAAAATACAACCTTGAGTTCCCAGCTTATATTTATTGCATAATTGTTTACTTCACAAAATTTAGGCAGCTCCAAGAGACATCACCAATCATTTCAAAATGGACAGAAGATTGCATTGTGTTTAAGGAAATTATAAACTAGTGACAGTGCAAAGTTGTAACATGGCATTTTAGTGGATATCAGAAATATTTTCTCAAATGCTCTCAGACAAACATTAAATACAGAAATATAATGTTCCTCCTCCACATCATTTTACATTTCACAGCCGCAAAGCACCCAGTATATTAAGGCCTTCAGTGAAAGAAATTGAGCAATATGCTGCTAAGACCACCAACAGGAGATTTCTTTCTTCTGTAGACTATTTTTAGTGTGCTCAAGAGAATAACTATGCTAAAATAATACTGTTCCGGACAGGGATGAGAGAGAACATAAACCCCAATTCTCTTCCCTTCCTTCTGTATTCGGTCTGTTTTTGAAAAGGAAAATGCGTGTGTTTCTTAACCCCTGAGTGTGTGCTCCTATGTATCCTCCCCAGAAGGTACAAGTCCTTCTTTCACTCTTTCCCACAGTGATGGGGGAATCAGAGGAGTAACTATTGGGAGGTAGTTTAAACCATTATCCAATCCTTCAGCTCAAACTAGTGTTGCCACACTTCAGACTCATGCAAGAAATTTAAAAAACAAATAATAGGATTCACTTTGCCAGCAAATCACAAACACAAGGAAAAGCTGCGGGACTAAAATAAAAGATTTTGGGCAGATTCTTCCCAAAATCTGGCAAGAGCGTCAGGTTCAGACTGGAAACCACTCCAGATGCACAGCTGAGTTTTCACTCCAGATTTTATGACACTTGGTGCACAGAGATTCTGGAACTTGGTTTGTGCCGTCACTCTGGCGGGGCCTGAGAGAGCCGGCAAGGCCAGCTCCACAGAGATTAGAGCACCATCTTTAAAGAACATCCCCATCTGTGCTGGAATTAAACTTTACCTCCCCCACTCCATGGACAGGGGCATGGAGGGTGAGCCCACTCCCCCCCCCCCCCCCCCCCCCCCCAAACAAGTTACTGGTCACACACCACACATAAGCGGAATGAACCAATGGGGCTCCCTAGAGGGCCCACCCCGACACTGCCTGCCCACTACCTGAGCGCTATACTTAACTGTGCATCCCCAGTTTTTGTAAACCAGTTGTGATTCATACTAATGTGACGTCACGCTGGCTGGGTGAGTCGACACGATGAGGGTGAAATAGTGACATTAAGCCCCACGGTGAGATTCAAATTTAGTATAAAATATGCTAATCAGGCTCATGTCCTCCCTGGGCGTCTGATCAGATCATTGAAGGGGGGTGGAATGATTGCGTTCAGAAATCTCACCAGCACAAATCCAGTTTTTGGGCTCCTGTGAGATTTAGCGGCCATTAGGGGATTTGCACCCATGGCTAGCGGGGCCACTAAATCGTGACCCTTGCATTTGTTTAGCATCCTTCACAACCTCTGGATGCCACTAAGTGTTTTAATTTTGAAATAGAAGGCAGAATTTTAACTGCTATGGGGAGATGGGGTGGCATGCAGAGACCCAGGGTAATATGGGTTCAAATTGCACCATGGCGCTTCGTGAAATTTGAATTCCATAAAAATCTGGAATTAGAAGTCTAATAAGGACTATAAATGCTGTCTGAAACGGCTTAGTAAGCATGTAAGTGCAACTTAGGGTGGGCAACAAATGCTGCCCCAGCTCGCAATACCCACATGACATGAAGGAATAAAAATTTAAAATATTATACAACATTGAGATGCTAAAACATTCAAAGCGTGAACTCATAAAGTCGTGGCCTTCAAGCCAAAGGGTTGTATTAACAGGATTGGTTTTGAGAGCCTGAATGGAGAATATTAAAAATTTAGACGTTTTCATTTTTGGTTTCTGACAGGAATGTGACGGATGTGGCACAGAGAACTCTTTATGTGAACTTAAATCAATAGTGCAGTACATTTCTTAAAGTTTTTAAAAAAACTTCCAAAGAAGGATGCGATTTAGAAGGATGTGTTTGAAATTATGAAGGGTAAATAGAGTAAATAAGGAGAAACTGCTTCCATTGGCAGAACCGGAGGAAAATCAGCTTTTTTTTTACAGAGTTATGATCTGGACTGCATTGCCTGAAAGGATGCTGAAAGCTGATTCAATAATATATTTTCAAGTATGTATCCCTTAGAACAAAGAAAATTACAGCGCAGGAACAGGCCCTTCGGCCCTCCAAGCCTGCACCGACCATGCTACCCGACTTAACTAAAACCCCCTACCTTTCTGGGGACCATATCCCTCTATTCCCATCCTATTCATATATTTGTCAAGATGCCCCTTAAAAGTCACTATCGTATCTGCTTCCACTACTTCCCCTGGCAACGAGTTCCAGGCACCCACCACCCTCTGTGTAAAAAATCTGCCTCGTACATCTCCTTTAAACTTTGCCCCTCGCACCTTAAACCTGTGCCCCATAGTAATTGACTCTTCCACCCTGGGAAAAAGCTTCTGACTATCCATTCTGTCCATGCCTCTCATAATCTTGTAGATTTCTATCAGGTCGCCCCTCAACCTCCGTCGTTCCAGTGAGAACAAAATTTTAAGATCAAGATATACTCCAAAAGAGGTTCCTGCTTAAATTTTAAGCATTTTTAGAAACTGGAAATAGCCTTTACCCCAGCAAGCCATTTTCCACACAGCAACGGCACTTAATTAACTTTTCATGTCGTTCAGTTTTCTTTTTTCCTAGAAACAAGTACTGTAGTATATCATTATGCAGTGATGCCCCAAACCCATGTTCCTAGTTGGGACACTTCTTTCAATACTTGACTGATATAAATAGCCAACAAAATATTTGCAATAATATGCAAATAGATCTCTTCCACAGAGCATGGTCTCATGTCAAAGAACTTTTAGATGCAACCATGCTCAGCTTATCCCACAAATTTGATTTGGTTTATTATTGTCATATGTATTAGTATGCAGTGAAAAGTATTGTTTCTTGTGTGCTATACAGGCAAAGCATGCCGTTCATAGAGAAGGAAAAGAGAGAACACAGAACGTGGTGTTACAGTCATAGATTGTGGACCAATTGGAAATAACGCTGAAGAGTTTTAATAGCTACTAACAGAAGCTCACAGTATGTTCCAATTGCCTTTTGAGGAAGGCAGACTTGGTGTCAATGGCTTCTTGTCTAGGTTTTAAAAAAAAGCCATCCAGTGAACAGTAAAGTCTGGAAACAACTTATTCTCTCATTTTGCTTCCATGCCAGTAATAATTTGTTTTTGTTAGCTCTCCGATACCAACAAGGTTGTTAGGATTAATTATTTTTAATACAGCTGGAGCTTGAAATATGCATGGATGGTTGAGTGACCATGCCTGGGAAAGATGTTAATTGCATTTCACCTGAATTGCTTTGGAGAATAATCTTCTGAGGACAAAAAGTGTCCTAACCAAAGAATCTTCAGGTTCAGAACTGCTCAATCTCTTTCCCAGACCAAAAAGGTTTTCTTAAGCTAGAGAATATTCCCACTTTGGTACGATGGCACGGTGGTTAGCACTGCTGCCTTACAGCTCCAGGGACCCGGGTTCAATTCCAGCCTCATGTGACTGTCTGTGTGGAGTTTGTACATTCTCCTCGTGTCTGTCTGGATTTCCTCTGGTGCTTTGGTTTCCTCCCACAGCCCAAAGATGTACAAGTTATGTTGATTGGTCATGCTAAGTTGCCCCTTAGTGTAAGGGGACCAGCACGGTAAATATGTGGGGTTACAGAGTTGGTGGTGCAGGCTCGATGGGTCGAATGGCCTCCTTCTGCTCTGTAGGGATTCTATGATATTCTATGCACACTTCAGTATGCTCCACCTGGAGTCTTTAGAATTACTGTCATCTGTTGTGCCTTTCACAACATTGCACTGCAGAGAAGAGTAGAGCTCCAACAGGAGGAATGTGTTGAACACCTGGGATCCACTGAAGAGGAGGAGGAAGTGCACGATGTGGCCATGGTGCCAGCAGCCAGGCACATGGATGCCAGGGAAGCCAATGATGTACTCATTCTGGTACATTTCACTAAATATGTTTCCATGAAGTCGTCAAGAATGGCCACCACTTCTCTGTTTCTCCCTACATGCTCCCCACTCTGCAACTCCCCACCCCTCAAAAACCAGATACACTTCATTCAACCAGCCAACTTTGTCATTCACACTCTTTCTTCCTCATAAAGCCTGTTTGTTCCATTCACCTGAAGGTTACTGACCAGGACGAATAGAGCATGCAGTAAAGTGGAGGCCAGGAGAGTGAGGTGTTCAAATTAAGTGTTTAATCGAAACAAACATCAGCATAGTATCACTAATATTGCTGTACAGACCCAAGTGAACCCAATGTGTAATTATTAAGTCTTTCTCATACATTTCCTCTGACCCCTAAATGACATAATCTCTGTGGTTTCAGCTGAGCTAGAGGCAGGCTTCTTATTTCCCTGCTCTGAAATGCCCTTGGCAGATTTGTTCTGCATTTTAACCCTGTGAAGGCCCTGCTAAAGAATGTCCTACCTGCACCTGTGCAGGGGAAGACTCGGTCATCATGGCAAGAGGCAGCACATAATCTGGCACTTGCTATAAGAGATTGAAAACTTGGAGTGCCTTGAGCGAAGTCTCAATTGCTGGTGTACTTTCACTTCCCTCCCAGAGCCCATGTGTCATTCCCTGCCAGCCAAGATTTGGAGAGCACTTAGCTGCATTTCAGTGAAACTTTGACCCAGTGGGATAGGGCTTTGCACCATCTGTGTAAAGTGGCACTGTGGCAGGACATTGGTGAGGGCCAGTGTACACTCAGTGAGCTGTCACATTTGATTTTCCGTGCAGGTGACTACTCTGTCAATAGAGGTGGTCATCAGTGCAGCCATCCCACTCCTCCCTCCCATTCTCTTGCTTTAGGAGCAAGCTTTCTTGGGTAAGATGATCTTTCATAGAGGTGGTGCAGATTCAATGGGTCAAATGGTCTCCTGCACTGTAGAGTTTCTATAGTTTACAAAACTGTGAACCAGTAAATGGTATCAAAGAGCATAATTTAATCTAGCCGCGCTCTATCCTAATGATTATTGATTGTGCAAATTTGCATAAAATGCTCTAGAACTGTTGCAGGAACACATAGGGGCGGTCTTACCATCGCGTCTCGCCTGTCAATGGGCGGGGCAAACCAGTAAGATCATGCAAGAGCTGAGAAATCAGGTTGGTGCCTGATTTCTCGCCTGTCATGATCTTACGATTTCCAGCGAGGTCAGCCTCGTGCCTGTTTCCAGCGTGAGGCTGAATAAATTATTTAAATCACATTTTAATATAATTTCAATGTAATTGGCAAGCCCGGGATATTGCCGTCTGGGCTCATTTGCCTCAGTAGCCTTGCCAGGAGAGGTTCTCTCCAATGAGAATCACAGCTGGTCCCCAGCAACAGGGACCAGACATGATGGCCTTGCTGGTAGAACTGGAGGCCATTGATTCCCCCCCGGGGAGGTTGGGGGCCAGGGGTATGCCCATCGGGCAGTGCCAGGGTGCCAGGCTAGCACTATCCACTAGATACCCTGGCTCTGTCCACCAGGCAATGCCAAGTAGGTGGGGCCTGAGGGGCAGGGCTTTTTGAGGGCAGGCCGATCAGTGGTGGTGGTGGTGGGTAACCACTGCGCACACTTCATTGTGATTGGTGGGGGGAAGGAGGGGTGATCAGTCCGGGCCAGTGGGGTGGTTGCGGGGGTTGATTGATCCGGACTGGGGGGGGGGGGGAGTCGTGATAGGCTGCGGGCCTCTGTGGTAGCTGACGGGGGGAGAGGCCTGCTAAGGCCACAGAGGCTGGCTGAGAGCAACAGAGGCTGACTGAGAGCAACAGAGGCTGACTGATAGTGAGAGAACTATCACTCAGCCTCTGTTGCTCTCAGCAGCAGAGGGACCTTTTGCATGCTCAGTGGCTGCTCTCAGCAGCATTTGGGTGATTTAAGTCCCGCCTCTCCCCTACGGGTGAGAAACAATTTTCTTTTTTACTCTAAATGCATAAGATCGCAGATTTGGACTCGCCTAAAAATGGATCAGAAACACTCCCCTTTTCACACTCGTCCTGGACTTAGAATTTTTTTTGTAAGATTGCCCCATTGTGCTGGATCATATGAGCCATATTACACATTATAATGTACATATTTTCCCGTACATATCCTGTGAACAGTGTAGAACAATGAGGATGTACAAACCAAAATATTCTCCTTTCTTGTGGAAGTCAATTTAATTATAAATGCAGAAATTTTGTTCATATTAATGTACAATATTCATTTTGGGAAGTTAATTGTTGTTGAGGGGACGCAAGGCTGAAGGTTGCTCGGGAGGGAGGGGGGGATGCTGATACCTGTATCAGTCTTGCTTGAGCCTACAACATTTTGACTCGAGAGGCAATGAGTGTGAGTGACTTGCAAGTGAATTGCTGGCTAACACCAGCCAGCGAAATCTAAGGGTTGGCAAATTTGTATTGGGTTAAAAAGAAAGGCAGGACTCTAACGTCAGCTGAGAGAATGTAAATCAGCATTCACCTTGAAGACTTTAAAAAAAATGTTCTACAGCATTTGTTACAAGTTGATGAAACTTTGCCCATGAAGATTTTAAGTTTACTGTATTAAGTTGAATCATTCAGAGCTGTCTTGGTACTTGAATGATTTTTGATTTGATTTATATTGTCATATATATTAGTATACAGTGAGGAGTATTGTTTCTTGCCCGCTATACAGACAAAGCATACCATTCATAGAGAAGGAAACGAAAGAGTGCAGAATGTGGAAGCATAGAACGAGAGTAAAAGATAGAATTAGAAGATAGAACCACTGTTATTTGTCATTTATATTAATGATTTGGATGAGAATATAGGAGGCATGGTTAGTAAGTTTGCAGATGCCACCAAGATTGGTGGCATAGTGGACAGTGAAGAAAGTTATCTCCAATTGCAACTGGATCGTGATCAATTGGGCCAATGGGCTGACGAATGGCAGATGGAGTTTAATTTAGATAAATGCAAAGTGATGCATTTTGGTAGATTGAACCAGGGTAGGATTTACTCAGTTAATGGTAGGGCATTGGGGAGAGTTACAGAACAAAGAGATCTAGGGGTACAGGTTCATAGCTCCTTGAAAGTGGAGTCACAGGTGGACAGAGTGGTGAAGAAGGCATTCAGCATGCTTGGTTTCATTTGTCAGAACATTGAATGTTGGGACATCTTGTTGAAGATGTACAAGACATTGTTAAGGCCACACTTGGAATACTGTGTACAGTTCTGGTCACCCTATTATGGAAAGGATATTATTAAACTAGAAAAAGTGCAGAAGAGATTTACTAGGATGCTACCGGGATTTGATGGTTTGAGTTATGAGAGGCTGGATAGACTGGGACTTTTTTCTCTGGAGCGTAGAAGGCTGAGGGGTGATCTTATAGAGGTCTATAAAATAATGATGGGCACAGATCAGCCCGATAGTGAATATATTTCCCCAAAGGTGGGGGAGTCTAAAACTAGAGGGCATAGGTTTAAGGTGAGATGGGAGAGATACAAAAGTGTCCAGAGGGGCAATTTTTTCATGCAGAGGGTGGTGAGTGTCTGGAACAAACTGCCAGAGGTAGTAGTAGAGGCGGGTACAATTTTGTCTTTTAAAAAGCATTTGGACAATTACATGGGTAAGATGGGTATAGACGGATATGGGCCAAATGTGGGCAATTGGGATTAGCTTTGGGGTTTCAAAAAAAGGGCGGCATGGACAAGTTGGGCCGAAGGGCCTGTTTCCATGCTGTAAACCTCTATGACTTTATGAGAAGGCTTGCAAGAAGTCGCCTCGCTCCTAGCAGCATAAAGTGGAGGACAAATCAATTCTCACACTGTTCAGCTAATTTCGATACTTCGTTTGGGGGCGTCCACCTTTTTTTGTTGAAATGAGCGAGCGGCAGTAAATGCTTTCCAGCGAGCGTGCAGGCGTGTGGACATGAGCTGCACACATCTGAGTCTGAGGTAAGTGCGGACTTCTGACTGGGAACAGCTGCAAGTTTCCAGATTGTGTATTTCTCCCATTATGTCATCCTATTCGCTAAGAATGGGTCAGAGCGATCCCTTTATCCGATTCTCAGCAGGGATGTGCCAGTGACTTGGGTCTTGTCGTCAGTTGAAACCCTCCGCCCCCGCCGCGAAGAGCCATCTGCAGCGCCAAAGGGCGGCGGGGAACGGCAGTCTGCTCCCCGGTTTAGAAGGTAGCGCTGAGCATGTGCCGTTCCAGTCTGACCTGATTGTAAAGCGGGCGAGCAGTGAAAGATGTTAACCGGAAGATAGGACAGATGAAGCGCAAGCGCATTTGCTAATGGTACACGAATCTGGATTCTACATAGCTTGGGTGTGAGAGTTGGCAAGACTCTTAATCTGCTTCATGGAAATTCATTCGAGCCCTATCACTTTGCCTTACAACTGACTTCAAGAACTGGTGTATGTGGATTGTCAGTGCACCAACTATGGCAGACTCTGTATTTTTGGAAAAGCAGATCATTTGTGGGGTAAGTGATTTTAAATTTTTTTTATCCTTCCTCTTTTTAAAAACGTGGACACTGATTTCTTTCCCCCTCCATGCCCTTTGGGATAGCTGGCCAGTTACTTATCTGCGTTATTGTTTCAAAGATGTTATTATCGCAAGGCGGTCTGTAAACTGCTTACATGCACACTGTCTCCATTTCAGAATGTAAGAGGTTGTTAAAAAGCTCGTTACTCATTGCTGGATACACGAGTAGTTGTATCGAAAACTAATGTACACACGACATAGATCCTTGTGACAGGCTTCGTGGTGAAGGAGCACTGCAGGAATGGAAACAATACGATTAATATAGTCTTGCATACATGCCGCTTCCTCTGTAACAATTACAAATCAGACACCAAAAGTGAGGAAATGTAAACAGTTTCAGGAGTGGTTAAAAAGAAACCACAAAACGCTGACAAGTCATGCTTAGCTTCTTGGAATCAGGACTAGTTTTATGTATGACAGAACTCAGCCCCCAGCACTCCCCACCCCACACATTTGCTTGTGTAGACCCTGGATCCAGTTTAACAAACCTTTTCTGTGCAGTCATAGGCACAAAGGTTACCAACATTAACAGCAACAGGTAGGTCAGAGTTTAAAAAATGCTTTGAGAATCCCTTATTATCCTTGAATATCCACCCCTTCTACCTACAGGGCAGTGCAATCTATAGGGTGGGCTGCAACAAGTCACTGAGGCTTCAAGTCAAACCCGTGACCTTAATCACCCAGGACAGGGGCAGTGGACACAAGAGAATACCATCACCTCCAAGTCCCAGTCCAAGTCACACACTATCCCCAGCCGGGCATTAAAACCCCACTCTTTCAGTTGTCACTGGGTCGAAATCCTAGAACCAAACAGCAATGTGGGTGTACCTACACCAAAGGTTCAGGAAGAAGGTCTACCAGCCCTTTGTAGCAACCAAGGATGGGCGATAAATGCGAGTGACTTTTTAAAAAAATTACAAATCCAATGCGCAGAGTGGACAGGACAAGCCCTGAATCATCACCTTACTTGCTCCAAAAATCAATTCAAATTGAATCCAATTCATGGTTCCCACAAATGAGACCTATCAGATCCAAACTGACAAGAAAAGGCATTACACCTGATCTTCTGCTTGACCTTAGCCAGAAGGCTAATAAATGTCATTGACATACTGGTGATGCCACATCCTGAGAATGATTTTTTCAAAAATCCGACCTCACAGGACAATCACTGCTGTGCAATACAGCATCACACTCAGACTAAATGGTTAGTCATGATATGAAGATGCGCTGGCATTGGATTGGAGTAGGCACAGTAAGAGGTCTCACAACACCAGGTTAAAGTCTAATGGGTTTATTTGGAATCTTTCATCAGGTAAGTTGTCCATCACACTCACCTGATGTAGGAGCAGCACTCCGAAAGCTGGTGATTCCAAACAAACCCATTGGACTTCAACCTGGTGTTGTGAGATTTCTTACTGTAACTGGTTAGTGGCACAGAATACATTAGAATGCTTTTTCCTGAAGTGATTTTGTGTGCATATTTTATAAATGCAATATGATTTATCTTTCTCTCCTGATAAATAATTTCAGGTGATAAAATTAATGGTGTAAATATGCCCTCCGCCTCTTTTGTTAGTTGTACTGGGTTTTTTATTGCATTGTGTACTGACATATAATTGAAAAAACTGTGGCAAATTTTTAAAAATACTCTGTTGCCAGGGAGATGCTAGTACATTTACAGTGCTTAAAATGAATTCATAGAAATCATAGAAACCCTACAGTGCAGAAGGAGGCCATTCGGCCCATCGAGTCTGCACCGACCACAATCCCACCCAGGCCCTACCCCCCACATATTTACCCGCTAATCCCTCTAACCTACGCATCTCAGGGGCAATTTTAACCTGGCCAATCAACCTAACCCGCACATCTTTGGACTGTGGGAGGAAACCGGAGCACCCGGAGGAAACCCACGCAAACACGAGGAGAATGTGCAAACTCCACACAGACAGTGACCCGAGCCGGGAATCGAACCCAGGACCCTGGAGCTGTGAAGCAGCAGTGCTAACCACTGTGCTACCGTGCCGCCCTATTGAGTCTATTCAGAAGAGCTCAGCTGCAGGTTTTTGTTCATGAACTAATCCTGACTTGTCTCTGTGTTATGTATTTGCATATAATAACATTCACCTGAATTGAAACCTACATGAACTGACAACCTTGCTTATTCTCCAGTTACAATTACCCGTCTAGTGTTTTATGAAGATGTGTTAACTTGGGTATGTGACAATCTGTTTCATCTGGACAGTTTGGCTTTGCCATTCAGTGATATTTGTGGTTGAGCTTTTGCATTGCTTCTTTGGTTGAGATTATAGATTGGGTTTGGACTATGATGCTCCACTCCTCCCATCATTACAAAACATTTTGTCAAGGAGAATAATAACCCTCTTTTACCTTGTTCCAGTGTCATTGGCTGTGTAATTGGGGCAATCAGCAGTGTTGTAACATATCAGATTGCAATATTTCTGTGCATGTTGCAGTCAGAACTGCTGCTCACTGTACAGTACTACTAAATGCACTGGTTCTGTGCACTGTTCTGGACTGAAAACTCCATTGGAGATTTGAACTGAATGGGTTGCTAGGCCATTTCATAGGACATTTAAGAGTCAGCCACATTGACTGTGGGTTGGGAGTCACATATAGGCCATATAGGACATGAGTGAACTAAATCTTTTTTTATGATAATGGACATCAAATGACTTTAATTCCAGATTTTTTATGGAATTCAGATTTCACCATCTGCAGTGGTGGGATTCAAATCCAGGTTCCCAGAGCATTACTCTGATCGCTGGATTACCAGTCCATTAACAATACCACTACGCCACCACCTCACCTCAGGGAGGTATTCTGAGGTATGTGGTATTAGAACCATAGAATCCCTACAATGCAGAAGGAGGCCATTTGGCCTATCGGGTCTGCACTGACTCACTGAAAGAGCATCTTACCCAGGCCCACCCTACCCCCATAACCCCTCACATTTTCCATGGCTAATCCACATAAAAGTACACATCCTTGGACACTAAGGGGCAACTTAGCATGGCCAGTCCACCTAACCTGCACATCTATGGACTAGAGATAATAAGGGCGTGGATGATGGTTTGGGGTCCTACAAAAAAGGTCATCTGAGCTGAGAGAGAATAAAGGTTTAACTTGGGACAAGATGGACAGAAGGAGAAGGTTAAGCAAATTGATAGTAGTATTTTGGCAAATGGAATGTCAAAGGCTGGGCAATCAGGAATTAGAAAGTGTAGTTCTAGGTGATTTGGCTTAGTGCATTTCTTAGGATGAACACAGAAAGAAGTAGGGTTGGAAGCATGGAGAGGCACACAAGGAAACGGTTGGAGATGGCCACAGATTAGATAAGCCACAGGAAATGGCAAAGTCAAGTGTGTGGCCAAGAGTATGGATAGGGGAGTTTATAGAGTTGTAGGAATGACAGAAGGTCATTGAATTCAGAGGTGACAGGGAAAGAGGAGCTGAGATGAAAATTGAAATCTCAAAGGTGAGGTGCTGCTTAGTGCAGAGGCTGAGGAAGGAAAGGTAAGGATATCCTGGTGAAAAATTTAGGGCATGGCATCATTATCATGAAAAGTATTAGACAAACAATGAAAAACGTTAGCAAATACAAATGCAGTGATATTGAAACAAAGTCATCGTGATATTTTTGTGTGTTGTTATATGATGTTTTTCCCTACTTCCAATATATACAATCCACTCCTGGAGGAAAAGAGTCTGATTTCGGGATAAGGTTACACAGGCACAATGTGATCCTAGACACTGAATGCTAGCAGACTTTCAAATGTATGAAACATCACCAGCAAGCCCAATCCTATCTGGACATTTGTACAGACGCAAGTTTAGTAAGAGGTGTTCAACAACAACACACTGGAAAGCCCCTGACTTTTAGGCTTCCATGCTGAAATGCATGGCAATTGTAGTGTTAATGCTGCAGTGCTAACTAAGATCAGACTGTTGATTCCATCTTCTTCAGCTGTATGAGTACTTTCCTCATGAACTAACTACAGCAAATCATTACAAAAAAATGGTAACATCTCTTCTCCCTCTCCATCAACCTCTAAGCTTCGTGAGGACAAAGCCGCAGAACGTGTAACTGACCGCTATCAGCATTCTTCAATGAGAAATACTTGTTTATGAAATGTTTTAAACTAAAACAGGTGCTTCTTGTGTCTTAAACACGCAGATGTTTGCTGAAGGCAGTTTGCAAAAAGCCTACAAAAGAAGCTTTATATGGGAAGAGGGCAGGAGTAGAAATGGAACTTCATGTGCTGGACCAGTGGAATAGTGCTTCACCTACTTTCACCCATCTTTACTCATCTTCTTCCATTCTGAACTGTTTTGATAGAGAAAATGGAGGAAATTGTTTCCACTGGTTGGAGGATCAGAAATCTGAGGACACAGATTTAGGATAATGGTAAGCAAAATTCCAGTCCCTTTCTATCAAGAACTTAGCTGATTCTCGGCAGGCAGCAGTTTCCACGTAAAAGGTGGGCTGAAGAACATGGTTACATGCCGACGGTGGGTTCGGCACCCAGAGGTTGGTGGCATCCTGACTTCTAAGCCTCGCATTGTTGCGCGCCTGATAATATGGTAATTAGCAGCAAGGGCGTGTTACAGACTGTCATACCACCCAAAAGTGCTGGGGGACAGAATATCTGATCTCTGAGGCTGTAGGCTGTGACCTGGAACGAGATAATGGCCAGCAGTTTAAAGGACCACCAGGCACAGGGCAGTGTCAAGTGACTGATCGGATGATCGATCGAGTGCATCTATTACACATAGTGAAGATTCGTGCATTTTCCAGCCTGATCAGGTAAGTCAGTTTAAACTTCAGTTTCAGCTCATCGCTGCAAACCATGGGTGGCAGGAATTTTAAAATCTCCCACCTTTTGGTATTGAGGAGTTGTACATTTATTACATATTTCTATGCATTGACATCTGCACCATTGAGTGAGGGGAGAAGCATTCTCTAAGGGGAAATAGCTGCCCCCAGATTCATTTAGGCCTGCCTTGGTACCCTCCTGCTTGCAATATATGATTGACATGACCAGCTCATGCCAAGCACTGGGAAAAAGATTTCACCAAACCCTTTCTGTTGCAGTGGCAAGATGTACTTTCGAAACCTTTTCCATATTAAGCCATCCACTTGATCACAGTCAGGGCCATCAGCAGGCTTGGTCCCTCAACTCATCATCGCCCTCATCCTCAGAGAACTAACCCCTATCTGGTGTTTCAACATAGAATATAGAACATTACAGCGCAGGACAGGCCCTTCGGCCCTCGATGTTGCGCCGACCAGTGAAACCAATCTAAAGCCCATCTAACCTACACTATTCCAATATCATCCATATGTTTATCCAATGACCATTTAAATGCCCTTAATGTTGACGAGTCCACTACTGCTGCAGGCAAGGCATTCCATGCCCTTACTACTCTCTGAGTGAAGAGCCTACCTCTGACATCTGTCCTATATCTCTCACCCCTCAATTTAAAGCTATGTCCCCTCGTGCTAGCTATCACCATCCGAGGAAAAAGGCTCTCACTATCCACCCTATCTAATCCTGTGATCATCTTGTATGCCTCTATTAAGTCACCTCTTAATCTTCTTCTCTCGAACAAAAACAACCTCAAGTCCCTCAGCCTTTCCTCATAAGACCTTCCCACCATACCAGGCAACATCTTAGTAAATCACCTCTGCACCCTTTCCAATGCTTCCACATCCTTCCTATAATCGGCGATCAGAACTGTACGCAATACTCCAAGTGCGGCCGCACCAGAGTTTTGTACAGTTGCAACATGACCTCCTGGCTCCGAAACTCAATCCCTCTACCAATAAAAGCTAACACTCCGTATGCCTTCTTAACAACCCTATCAACCTGGGTGCCAACTTTCAGGGATCTATGCACATGGACACTGAGATCTCTCTGTTCATCCACACTACCAAGTATCTTACCATTAGCCCAGTACACTGTAATTCTGTTACTCCTTCCAAAGTGAATCACCTCACACTTTTCCGCATTGAACTTCATTTGCCACCTCTCAGCTTCGCTCTGCAGTTTATCTATGTCCCTCCGAAACCTGCAACAACCTTCCGCACTGTCCACAACTCCTCTGACTTTAGTGTCATCTGCAAATTTACTATCCCATCCTTCTACGCCCTCATCCAGGTCATTTATAAAAATGACAAACAGCAGTTGCCCCAAAACAGATCCTTGTGGTACACCACTAGTAACTGAACTCCAGGATGAACATTTCCCATTAACCATCACCCTCTGTCTTCTTACAGCTAGCCAATTCCTGATCCAAACCGCTAAATCACCCTCAATCCCATGCGTCCGTATTTTCTGCAAAAGCTTACCGTGGGGAACCTTATCAAACACTTTACTGAAATGTTAAAAAAAAAGTTAAACATGTTCAAGGGTATCTCCTCTTTCAGTGGTGAAGTTATGGAGTGCACAGCACATCATGACCATAAGGGGCGCACGTGAGGGGGTTACTGCATTGCCCCTCCATATCCATCCAGGCCTCAGAATTGCATCTGCAGGAGACCAATGGTCTTCTCCTCCATGACCCGAGTGCTGGTGTGACTTTTATTGTACCTCCTCTCTCTGACGGGTTTGGACACCCTTACCATTGTCAGTAGCCATCATTTCAGTTGATAGCCCTTATCACCAAGGAGCCATCCCTCTAAGGAATTAGGGTTGGCGAAAAGGTCTGGAATCTGTGAAATGCTAAGGATGTATGCATCGTGACCGCTGCCTGGGTACCTGGCATAAATCTGCATGACCCACCAATTATGACTACACATCAGTTACCCATTGATCGAGTGGAAGCCCTTTCTGTTGTTGAAGGTACATGGTTGTCCAGCCTTTATGACAACCTTCGTGAAGCCAATGGCTTCCCTGCACCTCGGGAAATCTGAAATCATTGTACATCCTCAGGCTCTATCCATTTGACTTTGGACTGTTTCTTCAGAAGGAATTCTTCAAAATGCACCTAATGAAAATACAACAAAACTTACTTCAACTTATAAATCAAAGAAAGGGTTTAATAAAGAAACATCATTACTCCAAACTTGGGGCCTCGCTCTGGGCCACTCCAAGCTATCCACAATTCTCCATAGTTCCTTATTTATAGTGAATCAGCTGACTATTACATCACTCTGTAATTGATTCCATGGTTTACTGGGTCAGCTAATCCTTACATCTTGTTCCCATTGGTCACATTACATCCAATACAAAGTTGTCACCAGTTACATTCTAACATGGACATCCTGTGTGAATACGACGTATTGCATTTGTGAATACGTCAATGCAATGATATGCAGCTGATTGTGTTATCCCACTGAGGCCTCTGGAATGAACCTGTTGTGAAGGAGTAAAGCCACCACTGTTACTTTCACTGGGACAGGCATCAGGTGGCCCCCAACACAGCTGGAAGAGATTTTCCCTGCCAGGATCTCACAAATGATGTCACGGTGGCTCCTGAGTTACCTTCTGCACTGAGTCTTGTTCAGTTGCCGGTAGCTAAACCTCTGCCTGTACACTTTGTGGCAGCATAAGATCGTCTGTGCCTCCGCTGAGGGTTTTTGGGTTCCTCCTGACTCTTGGGGTCTGGCACTGCCCTGTCCTCTTCCTGAAGTAGACTTCCTTCTCTCGCCCTTTTCCTCCTCACTGGAGGCTGTGTCTCCAACTGAGAGCACAATCCCCATCTGTCTCAGACACTTTTTACCCCTGGGTCATGGACAGGAAAATAATCAATCAGTAGAGCCCTCTGAATCAGAAGAGTGTCCTGATGAAACAATATCCGAAAGGTTCCTCTGCCCATTCACAATAAGCAGTCCCTGCAGTTAATGAAGTGTTGATTACAAAGCCTAAACTCTGGATTCTGCTGCAGTTAGTCTTTTGGCTAAGATCAAGTGTCAGATCAAGCCCGAAATCAAGTGCAATGGCTTTTCTTGTCAACTTGGATCCATGAGTTGGATTCAATTTGAATTTGAATTGGTTTCTGGAGCAAGCAAGGAGATGGATTAAGGACTTGCCCTGAGCACTCTGAGCATAGGCTTTGTACTTTAATAGCCATCCAAACATGCTTGCTCATTCAAAAACAGATTCCCCACCTGTCATGATTTTCATCCTGAAGGCATATTATTGCCTTCTGAACTTATTATAGCAGTGAATTGGGTCATTAATGATGTTAATTGGCTTCTGAATTGCAATTTAAATAGACAAGGAAGGTTTCTGACTCTTTGATCTGCCCACACACCATACTATAGTAAACCAATGTGATGACATCGTAAATGGCACCCCACGTCATCACGCCACACGACACACCTCACAAAGCGGTGAACGTTCCTGATCAAGTCCCAGCTCCCATCAATTGAGATAACATGGATCTACCAGAATGGCTGTTACCTTTGCACAGTATGGCTGTTTCTGGGTATTCAAACACTCAAAAGAGAAAGAAGCATTGGCAGCAGTCCAAAATGTGCTTTTTGACTGCTCAGAGATCCAGCTGTCTGGCCCAGCTTGATGATCACCTCCTGCTTTCTCCTTTCCTCTTAGTTCTGTGGCTGCTACATGGCCTCCATATTTTAACTCTTCTTCCCCGCCCCCCCCCTCACTCTCTCACACACACACACACACACACACACACACACACACACACACACACACAGCAGGACCAGAAGGATTGGAAAATTCCAGCCACTGTTACTAAATCTGATTATTAAATTGTCATAATGGCATGGAGCCAACTCTTCTCCCCTTTCCTTTAACTTCATACAGGCAGCTCTCACTTCACCGATACCCTGACCCTTTCAGGCTTAGTTGGGGGTACTCTCAGCTGAGTTCAACGTTCAGTGCAGCGTTGGAAGTTCCAACTTTTGTATGAAGTGGTAAACCCAGGTGTTGTTTGCTTTCTCAAGTGCTTTGGATTATATTCACTGGAGTTTAGAAGAGTGAGAGGGGATCTCATAGAAACTTATAAAATTCTAACAGGGTTAGACAGAGTGGATTCAGAAAGAATGTTCCCAATGATGGGGAAGTCCAGCACTAGGGGTCATAGTTTGAGGATAAGGGGTAAACCTTTTAGAATTGAAGTGACAAGAAATTTCTTCACCCAGAGGGTGGTGAATGTGTGGAATTTACTACCACCGAATGTAGTTGAGGCCAAAACGTTGTCTGATTTCAAGAAGAAATTAGATATTGCTCTTAGGGCTAAAGGAATCAAGGGATATGGGATATTAAATCCGATGATCAAGATGAATGGTGGAGCAGGCTCTTAAGGGCTGAATGGCCTTCTCCTGCTTCTAGTTTCTATGTTTATATGAGTGCTCTGAGGTTGTTCAAGGTACTATATAAATGCAAGTTCTTCCATTTTGCAGAGCAGGTTGAGCTTAAGTAATTCACTTCTGCTAACAGAGGACACATAAAAGCCTAATATATGCTAGTTAGAAGTTACTTATCAATCACAGTGAAATTTAAGAGTGCTGACCTTTGCACTTCCTTTCCCTTACCTGACTGTCCAGTAGAGCTACTCTGGTAATCTACTGCAGGTCTACTTTAGTTACAGAATAAAATGTAACTTCTGCCTACAATGAAAGAAAGACTTGCATTCGTGTTCAACCTTTCATGGCCTTTGGACATCTCCAAACATCCTATAGCCAATTAAAATTTCCTTTGAAGTATAGCCATTGTTGTAATGTAGAAAACGCAGCAGCCAATTTGTACAGCAAGGCCCCGCAAACAGAGCTATAAGATATATCATCAGATAATCTATTTTAATGATACTTGTTGAGGGATAAATATTGACTAGGGCATCAGGGAGATTTTGCTTTTTTGTTTCTCGTAGTTGTGTCGGAACATTCCTAAGAGAGGAAAACATCTGGAAACTCAGTTCTTCCAAAATTCTTAGCATTCTAGTATTTAAAATGTATGGCAGATCCAGTGGTAACCATTAGCATACACAGAGTATCAACTTGACTCAGTATTGTGCAAGTTAGAGAAGCGGTCTTGATAAGGGATTGAGTATGGGAAAATGAGCAGTATGTTACGGTAAGGTCTATGGGGAGCCAAAAGTGTAGGCATAGAAGTGAAAATCGTAGACGGTGGTATCAATCAGGTTACCTAACTTAGACTGTGACCATTGAACCAAAGGATCAATAAAAAAATTTTTCTTTGGATTAACCTTCTCGCAGATAGTGACGCTAATATAAATATTACGGCAATAAAGCTACTCAAATATCAAGCACAGCTTGATTACAGTAATAGAAACCCTCACGATGCTAACATAACAATCAGCTTCTTCTCAATTTGTATCAACTAACAAGCTTGATGTAACACAAGCTGAATTGCTCGCACTCCTAATTCTCATTCCTCTTGCATTCCTGCCAGCACTCTCATTACTGATTTGCTGCCTCCCACTGCAGCCTCTCCTGTAATTAAGCTGACCCCGGCCGCCTCCTGCTCTTGTTGATTGGCTGGTTGGTGTCTATTGCTGACAGACTGGCTGCTGATGGTATCTAGCTGGCTGACTGGTAGGCTGGCTACTTGACTGGCTCCAGGTTTTTGAGGCTGTGCAACTAACTGGCTGCTTTAGATTTTCACTTTAAGTCTGACTTTGCTGCTCTTTAACTGGTCAAGTTCTCTAGTTGAGTGCCTCCCTCTGAATTTGTACAACATTAAAAGAAACACTAAAATACGTGTTGCCCAGTAGGAATCACCAATTTGCCACAGTTTGGCAATGGCAACAGAGTTTCAACCACATTCGCTAATTTTAATAGACATCCCTTACACAGACTTACACAACACAAGTAAGGATGTGTGCATTTACTTAACATCTACCACCATTCAGTAACCAAGGAAGTAAACCACCCACATACTAGCCACAGTTCTCCCAAAAGTGCTGAATTGGCGGGAAACTAATCTAAATCCCGACTGTTTTGTCAGTTCAGTTTCTCACCCGAATCTCCGCACTCTGTGCACTGCAGAGGTCCCAGATGTGAATATCATTACAAACCCAGGGGTCGGGGGCCTATTCGCGCCAGAATCTGACAGTTCTGGAACTCTGCGCATGCGCAGTGCTCCCGATCTGTCAGTCTCCTTGTTTGCTGGCCAGTTCGATCACTGGCCTGCCCCGGACCCCCGCAGTGCTGCCCCTCCAGCCCCCCCATGGCCCGATTGCGGCCCCCAACAATTCCCAGGCCAGCCCTGACTCCCCCCCCCCCCACCCCAAAGCGCCCTGATGTACAGCCCACCCCCTCACCCCGGCAGACCCCCCCCCACCCCCCCACTGACCTCCCCTACCAGAGGCAGGCTCCCCCCCCCCCCAGCAGACCGCCGCAACCACTGCCCTCCCTCCATCCCAGACTGATCCTGTCTGGAGAGTGGCAGCGGGACACCCCCACCCCCACTGATAGCCCACAGTAGGCCCGCCTCCTTGGCACTGCCCGACGCCCAATGGGCAGTGCCAAGGTACCCCCTGGGCATGGGCACTTTGCCCCTTGGACAATGCCGGGGGCACAGGCTGGCCCAGGGGGCCTAACCCCCCACCAACTGATCCCCTGGGGGCCCCGATTGGCCCCCCCCCTTCATTCCGGCAGGGTCTCCCACTAGTTCCCCAAACGTGGGGAGCTAGTGTAAACCATGCCAGAATGAAGTACTCCTGGCGGGGTGGGAGATTCAATCGGGACCAGAACTGTTAAACATATTTAAAATACATTTTAAAAAGATTCAAATTACTTACCTGCCTTCCCGCCGGTTTCCAGCATGGTCTGACCGGTGACTGTTTGCCGGCTCTGGGAGATGCGCATGCATTCCCGGCACATGCACAAATCCCGGCACAAGGCCGGTGATGCACATCTCCCACCGTGACCCGCCAGAAAAATTTCGGGTCGCAATGGGAGAATCGCGGCCACTGTTTCTCATTTTACCATTTTATCATCAAATGCACAAAAATATGAAAGTCCACATTAATTGTTGTTAGCACTTTGTCTCACAGCACCGGGGCCAGGTTCAATTCCCAGCTTGGGTCACTGTCTGTGCGGAGTCTGCACTTTCTCCCCATGTCTGCGTGGAATTTCTCCGGGTGCTCTGGTTTCCTCCCACAGTCTGAAAGATGTGCTGGTTAGGTGCATTGGCCATGCTGGATTCTCCCTCAGTGTACCCGAACAGCCACCGGAGTGTGGCGACTAGGGATTTCATTACATTATGTCAAGTGACTTAATTGCAGTGTTAATGTAAGCTTGCTTGTGACACTAATAAATAAAAAAATATTCATTGTACACTTGTGTATTGAGGTCACACGCTCAATGGCAGTGTCTTTTATTCACTGTTTATTTACTGATCAAGATGCAATTGACCACATCTGGATTCCCAATTAGTCACATGTAGCTAGTGGCCGAAGAGTCAAACATGTGGAAGCTGCTTATTAACCAGCTGCTGAAACTAAATAATTCCACCACAATATATATGTTCACTTGCCACAGAAATTGACTTCATAATGTAACAGAACGCTCAGAGTTTTTATGATAATCCAGGGTATTTAAGTAAATGCGCACTGTTTTGCAATATGTAAGTCTTCCAACTTTATGGATGATATGAACAATTTTCACTGTGATGAAAATATTGATAAAAATGTAACTAGATAAATCAAAACGAATTAGGGTGAGATTTTCTGGCCTCCTTGTGGCGTGTTTTCTGGCAGTGGAGGGGCTCGTCATTGATTGCTGGTGGGACCTTCTGGTCCTGCCGATGCCTATATGGTATTGCGTGACTCCTCTGTCCTGCCACTGGGCAAGCCGCTGCAGGACAACACCAGAAGATTGGGAAGGTATTTCTAACTATTTACATGAACTGACACTTTCCGTAATAATTTCTGTCTAGAGATTGCTCTGACATTTGACAGCTTTGTAAGAAGTTTAACAACACCAGGTTAAAGTCCAACATTTGACAGCTTTACACAGGGATCTCAACCGTGCCAAAACAGGCCTAACTAGTCTATGCTAATGAATACATTTTCCATAACCTTCCTCCCACTCTTAATTATCTCATCAAATGCTGTCCCCATATCCCTTTATTCCCTTCTCCTTCTTGTATGCATTAGAGCTCCCTTTAAATGTATCTGCACTATCTGCTGCAACTACTTATGAGAAATCGCTGCTGAGAACCATTTATCCCACATGGCTACTGTTGACAAAAAGAAAGAACTTGCATCCAAGCAGTAACTTTCATGGTTTAAGATGTCCCAAAGTGCCTTTTGATTAAATATTTATGAAATGTGATCACTTATAACATATGACATCTAATTTACGCATAAACAGGAATATGATAATGACCAGACAATCTGTTTAATTATGCTGGTTGTGGGATAAACATTGTCCAAGACTCAGAGAACTAATCCTATTTAAATGATACCAGGGAACCTTTTGTGTCCAGCTAAGAATTGAGTCAGGGCCTGCTTTCACATCTCAACTGAAAGATGGCATGTCTGGCAGTATAGCAATCCAATAATAGCAACAACTTGTATTTATATAGCATTCTTAACGTAGTAAAACAGCCAAGTTACTTCACAGGAATGTTATCAGACAAAATTTGACACCAAGTCATATAAGTAGATATTGGGACAGGTAACCTAAAGCTTGGTCAAAGATACAAGTTTTAAGGAGCATCTTAAAAGCAAAGGGAGAGGTTGGGAGTTTTAAGGAAGGAATTCCAGAGCTTAGCATCCAGACAGTTGAAGGTACTGGAGTGGAACCTGAACCCATAACCTTGTCACTTCAGTGAAGAATTCTTGCTCAGAACTGTTCTGTTTTAGAGCAAGGTGGAGTAATTAAGTATTTGCTGTATTATTTATCTGTTGGTTTTGGGTCATGATGACATGCTTTACAAGCTGCAGTAATGATGTGGTTGAGCTATGGTATTTCATGTCATTAAGGCTAGGAGTATTTGCTGCTCCAGCAACTGATAAAAATCAAACTTTTTGAGTTAAGCGAAACTGGGGAATCTAGTAACTTACCAACATCTTTGCTCTAAGATTTTACTAAAAACAAAATCACCTGATGAAGGAGCAACACTCTGAAAGCTCGTGCTACCAAATAAACCTGTTGGACTTTAACGTGGTATTGTGTGACTTCTTACTGTGCCTATCCCAGTCCAACACCGGTATCTCCACATCATAAAAAATTAATTGCAACAGCTCATTGGAAAGGGCAGGAGAGTACATCGGTAAAGGGCATGCACTATCCAAAGTGTACACACACTTTTACACCACAATTCCAGCTCGCTAGTCTACTTGTGTGTCAGTTCTCGCTCAGTGGCAGCAGGCTTTTCTTTGAGTTAGAAGGTTGTGTGTTCAAGCCCCACTCCAGAGAATTGAACATATAATCCAGGCTGACTCTCCATTAACGTACTGAGGGAGTGCTTCATCTTGGAAGTACCGTCTTTTGGATGAAATGTTAAATTGAAATTCCATCTGCTCCTTCTGCATAAATGTAAAATATCTCATTTTGAAGAACAGCAAGGGAGTCCTTCCTAGTGTCCTGGCCAATATTTGTCTCTCAACCAACAACCAAAACAGATTATCTGGTCATTTCCACATTGCTTTTTGTAGTTTCTTAGTGCACAAGTATGCAGCCATGTCCCCTAAATTGCATCAACGATTATATTTCAGGAGTATTTAATTGGGTCCAAAATGCATTTTGTTGTTCTGAAAGTCACTGTATAAACTTTTTCTTTTTACATTTCCATATAAGCATCTCCTTGGGGAAAATGTATACAGAAGTGTCGGTTTATGGGGCTGGAGGGAAACTACTTAACCTACAAAAGAAAATCAAGTTGAGATGTTGGAACATCAGGGAGTCAAAAATTTAGAGAAACTTTGGAATGATATTGCAAGGGACACAGGTATACATATATGTATCAAATACATCAAATAAACTTGGATAGCATTCCCTGGAGTTCAGAAAATTGTGAGGAGATTCAATAGAGATGTTTGAAATGACAGAAAGATTTGATAGTATAGATGAATTAATTTATCTGATGGGGCAAATCCAGGTTAAGGAAGGAAGACATTAAAATTAGAGCTAGACTGTTCAGGAAAATCTGGAACTCTCTCCCTTTAAAAAGTTAAGATACAGATCAGCTTTGATCTAATTGAATAGCAGGACTTGTTTGAGGAGTTAAATGGCATATTCCTGTTCATTCATGTAAGTGCCCATCTTCCTCAATATCTGTATACTATTTTCCGAAAAGCAGCAAATAACAGGACAAATAAATGCAAATGCTCATGGCAAGAGTGCTGATGGAGACCAGCGTGCTTTTAAAAAGAACAGGTGTATATGAAGCTAAAGTATGCTGAGTGGTTCTAAATGTGTACATCAGCAAATAAATCCAAAATAACCAGTGGTAATTTCCTTTGGACTTGCATGGAACCTTAAAATAAGACTAAAGAGATCCTATGGATCAGGAATGGATCCACCAGCCCTTCAGGATGTGATTTGCTTTTGCCAAGTGTCATAGAGGACCTGATTTATTTCTAAGAAGCATCTACTATCAACATTGAGTCCCTTAAAATTCAAATTGCGTTTGCACATAGAAATTTTACAAATCATGACAACAATTGCACTTTACAGTTATTTCTTTCTACCACGGTAGCACAGGGGGCGGCACGGTAGTACAGTGGTTAGCACTGCTGCTTCACAGCTCCAGGGTCCCGGGTTCGATTCCCGGCTCGGGTCACTGTCTGTGTGGAGTTTGCACATTCTCCTCGTGTTTGCGTGGGTTTCCTCCAGGTGCTCCGGTTTCCTCCCACAGTCCAAAGCTGTGCGGGTTAGGTTGATTGGCCAGGTTAAAAATTGCCCCTTAGAGTCCTGAGATGCGTAGGTTAGAGGGATTAGCGGGTAAATATGTGGGGGTAGGGCCTGGGTGGGATTGTGGTCGGTGCAGACTCGATGGGCCGAATGGCCTCCTTCTGCACTGTAGGGGTTCTATGTTTCTATGTTTCTATGTAAGTTTCAGTCGGAGCTAATGTTTCAAGACAGTCAAAAAGCAAAGCTTCACAGATGATTCAGGTATCTCTGATCAAAGATATTTGTGTATTTTTATGTCTCTTTCCCCTAAATAAATGACTTAATCCATGAAAAAGGTAGAAATTGTGCCCCAAATTGGGAGATTGGAAAAATAAACAAATTTAATCCTTCTGTTGTGAGGCCTTGTGCCAATGTTTTCATAGTTGACAATGACACACTGAAGTGATTTAACGTGGGGAGATCTGAAGCTCATTCATCCGCTAAAGAAGATCTGCTCTGATCTTTGCCGATAAAACATAGACATAATTCATTAGTTTTATATTAGGATCTTGGCAATGGATCCACCAGCCCTTCAGGACGTGAATCACTTTTGCCAAGTGACATAGAGGACCTGATTTATTTCTAAGAAGAATCTACCATCAACACTGAATCCCTTAAAATTTAAATTGGGTTTTCACACAGCAACTTTACAGATTATGACAACAATTGCACTTTGTAGTTATTTCTTTCTGCCAGTTTCAGTTGAAGCTAATGTTTCAAATGAAGTGGGTTTCTTCCGGGTGATCCGGTTTCCTCCCACAGTCCAAAGATGTGCGGGTTAGGTTGATTGGCCATGCTAAAATTGCCCCTTAGTGTCTTGAGATGCGTAGGTTAGAGGGATTAGCGGGTAAATATGTAGGGACATGGGGATAGGGCCTGGGTGGGATTGTGTTTGGTGCAGACTCAATGGGCCCAATGGCCTCTTTCTGCACTGTAGGGTTTCTATGATTCTATGAAGGGAGAGGTGGGCGGTGGGTAGGACACACAATCAAGGCAGTCTACCCCATGAAACAATCTGCCAATCTAGTTCCCTGTTTAATGTTTGAATAAAAATAAATACATCTAGATTTTTTTTATTGTAAGTCTCACCTACCCGTTGTACCTGTTTAATAATTAATGTCAACAATTTTTGTTTAAAAATGTGGATTTGCTTTCCTGTCTAAACAGGAGTTTAGCAGATTTCTTTTTAGCAGATATTAGCAGTTTTTTTTGAAGCTTTGTCCAAAATGAAGACCTGAAAATAACCCCAAACCCAATAGCCACTATTCTCCCACCCTCTGGTTTTGATTTCTCTCCTACTGTTCCAGATTTGATTATCTATTGCTCATTTACCCTGGAAAAAATGGACATCACCAAACCAAACTGTGCAGAGGTACTGGAAACTCAATGACCCAGAATGTGTGCTTTGATCATACTTTATTTGGGATTATGATGTGGAGTTGCCGGCGCTGGACTGGGGTCGGCACAGTAAGTAGTCTCACAACACCAGGTTAAAGTCCAACAGGTTTATTTGGTAGCACGAGCTTTTGGAGCACTGCCCCTTCATCAGGTGAGTGATGAAGGGGCATCTTATTTGGGATTAGTTAAACTGAAAAATCAATATTAAAACAATCTTTATTGTTGTATGATCTGTTTCCTTGTTGGGCTTGGTGACAAGTGTTCATAAACTTAGAAATCAGAATGTGCTCGAACGAGTACCCTGAGGGTCCATGCAATCACCTGTAGGATAATTCTAGACACTGATCCAGTATGAGGATTGGGAACTATTGTAATTGAGCGAGCATTGCGCTCTGCTTTCTGATGTGGTTGCATTCAGCAGGTCTGAAAAACAAGGGCCACATTCTATGGGGCAACGGCTTAAAGAAGCACATTATCTTTGCCAGGAGTTTTTGGAAAACTTCAGTTCCTTGCACAACCTTTAGCAGCCTGCTCTGTAAAGTTGGCTTGGGTCATCTTGGGCCAGTAAGGGTAAGGTGGGGTGCCTTATTGTTTAATGGAGAGGTTTGCACTTCAGTGCAAGATGAGGTGTTTAATTTTGTTGATTAGACATAGTTAAGCTTATCTCTTAAGATACATTTTATCAATGAAAATTGTGTTGCAGGTGACATTGTCTATGTTACTTGAAAACAAATAATTTTAAATAGATGACAATTTTCCAGGTTTCCCCGTCTGTGGGGGTGATGGTGGGAGAAGGGGGGTTAGCTATGGCTTGTTTTTCCACTTGATTGACTTTAGAATTTTCACCAAATCTCTGGTTGACTTACCCCAATTTGCTTCAGGTAAAGTCTTAGAATTTAACAAATGCACTTGATCATCCAGTTTATCCTTAGGAAACCATTAGGAGTTGAAATTACACCATGGGGTACTTAGTCACTTGTCTGAAATTTATTTCTGCACAATTTCAGTGGCAGCAACATATTTACTTTAAATATTTAAGGGCAGAATTTCAGGTGGAATTGTAGACTAATCCTGCCTTAGCCTTTACATGAACTCTTGGAGCTATTAGTTACAATTACATGGAATTTTTTAAATGAATGGAAACAACTAATCACTTATTGTCAAACAGTATATTAATACTCCCCTTTCTAAAGATTACAACAATTTTATCTGGGGTTAGTAACGCAACCACACCTACAGGGATCCAAACTGATGTCTCTTCATAATGTGGGGTAAAGTAACTAAAATATTTAGATGGTAGTCAGTGCTTAACATATGAAGTACAAAGCTCATAGGGTTGGGTTATCTGCAATGTTCCTTTGACTTTCCCTATGAGGGGGTATTTTTCGCACTGTATTTAAGATTGCCACATGGCTGCACAGGCACATATCTTAAATGGGCCACTTTTTGTGCATGGCCTGTTTCTCCCTTGCGTTTTTAAGTTTTGGACTACTGCCGCGCATTCACGGAGCATTGGCTGTGGTGTGCCTAGTTACCAATGGGAATCCAAGCTAAATGAGTTTGGGCACTCTCAGCCAAGTTGCGAGTGATGAAAGTCTGTGGTATGAAAGTTTTCTGTAGATTAGAAATCTCACCTAAGAAATGCTACATAGACATCTAGTGAACAAATATGGAAAAATAATCATACAAATGAAATAGGGGAACTTGTTTTCCAGTTGAAGCAAAGTATGTCATTAAGTAATCACCGAATCTTAAAACCGCTATCCAATTAGCCTTACTCTGCTGGATAAGGCCTGAAAAAAAGTTGTTACTTACACTGATGACTATATTGGTGCCATTTTCTGCTCTTGCATAGAAGCTGATCAATTTTGCTTCCAATCTCCATCCTTTGCACACCTTCACATTCTTTTGATTCATTTACACGATGTGGGGCTTGTTAGCTGACCAACATTGATTGCCCGTCTCAAATTGCCCTTGAGAAGGTAGTGGTGAGCTGCCTTCTTGAGCCACTGCTGCCCATATGGCATAGGTACGCCCACAGTGTTATTAGGGAGCAATTTCCAGAATTTTGACCCAACGACAGTGAAGGAACTGTGATATATTTCCAAGTCAGGATGGTGAGTGGTTTGGAGGGAACTTTGGAGAACTTTGGAGCACTTTGGAGATAGTGACCACAATTCGGTGTCTTTTGTTATTGCAATGGAGAGGGATAGGGCCGTACGGCAGGGCAAGGTTTACAATTGGGGGAGAGGTAATTATGATGCGATTAGGCAAGAATTAGGGGGCATAAGTTGGGAACAGAAACTGTCAGAGAAAGGAACTAATGAAAAGTGGAACTTCTTCAAGGAACAAATACTGGATGTCCTTGATAGGTATGTCCCTGTCAGGCAGGGAGGAAATGGCCGAGTGAGGGAACCATGGTTCACGAAAGAGGTGGAATGTCTTGTGAAAAGGAAGAGGGAAGCTTATGTAGGGATGAGGAAACAAGGTTCAGATGGCTCGATTGAGGGTTACAAGTTAGCAAGGAATGAGCTGAAAAAGGGGCTTAGGAGAGCTAGGGGGGAAACGAGAAGTCCTTGGCGGGTCGGATCAAGGAAAACCTCAAGGCTTTTTACTCTTATGTGAGGAATAAAGGAATGACCAGGGTGAGGTTAGGGCCGGTCAAGGACAGTAGTGGGAACTTGTGTATGGAGTCAGTAGAGATAGGCGAGGTGATGAATGAATACTTTTCTTCAGTGTTCACCAAGGAGAGGGGCCATGTTTTTGAGGAAGAGAAGGTGTTACAGGCTAATAGGCTGGAGGAAATAGATGTTCGGAGGGAGGATGTCCTGGCAGTTTTGAATAAACTGAAGGTCGATAAGTCCCCTGGGCCTGATGAAATGTATCCTAGGATTCTTTGGGAGGCAAGGGATGAGATTGCAGAGCCTTTGGCTTTGATCTTTGGGTCCTCGCTGTCCACGGGGATGGTGCCAGAGGACTGGAGAATGGCGAATGTTGTTCCTCTGTTTAAGAAAGGGAATAGAAATGACCCTGGTAATTATA
The DNA here is from genome assembly GCF_964213995.1 of Mustelus asterias. Taxonomy (NCBI): domain Eukaryota; kingdom Metazoa; phylum Chordata; class Chondrichthyes; order Carcharhiniformes; family Triakidae; genus Mustelus; species Mustelus asterias. The sequence goes on along the minus strand of NC_135817.1, from coordinate 19,975,323 downwards.
GACCAGTTAGTCTTACTTCGGTGGTTGGTAAATTGATGGAAAAGGTCCTTAGAGATGGGATTTACGACCATTTAGAAAGATGCGGATTAATCCGGGATAGTCAGCACGGATTCGTGAAGGGCAAGTCGTGCCTCACAAATTTGATTGAATTTTTTGAGGAGGTAACTAAGTGTGTTGATGAAGGTAGGGCAGTTGATGTCATATACATGGATTTTAGTAAGGCGTTTGATAAGGTCCCCCATGGTCGGCTTATGATGAAAGTGAGGAGTTGTGGGATAGAGGGAAAGTTGGCCGATTGGATAGGTAACTGGCTGTCTGATCGAAGACAGAGGGTGGTGGTGGATGGAAAATTTTCGGATTGGAGGCAGGTTGCTAGCGGAGTGCCGCAGGGATCAGTGCTTGGTCCTCTGCTCTTTGTGATTTTTATTAATGACTTAGAGGAGGGGGCTGAAGGGTGGATCAGTAAATTTGCTGATGACACCAAGATTGGTGGAGTAGTGGATGAGGTGGAGGGCTGTTGTAGGCTGCAAAGAGGCATAGATAGGATGCAAAGCTGGGCTGAAAAATGGCAAATGGAGTTTAACCCTGATAAATGTGAGGTGATTCATTTTGGTAGGACTAATTTAAATGTGGCTAACAGGGTCAAAGGTAGGGTTCTGAAGACTGTGGAGGAACAGAGAGATCTTGGGGTTCATATCCACAGATCTCTAAAGGTTGCCACTCAAGTGGATAGAGCTGTGAAGAAGGCATATAGTGTGTTAGCTTTTATTAACAGGGGGTTGGAGTTTAAGAGCCATGGGGTTATGCTGCAACTGTACAGGACCTTGGTGAGACCACATTTGGAATATTGTGTGCAGTTCTGGTCACCTCACTATAAGAAGGATGTGGAAGCGCTGGAAAGAGTGCAGAGGAGATTTACCAGGATGCTGTCTGGTTTGGAGGGTAGGTCTTATGAGGAAAGGTTGAGGGAGCTAGGGCTGTTCTCTCTGGAGCGGAGGAGACTGAGGGGAGACTTAATAGAGGTTTATAAAATGATGATGGGGATAGATAGAGTGAACGGTCAAAGACTATTTCCTCGGGTGGATGGAGCTATTACAAGGGGGCATAACTATAGGGTTCGTGGTGGGAGATACAGGAAGGATATCAGAGGTAGGTTCTTTACGCAGAGAGTGGTTGGGGTGTGGAATGGACTGCCTGCAGTGATAGTGGAGTCAGACACTTTAGGAACATTTAAGCGGTTATTGGATAGGCACATGGAGCACACCAGGATGATAGGGAGTGGGATAGCTTGATCTTGGTTTCAGATAAAGCTCGGCACAACATCATGGGCCGAAGGGCCTGTTCTGTGCTGTACTGTTCTATGTTCTATGTTCTATTTCCTCGGGTGGATGGAGCTATTACAAGGGGGCATAACTATAGGGTTCGTGGTGGGAGATATAGGAAGGATATCAGAGGTAGGTTCTTTACGCAGAGAGTGGTTGGGGTGTGGAATGGACTGCCTGCAGTGATAATGGAGTCAGACACTTTAGGAACATTTAAGCGGTTGTTGGATAGGCACATGGAGCACAGCAGGATGATAGGGAGTGGGATAGCTTGATCTTGGTTTCAGATAAAGCTCGGCACAACATTGTGGGCCAAAGGGCCTGTTCTGTGCTGTACTGTTCTATGTTCTAACTTCCAAGTGGTGGCGTACCCATACATCTACTGGCCTTGTCCTTCTCGATGGTAATGTTCATGGGTTAGAAGTTGCTGTCTAAGGTGTTGGTGAGTTCCTGCAATGCACCTTGTAGATGCTACACACTGCCCATGTGCATCTGTGTTGGAGGGAGTATATGTTTCTGGATGGGGTAGCAATCAAAAGTGCTTCTTTGTCCTGGGTGGAGTCAAGTTTCTTGAGCGTTGTTGGAGCTGCACTCATCCATTCAAGTGGAGGATATTCCATCAGACCCCTAGTTTGTGCCTTGTCGATGGTGGGCAGGCTTTGAGGACTCAGGAGGTGAGTTATTCAATGCAAGGTTCTTAGCCTATGAACTGCTGTTGTAGCCACAGTATTAACATGGCTAGTCCAGTTCAATTTCTGGTCAATAGTAACCCTCAGTAAGTTGACCGTGGGGGATTCAGCAAAGGTAATGCCATTGAATGTCAAGGGGTAATGGTTAGATTCTCCTTCGTTGGAGATGATGATTGCCTGACATTCATGTGCTGCTAATGTTACTTTCCACTTGTCAGGCTAAGCCTGGATATTGTCCCGGTCTTTCTGCATTTGGACATGGACTGCTTCAATATCTGAGGAGTCATAAATGATGCTGAACATTGTGTAATCATCAATGAACATCCCCACTTATTATATTATGATGGAGGGAAGGTCATTGATGAAGCAGCTGAAGATGGTTGGGCCTAGGAAACTGCCCTGAGGAACCCCTGCCATGGTATCCTGGGATACGTGGATAATTCTCCACATTGCTGGGTAGATGCCAGTGTTGTAGCTGTGCTCCAACAATTTGGCTTTGGGCGCAGCAAGTTCTGGAGCGCAAGACTTCAGTACTATTGCTGGAATGTTGTCAAGCCCCACAGCCTTTGCTGTATCCAATGCCTTTGGCCACTTCTTGATATCACGTAGAGTGAATCAAATTGGCTGAAGACTGACACCTTTGATACTGGAGAAGGTCAAGACGGATCATCCACTGGACATTTCTAGCTGAAGGTTATTGTGAATGCTTCAGTCTAATCTTTTTGCACTGATGCCTTGGGCTTCCCCAACATTGAGGATGGGGTATTTATGGAGCCTCCTCCTCCAGTGAGTTGTTTAATTGTCTACCACCATTCACAACTGAATGTGGCAGGAGTGCATAGCTTAGATTTGATCGTTGGTTGTGGGATTGTTTAGCTCTGTCTATTACTTGCTACTTATGCTGTTTGGCATGTAGTCCTGTTGTTGTGTTGTTGCTTCACCAGGTTGACACCTAATCTTTAGGTATGCCTGGTGCTGCTCCTGGCCTGCTCTCTTGTACTCTTCATTGAACCAGGGCTGTCCTCTGGTTTGGTGATAAGGGGAGAGAGGGGTATATGTTGGGCCATGAGGTTACAGATTGTGGTCAAGTACAATTCTGCTGCTGCTGTTGGCCCACAGTTGTCCAGTCTTGAGTTGCTCGATCTGTTCAAAATCTATCCCATTTAGCATGGTGGTAGTACCACACAACGTGATGGAGAGTAGTCTCAATTTGAAGACGGAATTTCATATGCACAAAGACTATGCAGTTGTTACTCCTACTGATAATGTCATGGACTTTGGCATCTTTAGCAGGCAGGTTGGTGAGGATGACGTCAAGTATGTTTTTCCCTCTTGTTGGTTCCCACACCACCTGCTGCAGTCCCAGTCTATTGGTTATGTTATTTAGAATTTGGTCAGTGGTGGTACTACTGAGACACTCCTGGTGATTGATATTGAAGTCCCCACGCAGCATGCATTCTGCACCCTTGTCACCCTTAGTGCTTCCTCTAAGTGCTGTTCAACAGGGAGGAGTACTGATTCATCAGCTGGAACGGGACAGTATGTGGTAATCAGCAGGAGGTTTCCTTGCCCACATTTGGTCCTGATGCCATGAGATTTCATGGAGTCCAGAGTTGCTGTTGAGAATGCTCAGGGCATTCCCTCCTGACTGTACACCACTTGTGCTGTACTCTGCGAGGTCTACCCTGTTGGTGAGATAGGACATACCCAAGGATGGTGATGGTGGTGTCTGGGACATTGTCTGGAAGGTATGATTCCCTGAGTGTGACTATGTCAGGCTGTTGCTTGGGCATCTTTGACACAGTTCTCACAATCTTAGTAAGGAGGACATTACAGCATCAGAAGGTCTACTTTTGACATTCTCATTTCTGGTGCTTTGGTCAATGCTAGGTGATCTGTCCAATTTCATTCCTTATTGATTTGTTTTCAGCAGTTTGATACAACTGAATGACTTGCTAAGCCATTTCTGAGGACAGTTGAAGAGTCAACCACATTCACAACGCCTATCTCCAACATTCCGCTTTTCTTCCTTGACTTTCTGTCTCCGTTTCTGGGATAGGCTGTGTACTGATGTTCATTATAAGCCCACCAGCTCCCACACCTACCTTGACTACACTTCCTTACACCCTGATTCCTGTCCATTTCATTCTCCCAGTTTCTCCATCTTTGTCGCATCTGTTCTGATGAAGCTACCTTCCACAACAGTGCCTCTGATCTGTCTTCATTTTTCATCAACTGAGGATCCCTCCCCCAACTATAGTTGGCAGGGCCTTCAGCCATATCAGGCCCATTTACTGCACTTCTGCTCTCTCCCCTTGTCCTCACTTTTCACCTCACCAGCAAGATCATCCAATGAAGAAGGTTATCTCGGCCATTTCCTCTCTGCCTGGCAGGGACATACCTATCAAGGACACGCAGTATTTGTTCCTTGAAAAAGTTTCACTTATCATTAGTGCCTTTGCCTGACAATTTCTGTTCCCATCCTATGCTTCCTAATTCCCGCCTGATTGCATCATAATTACCTCTCCCCCAATTGTAAACTATGCCCTGCCGTATGGCCCTCTCCCTCCTAGGATTCGAGAGCCGTGGATAACCAGGGAAATTGAGGATCTGATTAAAATGAAAAGGGAGGCGTACGTTAAGTCCAGGCAACAGAAAACGGATGGAGCTCTGGAGGAATACAGAGAGAGTAGGAAAGAACTCAAACGGGGAGTTAGAAGGGCAAAAAGAGGTCACGAGATGTTCTTGGCAGGCAGGATTAAGGAGAATCCTAAGGCATTCTATTCATACGTTAGGAACAAAAGAGTTGTCAGGGAGAAAATCGGACCTCTCAGGGACAAAGGAGGGGAATTATGCTTAGAACCCAAGGGAATAGGGGAGATCCTAAATGAATACTTTGCATCGGTATTCACGAAGGAGAGGGGCGTGTTAACTGGGAGTGTCTCGGAGGGAGGTGTTGACCCGTTAGAGAAAATCTCCATTACAAGAGAGGAAGTGTTAGGTTTTTTAGGGAACATTAAAACTGACAAAGCCCCAGGGCCTGATGGCATCTATCCTCGACTGGTCAGCGAGACGAGAGATGAAATTGCTGGGCCTCTGACGGAAATCTTTGTCGCTTCTTTGGACACGGGTGAGGTCCCTGAGGATTGGAGGATAGCGAATGTGGTCCCGTTGTTTAAGAAGGGTAGCAGGGATAACCCAGGAAATTATAGGCTGGTGAGCTTGACGTCCGTGGTAGGGAAGTTGTTGGAGAGGATTCTTAGAGACAGGATGTATGTGCATTTAGAACGGAACAATCTCATTAGTGACAGACAGCATGGTATTGTAAGAGGGAGGTCGTGCCTTACAAATTTGGTGGAGTTTTTTGAGGAAGTGACAAAAACGGTTGATGAAGGAAGGGCTGTGGATGTCGTCTATATGGATTTCAGTAAGGCATTTGACAAAGTCCCACATGGCAGGTTGGTTAAGAAGGTTAAGGCTCATGGGATACAAGGAGAAGTGGCTAGATGGGTGGAGAACTGGCTTGGCCATAGGAGACAGAGGGTAGTGGTCGAAGGGTCTTTTTCCGGCTGGAGGTCTGTGACCAGTGGTGTTCCGCAGGGCTCTGTACTGGGACCTCTGCTATTTGTGATATATATAAATGAATTGGAAGAAGGTGTAACTGGTGTAATCAGCAAGTTTGCGGATGACACGAAGATGGCTGGACTTGCGGATAGCGAAGAGCATTGTCGGGCAATACAGCAGGATATAGATAGGCTGGAAAATTGGGCGGAGAGGTGGCAGATGGAGTTTAATCCGGATAAATGTGAAATGATGCATTTTGGAAGAAATAATGTAGGGAGGAGTTATACAATAAATGGCAGAGTCATCAGGAGTATAGAAACACAGGGCGGCACGGTAGCACAGTGGTTAGCACTGCTGCCTCACAGCTCCAGGGTCCTGGGTTCGATTCCCGGCTCAGGTCACTGTCTGTGTGGAGTTTGCACATTCTCCTCGTGTCTGCGTGGGTTTCCTCCGGGTGCTCCGGTTTCCTCCCACAGTCCAAAGATGTGCAGGTTAGGTTGATTGGCCAGGTTAAAAAAAAATTGCCCCTTAGAGTCCTGGGATGCGTAGGTTAGAGGGATTAGCGGGTAAATTAGCGGGTAAAAAAAAAAAAGGATTAGTGGGTGGGATTGTGGTCGGTGCAGACTCGATGGGCCGAATGGCCTCCTTCTGCACTGTAGGGTTTCTATGATTTCTATGATTAGGTGTGCAAGTCCACAAATCCTTGAAGGTGGCAACACAGGTGGAGAAGGTGGTGAAGAAGGCATATGTTATGCTTGCCTTTATAGGACGGGGTATAGAGTATAAAAGCTGGAGTCTGATGATGCAGCTGTATAGAACGCTGGTTAGGCCACATTTGGAGTACTGCGTCCAGTTCTGGTCGCCGCACTACCAGAAGGACGTGGAGGCATTGCAGAGAGTGCAGAGAAGGTTTACCAGGATGTTGCCTGGTATGGAGGGTCTTAGCTATGAGGAGAGATTGGGTAGACTGGGGTTGTTCTCCCTGGAAAGACGGAGAATGAGGGGAGATCTAATAGAGGTGTACAAGATTATGAAGGGGATAGATAGGGTGAACGGTGGGAAGCTTTTTCCCAGATCAGAAGTGACGTTCACGAGGAGTCATGGGCTCAAGGTGAGAGGGGCAAAGTATAACTCAGATATTAGAGGGATGTTTTTTACACAGAGGGTGGTGGGGGCCTGGAATGCGCTGCCAAGTAGGGTGGTGGAGGCAGGCACGCTGACATCGTTTAAGACTTACCTGGATAGTCACATGAGCAGCCTGGGAATGGAGGGATACAAACGATTGGTCTAGTTGGACCAAGGAGCGGCACAGGCTTGGAGGGCCGAAGGGCCTGTTTCCTGTGCTGTACTGTTCTTTGTTCTTTGTTCTCTCCATTGCAATAACAAAAGACACCGAATTGTGGTCACTATCTCCAAAGTGCTCTCCCACAACCAAATCCAACACTTGGCCCGGCTCATTTCCCATTACCAAATCCAATGTGGCTCCACCTCTTGTCGGCTTATCCACATATTGTGTCAGGAACCCCTCCTGCACACACTGCACAAAAACTGCCCCATCCGAACTATTCGACCTATAAAGGTTCCAATCAATATTTGGAAGGTTAAAGTCCCCCATGACAACTACCCTGTGACCTCCACACCTATCCATAATCTGCTTAGCAATTTCTTGCTCCACATCTCTATTACTATTTGGGGGCCTATAGCAAACTCCTAACAACGTGACCGCTCCTTTCCCATTCCTAACCTCAGCCCATATTACCTCTGTAGGCAGATCCCCTTCGAAATGCCTTTCTGCAGCCGTTACACTCTCCTTGATTAACAGTGCCACTCATCCACCTCTTTTACCAGCTACCCTACACTTACTGAAACATCTATACCCCGGAGTTGGGACGCCTTGTTGAAGTTGTACAAGACATTGGTAAGGCCACACTTAGAATACTGTGTACAGTTCTGGTCACCCTATTATAGAAAGGATTAAACTAGAAAGAGTGCAGAAAAGATTTACTAGAATGCTACCGTGACTTGATGATTTGAGTTAAAAGGGGAGGCTGGATAGACTGGGACCTTTTTCCTCTGGAGCATAGGAGGCTTAGGGGGTGATCTTATAGAGGTCTATAAAATAATGAGGGGCATAGAGCAGCTAGATAGTCAATATCTTTTCCCAAAGATAGGGGAGTCTAAAACTAAAGGGCATAGGTTTAAGGTGAGAGGGAAGAGATACAAAAGTGTCCAGAGGGGCAATTGTTTCACACAGATGGTGGTGGGTGTGGAACAAGCTGCTAGAGGTAGTACTAGAGGTGGGTACAATTTTGTCTTTTAAAAAGCGTTTAGACAATTACATGGGTAAGATGGGTATAGAAGGATATGGCCAAATGCGGGCAATCGGGACTAGCTTAGGGGTTAAAAAAGGGGCGGCATTGACAAGTTGGGCCGAAGGGCCTGTTTCCATGCTGTAAACCTTTATGACTCTGTATGACTCTGAGTACTTTGCCACCACTAATCGCATCTTTCATCCCCCCTCCTCGCTTGTCAACATTTCAGAGGGACCATTCCCTCTGTGACTTCCTTGTTCACTCTTTAATCACCCGAACACCTCGCCCCCTTCCCACAGCATCTTCCCATGCATTGGAGGAGAACGCCTCTTTTACTCCATTTTCCTTCCAGGTGAAATAGTGATTTACATGTCACCTCCCTCAATTTAGTTTACCATGTTCACTGCTTGCAATGCAGCCTGCTGTTCTCTGGGGACACAAGTGCAGACTGGCTGACTGCTTTGTAGAGCATGTCGGTTCAGTCTGCTAGCATGACTCTGAATTTCCAGTTGCTTGCCATTTTGATTCGCCAGCTTGCTCTCATGCTCACGTGTGTCTTTGCCCTGTGACAGTGTTCCAGTGAAGTTCAACATATGCTCAAAGAATAGCACCTCATCCTCTAATTAGTCACTTTACAGCCTTTTGGACTCAACATTGAGTTCAACTACTTTATACCATGAACACTATCCCTCCATTTTGATTGTTTATTTTTTGCCAAATGTTGGCCTGAATTTTGTTTTTATTTTTTGCTTTTGGACAAAACAGTTCATTATTTTGGTATTTGCACTCAGTCTGAACAAATGTTTTGTCTCCCTATGACAGCAATTACCACTCTTTGCCATCTTTGTCCTTTCATCTCTCCCACTCTCTACCTCAGTGTTGGGCAACCTCAGCTAGTGAGTGGGCTGCATGAGTGGCCCTCCTTCATCTCAGTGATCTTATAGAGGTCTATTAAATAATGAGGGGCATAGAGCAGCTAGATAGTCAATATCTTTTCCCAAAGGTAGGGAAGTCTAAAACTAGAGGGCATAGGTTTAAGGTGAGAGGGGAGAGATTTCTCATCACAGCGGGCCACAAGATTGAAATCAGGCTTGTTCACTAACCATGATCCCATGAATAAGTTTAAGGATATTTAATAAATGCTGAACATTTCATAACGAGTTATAGAAAATGCTTAATCATTTATTTATTAATAGAACTATCAACTTCAGATGGTTAAAAACGAAATAAATATTTACACTTTGGATGTAGAGAGAGCACCCGATTCTCTCAGTCAGCATTATGCATCAGTTGGCATCTCACTTAATTCCACCTTGCTTCGTGTGCGCATCACTTCAGTCATATCAGTAGGAAGAAAAACTACATGGACAGAAATCAGCAGAATATGGCAACCCTGCCTGTGGGCAATGGTCAATAAAATGACTTGAGGACCACAGAACCCAGATGGGCAGCATGTGGCCCCTGGGCCACAGGTTGCCCACCACTGTTCTACCCTACCCGAGACCTTTGTTCTTACTGCCCATCCCCCACTTTTGAAGGCATATAACCTGTTGCATTTCTACCCTCCAGTTCTGAACAAGTCATATTCGACTCAACCGTTAACTCTGCCACTCTCTCCACAGATGCTGCCAGGCCTGTTGAGTTTTTCCAGCACTTTCCATTTGGTTCTGTTGGTCTTGGCATTTATTTTAACGATTGTGCTGTTACAGACAACAGGCTTCTGTCAACTGTCATAGTGGCAAGATGCACATATTATGACTTCAAAAAAAGCTTCCTGTGGTATAAACCAGCCAACTGTGACCCAGATTAGGTGTAACCACTCTAATAGAGATGAGCCACCAGACCTTGGAGGTGATAACTCTTACAGCACAGAACAAGGCCCTTCAGCACATAGTACCTGTGCTAGCTCTGTGAAAGAGCAATCTAACTCCCGCTCCTGCTCTTTCACTGTGACCCTGCAAAATTTTCCTTTTCTAAGTATATATACCACTCCCTCATGACCATTGTTATTGAATCTGCTTCCACTACCCTTTGAGGCAGCACATTCTGAATCATAGCACTGTGCTGTATAAAACAAATTCTCCTTATCTCCCCCTGGTCATTTTGCCAATAATCTTAAATCTGTGTCCTCTAGTTACCAAACCAATTGCCTGTGGAAACAGTTTCTCCTTATTCACTGCATCAAAGCCCATCATAAAGAGCTCTATTAAATCTCCCTTAAACCTTCCCAGCCCTTACAGAGCTAGCTTTGCTATTCTCTCCAAATGTTGTTGGACTACGTTGAAAGGAAGTTTTACTCAGGATATCTGTTTAATAAAATTGATCTTGGCAGTTTTCTGTTCTAACTATAATATTGAGGTAATCTGAAAAGTCAGAGGAGTGATATTAATGGACAAAAAGTCCTTTGCCACTTGATATCATCACTTACATTTTTGGGAATAGTGATACTCAGAGGAAAGTATGGCTTCTGCTTCCCGGACAAGAAACTGTACTATTTAACTATATATATATTATATATGTATATTGTTCCCATCTACTGAACAGGTCACTAACAACAGGTCACTAACAACAGTTTAACATTTATTAAGTAGTTAACATAATTAAGGATGATCGTAATAGAACAACTTTGGTATTACCATGGCTTTATAATTGTTATTCATGTTCAACATGGCCCAAAAATTAAAATTCTAAATTGGGGCAAGGCCAATTTTGATGGTATCAGGCAGGAACTTTCAAAAGTTAATTGGGAGAGTCTGTGGGAAGGCAAAGGGACGTCTGGTAAGTGGGAGGCTTTCAAAACTGTGTTAACCAGGGTTCAGGGTAAGCACATTCCTCTTCGAGTGAAGGGCAAGAATGGCAGAAGTAGGGAACCCTGGATGACTTGGGATATTGAGGCCCTGGTCAAGAAGAAGAAGGAGGCACATGACATGTGTAGGCAGCTGGGATCAAGTGAATCCCTTGAAGAGTATAGGGGGTGTAGGAGTAGAGTTAAGAAAGAAATCAGGAGGGCATAAAGGGGACACAAGATTGTTTTGGCAGATAAGGCAAAGGAGAATCCAAAGAGCTTCTACAAATACATAAAGGGCAAAAGAATAACAAGGGAGAGAGTAGGACCTCTTAAGGATCATCAAGGTCATCCATGTGCGGATCCACAAGAGATGGGTGAGATCCTAAATGAATATTTCTCATTAGTATTTACTGTTGAGAAAAGCATGGATGTTAGGTAACTTGGGGAAATAAATAGTGATGTCTTGAGGAGTGTACATATTACAGAGAAGGAGGCGCTGGAAGTCTTAAAGCGCATCAAGGTAGACAAATCCTCCGGACCTGATGAAGCGTATCCCAGGACATTGTGGGAGGCTAGGGAGGAAATTGCAGGTCCCCTAGCAGAGATATTTGATTCATCGATAGTCACGGGTGAGGTGCCTGAAGATTGAAGGGTGGCAAATGTTGTGCCTTTGTTTAAAAAGGGCTGCAGGGAAAAGCCTGGGAACTACAGGCCGGTGAGCCTCACATCTGTGGTGGGTAAGTTGTTGGAAGGTATTTTGAGAGACAGGATCTACAGGCATTTAGAGACACAAGGACTGATTAGGGACAGTCAGCATGGCTTTGTGAGTGGAAAATCATGTCTCACAAATTTGATTGAGTTTTGAGTGAGGAGTAACCAAGAAGGTAGATGAGGGCAGTGCAGTTGATGTTGTCTACATGGACTTTAGCAAGGTCTTTGACAAGGTACCACATGGTAGGTTGTTGCATAAGGTTAAACCTCACGGGATCCAGGGTGAGGTATCTAAGTGGATACAAAATTGGCTTGATGACAGAAGCCAGAGGGTGGTTGTAGAGGGTTGTTTTTCAACCTGGAGGCCTGTGACCAACGGTATGCCTCAGGGATCAGTACTGGGTCCACTGTTATTTGTCATTTATATTAATGATTTGGATGAGAATATAGAAGGCATGGTAGGTAAGTTTGCAGATGACACCAAGATTGGTGGCATAGTGGACAGTGAAGAAGGGGCGGCACGGTAGCACAGTGGTTAGCACTGCTGCTTCACAGCTCCAGGGACCTGCGTTCGATTCCTGGCTTGGGTCACTGTCTGTGCGGATTTTGCACATTCTCCTCATGTCTGCGTGGGTTTCCTCCGGGTGCTCCGGTTTCCTCCCACAGTCCAAAGATGTGCGGGTTAGGTTGATTGGCCATGATAAAAAATTGCCCTTGGTGTCCTGAGATGCATAGGTTAGAGGGATTAGTGGATAAATATGTAGGGATATGGGGGTAGGGCCTGGGTGGGATTGTGGTCGGTGCAGACTCGATGGGCTGAATGGCCTCTTTCTGTACTGATTCTATGATTCTATGAAGGTTACCTCCGATTGCAATGGGATCTTGATCAATTGGGCCAGTGGGCTGATGAATGGCACTTGGAGTATAATTTAGACAAATGCGAGGTGATGCATTTTGGTAGATTGAACCAGGGCAGGACTTACTCAGTTAATGGTAAGGCGTTGGGGAGAGTTACAGAACAAAGAAATCTAGGGGTACATGTTCATAGCTCCTTGGAAGTGGAGTCACAGGTAGACAGAATGGTGGAGAAGGCATTCAGCATGCTTGGTTTCATTGGTCAGAACATTGAATTGTTGAAGTTGTAGAAGACATTGGTAAGGCCACACTTGGAATACTGTGTACGATTCTGGTCACCCTATTATAGAAAGGATATTATTAAACTAGAAAGAGTGCAGGAAATATTTACTAGGATGCTACCGGGACTTCATGGTTTGAGTTATAAGGAGAGGCTGGATAGAATGGGACTTTTTTCTCTGGAGCGTAGGAGGCTGAGGGGTGATCTTATAGAGATCTATAAAATAATGAGGGGCACAGATCAGCTAGATAGTCCCTAATCAGTCCTTGTGTCTCTAAATGCCTGTAGATCCTGTCTCTCAAAATACTTTCCAACAACTTACCCACCACAGATGTGAGGCTCACCGGCCTGTAGTTCCCAGGCTTTTCCCTACAGCCTTTTTCCCAAATATCTTTTCCCAAAGATGGGGACTCTAAAACTAGAGGGCATAGGTTTAAAGTGAGAGGGGAGAGATTCAAAAGTGTCCAGAGGGGCAATTTGTTTACACAGAGGGTGGTGAGTGTCTGGAACAAGCCGCCAGAGGTAGTAGCAGGGGCGGGTACAATTTTGTCTTTTAAAAAGCATTTAGACAGTTACATGGTTAAGATGGTATGGAGGGATATGGGCCAAATGCGGGCAATTGGGATTAGCTTCGGGGTTTAAAAAAAAGGGTACCAAAGGGCCTGTTTCAATGCTGTAAACCTCTATGACTATAACATCATTACCAAGATGTTAATAATGGCCCAAATCTTGCTAGAGTAAGGCAGCTTGCAGCAAAAATCTTTTGCATGGTAATTTACTGGAAATGTGAGTTTTGAACAATATGGCCAGGGCAATGGGGCATCTGGGATCTTAGTGAATGGTGGCAGAACTAACCATCTATCTCTCTAAGTAATGAGATTTAATGGTGGAGAAAGAAAGAGGGGGATGACAGAGAAGAGGGATGCATCAGCGTCAAAACAGATACAATGAAGGAAAATAAAGTGCGGGAAATAAATATTTGATTTAGAGAGAGGAAAAGGAGAGATAGGAAGGGTAAGAAAAGATTAAAAATTTGATATTTTTCAAATCTCCAACACTGAATTTTGCTATTCAAGAAATGTGATTTAGCTGTTTAATTGCCCATTTCCTGGAGGTTGATTAGCTATATATATATATATTATATATATTTGTTAAAATTGTGCCTGGTTATTTAAGTTTTAGTCCTGTATTTCTATCATGAATTTAACGGACAAATAATGTGCAAATGTAGCAAGTTCTTAAAAGAAGCTATCAACAACAACTTACATTTTTATAGTGTCTTTAATGTAATAAAGCATCTCAAGGTGCTTCATAGAGACAGTAAAAATAAAGGATGACAACGAGGCCCATTAGGAAAATTAGATCAGGTGATCGAAATTTTTTAAGGAGAGTTTTAAAGGAGCAAAGCAAGGCAGAGGTGAGAAGGTATTGGAAGAGTATTGCAGAGCTTGAGACCTAGGCAACTGGGTGCTTGGCCTCCAATGATGGAGCAATTAAAATTGGGGGTGCATGATAGGTTAGAATTAGAGAGCATAAGTATGTTGGAGGATTGTGGCCTGGAGGAGATTACAGAGATGGGGAGGGGCATGGTCATGAAGGGATTTAAAAGTCCGGATGAGAACTTTAAAATGAAGGTGGTGGTTGATGGATGCTTTGTACAAACACTGTTTGTACAAAGCAAATATTGGAGTATCCAGTTCTGAAGATTTGCCTCATTTTGTGCAATAGTAACGGCTTGCATTGTTAACTTGCTGTGCTGTTCCAACAAGACTCAACCCCAATACCCTTTTCTTTTCAGCAACTCACTCTCAAAAAGCACCCACGTCACCTCAAGCATGGTTATTTTGACTTCTGTGGTGGAGGAAACAAATCTGAACAACATCCTTATAGTGTGAACAATCTTTAACAGTTCACTGCATGCACCACTTCAAAAACAAATGGGTGCAAATTTACTAGACTGGATTCAATGCAAATATAATAAGTGCAAACATTATTTGCACTGGTGCACTGAATGCCAGTGTCAAAATTGAGATAGAAGAATTGGTTCAAGTGAGTGGAACACTTCTCCATTGTTAAAAGAGTAAGGAGTTCCCTTTATTAGAGTTGGAGAACTTGGCAGCGTAGTATCTTTGTATTTGCACTGATTTGTTTTTTTTCTCTTTGAAATGCTTATATGAGGGCAGGACATTTTGGATACTTTATCTTTTCCTGTGCCAACTTCAACAGAGAAGATGAAAGGCTGGGGAGACCAAAGTGACAAGATTACAGATAATTTGAAAGATGTTTTTGAGCAGCTTAGAGCTGGTGCTTTGCCTTGGGTTATTATGTTTAGTGTATGAGTAATGGGATCAAAAACCCTTTTTTTTGTTCCTTAATTGGCCTGGGTTTTATCTTTTATACCACATCCCCCTGGAACTTACATGACACTGGGTGGGGTGGGAAGTGTACATATTGTGATGTGTTGCAGCTGTGCGGCTGGATGGGCCAATGAGACTTTCCTTCTCGCCAATGGTTGTACATAATCATGACTTTCCCAGTCCTACAGATGCAAGGACACTAATTGTGTACCAGCTGAACAAATTGAGTTGGAGAAGCTTCCAGTAAACCAGCAGAGGAACTGTAAGTTTTTTCTGACAGAGAAATAGGCTTAAAAATCTGGTCTTAGAGAAGAGGCTGTTTTCGGGCCAACATTTTGCAAAGAATTGCAGGGTGGCACGGTAGCACAGTGGTTAGCACTGCTGCTTCACAGCGCCAGGGATCTGGGTTTGATTCCTGGCTTGGGTCACTGTCTGTGTGGAGTTTGTACATTCTCCCCGTGTCTGCGTGGGTTTCCTCCGGGTGCTCCGGTTTCCTCCCACATTCTGAAAGACGTGCTGGTTAGGTGCATTGACCCGAACAGGCGCCGGACTGTGGCAACTAGGGGAATTTCACAATAGCTTCATTGCAGTGTTAATGTAAGCCTTGTGACTAATAAATAAACTTTAAAAAAAATTGTCCATTTTTGAATGCAGAGTACTACAGCTGCAAGAAGAAGGATTTTCTTGCCAAGGCATGTCTGAAGAAGGTAAATGGGGAAAACGTTGGCTGGAGGAAAAGGCAGTCACTGCATACAGTTGTTGAACAGCACCAGGTTGATGAGGGGTCAGTTGAGACCCATACGAACTGAAGCACAAGGATGTCCAGTGGAAATTTGCATGGCACTGTAGTCCAAGTAGCATGGTATGCAAAATGGAGGTCAATATGGGCGCATCTATTGGCATGATTCCTGAATCACTATAGCATCAAAGATTAAGTCAACCTCAGTTGGCAAAATCACACATAGAATTGCTAAGTTACAGGAGAGAAAATCCTCAGAACGGGAAGTGTGTTGATTCCAGTCACATAAAGGAGAAATGTGCAAAATTGCCCATCACAATAATTAAGAAACTGGTTAGCAGAAGTTGCATTAACTTGGAATGAATTTTTTTACATAGGACAGAAATTCACAATGCAAAATGACATGATCGCCAAGTTAATCTGCTGTTTCAGGGAACTGGCAAACTGAGTCAAGGATATAACACCAATGTGTGGGTTCAGAGGAATGCAAGATCAGTTCATTGCCAGTTTCATTCAGTACCCTCTGTCCTAAGGGAGAAAGTAGATCAAGAGCTGAAACGACCTGAAACTGGGAACAGTCTCTAAAGTAAAAGAGTAATTGGGCTACTTCCATAGTGGTAGTACCAAAGGTAGTGTAAGATAAGAATTCAGTGGAGGTTTAGCAGACTAATTCCTGGGATGGCTAGATTGTCTTCCGAGGAAAGATTGAGGAGACTGGGCCTGAATTCTCTAGAGTTTAGAAGAATGAGAGGTGGTCTCTCGGAGACATAAATTCCTTAAGGGACTAGACAGTGTAAACGTAGAAAAGATATCTCCTTTGGCTAGGAGGAAGTGGGTGGGTGGGTGGTCAAGAACTAGGGGATAGAATCTCAGAATAAGGGGCAGGCCATTTAGGACTGCAATGTGGAGGAATTTCTTCACTCAGAGTAGTGAATCTTTGCCATTTTCTACCCCAGAGGATTGTGGAGGCTCAGTCATTGAGTCTGTTCAAGACAGAGGCCGATTGATTTCTAGTTCTAATGACATCATGGGATATAGGGATAGCATGGAAAATGGCATTTGCAGTAGATGATCAGCCATTGTCTAGTTGCATGGTGGAGCAGGCTTAAGGAGTTGAATGGCCTGCTCCTGCTCCTATGCTCCAATTGTAAGAAGTCTCACAACACCAGGTTAAAGTCCAACAGGTTTATTTGGTAGCAAAAGCCACTAGCTTTCGGAGCGCTCGCTGCTCTTTTGTCAGGTGAGTGGGAGTTCTATCCCTACGGACAAGCCCTCCGTATACACAGGATCTGCTCGCTTGAGGAGGATCGCAACAGACACCTCCAGACGCTGAAAGATGCCCTCATAAGATCAGGAGATGGCTCTCGACTCATTGATTGACAGTTCCGACGCGCCACAATGAAAAACCGCACCGACCTCCTCAGAAGACAAACACGGGACACGGTGGACAGAGTGCCCTTCGTTGTCCAGTACTTCCCCGGAGCGGAGAAGCTACGACATCTTCAACATGTCATTGATGAAGACGAACATCTCGCCAAGGCCATCCCCACACCCCGACTTCTTGCCTTCAAACAACCGCACAACCTCAAACAGACCATTATCCGCAGCAAACTACCCAGCCTTCAGGAGAACAGTGACCACGACACCACACAACCCTGCCACAGCAACCTCTGCAAGACGTGCCGGATCATTGACACGGATGCCATCATCTCACGTGAGAACACCATCCACCAGGTACACGGTACATACTCTTGCAACTCGGCCAACGTTGTCTACCTGATACACTGCAGGAAAGGATGTCCCGAGGCATGGTACATTGGGGAAACCATGCAGACGCTATGACAATGGATGAATGAACACCGCTCGACAATCACCAGGCAAGACTGTTCTCTTCCTGTTGGGGAGCACTTCAGCGGTCACGGGCATTCGGCCTCTGATATTCGGGTAAGCATTCTCCAAGGCGGCCTTCACAACACACGACAGCGCAGAGTCGCTGAGCAGAGACTGATAGCCAAGTTCCGCACACATGAGGACGGCCTCAACTGGGATCTTGGGTTCATGTCACACTATCTGTAACTCCCACAACTTGCCTGGACCTGCAAAGTCTCACTGGCTGTCCTGTCTGGAGACAATACACATCTCTTTAACCTCATAGAATCATAGAAACCCTACAGTGCAGAAAGAGGCCATTTGGCCCATCGAGTCTGCACCGACCACAATCCCACCCAGGTTCTACCCCCATATCTACCCGCTAACCCACACATCTCAGGACATTAAGGGGCAATTTTAGCATAGCCAATCAACCTAACCCGCACATCTTTGGACTGTGGGAGGAAACTGGAGCACCCGGAGGAGACCCATGCAGACACGAGGAGAATGTGCAAACTCCACACAGACAGTGACCCAAGCCGGGAATCGAACCCAGGTCCCTGGAGCTGTGAAGCAGCAGTGCTAACCACTGTGCTACCGTGCCTGTGTTAATGCTCTCTCCACTCACATTGTCTGTACCTTTAAGACTTGATTAGCGGTAAAGACTACATTCCAATCATTATTCATTATTCTGTAAATTGAGTTTGTGTCTTTATATGCCCTGTTTGCTGTTTATGAGCAGATCTTCCACTCACCTGACGAAGGAACAGCGCTCCGAAAGCTAGTGGCGTTTACCAAATAAACCTGTTAGACTTTAACCTGGTGGTGTTAGACTCCGTAAAGTATTTGGGACGCAGGGTAGACAAAGATGGGTTACTTCCTACCAAGAGTAAAGCTCAAGTAATAAAAGTACACTGCACCTTCAGAATATCTCTGAGCTTAGATCATTTTTGAACCTAGTGAATTATTAAGGCAAATTCATACCAAATTTGGCAATCTTATTGCATCTATTGAATGAACTCTTGTAAAAGGTTGTACCATGGAATTAAACAAGGGTGTGTGACAAGGCATTCAGTTGTGTAAAAGTCAATTGGTAGATGGTACAATGCTTGTACATTACAATGTGTCCAAAAAGATGCCTCTCCATACAGAGTAGGTGATGTGATCTCTCATTTGTCAGGCAACGATGAGGAAAGATCAACTGCATTTGCCTCACCCACCCTGTGTCAGTGAGCGAAAGTAAACTCAGAAAGACTGTGAAGAATTGTCTTTGATTTTTGGAGTAAGAAGATTTTATAAATACTTGAATGGCTGCAATTTTATCGACAAAACTTATCATGAGCCACTGGTGGCGATCTTAAATCCAAAGTCTCCAGTACCTACTTAGCTGCAAAAGAGAGAATGTTGGAAAATCTCAGCAGGTCTGGTGGCATCTGTAAGGAGAGAAAAGAGCTGATGTTTCGAGGCCAGATGACTCCTTGTCAAAGCTAAAAGGCATAGCAAGTGGGAAATATTTATACTGCAGGGTGAGGGAATGACAGGTGAGTCATAGCCACAGAAACCAGGGGAAAAAACTGCTAATGGCAGTCCACAGAAAGAATAAAAGGTGTGAATGGCCAAACGGCAGCGAAGCGAAAAAGGGAGCGTAAGCTGTTACACATGAAGATATTGGGGGAGGTGGGGGAATGGATGGGACAGAGGTAAAATTTAGAAAAGGGGAAGCAAAGGGAGAGAAAAGGTAAAGGAAAGGGAAAAAGTAGGGAGAAAGAGTGGGGAGGGGGAAGAAAAATGAAGAAAGACAACAAAGGAATAAAAGGTAGAGAACAGTAAATTAAATAAAATAGAATGAAAACAAAGGGGTCAAAGTGGGGCAGAGCTAATCATCTGAAGTTGTTGAATTCGATGTTGAGACCGGAAGGCTGTAAAGTGCCCAGCTGGAAGATGAGATGCTGATCCTCCAGTTTGCGTTAAGCTTCACTGGAACATTGCAGCAGACCAAGGACAGACATGTAGGCATGGGAGCAGGATCATGTGTTAAAATGGCGAGCAACCCGGAAGGTGAAGGGTCCTGATTGTTTTGCTGAGCACCTTCAGTCTGTGCACAATCACCCAGTCTATGCTTGGTCTCTCTGATATAGAGGGGACCACATTGGGAGCAGCGAATGCAATAGACCAAATTGAAAGAGGTGCAAGTGAAACACTGCTTAACCTGGAATGAGTGTTTTGGGCCTTGGATGGTGAACATGGAAGAGGTAAAGGGACAGGTGTTACACCTTCTGTGTTTGCATGGGAAAGTGCCATGAGTGACGGGAAAGGTGTTGGGTATAGTGGAGGAGTGGACTAGGTTATCCTGGAGGTAACGGTCTCTGCTGACAGAGGGAGTGAAGGGAAGATGTGTTTGGTGACATCACGCTGGAGTTGGCAAAAATGGCGGAGGATTATGCTTTGCATGCGGAGGCTGGTGGGGTGAAATGTGAGACCAAAGGAGTCTCAATTTTTCTGCCTCCCTCACCCATTCCAACCTCTTGTCTTCCGAACTTTCCGCTCTTCGCTTCCTCAGGTCCAACCCTGACATTGTCATCAAACCTGCCGACAAAGGGGGTGCTGTTGTCGTCTGGTGTACTAGCCTCTACCTCACAGAGGCTGAGCACCAACTCTCAGATACTTCCCCCTACCTCTCCCTGGACCATGACCACACCACTGAACATCAAACCATTATCTCCAACACTGTCACTGACCTCATTTCATCCGGTTGCCTTCCCCCACAGCTTCCAACCTCGTAGTTTCCCAACCCTGGACAGCCCGTTTCTAACTACTTCCCAAAATCCACAAGAAGGACTGTCCTAGTAGGCCCATTGTGTCAGCATGCTCCTGCCCCACTGAACCTATTTCCTCTTACCTTGACTCCATCCTCACTCCCCTGGTCCGTTCCCTCCCCACCTACATTCGGGATTCCTCTGATGCCCTGCATCATATTGACAGCTTCCAGTTCACAGGCCCTAACCGCCTCCTATTCACCAAGGATGTGTAATCTCTCTACACCTCCACCCCACAACAGGACGGCCTGAGATCCCTTCACTGCTTTCTTGAAAAGTGGCCTGAACAATTCCCATCCATCACCACTCTCCTCTGCCTGGCTGAACTCATTCTATCTCTCAACAACTTCTTCTTTAACTCATCCCACTTTCTCCAAATCAAAGGAGTAGCAATGGGTACCCACATGGGTCCTAGCTATGCTTGTCTTTTTATGGGGTATGTGGAACATTCCTTGTTCCAGGCCTACCCAAGTCCACTCCCACAACTTCTTTACCGATGCATCGATGACTATTTTGGTGCTGCTTCATGCTCTCGTCCAGACCTTGAAAAGTTCATCAACTTCGCGTCCAGTTTCCACCCCTCCATTGCCTTCACCTGGTCCATCTCAGACACTTCCCTTCCCTTCCTTGACCTTTCTGTCTCCATTTCCGGCAATAGACTATCTACCAATATCCATTAGAAGTCCACTGACTCCCACAGCTATCTGGATTACAGTTCTTCACACCCTACATCCTATAAGGACTCCATCCATTATTCTCTTTTTCTCAGCTCCTTCGCCTCCATCACATTTGTTCCGATGATGCCACTTTCCAAAGTGGTGCTTCTAATATGCGCTCCTTTTTCCTCAACTGTGGATTCTCATCTATAGTTGTCGACAGGGCCCTCAACAGCGTACAGTCCATCTCCTGCGCCATGACCCTCCCGCCCCCTCCCAGAACAAGGATAGAGTCCCTCTTGTTCTCACATTTCACCCCATCAGTCTCCGCGCGCAAAGCATAATCCTCCACCATTTTCTCCAACTCCAACGTGATGCCACCACCAAACACATCTTCCCTTCACTCCCTCTGTCAGCATTCCACAGAGACCTTTCCCTCCGGGATAACCTCGTCCACTCGTCCACTATACCCAACGCCTTTCCTGTCACTCATGGCACCTTCCCATGCAAATGCAGAAGGTGTAACATCTGCCCCTTTACCCCTTCTATGCTCAGCATCCAAGGTACAAATCGTTCATTCCAGGTTGAGCAGCGTTTCATTTGCACCTCTTTCAACTTGGTCTATTGCATTCGCTGCTCCCAATGTGGTCTCCTCTAGATCGGAGAGACCAAGCGTAGACTGGGTGATCGCTTTGCTGAGCACCTTCGGTCTGTGTGCAATCAGGACCCTCCACCTTCCGGGTTGCTCGCCATTTTAACACATGATCCTGCTCCCATGCCTACATGTCTGTCCTTGGCCTGCTGCAATGTTCCAGTGAAGCTCAATGCAAACTGGAGGATCAGCATCTCAACTTCCGGCTAGGCACTTTACAGCCTTCCGGTCTCAACATCGAATTCAACAACTTCAGATGATTAGCTCTACCCCACCTCGACCCCTTTGTTTTCATTCTATTTTATTTAATTTTTACTGTTCTCTGCCTTTTATTTCTTTACGTCACAGGTGGAGAAGGTGGTGAATAAGACATATGGCATGCTTGCCTTTATAGGACGGGGCATAGAGTATAAAAGTTGGGGTCTGATGTTGCAGATGTATAGAACGTTGGTTCGGCCGCATTTGGAATACTGCACCCAGTTCTGGTTGCCACACTACCAGAAGGACGTGGAGGCTTTAGAGAGAGTGCAGAGGAGGTTTACCAGGATGTTGCCTGGTATGGAAGGGCTTAGTTATGAGGAGAGATTGGGTAAACTGGGGTTGTTCTCACTGGAAAGACGGAGGGTGAGAGGTGACCTAATAGAGGTGTATAAAATTATGAAAGGCATAGATAGGGTGAACGGTGGGAAGCTTTTTCCCAGGTCGGTGATGACGTTCACGAGGGGTCATAGGTTCAAGGTGAGGGGGGGGAGGTTTAACACTGATATCAGAAGGACATATTTTACACAGAGGGTGGTGGGGGCCTGGAATGCGCTGCCGGGCAAGGTGGTGGAGGCGGACACACTGGGAACGTTTAAGACTTATCTAGCTAGCCACATGAACGGAGTGGGAATGGAGGGATACAAAAGAATGGTCTAGTTTGGACCAGGAAGCGGCGCGGGCTTGGAGGGCCGAAGGGCCTGTTCCTGTGCTGTTCTGTTCTTTGTTCTTTATTGTCTTTCTTCATTTTTCTTCCCCCCCACTCTTTCCCCCTACTTTATCCCCCTTCCCTTACCTTTGCTTCCCCGTTTCTAAATTTTACCTCTGTCCCATTCATTCCCCCCGCCTCCCCCAATATCTTCGTGTGTCACAGCTTAAAAATAACAATTCCATTTCTACAAAGTCTCATCATAAATGAAATCCATACATTTGGGTCCACGATGAATGCAGTTTTTATATGCTCTGCTCAGCATGATGTTGCTGTATACATTTCCGTGGCACACATTTTCTGAAATCATTTTAGCTTCTCTGCTGTTTGGCCATTCATACCCTTTATTCTTTCTGTGGACTGCCATTAGCAGTCTTTTCTCCTAGTTTCTGTGTCTATGACTCATCTTTCATTCCCTCACCCTGCAGTATAAACATCTCCCACTTTCTATGCCTTTTAGCTTTAACAAAGAATCATCTGGACTTGAAATGTCAGCTCTTTTCTCTCCTTACAGATGCTGCCAGACCTGCTGAGATTTTCCAGCATTTTCTCTTTTGCTTTCAGATTCCAGCATCCGCAGTAATCTGCTTTTACCTATTTAGCTGCAGCCTGAATGCAGGAATTGGCTTTGATTTTATCTGCTTATCAGGAAGTGCCATGTTAAATACAGATGATTAGAAGATTATTGTATTGCCAATGCAGTGTCTCGGTTACTATCCCCAGCAGAGATAAAGCCCGACAATGGAAGATGGCTTTTTCTTTTCAACGTAGATGAGTTTCCAATCACAACAGGTGACATTGGTAGAAGAACTCATTGGGACCCTGTATTGCTAAGTGAATGCAACAATATTGCAAATGGGTGACCAACACAGATACTAGATTTAGAAATCAGGCCATTTTTTAATGCATAAGGATGAGCTGTCAGTTGATAAAGGTTGTGTTGTAAATTGAAAAAGTGGTCAGACGCGGGTCCAGCACAAGTTGGGTGTCCAGGGTGCAGAGAAAAAGTGCGCCTTCTGAAAGGTCCATTTGAGAGGTAGCTTGTCAATGGTGAAGTCCCTGTTTTTCAGAGGAGACATCATTGCTTTGTCAGGTGAGCAGTGCAAAAATGGTGGCAATTTTTAAAAGGCACACAGTTTACTAAGATCATATTTGCTACGTGGTCATCATGATTAACATTTTGGGATGAGCTTGACAGAGTCTAGCGAGAAGCCATCTTTGGTGGCCGAGGTTAAACAAGGACATAGAAGAAACAATGAAACAGTGTAGAGCATGAGAAACAGTGTAGAACATGTAGAAAAGAAGCCACTACTGGTATCTTTGTAACCATGGAAATTGCAGCGAGAGCATGGCAGAGGCTGTGCGTAGATTTTATATAATTTGAAGTGCAACAGGTATTCATTTTAAAAGACAGCCATTTGAAATTGGGGTTTCCAATGAATCGGACAACGAGCAAAACTTTAGATATTTTGCATAGTTTGTTTGCTGTTTATGAGTTCCCCGGGGAAATTGTGTCTGACCTCAGTTTGCTCCAGAAAAGTTTGTAAAATCTATAAAAAATGAACGAGGGTATAACACATTCACTGCATCATTCTGCTTGAAATGGAGCCGCAGAGAGCACAGTACAAATTGTTAAACATGCTCTTGTTAAGAACATGCTAGATACAAATTGAAAGTTACTTCAGTTGTCATTAAATCACAAACTGGCGAATATTTTATTTATTTATTGTAACATCTCACATCACTACTGGTAGAACGCCAGCTGAATTGTTGTTTTAGCAGTCAGCCTAGATTAAGGTTTTCATTGTTGAAACCATATTTTGCATATTCAGTGGAAGAGAAACAATCCAGGCAGAAAGAGAATCATGATTTTTAAAAAGGTTTATTTATTACAAGTTATTTTACATTAATACTGCAATGAAGTTACTGTGAAAATCCCCTTGTCACCACACTCTGGTGCCTGTTCGGGTACATTGAGGGAGAATTTGGCATGTCAAATGTACCTATCCAGTTCGTCGTTCGGACTGTGGGAGGAAACTGGAGCACCCGGAGGAAATCCACACAGACACATGGAGAATGTTCAGACTTGGCACAGACAGTAACCCAAGCTTGGAATCGAACCCGGGTCCCGGCACTGTCAGGCAGCAGTGCTAACCACTGTGCCACCGTGCCGCCCCTGAGGGTAGAGTGAGAGAAATAAGTCTGAAGTTGAACCAGAAAATTAAGGTGGAAGATTACCATCGTAAATGTTAGAAGTGACCATCAGGAAGAGTCATGAAAATATTTCATTAAGATATTTGGTAGTGGAAAGAGTAGGTTTGATCAGGATTTAACTTCAGAGAATCATGAAAAGAAGGAAGTTGGGAAGAATCAAATGAATCTGATGAATTGGATAGTTGAGATATGGAACAGGTACTTTAACATAAAATGTGCCTGAACCTAGTTCAGATCCAAGCTCGACAGACATGTGGCAGAATTTTCCCAAAAAATAGCAAAGTGTCAGGTTCAGATGTGCTTCTCCCAAGAGTAACAACTGGGTTTCTGTTGAGATCGTCCCATACTTTGCCATTTTTTAGAAGGGGAGCTGGCATTTTACGCCATCATTGTGAGGGCGGGGCCTAAAGACACCGGCAAGCCCAGCTCCACAGAATTTAAAGACCCTCCCTTCCCACACCCCATGGATGTTGGGACCCCCCACCTTCATTGATCGCCAGCATCAGGGTCCTTTCAATGGGTTTTCCTTCAGGCCCATCCCCTAGGTGGTGCCAGGGTGTCCCCAACCACCCGAGGCCGACAATGGACTCTGAATCCCCCCCCCAGCATGTTCATCACGTCCAGTCTCTGTTTGAGGAGACCAGTAGTGATTTCCGCCAGCACTATGTCACAATGGCGGGTGGGAACATACGACATTCCTGGAAGATTCAACATCAAATGGATTTTGAATATTAAAATGTATTTAAATTTATGATAATCAGATTCACACCCTTGCTGGGTGTGAGCTTGGTTACGTCTGCTGGGAGGGCCCTGGAACATCACGTTCTGGGTTCGCGCCAGTGCAAATCCTATTATGGCCCTCTTGTGGAAGTTTCCTGTGCTGTACTTGTAAAACCTTAGATACTTTCGACCAGTTTACTTGCTTAAAAGTTTTACCCCAGTGTCCTTGTTTGCAAGATGGACAAAGGACAAATATGTGTAAAGGTTCAATAGGTTTATTAATTAACCGTTAAATTACCCACATAATACAAGAGGATACCCCAGATTCAAGTATACTACCCACAAAGATGGTTTGGTTAAACTGCAGGCCCGATTCTCTGAGTCCCTCTGGTCCGTTGTCACGAAGGTGAGTCTTGATAGCAGCTTCTTCCTTCCTTCCTTCTCTGGTCAGTCTTCTGGATGGCCAAGGGCGCCTCCCTCGTCAAGTCTTCGGTGCTGGTGTGTCTCAGATGTGTACCTTTATCCCCCTCCCTCCCCATCTTTCCAGAAACTTCTCTGGCTTCCAGCCAATGAGGTCTCGGGAGGGGGTCCCAATAGCCAGTGGGTTTCTTGATGTCTACCTGAGAGGACACTGGGGCCCGCCCCCAGGTGTCCATCTCCATGGTGTTACTTACCTTATCTGGCAACAGGTTGCATGTAACTGCAGGAATTCTGGGTGACAGAAAGTCTGGCCCGATCTGGGCTTTTAACAATAGCCCGGTGCTTTTCAAAGGGGTGCGGTGATCTCCAGTGGGTCTCAGTAGAGTGCGAGATCTTTGATGGGTGATTGATAGAACAGCCCAGAAATGTTTCTGTGTCTTTGTATGTTTGACCTTAGTCAAGTCTGGCCCAAGGTTTGATTGTGTTTGATTTTAATATGCCCAATTCTTTAATTTAGGATATCCAATTTAATCGGCCTTAAAACTAGGCCTTGATTATATTACCACTGTCCCTCATCCAGTGAGCGTCAGTGAACCGGATCACACAATTTCGACCAAACCATCTCAACGAGCAAGTACCTTGAATCCAGGGTTGATGGTATCATCCCTAACCCACAATAAAGACAACAAATTTAAACAAGTTAAAGTAAGATAATAAAAGAAGCAAAAAGAAACAATACATCAATAGGGTATGAAGTGGGAAAAAATATACAGATGAGTACACTTAAAAAAATAATAACTGCCTGGCACATAAACAGTCACCTGGGAAAGAGACATTAAACAGGCACTGACTTTTAGTACAAACAGACACCTGAGATTAAAACATAAAGGACAGACAGCTATTCAAAGTTAAACATGCAGGAATCAAATCCTGCAGGAAACCAGCCAGGGCTTGAGACACTCTTTAGGATAAGGACAATAGGGTTGGGTAAAGAGATTAGCTACAGGTGGGATCGGGAATACATAACTGCAGGAAAACCAATTACTGGACATTACTATATGAATAGACTGAAACTAAAACCATTGATGGTCACTGATGTAGGAAATGTATCCATTCATAGAACAATGCGATGTTAACATGCTTATATCTATATCTGTCTGTATTTGTCTATAACGATGTGTTAACGATCGATCACCTACTTGATTACAACGATGTGATAATGGCTAGACGTCCAGTCCATCTACTGTGTAAAGGGTATAAAGATGGACCGCTCCTATTGTCTCATTGAGAGAAGGTTTACTGCTTGTTAGTGCCTTGTCTCCACGAAGCTTCGTTAAAATAAAACTGTATTCTTGAAACCTTCAAACCTGACTCAGTGGTACATTTCCCACAACAGGTATATACAAAACAAAGCAATAAACAGTACAAAATGACAAGTGACTATACATATTGCAATATAGAGATGGAAGAGTATCAAGGTTCTTGATTGTAGACCCTTTCCCGATGTCGGATGGCCCTTGCCAAGTCCAAAAAATTGCAGGAATTCCTTCTTTCATCAGGCGAATTTAAACGTGAGGCTGGTTAGGTACACTGCCATAAGTAGGATTCCTATTACAGCCAGGTGTGACAGAATGTGGACCCATGAGTGGATCTGGACATTTGAACCCCAGTCCCAGAGGTTCTCCCACCATGTAGTGACTCTAATTTCGGTAATGTTCTTTTTTATTTCCCCTGTTTGTTGCACCACTTTGACAACGGTCTTGTGTGCTATGATCAATTGTGTCCGAATTTGTCGAAGTTTCTCGGGTAGAAGTGTTTTCCCAGTATCAAATCTTTCAAAATAGTCCCCCAAGCTTTGTCTCAATTCCTCGCTACTGTTTATTAGTGTTTCCTCTCTTCTGTATGTCTACCATCTCAATCAATCCTATCCTAGCGGGAATGTGTGATTTAATGCCAAATGTAGTGTTGTGGATGTTACATATGGCTGCCCCATACTGGTAATTTTCGAGCGAGGTTGTAATACAATATTCTCCCTCCCCCCTGTAAGCCACCCGGGTGACATCCCTTTCCAAATTTTGAATTTCCAGTGTACAATTTAGGTTAGTGGTTGTTCTGAATCCACACAGGGCATGTTCATTTTCATACACCGGATATGGGCACATGACCGTTTTGTCTGTCTCCAGATTGGTGCCTATGAGCTTCCCACCTTTCTCAACCACATACGGTAGAGTCCCTTGGTATCCCATCCACATCCCTCCTTTAATGATCCCTATATTTTCAGCTTCAAAAAGTCTCAACCCAACCTTATTTTTTAATATTACTGGGATTCCCCAACACCATTCCTAGTGCACTCCTCAGGGTTCCTCTACAACTATCGTTAGACTAGACGGTGGTCAGTTGCCGTAATTGGCAGTTAATGACATTGGAGTGTCTTTTTCCCTGGTACAGGTGTTTATCCCTGATCCAAGATGGAACTTTCCCCCTGCTAACCTGGTTGACATTTTCTCTTAACTGCTCAACCATCCATTGCCCATAGATGCTACGCAGGGTTCGGTTCTGCTGCCTGGCATCATCTTCCACCCTCCCGAGGGTGATCTGATTAATAGTTTGGGCATGTCCTTCTAGTACAGTAACCATAAGACTACTGGCCCTGTTCTCAGCCAAATCTCCCCCGCATCTTGCCGAGTGTTTTCATTTAAGCTATCCAAGGTTAGTTTAACTTGTCAGGTTAGGACTCTGAGCTTATTATCCAAATCAGCCAGATCCAATGCGATAATGGTGGATACCCCCACTCTGTATGCAGTCGCTAGATCGTTCAGGATTTCCTCTTGCGCCCCTTTGAACTGGGCATCTCTTCCCCCTCATGTGTCCCAGTCTTTCAGCTTAGTAGCCTCTGGGTCAAATGGAGGTACGATTTCTTAAAGTGTGGAGGGACACCAGTCTGGTAATTGTGTTCCGGCTAAATCTACCACTACCGGTATCAATTCGTAGTGTGTGTTGTTGAATAATATTTTCCCTGTATGTTTTAGTATCAACCCATTTTGGGACCCTGGGGCGATTTCAGGACAAGTGGGGCGGGCTGTGCTAACAGTTGGTCTTAACCCATTCTTAATTTCATAGCATGTACACATTCTGAATAACCTTACCGGGGCACTTCTTTCCTAATTCCAGCCCATTTTCTGGGCCATGGGCTAGACAGGCTAGCTCCATGCACCGATGGTTAGTGTACGCCCACAAATCACTAGTGAGGGTTGTCTTTGGGGAGCAGCAATCAAAGATCCCATTATTTTTCCTGTACACTACTCTTTGGTTGTTACACCCATAGGTGATACTCTTATTGGGGTGTACCCATAGGATGCCATCCTCACATTTGCCTGCATCTGGAGGGGTGAACCACATGTATCCGGGGTATTGTAGGCTGATCTTCTGGTCTTCAGTTGGTGTGGTGTCTGTGGTTCAGTCCTTCTGTGTCCATTCTGAGACGAGGAGTCCCAGACAGCAAAGAAATATGTAGTTCGTTCTGGGGAGATCAAGGTAGCGCCTGTTATTTCTTATTAATGCCTGATTCTCTTTTCCTTTTCTTTACTCGAATCTCATATGACTTCCCTCTTTCTTAAAGAAAACAAAGAAATAAGTAAATGAATAATAAAGGCCCAATAGTATCATACGAAAGGTTGGTCGGCAATCAGTGTTTAATGGGGTTAAGTGGGGCAAGGAGTTTGCAGAGCATGCGCAACAGGAAATGTACGGTATCAAGAGAATTTCCACAGGAGACAGAGGAGGGGCTAAAAAAGGTGGGGGAGTAGCGGTATTAGTTAAGGAGCATATTACAGCGGTGCAGAAGGTGGACAATTTAGAGGGGTCATGTAATGAGTCACTGTGGGTGGAGCTCAGAAACAGGAAAGGTGCAATCACTATGCTGGGGGTATACTACAGGCCACCCAACAGCCCACGGGAAGTGGAGGAACGGATATGTCAGGAGATTCTGGATATGTGCAGAAAAAATAGGGTTGTTGTAGTGGGAGACTTCAATTTCCCTGGTATAGACTGGAAAGTGCTTGGGGCTGGGGGTCTGGACGGGGAGGAATTTGTAAAATGTGTACTGGAAGGTTCTTTGGAACAGTATGTAGATAGCCCAACTAGAGAGGGGGCTATACTGGATCTAGTTCTGAGAAATGAGCCCGGTCAGGTCGTCAAAGTTTCGGGAGGGGAACATGTGGCAAATAGTGACCACAACTCTGTTAACTTTAGGATAGTAATGGACAAGGATGAGTGTTGACCTAAGGGTAGGGTGCTAAATTGGGGGAAGGCCAACTATAGCCGGATTAGGCAGGAATTGGTGGCCGTTGATTGGGAGAGGCTGTTCGGGGGTAAGTCCACGTCTGGCATGTGGGAGTCTTTTAAGGAACAGTTGATAAGGTTGCAGGACAGGCATGTGCCTGTAAAAAGGAAGGATAGGAAAGGTAGGATTCGAGAGCTGTGGACAACCAGGGAAATTGAGGATCTGATCAAAAAGAAAAGCACGGCACGTGGGCGGCACGGTAGCACAGTTGATAGCACTGCTGCTTCTCAGCTCTAGGGCCCTGGGTTCAATTCCCGGCTAGGGTCACTGTCTGAACATAGAACATAGAACAGTACAGCACAGAACAGGCCCTTCGGCCCACGATGTTGTGCCGAGCTTTATCTGAAACCAAGATCAAGCTATCCCACTCCCTATCATCCTGGTGTGCTCCATGTGCCTATCCAATAACCGCTTAAATGTTCCTAAAGTGTCTGACTCCACTATCACTGCAGGCAGTCCATTCCACACCCCAACCACTCTCTGCGTGTAGAACCTACCTCTGATATCCTTCCTGTATCTCCCACCACGAACCCTATAGTTATGCCTCCTTGTAATAGCTCCATCCACCCGAGGAAATAGTCTTTGAACATTCACTCTATCTATCCCCTTCATCATTTTATAAACCTCTATTAAGTCTGTGGAGTTTGCACATTTTCCTTGTGTCTGCGTACGTTTCCTCCGGGTGCTCCGGTTTCCTCCCACAGATGTGCGGGTTAGGTTGATTGGCCATGCTAAAATTGCCGCTTAGTGTCCTGGGATGTGTTGATTAGAGGGATTAGCGGGTAAAACATATAAGGATATGGGGGTAGGGCCTGGGTGGGATTGTGGTCGGTGCAGACTCGATGGGCCGAATGGCCTCTTGCTGTACTGTAGGGTTTCTATGATTCTATGATTCTAAAAGAGAGGCATATGTTAGGTCCAGGCAACTGAAAACAGATGGAGCTCTGGAGGAATACAGAGAGAGTAGAAAAGAACTCAAATGGGGAGTTAGAAGGGCAAAAAGAGGTCACGAAATGTTCTTGGCAGACAGGATTAAGGAGAATCCTAAGGCATTTTATTCATATGTTAGGAACAAAAGAGTTGTCAGGGAAAATGTCGGACCTCTCAGGGGCAAAGGAGGGGAATTATGCTTAGAACCCAAGGGAATAGGGGAGATCCTAAATGAATACCTTGCATCGGTATTCACAAAGGAGAGGGACTTGTTGACTGGGAGTGTCTCAGAGGGAGGTGTTGACCTGTTAGAGAGAATCTCCATTACAAGGGAGGAAGTGTTAGGTTTTTTAGGTAACATTAAAACTGACAAATCCCCAGGGCCTGATGGCATCTATCCTAGACTGCTCAGGGAGACAAGAGATGTAATTGCTGGGCCTCTCACGGAGATCTTTGTCTCTTCGTTGCACACAGGTGAGGTCCCTGAGGATTGGAGGATAGCGAATGTGGTACCGTTATTTAAGAAGGGTAGCAGGGATAACCCGGGTAATTATAGGCCAGTGAGCTTGACGTCCGTGGTAGGGAAGTTGTTGGAGATGATTCTTAGAGACAGGATGTATGCGCATTTAGAACGGAACAATCTCATTAGTGACAGACAGCATGGTTTTGTAAGAGGGAGGTTGTGCCTTACAAATTTGGAGGAGTTTTTTGAGGAAGTGACAAAAACGGTTGACGAAGGAAGGGCCGTGGATGTCGTCTATATGGATTTCAGTAAGGCATTTGACAAAGTCCCTCATGGCAGGTTGGTTAAGAAGGTTAAGGCTCATGAGGTACAAGGAGAGGTGGCTAGATGGGTAGAAAACTGGCTTGGCCACAGGAGACAGAGGGTAGCAGTCGCAGGGTCTTTTTCTGGCTGGAGGTCTGTGACCAGTGGTGTTCTGCAGGGCTTTTGTACTGGGACCTCTGCTATTTGTGATATATACAAATGATTTGGAAGAAGGTGTAACTGGTGTTATCAGCAAGTTTGCGGATGACACGAAGATGGCTGGACTTGCGGATAACGATGAACATTGTCGGACAAGACAGCAGGATATAGATAGGCTGGAAAATTGGGGGGAGAAATGGCAGATGGAATTTAATCCAGATAAATGCGAAGTGATGCATTTTGGAAGAACTAATGTAGGGGGGAGTTATACAATAAATGGCAGAGCCATCAAGAGTATAGAAACACAGAGGGCCCTAGGTGTGCAAGTCCACAAATCCTTGAAGGTGGCAGCACAGGTGGAGAAGGTGGTGAAGAAGGCATATGCTATGCTTGCCTTTATAGGATGGGGTGTAGAGTATAAAAGCTGGAGTCTGATGTTGCAGCTGTATAGAACGCTGGTTAGGCCACATTTGGAGTACTGCGTCCAGTTCTGGTTGCCACACTACCGGATGGACGTGGAGGCGTTAGAGAGAGTGCAGAGAAGGTTTACCAGGATGTTGCCTGGTATGGAGGGTCTTAGCTATGAGGAGAGATTGGGTAAACTGGGGTTGTTCTCCCTGGAAAGACGGAGAATGAGGGGAGACCTAATAGAGGTGTACAAAATTATGAAGGGTATAGATAGGGTGAACAGTGGGAAGCTTTTTCCCAGGTCGGAGGTGACGATCACGAGGGGTCACGGGCTCAAGGTGAGAGGGGCGAGGTATAACTCAGGTATTAGAGGGATGTTTTTTGCACAGAGGGTGGTGGGGGCCTGGAATGCGCTGCTAAGTAGGGTGGTGGAGGCAGACATGCTGGCATCGTTTAAGACTTACCTGGATGGTCACATGAGCAGTCTGGGAATGGAGGGATACAAACGAATGGTCTAGTTGGACCAAGGAGCAGCACAGGCTTGGAGGGCCGAAGGGCCTGTTTCCTGTGCTGTACTGTTCTTTGTTAGGATAGTGGCGGGAAACATTTCTTTCAGGTTGTCTCAAATAATAAAAGATGGTGATGGTATGCAACAATTGTTGTAACCAGTGAAAAAGTCTGTCAAATTTTGGGACTGTGGCATGTGTCCTTGTTGTCGGAGGACTATGCCACACAAGTGTGGTGCGTCGGAAGATTATTGCGCAGTATAATGTGGGCGGATAAGAAGCCCTTTTCAATTGGGTGATGCGTGGAGTGGGCAGATAAAGCTATTGACAATTTGGACTGTGATGTCCTGCTTCTTCCTCAGCGGAGGGAACCTACGTGGGCGGGCTTTGGCTGCCAGGTGCTCAATGCATTACCACCTCTGGTAGTGAGCGCCACCGGGTCAATCGGTTCTGGGAGTCCCAGTACCGGGGTGCCACAGGGGATAAAGTTTGCGGATGCCCCATCCTTTTCATCGGGATCCCCTGGACCAGGGTTTTATTCCTGAGGCCCTGTAAATTGGGGCGGGAACCAGGGGTGCATGTGCTGGGTACTGAGTGGGGGGGTCGATAAACTGGGGTACAGGTTGTGAACCGTGGTTTGGGTCCGGTGGTATGGGGTGAGGGTTTGGGCTTCCTTGTGACTCAAAGACTCCTTCAAGGGTGATGTGGTATTTGCTGGGAGCCGAATGCTTTCATTTGGTTCACATGGTACCACCTGGCTTTCTTGTGGTCTACCATGACCTTGTACACTGAGGGGCTGGCCTTATCTACCACCGGATAGGGTCCGGCATATTTGGGAGACAGGAACGTCTTGATTGGAAGACTCTGAGCATTATCTGTTGCCCAATCTCATATTCAATGGGTTTTATTTTACCGTAAGAAGTTTAACAACACCAGGTTAAAGTCCAACAGGTTTATTTGGTAGCAAAAGCCACACAAGCTTTCGAGGCTCTGAGCCCCTTCCTGAAGAAGGGGCTCAGAGCCTCGAAAGCTTGTGTGGCTTTTGCTACCAAATAAACCTGTTGGACTTTAACCTGGTGTTGTTAAACTTCTTACTGTGTTTACCCCAGTCCAACGCCGGCATCTCCACATCATTTTATTTTACCATCAAAGTAGGCCTTACATTGCTGCTTCCATTTGCCTATCTTACGGCTGCAGCCCATGGTGCGGCCTATGTTTTCCAGGATGACTCTCACTGCATTCTCATGGGTGAGGGCCGTGACTTTGGACCCGGACAGATCCAGCCCGAGTAAAGGTTTGATACCTTGCATAGGTTGCCCGGTCAGGAGGACTAGATATGGAATTGCGCACTATCATTAATATGAAGGGCAGGACTTTGTTCCAGGAGTGATTGTTCTGCTGAATGGTTTTACGGATCATATCTTTGAGGGTACAGCTCATCCTTTCTACTATACCACTAGATTGGGGGTGGTAAGCAATGTGGAATTGTGGCTTTATCCCAAACAATTCCATTACCATTGCATTACCTGGGCAGTGAAGTGAGTGCCCTGGTCCGAGTCGATGCTGTGGGGAAGGCCCCACCTCGTGAATATCTGCTGCACTAGGATGTCAGTCGTGACCTTGGCCGTGTTAGTGCAGGTTGGAAAAGCTTCCACCCATTTACAAAAAGTGTCTACAATGACCAAGATGTATTTGTAACCTCCCACTCTGGACAGTACGGGACCGATATAGTCAATCTGGAGATTTGTCCAGGGACCTTCCACAGGGTGAGTATGTCTCAGTTCCCCTTTGTGGGCATATTTATCAGGATTATTCTGTGTGCAGATGATACAATTATTGACATAATGCTGCACGTCCTGTTCTAAATTTGGCCACCAACACAATCCTTTGATTCGCTCACTTGTCGTACTTGATCCTTGATGGTCCTGGACATCGTGGTTTTGGAAAACGATTTGGTTGTGGTTCCTGGTCGGGACCACATATAGGCCGTCCTTAAGGACAAGCCCGTCCTGTAAAGATATTGTGTCTCGCCATTTTCCAAAGGAGGCGGGGTTTGCCCCTTCCTGAATTTGTTTCATGTCCTGGTCACTGCTCTGGGCTTGTTTTAGATCTTCGACCTTGGTCTGGCTCACAGTTATGGCTTCAATTCGCTCTGTAACTATCGGTTGCCAAAACTCCCCCTCTCGAGCACCCTGTTTGGCTAATTCGTCCGCCCTTATGTTCCCAAGAGGGGTGGTGCGGTGGTGAGCCTTTACTTTAATTATGCCATACTCCTGGTTACGGTATTTTCCAGGTCTTGGGCAGCCTGGAAAATAAATCTTAACAGTGGGGCTGATGGCAGAGGTTTTCCATCTGCTGATATGAATCCCCTTGCTTCCCATAGGGGCATGAAGTCTGTTAAACTGTTGCAGACATACATACTATTGGAGTATATGTCTGCAGGCGTGGGGAACAGGTCAGGGTGGCTGACTACATATGCTATGGCTGTCAGTTCTGCAGCCTGTGCACTCATGTGTGCTGGAAGTTTTAAAGCAATCTCCCTCAGGGGCTTGCCTTCTTAGCCTTCCACGTATATCCCACATCCTGTTCTCCTTCCACCATGAATGACCCATCTACAAAATTTTTTAAACTGTCCTGTGCCTGGGTTTGAACATAGAACATTGAACATAGAACATTACAACGCAGTACAGGCCCTTCGGCCCTCGATGTTGCGCCGACCTCTAAAGCCCATCTAACCTACACTATTCCAATATCATCCATATGTTTATCCAATGACCCTTTAAATGCCCTTAATGTTGACGAGTCCACTACTTCTGCAGGCAGGGCATTCCACGCCCTTACTACTCTCTGAGTAAAGAACCTACCTCTGACATCTGTCCTATATCTATCACCCCTCAATTTAAAGCTATGTCCCCTCGTGCTAGCCATCACCATCCAAGGAAAAAGGCTCTCACTGTCCACCCTATCTAATCCTCTGATCATCTTGTATGCCTCTATTAAGTCACCTCTTAACCTTCTCTCTAACAAAAACAGCCTCAAGTCACTCAACCTTTCCTCATAAGACCTTCCCACCATAAATCTCCTCTGCACCCTTTCCAATGCTTCCACATCCTTCCAATAATGCGGCGACCAGAACTGTACACAATACTCCAAGTGCGGCCGCACCAGAGTTTTGTACAGCTGCAACATGACATCATGGCTCCGAAACTCAATCCCTCTACCAATAAAAGTTAACACTCCGTACGCCTTCTTAACAACCCTATCAACCTGGGTGCCAACTTTCAGGGATCTATGCACATGGACACCAAGATCTCTCTGCTCATCCACACTACCAAGTATCTTACCATTAGCCCAGTACACTGTATTCTTGTTACTCCTTCCAAAGTGAATCACCTCACACTTTTCTGCATTAAACTCCATTTGCCACCTCTCAGCCTAGCTCTGTAGCTTATCTATGTCCCTCTGTAACCTGCAACATCCTTCCGCATTGTCCACAACTCCACCAACTTTAGTGTCATCCGCAAATTTACTAACCCATCCTTCCACGCCCTCATCCAGGTCATTTATAAAACTGACAACAGCAGTGGCCCCAAAACAGATCCTTATGGTACACCACTAGTAACTGAACTCCAGGATGAACATTTCCCATCAACCACCACCCTCTGTCTTCTTACAGCTAGCCAATTCCTGATCCAAACCACTAAATCACCCTCAATCCCATGCCTCCGTATTTTCTGCAATAGCCTACCATGGGGAACCTTATCAAACGCTTTACTGAAATCCATATACACCATATCAACTGCTTTACCCTCATCCACCTCTTTGGTCACCGTCTCAAAGAACTCAATATGGTTTGTGAGGCACGACCTACCTTTCACAAAACCGTATTGACTATCCCTAATCAAAATGTTCCTTTCTAGATGATTATAAATCCTATCTCTTATAAAGGGGGAGGAGCTGATTCCCCTGGCTCCTCCCCCTTTTATTTTGGAAAAAATGGCCACTTGGGGTCTTTTATTGCTGGAACCTGGCCTCCCCCCCCCCCCCCCCCCCCCCCCACCATAGGTTAGGTTGTCTGCCAGGGATGTGGAGATGTCGGCGTTGGACTGGGGTAAACACAGTAAGAGTTTTAACAACACCAGGTTAAAGTCCAACAGGTTTATTTGGTAGCAAATACCATTAGCTTTCGGAGCGCTGCTCCTTCGTCAGATGGAGTGGAAATCTGCTCTCAAACAGGGCACAGAGACACAAATCAAGTTACAGAATACTGATTAGAATGCGAATCTCTACAGCCAATTAGGTCTTAAAGATACAGACAATGTGAGTGGAGGGACCATTAAGCACAGGTTAAAGAGACGTGTATTGTCTCCAGACAGGACAGCCGGTGAGATTCTACAAGTCCAGGGGGCAAGCTGTGGGGGTTACTGATAGTGTGACATAAACCCCAGATCCCGGTTTAGGCCGTCCTCATGTGTGCGGAACTTGGCTATCAGTTTCTGCTCAGCGACTCTGCACTGTCGTGTGTCGTGAAGGCCGCCTTGGAGAACGCTTCCCCGAAGATCAGAGGCTGAATGCCCGTGACCGCTGAAGTGCTCCCCCACAGGAAGATAACAGTCTTGCCTGCTGATTGTCGAGTGGTGTTCATTCATCCGTTGTCGTAGCATCTGCATGGTTTCCCCAATGTACCATGCCTCGGGACATCCTTTCCTGCAGCGTATCAGGTAGACAACGTTGGCCGAGGAAATACGCTGCAGGAAAGGATGTCACGAGGCATGAAAGGTTTTACTGAATTGTGTGTGTGCAGCAACTATAGAGCTGTTAAAGTAGTAAAAGGTCCTGAGGCACTTCACAGGAACGTTGTAGAACAATTTTGACACTGAGCCATGTAAGGAGATATTAGTTTAACAACACCAGGTTAAAGTCCAACAGGTTTATTTGGTAGCAAAAGCCACACAGGCTTTCGGAGCTCCAAGCTCCTTCTTCAGGTGAGTGGGAATTCTGTTCACAAACAGGGCATATAAAGACACAGTCTCAATTTACATGAATAATGGTTGGAATGTGAATACTTACAGCTAATCAAGTCATTAAGATAACAAGGAACAGTACAGCACAGGAAACAGGCCCTTCGGCCCTCCAAGCCTGTGCCGCTCCACGGTCCAACTGGACCAATCGTTTGTATCCCTCCATTCCCAGGCTGCTCATGTGACTATCCAGGTAAGTCTTAAACAATGTCAGCGTGCCTGCCTCCACCACCCTACTTGGCAGCGCATTCCAGGCCCCCACCACCCTCTGTGTAAAAAAAACATCCCTCTGATATCTGAGTTATACTTCGCCCCTCTCACCTTGAGCCCGTGACCCCTCGTGATCGTCACCTCCGACCTGGGAAAAAGCTTCCCACTGTTCACCCTATCTATACCCTTCATAATCTTGTACACCTCTATTAGATCTCCCCTCATTCTCCGTCTTTCAAGGGAGAACAACCCCAGTTTACCCAATCTCTCCTCATAGCTAAGACCCTCCGTACCAGGCAACATCCTGGTAAACCTTCTCTGCACTCTCTC
Source organism: Mustelus asterias (assembly GCF_964213995.1). NCBI lineage: Eukaryota > Metazoa > Chordata > Chondrichthyes > Carcharhiniformes > Triakidae > Mustelus > Mustelus asterias. The sequence continues at coordinate 19,936,720 of NC_135817.1, read as the reverse complement.
TAACGCCTCCACGTCCTTCTGGTAGTGCGGTGACCAGAACTGGAGGCAGTGCTCCAAATGCGGCCTTATCAGCGTTCTATACAGCTGCATCATCAGACTCCAGCTTTTATACTCTATACCCCGTCCTATAAAGGCAAGCATACCATATGCCTGCTTCACCACCTTCTCCACCTGTGTTGCCACCTTCAAGGATTTGTGGACTTGCACAGCTAGGTCCCTCTGTGTTTCTATACTCCTGATGACTCTGCCATTTATTGTATAACTCCTCCCTACATTATTTCTTCCAAAATGCATCACTTCGCATTTATCCAGATTAAACTCCATCTGCCACCTCTCCGCCCAATTTTCCAGCCTATCTATATCCTGCTGTATTGCCCGACAATGCTCTTCGCTATCCGCAATTCCAGCCATCTTCGTGTCATCCGCAAACTTGCTGATTACACCAGTTACACCTTCTTCCAAATCATTTGTATATATCACAAATAGCAGAGGTCCCAGTACAGAGCCCTGCGGAACACCACTGGTCACAGACCTCCAGCCGGAAAAAGACCCTTCGACCACTACCCTCTGTCTCCTATGGCCAAGCCAGTTCTCCACCCATCTAGCCACTTCTCCTTGTATCCCATGAGCCCTAACCTTCTTAACCAACCTGCCATGTGGGACTTTGTCAAATGCCTTACTGAAATCCATATAGACGACATCCACGGCCCTTCCTTCATCAACCCTTTTTGTCACTTCCTCAAAAAACTCCTCCAAATTTGTAAGGCACGACCTCCCTCTTACAAAACCATGCTGTCTGTCACTAATGAGATTGTTCCGTTCTAAATGCACATACATCCTGTCTCTAAGAATCCTCTCCAACAACTTCCCTACCACAGACGTCAAGCTCACCGGCCTATAATTTCCTGGGTTATCCCTGCTACCCTTCTTAAACAACGGGACCACATTCGCTATCCTCCAATCCTCAGGGACCTCACCCGTGTCCAAACAACGTGAGTGGAGAGAGCATCAAGACAGGCTAAAAAGATGTGTATTGTCTCCAGACAAGACAGCCAGTGAAACTCTGCATACAGGAGGTGTGTCAACACCAAATTCATCAGCCGCACTCAAAAGACAGCCCTGAACATCACCCAAGCACAACGCAACGCCATCCACGCTCTCAAGACCAACCGCAACATTGTCATCAAACCAACAGATAAAGGAGGGGCCATCGTCATATTGAACAGAACGGATTACCGCAAAGAAGTGTACCGACAACTCAACAACGAGGAACACTACAGACAGTTACCTGCAGATCCGACCAAAGAACACACCCGTCAACTCAACACTCTGATCAAGACCTTTGATCCGGACCTTCAGAGCTCTCATCCCACGTACTCCCCGCGTTGGGGATCTCTACTGCCTCCCAAAGTTACACAAGGCAAACACACCCGGCCATCCCATTGTATCGGGCAATGGGACCCTGTGCGAGAACCTCTCCGGCTATGTCGAGAGCATCCTGAAACCTGTTGTACAAAGAACCCCCAGCTTTTGTCGCGACACTACGGACTTCCTACAGAAACTCAACACACATGGAGCAGTTGAACCAGGAGCACTCCTCGTCACAATGGATGTCTCGGCACTCTACACCAGCATCCCCCATGATGATGGCATTGCTGCAATGGCCTCAGTGCTCAGCGCCAACAACTGCCAGTTTCCAGATGCAATTTTACATCTCATCCGCTTCATCCTGGACCACAGTATCTTCACCTTCAACAACCAGTTCTTCATCCAGACACACGGAACAGCCATGGGGACCAAATTCGCACCTCAATATGCCAACATCTTCATGCACAGGTTCGAACAAGACTTCTTCACCGCACGGGACCTTCAACCGATGCTATACACTAGATACATCGATGACATTTTCTTCCTTTGGACTCATGGTGAACAATCACTGAAACAACTCTATGATGACATCAACAAGTTCCATCCCACCATCAGACTCACCATGGACTACTCTCCGGAATCAGTTGCATTCTTGGACACACGCATCTCCATTAAGGACGGTCACCTCAGCACCTCACTGTACCGCAAGCCCACGGATAACCTCACGATGCTCCACTTCTCCAGCTTGCACCCTAAACACGTTAAAGAAGCCATCCCCTACGGACAAGCCCTCCGTATACACAGGATCTGCTCGGATGCGGAGGATCGCAACAGACACCTCCAGACGCTGAAAGATGCCCTCATAAGAACAGGATATAGCACTCGACTCATTGATCAACAGTTCCAATGCGCCACAGCGAAAAACCGCACCGACCTCCTCAGAAGACAAACACGGGACACAGTGGACAGAGTACCCTTCGTCGTCCAGTACTTCCCCGGAGCTGAGAAGCTACGGCATCTCCTCCGGAGCCTTCAACATGTCATTGATGAAGACGAACATCTCGCCAAGGCCATCCCCACACCCCCACTTCTTGCCTTCAAACAACCGCACAACCTCAAACAGACATTGTCCGCAGCAAACTACCAGCCTTCAGGAGAACAGTGAGCACGACACCACACAACCCTGCCACAGCAACCTCTGCAAGACGTGCCGGATCATCGACACAGATGCCATCATCTCACGTGAGAACACCATCTACCAGGTACACGGTACATACTCTTGCAACTCGGCCAACGTTGTCTACCTGATACGCTGCAGGAAAGGATGTCCCGAGGCATGGTACATTGGGAAAACTATGCAGACGCTGCGACAACGGATGAATGAATACCGCTCGACAATCACCAGGCAAGACTGTTCTCTTCCTGTTGGGGAGCACTTCAGCGGTCACGGGCATTTGGCCTCTGATATTCGGGTACGCGTTCTCCAAGGCGGCCTTCACGACACACGACGGCGCAGAGTCGCTGAGCAGAAACTGATAGCCAAGTTCCGCACACACCAGGACGGCCTCAACCGGGATATTGGGTTCATGTCACACTATTTGTAACCCCCACAGCCTGCCTGGACCTGCAGAGTTTCACTGGCTGTCTTGTCTGGAGACAATACACATCTTTTTAGCCTGTCTTGATGCTCTCTCCACTCACGTTGTTTTGTTTCTTAAAGACTTGATTCGCTGTAAGTATTCGCATTCCAACCATTATTCATGTAAATTGAGTCTGTGTCTTTATATGCCCTGTTTGTGAACAGAATTTCCACTCACCTGAAGAAGGGGCTTAGAGCTCCGAAAGCTTGTGTGGCTTTTGCTACCAAATAAACCTGTTGGACTTTAACCTGGTGTTGTTAAACTTCTTACTGTGTTTACCCCAGTCCAACGCCGGCATCTCCACATCAGGAGATATTAGGACAGGTAACCAAAAACTTGGTTGAAGAGGTAGGTTTGAAAGAGCACCTTTATAGGGAGAGAGAGAGGCAGGGATGTTGAGGGAAAAAATTCTGGACTGTAGGGGTCTTGGCACAGTGAACAATGATGGAGTAATTAAAATACAGGATATGCAAGAGGACAGAGTTGGAAAAACACAGAGATCTAAGTTGTGGGGCTGGAGGATATTAGAGAGAGGGAGAGGCAAAGCTATGCAGGGATTTGAGAGCAAGGATGAAAAATTAAAAAACTTAATTGTGTGCCAATGTTAGTCAGGGAACCCAGGTCGTGATGGGTGAGCAGGACTGAGTATGAGTTATGGGATCGGGGAGTTTGTATGAGGTCAATGGTGGAAAATGGGAGGTCAGCAAGAGGGCTGACAAAATGTAATGCAGAAATTGGTGAGGGTTGCTTTGGCAGATGAACTGAGGCAGGGAGAGAGATAGGCATTGTCACAGAAATGGAAAGAGACAGTCTTGGTGACGGAGCAGATATGTGGTCAGAAGCTCATCTTGAAGTCAAATATGACACCCAAGTCTGGTTCAGCCTTAGACAGTTGTCAAGGAGAGGAAATTGAGTTTCTGACAGGAACAATGTGAGTGGCAATGCTGTTGGAAGTGTATATAATGTCTGTGTTTGGGTGTGTACATGGTAACACATTGTCTAACGTATAATTTATTAAGAGTAATGTTCTCTTAGTAGTTTCACAGAATGATATTTATCTTATCAAATATCTGAAGTTTCTCACCATAACCTATATTCAACGGTGCAATGATGTCCTTTGCATATGATAAACGTATTTGCAGAGCAATTTTTAATTAAAGCAATATACAGAATTTTTGGTTTTATGCCATAGAGTGGTACGGTACTGGTGTAGCTAAATCATCCTTGTGTGTACAAAGATTGGGTGGAGAGGTGGATTTTAACTCAGTCATGGTGTGAAACAGGTAATATCAAATTGGCCTTCTATTATAAACTCTCGGCCATATAATGGGTGCCCAATTTGATAACGCCCATTTTACACAATTGTTGTGTTTAAAATTACCCCCTGCATTTATCATCTCCCAACACCTGGCACAAAGGGGAGACTCTTTCCCTGGCATGAGCTAACATTCTCTTCGCTCAAGCTTCTCTTTGCGATGAATTAATAAACATCATTAGCAGAAGCCTAAGAGCAGGTTATCTGGTCAGCCTCTTCAATTTTGAGAGAGGAATAAAATTGCTGACATGTATATAATTTCTTATGTCCTTAGGATATTTAAATAGCACTTTGCAACCAATGGAGCAATTCTTAAAGTGAACATAGTGAATATATAGGCAAATGGAATCAAACAGTACATTCCCACAAAGGCAAATGAATGAGGCGGGACTGTAAGATATTAAAAAGCCATTATAGATAGGTGGAATTGATCTGTGGCTGATGATGATGTGAACCCATTTCCCTGGGCTGATCTCTTTCTGGAGGGTTCCCTTTGTGTTTTGAGCTCCTTGCATAATCTAATCAGTTGAGCTATTGTCTATGTTTTCCCTGCTTGGAGTCTAAAGTAATTAGGCTGTCTGAAGTGATTAAGGGGTGTCCATGAGTCATCGCACTGCTGTGAGCTGCTGACAATATTTTAAAATAAATTTGATATACACGCGTAAAAATGTCCAAGATATTAAGCATTAAAATTGTCTTAAGCATAAAGGTCGCCCCCTTCAACCCCTCCTCTTGCTCCTGGGTGCCGTTCTTGCGCCCCAGTGAGCACACCATTTTGATTGAATAGTCCGATGATTTCTTGTTGAGATTCCGGAGTGTTTAAAAGATATTCAGTAGTTCATCAAAGAGTCTTTGCTTTTTCTCAGTTGACAGACCTGGCGTGATCCGTGCTCCTCCGAGCTCCAATGATGGGTGTCAGCTGGGGGTGTCTCCATGGCGGTCTTTAAATAAATGTCGCTGCATGGGCAGTGTGGTAGCGGAGCTGCAGTGGAGAAGGGGTCTCGGTGCGATACGCGGCGACAGCAGTTAGCCTGGGCACAAAACCTTTACAAATTGCACTTATACAGACTGACAGCACACAGCAAGCAATGATTGTGCCAATTAGAACCATGGCTCCCTGTATTAAAAATGTCCCCCATGAGCACCCCATCAGCCAATCCATCCAGCTGCTGTTGGGGATCTCATATAGTTTTGTCACTTTGTTGTGAATGTGTTCCACTAGGTTCGTGAGGTTCTCTGAGGTATCAGGGATGTATGTACAGCATTCTGTTCCTATTAAGGCGCAGGATCTCCTTACTCGCAAGGAGATCATCTAAGGCTAAGTTCGGTAGGGCTACAGTCCTCAGGGCTATCAGCTCGCTGTTTACCTCTGCCACAGCCTCCACAGTAGCATTAGCTACTTCTTCCAGAATGCGAGCTTCTTTTTATACTCGTGCTGCGAGTTCGCCCATCTGTAATCCTAGCCCTCCCAGGGAAGGGAAAAGGAATCCCAGGTACGAAAAGATCCCCCTCCTCTGCCTACCCCCCTTCCACCGGGGATGGTCCTTTAGGGTGGGGATGTGGTGTATGTAGGGAATAGCATAGCCTAGATAGCACGTCCCTGTCCAATCATGGGGTAGGATTCGCATTCCAATCAGTATTCTGCAACTTGATTTTGTGTCTGTTTGCACTGTTTGAGAGCACATTTCCACTCCATCTGACGAAGGAGCAGTGCTCCGAAAGCTTATGGTATTTGCTGCCAAATAAACCTGTTGGACTTTAACCTGGTGTTGTGAGACTTCTTACTGGAATCATGGGGTAACCAAGGGTATGCCCTGTGACCACAGACAAAGTAAGTTCCATTATAAGCAGCAGGGCTGTTTAAAATTCCTGGCTGCAGAAGGATCTGCACCGTGCTGTTTGGTGCACACTGGACTCTAAGGGAACTATCAGGTGCTGCTGGCGTAATGTCGAAGGCCTGGTTACTGTCGCTCTTCCCTACTCTGAGGGCCCTGTCTGTCCCTGTTTTGGATATACAGACTGGCCCGATTGGGCGCCCTATCCCAGTGGTGTTTGTCAGGGTCAGGGAGGGTGGCTGGTGTGTGCGGTCGTAACCCGGCAGTCGCCATTTAACGAGTGTCCCTGCCTTGCACCCAGCAGACTGTAGTTTCTCCTGTATAGATTAAAGGTGGTGCGTGAGGCTCCTGCCTGCTTCCTGTATAACCCACTCTACGGTCTCTTGGGCTGTCAAAGGGATTGGCCTGAGGGGGATTCCACCTTTGGAATGTATTGGAATGTGGGCACATATCCAGCATTTAGATGCATTCCATTTCTCAGCATATACACGCGACATATACAAGTACGTATTTACATTCAACTCGCGTCGGTAACGGTTTGAGAGACAATCTCCCCTGCTAAGCAGTAAAGCATAAAAACAAACAGCGATATACATCTTCTTGTCCGGTGCTGTGACCTGCCTGAAAAACAGGTACAATGAGCTTGGAGGTACAATTATTATTATTAGACTCGCGTTACTGGATCATTGCTGTTCTCGCATCTTTTTAGTTGTGTCCAATGTTTCCATTGCCCCTTTCCCCTGATTTCAACGCAGGCGCAGGTATCCCCACTAATGAGGACTCGGTGTGGCCCCGACCACCGGGGCGCTAGACCAGGCCTTTCAGGTAGCAATTTAACCATTACTTGGGATCTTGCTTTTGGTACCGTGGCCTGTTCAGGGTACTGCCCTTCTTTATCTTTAAGTTCCTGCTGTTCTCTCGCCTGCTGTCTCGTTTCTTTTAGCTGCTCACTCAGTTCTAAGACATATCTGCTGATTTTGTCTTTTAAGGGTCCCAAATCTTCCCCTCCGGTAATTATGCCTTGGGGCAATTGCATGGCCCGCCCGGTCATCAGTTCGTAAGGGGTTAATTCCGTAACGCGATTTGGGGATGCCCTGAGTTTCATAAGCACAGTGGGTCGGACCTCTGTCCACCTGCTGTGTTTTCCATGTAAAGCCTTTGCGAGTGCGGACTTCAGGGTCCGATTCATCCTCTCTACCATACCTGAACTCTGTGGATGGTAGGGGATGTGGAACTTCTGCTTTATTCCCATCCACTCGCACGTCTTTTTCATAATTGTTCTCGTGAAGTGGGTGCCCTGATCGGAGTCGATCTGCAAAGGGACCCCTGGGAATTACTTCACTCGCTAGGATTTGTGCCACAGTGGAAGCAGTGCAATCCCGGGTGGGGAATGCTTCCACCCAGCGGGTGAATTGGTCAATTATGACTAAACAATATCTCTTGTCCCCTGAAGCAGGAAGTGGTCCCTTGAAATCTATCTGGAGATTTTCCCACGGCCCCCGGGGTCTTGGCTGGTGAGCCATTCGGATCTTTATGGTCGCCCGGGGTTGTGCTGCGCGCATGTGAGACATCGCTGACAGTATTTATCTGTGTCTCTTCCCATCCCCGACCACCACCAATCCCTACTCAGGAGATGGTTCATGGCGTTTCTGCCGGTGTGATCATGGCCATGGTTTAACTGCAGCAGGGTGCGCCTGATGCAGTCTGGGGCTATTACCTTTCTTTCCTTCCTCCAGACACCCTGGGCATCTGGTTTCCCGCCCCTTTCTTCCCAGACCTGCTTCTCTGCCTCGGGGGTGTAACTGGACTATGTCCACACTATCTGTGGTGATACTAGCTGTTGGGAGAGCATGACTTAAAACCTGCTGCGCTGCCTTATCAGCTGCAGCGTTCCCTGCTTGTTCTGGAGTTTCTATTTTCTTATGCGCTTTGATTTTAATTACTGCTGCTTCTTTGGGCAGCTTTGAGGCGCGGGATAGAGCTTCAATCCTTTCCTGGTGCTTTATCCTGTCCCCTCCCGATGTCATGATGCGGACCTCCCGATGTGACAAACCCCCTGCAATCCCAGGCGGTCATATAGTCGTGTATGACTCCGAACACGTATTGGCTGTCACGGTTTTCACGGTTTTGCCCTCTGCCAGGGTCAGAGCCAGTGTTAAAGCCTCTAATTCTGCAACTTGAGCTGACAGGGTGCTGTCTAATCGTCCTGGGGCTACCACTTCTAACTTGTCGTTAACTACTGCCCACCCTGTTTTGGGGGTACCGTCAATATATTTCCTGGACCCATCTACATAGAATGTTAAATCTGCCTGTCCTGAGGGGAGCTCTTCTACTGGGGCTGCGTCTACCTCTAGGTCGATTTCAGCGCACACATGTGATTCACCAGTGGCTAAAATCCCTGCAGCGGGGTTTACTCCTGTGTCCCTTATTATGGTGACTGATCGATCTTTGGGGAGCAGAACTGATTCCCACTTAGCTCTCCTTACATTAGAGACTGCTCTGAGCTTACTATTGTTAAGCATTTCAACGATGGTATGCCTGGTGTGGAGGATGATTTCCCCCGTCATGACCGTGGGCTCGTTAATACTAACTGCCCATGCAGCACAGTCAAGTGCTGCAACGCAGCGGGACAAGCTGGCTGCCACTGGTGACTGCTGTGTGGAGTAGTAAGCTACGGGTCGCAGGGTGTCCCCATGTGTTTGGGCTATTACTGCGGCATAGAATCCCTCCTCATTCTCACAAAAGATATGGAAGGGCTTCCTCGGGTCAGGTAAACCAAGGCTCGGAGCCGATATAAGGGCTTGTTTTAACCTTGCATAAGCTTCCTCCTGTTCGGGTCCCCATTCTATCAGTTTGCCCCCCGGGCCTCCCCCCTTTACTAGCCGCTGTATGGGCTCGGCTAAGGTTGCGAAATTGGGGATAAAGGTTCGGCTGTAGTTGAACAGTCCCAAAACCTTGCGGACTCCCCTCAGGGAGACTGGCCTGGGCATGACCTGGATGGCAACCCTCCTCTCGTGAGGCATGGTCCTAGTACCCTGGGATATCTCCTGTCCTAAGTACAGGACAGTGTCTCTTCCTATCTGGGCCTTTTTGGGGTTCACCTTCAACCCGCCCCTTTCCAAAGGCTCGCAGCACCTCAATCAGGGCTGCAGCATGTCCTTGCTTGTCTTCTGAGGCAATTAGAATGTCGTCCACATACTGAAGGACAGTGCAGCGGTAGGGGGTGAGATCTACTCCCTCTAATATCTTATTCATAACCTGGTGGAAGATGGCGGGGCTGTTATGGAACCCCTGGGGGAGTCTCGTCCAGGTATATTGCTTTTCGCCCACAGTGAGTGCAAATTTATCCATAGACTCCGTGTCTAACGGCACCGACCAGAAGCCGTTTGCTATGTCTAACACCGTGAAAATACTATACTTAGGGCCCAATCCATTCAGGATTGTGGAGGGGCTTGCCACTATGGGATGTACTTTTGGGGTGACTTTGTTTAGCTCTGTATAATCGATTGTTAAACGGAAGGTTTTATCGGGCTTTGCTATTGGCCATACTGAGGAGTTTGTGGTACTAGTAGCGGAGCGTATTACCCCCCTCCCTTCTAGGTCCTGTACAGTAGCCCGCACGGCTTGGTATGCCTCCGGCTTTATGGGGTACTGTCTGTGGGGTTTGTGGTCTGGGCCGGGGACGTGGACCGGATCCATAGGGACCTTTCCTGTGTCCTGCTTATCCCTGGCCCATACTCCTGTCAGTACTTTACAAATTATTCCAAAAGGCTGGGGCTCTGTGTCCCAGTCCCTCTGAAATGTTTTAACACTCCCGATCATTGTGATGTTTTGGCAGGGTTGGTGGAGCTTACATTTGTTCCCATTACTGTGGGGCCAATGAGTCATATGATTCCTTGGGTCTATGAGTATACTTAATTCCTCTAAAATATCCATTCCTAGTGCGGTTCCCTCGTTATTCTGGCATACAAAGAACTGGACCGGCACCAGTCGCCCTGCTACCTCTAAGACTACCGTCTTGCTCTTGTAAGCCTTAATACGAGTTCCCCCCACCCCTACTATGTGGATGTAATCCTTGGTCACGGGAAGGGGTAGGTCAGTCAGGGATACAGAGGCTCCTGTGTCTACTAACATTTCGCAAGGCAGGCCCCCCAAGAGGGCAGGCATGTAGACACGGTTGTCTCCCTCCCTGTCTATGGGAGCCGCCTGTGCTCATGCCTTCCCCTGGTCCCTCAGCCAGTTCAGGAAGGCTTCCTGCATGTCTATGTGGGTTTTGGGCTTGGGCTTGGGCTTTAGCCTGCACTGCTCAGCTGAGTGATCTGTTCTGCCACAGGTCTCACAAGTTTGTCCAGGTTCTGATCGACAGTGCCTAGCTATGTGCCCGGGTCTTCCACAACGGAAGCACTTAGCTGTTGGTTTAAAGTTAGGGGCATCTATTTTTGCAGAGGCTGTCCGGGACCTGGGTGCGGTTCGGTTGCTCCCTGCCCCGGCCCTCGCATCTACCCGGCTTGCCCACTGTACTGTGGTATCGTAGGTGTCCGCAGTGACAATACCTAATTTTAAAACTTCCTGATGTGTCCCTAGATGTTCCTAGATGATGCCCGTTGGCATTTGGATGAAACATTTGGATGTATGGGGCATCGTTAGGGTCGGGGTTTTCCTGCCCAGACGACTCACAATAAGCCTCATACAGGCGAGCAGCATAGTTGCTGCTGGACTCTCCCTTTTCCTGCCTACAGGATTGGATTTTTCCCCAGTTGGTGGTAGGGTTTCCCAGAGCTGTACAGACTGCGCGTTTAAAGGCATTATATGCTTCCCTTTGGATTGCCCTGGAGGCATTGTTAGGGACTCGGTTCGCCCATGCCCCATCCTGGATCGTGGAGGTGGCAGGGTTCTCCGGGTCAGTGCTGGTTAGAGTCCTCCATTTATCTGAGGGGCACTTTGCTCTGACTATCTGGTGGATATCACGGGGATGGAGATCGTGGACATCCCACATCTCCTCAAGAGTCCTCCAGAACTCTGTATTTTTACTTCGGGTGCGCAGAGTACCTAACACCTTTAGGATAGTCTGCTTTTCTAAGGGAGTGAATGCTTTATAGCGATCCTGGCTATTAGCTGTCCTCTGTACCGGGGCACATTTCTGGACGCTGCCGGGTTCGTACTCGGGTGGTGCACTGGGAAGTGCAGGGTACACCAAAGACACGGTGGTCTCTGGGGCACTAATTTTACAGGGTTCGGCTCGTAACTCTGTGATCCGAGCCTCTAAACTTGCAATACTCTTGTTCTTTTCCTCTATCTTTTTCTGGTAAACCTGGTTCATACGTACCGCTATCACTAACTGTTTAACTAAAATTACTGCAGCCTTTTTAGAAGCGTCCCGCTGGTGGCTATTCCACCATTCCCTTTGTAGGGGGAAGGACGCACAGGGGTCCCATCCCTCCTTGCACATTTTCCTGATTAGTTTCTGCTGTCGCATCCCAAATGCTCGGCTAAGAGATCCTTCTGGCCCCCATTCTAGGGAGAGGCTATCCTCTTGCTTCCTTCCTCCCCCTACGTATGCGCAACCTACTTCGGAATCTCTGTCCTGGAGTAATCTTTCCTCGGGCTCTCCTTCATGGGGCATTCTGTCTCTCTCTCTCTCTCGTCTTTCTGTACCTTTCGCGTTCCCCTAGCCCGTACCCCGCTCCTATTGTGAGTGCTTCTGGAATCTGTCAACCCTTTCGGTTCCCTAAGTTCCTGGCTCGCAGAGGTGTGCCTAACCTACCCGCCCATCCAATAAGGCCTTTTTCTTTACCCCCCTGATTGGCGCACCGGGTGGTTAGCAGGGACATGAAGGCCTGCCATGACAATGGTCCACCTCTTGTGGATGCTTACAAGTCCCTCTCACAATAGGTAGCCGACAGCAGTGTACCTAACTATGTTACAAATTTAAAGTTCTCAATCAGTGAAATTTGTGCAGTAGCCAATCAGTGTAAGTGCACTTTTTGTACCCACTCAGTCTACAGCTGGTATCCAGGTTGGAGGAAGTCCCCTCGTGGTCCCGACGGTGCTCGGATCCTTCCGGACTCTGGCGGTCTGAAACTGACTTCTCACCCACTTGATCCTTGTCACCGTGGGTCCAGCGAGTGGTCGCTTCCTCCCAGGTTTCGGCACCAAACTGTAAGGGGAAGTTTCTCGCTTCCTACCAGCATGAAAGACGAGCAGACATGAGTACAGTACAAAAAGGCAACACAAACTTTATTCTCTGTTTAAAATAACAAAAACCGCAGGCCTGGGGAGAGACAGCTGCTCGTCAACTACTCTGCCTGGCCATTGTGCGCTTTATAATTTATAAGGTTTTGAACTTCGCGCCAAACATATGGTAATAGGCTCATCATTTACTACCAGTTACATGATCAGTGCCTACTAATAACACAAAGCAGTGGCACAATAGCAAGATATTAAAAAGCCATTATAGATAGGTGGAATTGATCTGTGGTTGATGATGATGTGAACCCATTTCCCTGGGCTGATCTCTTTCTGGAGGGTTCCCTTTGTGTTTTGAGCTCCTTGCATAATCTAATCAGTTGAGCTGTTGTCTATGTTTTCCCTGCTTGGAGTCTAAAGTGATTAGGCTGTCTGAAGTGATTAAGGGGTGCCCATGAGTCATCGCATTGCTGTGAGCTGCTGACAATATTTTAAAATAAATTTGATATACACGCGTAAAAATCTCCATGATATTAAGCATAAAAGTCATCTTAAGCATAAAGGTCACCCCCTTCAGGGACAAAGAAAAAAGCTTACAAAGCAAATACACGATAGGGGCTTGCTCTCTTACTGTGCTGCTGCCCTGATATTGTATACACCATGGAAAAAATGCAGGGAGTAGATCTCTACTGGTACTGGTATCAGGGAGACAGAGCGTCATACCTTATCAAGCAATGTTCATATGCATTGTAATGCAGAATCTGAAATTCCAAACCTTTGGAACCTGAAAATCAAATACACCTGAGCTGATAACTAAATAAATAACTCAGCTGAGAAGTAAGCTCAGTCTGGTCACCCTCTTAGATTTTGAGAGTGGAATAACATTATTTACATGAATATAATTTATTTTGTCCTTGGGACATTTGAATAGCGCTTTGCAACCAATGAAGGAATTCTTCAAGTGACTATATAGAGTTGTTATGTACGCAAATGAAGTGCAAACAGTACATTCCCACAAAAGTAAATGAATGAGGCAGGACAAAGAAGAAAGCTTACAAAGCAAATATATAATAAGGACCTGCTCTCTTACTGAGCTCCTGCCCTGATAGCTCAGTTGTATGAAAGTATTGTATACACAATAGAAGAAATGCAGGGACTGGACATCATTGAAATGCTCACCTACATCTGTCTTGGATTAGCCAAGATCAGCATTACCACATGAACAAGGGTTGAGATTGAATGGGGTTGTAAGAGTTCCCTGTGAGAAGGAATATACAGGGGAATAGAACGTAGTACCTATATACATGCATTGAATTCTCGCTCCATTTATGCTAACTATATCCAGAGTCACCTTGGAATGGTGGAGAATACAGGAAAAGGAACTAACTTATATGGAACCTGGATCAACCAACCTCAGCCTGTCCCAAAGTGATTTGCAGCAAATGAAGTACTTTTGAAATGCAAAGCGAGGCTGGCACAAGGTTAAAATTGGGCCCACATTCAATGTTGTAGTGAAACCCAGCAGCCAATTTGCACACAAGATAACTAATAGCAGCGAAGAATTTAAAATGAAGTTTAGAGGGATGTTGCTGAGAGCTGGTGAGTATTTAATCCATGTACGCAATGAACAGTTAAGTAACTGTAATTTGTGGTTGATATAAACTGAGTTTATGGTTGTTGTCCAGCTCAGCACAAATACAGAGAATACTATATTCTTATTACCGGATCAGCCAAATTATGAGCGACTGCATTTCAATTTTAAAAAAAAATATGGTTCAAATCAATTAAAACCTTCATTTCAATTTCTAAAATATGCCTATTTTGAAATGCAACTAAATATCAGGGAGATCAAAGCCATTGTCTTCTGCCCTCACCCCAAACCCTGTACTCTTGCCATTGATTTCATCCTTTGCCCAGCCACTGTCTCGGATTGAAATTACCTGTTTGCATCCTTGATGTCAGCCTAAGCTCAGTGGTAGAACTCTCAGCTCCGAGTTAGGAGCTCGCAGGTTTAACTCCCATGCAAAAGATTTGTCCGTCAGACGAGATGTTAAATAAAGACTATGGGCCTGATTTTACCATTGCGTAGGGGCGCGAAAACATGGTAAAGTCGGGTGTGAGGCCATTAACGCGATCCACGCCCACGTCCGCGCAGATTGCCACTTTACCGAAACCCAGGAATGGCGGCGATCCGATTCACGCCCAAAACGGACACAACGGTGATTTAAATGCATTTTCATGCATTTTAATTGAATTAATGAACTGCCCGCCCAAGATTATCAGCATTTCCCCCTTTACCGCCACGTTCGTCGATCTAGAAACGCGCCAAAATGAACCTGCTGAATAAAAGTCTGAATCGGGTGCTCTGGCTGCTGAAGAACGCGTTCAGAGGTTCCAACGGCTCTCTGACTCAGATCGGTGGAGGGGGGGGGGAGGAGGGAGGCAGTTCAGATCATTCTCTGGTTGGGGGGGAAGGGGAGTGAGGCCAGATCGCTGTCTGATTGGGGGGGGGGAGGAGGAGGAGGCAGGTTAGATGTATCTCTGGCAGGGAGGGGGGGAGGGCTGATCATTGTCTGGGGGGGAGAGCCGATCGTTGTCTGGTGGTGGGGGGGGCTAATCATTGTCTGGTGGGGAGGGAGGAGGAGACGGGTCAGATGTTCCTCTGGGAGTGGGATGAGTGAGGCCAGATCGTTGTTTGGGGAGAGGGGGGTGAGTGAGGCCAGACCATTCTCTGGGGGGGGTGGGGTGAGTGAGGCCAGACCATTCTCTGGGGGAAGGGGGGAAGTGAGGCCAGATCGTTCCCTGAGGGTGGGGAAGAGGGAGGCGGGTAAGATGTATCTCTGGTGGAGGGGGGTGGGGGGAGGGGTGGAGGCCCGATCGCTCACTGGTGGGGGGGGGATCAGATGGATTTCTGGGGGGGGGGGGGGGCAGGAGGGTCCGCTGCCACTCTGTGGACGATCGGTGGGGGGGGGAAGGGGGCAGGGGGTTGCGATCGGTCTGGGTAGCGGGGGTGTGGGTGGATAAGGGGGACAGTGATGTCTGTGGGGGCCATCGCTCCTGCTTTTCGCTCCCGGGCCGTTTTCTCCGCTTTCTCCGGCCCGGGAGCAATCTGACATGGGCGCGCTTTTTCAAATTTTTTTCTAACTGCGCATGCGCAGTTCAGAGCTCTGATCGTTTCGGACGTGCTAAGCCCCGCCCACAGCGCGAATGGGACTTGCGATTTTTTTTTTCAGGCTGAGTGCGTATGGGGGCGCCTGAAAGCAGATTTCCAAGTCGGATCTGCATTCGCCGAGATTCAGCACTCAGGCCCTGATTTTACCATTTTCATTCTATGTCTAACTTAGGGCAGCATGGTGGCACAGTGGTTAGCAGTGCTGCCTCACAAAGTGACTTCAATTCCGGCCTCAGGTCCCTTGTGAGTTTCCACTTTCTCCCCGTGTCTGCGTGCGTTTCCTCCGGGTGCTCCGGTTTCCTCCCACACTCCAAAGATGTGCGGGTTAGATCGATTGGCCATGCTAAATTGACCTTTGTCAGGGGGATGAGCAGGATAAATGTGTGGGGTTACGGGAATAGGACCTGGGTGGGAATGTGGTCAGTGCGGACTCGATGGGCTAAATGGCCTCCTTCTGTACTGTAGGGATTGATTCTCAGGTGATCGTAAAATATCCCCCAGCAATGTTCAAAGAGTAGGAGGGGAGTTCTTATTCCTGCAGGGAAATAATATGTTTCTAGACGTTTTTTATAAGTTAAAATTAATTTCCTCTTCCTCTATCTAACTTGACCTTATTTCGCCCTATTTCATTCACTATCACTCCTCGGTTTCTTTCCCTGCGCTTGAATCTCATTGACTGTTGCTCTCGTCATTCACCCAAGGTCCCCGATGCCCGTTGACCTCACCATGTCATTATCAACATGCGGTTTTAGCAATTTGTGGTGCAAAATATTTGGAGCAGAAGAGTGATAGTGAAATATCTAACAAATGGGGCATGTGGTGAGGTACCCTCTGCTCTTGCAAATTGTGGGACCATGTTTCATAATAACTGTTCCCTGGGGAATTACAGCTTTGATTCTTTCTGCTGCACACAATAATTTTTGTAGGGTAGGGGTGATACACTGTGACCATCTCGTTTTATACTTTACTTGCTTTTTTGTTAACACTGAGATGTGTAATTACAAATAAATACATTCCTTAGTATCAGAACAGGTTCCAGCTCAGATGTTGCTGTTTGTTTACTGCATTTGTGGTAAAATCTGCTTTCAATTTAATCCATCCCTGAAGGCAGAGAACAGTGATAGCTGATATTTGACCATCTGGCTGTACATGTCTTTGCAAGTTATGCAGTATCAAACCTCAAAGACATACAAGAACTAGTAATGCAAGTTTTCCTGAGGTCTAAAATCAGGTCTCAGGATAAAAGTGCACATTCCCTGGCACATTGGTGCCAGTTGTGATCACTGCTGCTGAACATTCAAAGCAAATTGCGTTGAAAACAGGGAGAGAAAAAGAAAAGACTTGTGTTAAGTTCTCAGGAAGTCTCAGCATATTTCACACCATGAGTCTCTTTGTGAACTCAGTAACTGTTGTTATGTAGTGATTAGCCATTTTGTGTACAACAAGAGTCCAGATATTGCTCTGACTCGAGATTTTTGGCAGTATTGGTAGAAAGTAGCATGTCAGCCAGCTCACTTGAGACTTGGGGCTTTCTTTAAATAGTGGATCTGTACCATACACCATAACCACCAGAACACAGACTGGGTTCCCATCTCATCTGGAGGACAGACTCTTTGATAATGCAACACCCTCTCTGATAATGTTTACATTATATATATTTTCGGTGCAATTGAGGCAGAAGGGATCTTGATCGCACAATCTTCTGACTCAGGTGATAAAGTAACTTGATATATTTCCAACAAAAAAATGGCCTCAGTAAAAATAACGACTTGCATTTATATAACATCTTCAAAGTAGAAGAATGTCTCAAGATCCTTCACAATGACGTGGGAAGGAAGAGTGAGGAGGTCCTAAAGAGTGAGTGCAAAGAGCTTGGAAGGAAGTTAAAAAGCAGGACCCCGAGGGTGGTAATCTCAGGATTGCTACCTGAGCCACAGGCCAGTGAGGGCAGGAGTAGGATGCTTGGACGGATGAACACGTGGCTGAGGAACTGGTGCAGGGGGCAGGGTTTCCAATTCTTGGATCATTGGGACCTCTTCTGGGGCAGGTGGGACCTGTACGAGAGAGACGGGTTACACCTAAACTACAAGAGGACCAATATACTTGCAGGGAGATTTGCTAGTGTTATTGGGGAGCGTTTAAACTAGATTTGCAGGGGGATGGGAACCAGAGTGCCAGAGCAGATAGTGGAGCAGGGGTAAAAAGACAGGTTAGTTCAAGCAAAATCACAAATGGAAGGGTAGAGTGTGGTGGAAATAATTTTTTGAGGTGTGTCTATTTCAATGCCAGGAGTATTGTGGGGAAGGCAGATGAGCTGAAGGCGTGGATAGACACATGGAAATATGACATTATAGCCATTAGTGAAACTTGGCTACAGGAGGGGCAGGACTGGCAGCTCAATGTTCCAGGGTTCCAATGTTTCAGGCGGGATAGAGGCAGAGGGATAAAAGGTCGGGGGGGAGGCATTGTTGGTCAGGGAAAATGTTACAGCAGTACTCAGGCAGGATAGATTAGGGAGCTTGTCTACAGAGGCCCTATGGGTGGAGCTGAGAAACAGGAAAGGTATGACCACATTAATGGGCTTGTATTATAGACCACCCAATAGTCAGCGAGAACTGGAGGAGCAAATCAGCGGAGAGATAGCTGACAACTGCAAGAAACACAAAGTTGTGATAGTAGGGGATTTTAATTTTCCACATATAGATTGGGACTCGCATACTGTTAAAGGTTTAGACGGGGTAGAGTTTGTAAAATGTGTTCAGGAGAATTTTCTACATCAGTATATAGAGGTGCCAACTAGAGAGGATGCGATATTGGATCTCCTATTGGGAAATGAGTTAGAGCAGGTGATGGATGTGAGTGTGAGGGAACACTTTGGATCCAGTGATCATAATGCCATTAGTTTTGACCTGATCATGGATAAGGATAGATCTGGTCCTCGGGTTGAAGTTCTGAACTGGAAAAAGGCCAAATTTGATGAAATGAGGAGGGATCTGGGAAGTGTGGATTGGCACAGGCTGTTCTCTGGTAAGGATGAAAATGGAAAGTGTGAGGCCTTCAAAGGAGAAATTTTGAGAGTGCAGAGTTTGTATGTTCCTGTCAGGATTAAAGGCAAAGTAAATAGGAATAAGGAACCTTGGTTCTCGAGGGAGATTGTAACACTGATTAAGAGGAAGAGAGAGTTGTATGAAATGTACAGGCAGCAAGGAACAGATCAGATGCTCGAGGAGTATAAAAAGTGCAAGAAGCTACTTAAGAGGGAAATCAGGAGGGCGAAAAGAAGGCATGAGGTTGCTTTGGCAGACAGAGTGAAGGAAAATCCAAAGAGCTTCTATAGGTATGTTAGGAGCAAAAGGATAGTGAGGGATAAAATTGGTCCTCTTGAAGACCAGAGTGGTAGACTGTGTATGGAACCAAAAGAGATGGGGGAGATACTAAATGGTTTTTTTGCATCCGTATTTACTGAGGAAACGGGCATGGAGTCTATGGAAATAGGGCAAACAGGTAGGGAGGTCATGGAACCTTTACAGATTAAAGGGGAGGAGGTGCTTGCTGTCTTGAGGCAAATCAGAGTGGATAAATCCTCAGGACCGGACAGGGTATTCCCACGGACCTTGAGGGAAGCTAGTGTTGAACTTGCAGGGGCCCTGGCAGACATATTTAAAATGTCAGTATTCACGGGGGAGGTGCCGGATGATTGGAGGGTGGCTCATGTTGTTCCGTTGTTTAAAATAGGTTCCAAAAGAAATCCGGGAAATTATAGGCCAGTAAGTTTGACATCAGTGGTGGGCACGTTATTGGAAGGTGTGATAAGGGATAGGATCTACAAATATTTGGATAGACAGGGACTTATTAGGGAGAGTCAACATGGCTTTGTGCATGGTAGGTCATGTTTGACCAATCTATTAGAGTTTTTCGAGGAGGTTACCAGGAAAGTGGATGAAGGGAAGGCGGTGGATGTTGTCTACCTGGATTTCAGCAAGGCCTTTGACAAGGTCCCTCATGGGAGGTTACTTAGGAAGGTTCAGTCGCTAGGTATACATGGGGAGGTAGTAAATTGGATTAGACATTACCTCAATGGAAGAAGCCAGAGAGTGGTTGTGGAGGATTGCTTCTCTGAGTGGAGGCCTGTGACTAGTGTAAGGAGTAAGGAGGTGTGGGATAGAGGGAAAGTTGGCCGATTGGATAGGTAACTGGCTGTCTGATCGAAGACAGAGGGTGGTGGTGGATGGAAAATTTTCGGACTGGAGGCAGGTTGCTAGCAGAGTGCCGCAGGGATCGGTGCTTGGTCCTCTGCTCTTTGTGATTTTTATTAATGACTTAGAGGAGGGGGCTGAAGGGTGGATCAGTAAATTTGCTGATGACACCAAGATTGGTGGAGTAGTGGATGAGGTGGAGGGCTGTTGTAGGCTGCAAAGAGACATAGATAGGATGCAAAGCTGGGCTGAAAAATGGCAAATGGAGTTTAACCCTGATAAATGTGAGGTGATTCATTTTGGTAGGACAAATTTAAATGTGGATTACAGGGTCAAAGGTAGGGTTCTGAAGACTGTGGAGGAACAGAGAGATCTTGGGGTCCATATCCACAGATCTCTAAAGGTTGCCACTCAAGTGGATAGAGCTGTGAAGAAGGCATATAGTGTGTTAGCTTTTATTAACAGGGGGTTGGAGTTTAAGAGCCGTGGGGTTATGCTGCAACTGTACAGGACCTTGGTGAGACCGCATTTGGAATATTGCGTGCAGTTCTGGTCACCTCACTATAAGAAGGATGTGGAAGCGCTGGAAAGAGTGCAGAGGAGATTTACCAGGATGCTGCCTGGTTTGGAGTGTCGGTCTTATGAGGAAAGGTTGAGGGAGCTGGGGCTGTTCTCTCTGGAGCGGAGGAGATTGAGGGGAGACTTAATAGAGGTTTATAAAATGATGAAGGGGATAGATCGAGTGAACGTTCAAAGACTATTTCCTCGGGTGGATGGAGCTATTACAAGGGGGCATAACTATGGGGTTCATGGTGGGAGATATAGGAAGGATATCAGAGGTAGGTTCTTCACGCAGAGAGTGGTTGGGGTGTGGAATGGACTGCCTGCAGTGATAGTGGAGTCAGACACTTTAGGAACATTTAAGCGGTTATTGGATAGGCACATGGAGCACACCAGGATGGTAGGGAGTGGGATAGCTTGATCTTGGTTTCAGATGAAGGTCGGCACAACATCGTGGGCCGAAGGGCCTGTTCTGTGCTGTACTGTTCTATATCTATATCTATAGTGGTGTGCCGCAGGGATCGGTGTTGGGCCCATTGTTGTTTGTCATCTATATCAATGATCTGGATGATAATGTGGTAAATTGGATCAGCAAGTTTGCTGATGATACAAAGATTGGAGGTGTAGTGGACAGTGAGGAAGGTTTTCAAAGCTTGCAGAGGGATTTGGACCAACTAGAAAAATGGGCTGAAAAATGGCAAATGAACTTTAGCGCAGACAAGTGTGAGATATTACACATTGGAAGGACAAACAAAAGTAGAACGTACAGGGTAAATGGTAGGACTCTGAAGAGTGCAGTTGAACAGAGGGATCTGGGAATACAGGTACAGAATTCCCTAAAAGTGACGTCACAGGTGGATAGGGTCGTAAAGAGTGCCTTTGGTACATTGGCCTTTATAAATCGGAGTATCGAGTATAAAAGTATAAGAGTGTTATGGTAAGGTTATATAAGGCATTGGTGAGGCCGAAATTAGAGTATTGTGTACAGTTTTGGTCACCTAGTTACAGGAAGGATGTAAATAAGGTTGAAAGAGTGCAGAGAAGGTTCACAAGGATGTTGCCGGGACTTGAGAAGCTGAGTTACAGAGAGAGATTGAATAGGTTGGGACTTTATTCCCTGGAACGTAGAAGATTGAGGGGAGATTTGATAGAGGTGTATAAGATTTTGATGGGTATAGATAGAGTGAATGCAAGCAGGCTTTTTCCGCTGAGGCTAGGGGAGAAAAAAACCAGAGGGCATGGGTTAAGGGTGGAAGGAGAAAAGTTTAAAGGGAATATTAGGGGGGGCTTCTTCACGCAGAGAGTGGTGGGAGTGTGGAATGAGCTGCCGGATAAAGTGGTAACATTTAAGAAAAACTTGGACGGGTTCATGGATAAGAGGGGTGTGGAGGGATATGGTCCAAGTGCAGGTCAGTGGGACTAGGCAAAAAATGGTTCGGCACAGACAAGAAGGGCCAAAAGGCCTGTTTCTGAGCTGTAATTTTCTATGGTTCTATGGTTCTTTTCTTTTCTAAAAGCACAATCAGACAAGAAGTGACAGCCAGCCAAAGAAGGATACATTAAGATAGGTGACTAAATGCTTGCTAACTTAGAAGGAACCTTGGACACATTTGCACATCTGTAGTGTTGGTGTAGAGCCGTTTTGCTGCATGAGGATATTGTGAATATCGTTTAAGTGCAGCCTGAATCCAACATAGAGCAATGAAAAATGGGCACCCCGGAGATGGTCATCTCAATATGCTTTGTTTCAGAATCAGCCTAAACCTTGGATATCCAAGGTACTCTTTGTATGTTTAATGATGGTACAAAGCCGATGCCCTTTTACACAATTGCTAAATTTATAGTAAAAGTCCACTTCTGTTTCTTTTTATCCAAGTAAAGAACTCTTCACTATTTCCTACAATGAATATCATTATTGATATTAAAATTATCCTGGTGTTATCAGATTGCAACAAAACAGGGGCTGGTTTAAAATGGGTGTTAAGCAGAAGGTTGCCCTAAATTGCTTAGCTGTCCCAGTACAACACCCCACTGAGTTGCCAATCCAATGAGATTTGAGAGCTATTATAAGAGCAGGATGGGCTGTTGTACTGAAGACTCTGTCAGCAATGTTTGGACATTCAAGGCACATCTAGCACTTTGATATTGACAAAATTCTCTGATCTTTGCTAGTCTGCGCCTCTGCTAGGGTGTCAGTGTCAGCTTCGTGGCAGCATTCTCTTGGCTTTGTAGTGGTTGGGGAACAGAAGTTGTACCCATTTGTAAAAAGTGAATTTCATCACATTCGATGGTTACTTACTGTGGGAAAAGAAATGGTTTATAAATTCAATCAAACAACGCCTGGCCAATTTTCACTCAGTCCAACTGCGAAGAGATTTAAGGTGTTCTCATGCTTAAAACATGGGTGTCTTATCCAGATCATAAAGGAGCTTCACTAATTTCTTCCTGTGCCCTGCTCCCATGTTTGCTGATACAGAACAGTGTAAATCGACTTTTTGCAAAAAGGCAAGCAACCAGACTGCTTAGCGGCCGACTTGCTTCCCTGAACCTTAATGAACCCCTGTGGCATGTCTAAATTTGTAACACCTCGCAACACTAGCAGATTAACCTGTAATCACTTAGCTCTTGCTCTGTGTCTCACATAAAGTCCATTCACATGGATATATATTTTTTAATTAATTCGCAGATGTGAGTGTCGCTGGCAAGGGCAGTGTTTATAGCCCATCCCTAACTGTCTTCGAGAAGGTGGTTGGAACTGCCTTCTTGAAGTACTTCAGTCCATGAAATATAAATTTTGCAGTGGTTTTAATCCAACAAGTAGCTTGTGAGGCCATTTCAGAGGACAGTTAAGAATCAGTCATGTTGCTGTGGGCATGGAGTCACATTTAAGGCAAACTGGGTATGGAGAGGCGTTTTCCTTCCCTTTAAAAGCATTAGTGAACCAGCTGAGGTTTTACGACAACTCTGTAGTTTCATGACCACCATTACTGAGACTAGCTTTTTGTTCCAGGTTCATTAAGTTAACTGAATTTAAATTCCCCAATTGCTGTGGTGGGGTTTCAACCCATCTCCCTGGATTATTAGTCTATTAAAATAATCCTTATGGTACTGTAATCCAGAAGATAAAAGTAACTCAAAAGTCAGCAACGGCAGTTTTTTTTGTTACCCAATTTGCTAACCAATGTCTTTAACATCCTTGCCTGGTCTGGTACGTCACTCCAGTGCCACCAACGTAAAGTTGACTCCTCTTTGAAGTAGTGTTACAAGTCACTGAGTTGCATCAAACTGATACAAATCTAGGGGGAAATCATTCTTGGGATGTGGGCACACAGACACATGCGTACACAAACACATGTGGACACACACATTCTAGTATGCATTTTGTTCAGGTGTTTGAACCCTGCTACCCCTTCTCTCAAATCTACAATGTTGAGACCAACTGGAGACCTATCTGCAATGCCTCCCTGAGTGAAATCAACATTGACCAGGGACTGTGGCCTGTACAGGCTCGGCAGCACATTCACCAGCAAATTACTGAGTTTGCCACTGACAAAACAGCACTGATATCTGGTAATCAAATTATGAATCTGTGGATGCGGCCAATGTATATTTGAATGCCACGAATAAGAGGTATTGTTAATGCAGATTTATTTCTGTTATGTTTTGTTGGGTGTTGGAGTAGCAATGCAATTATGCTTTTTTCCAAATAACAATTGGCAATAAAAATCAGACAGAAACATTCAGTAGTATTTGGAGAAAACTTACTGCTCATTTTAGCTTTTACTGCATATAAAAATTCGATATATTGCAAATTATAAACAGATCTGTCTTTTCACTGAGAGTTCCAAGAGCCTGTAAACATCTGTGTCCACTATGCCTGCAGATCAAACTCACTGCAGTTTCTCCAAGAGAAGGATAATCAACTACAAAGCCTCGTACCCTGCTAGGATACGTGCCTAGTGTCATTTGATACTGGGAATTTTTTTTTAATTCACTGAGTCAGCTGTAAAGAATGTTTTGATTTATATAGCAGATGATTTTTTGCCACCAAGGATTTGAACACTGATGAATAGTTTTGAAATCAGCCCAACTATTAGTTTCCTGTAAAAAATGCACTGTTCATCTCTGTTAACTAACCCATGAGTAGGATTTGCTGTTGCCTTGATGTCCATACGGTGCTTTTGTGAGCAACGGTGATGTCCATACGGTGCTTATATGGTGCTTTTGTGAGCAACTTTTGAAAAGGGTAAGCAGAAAAAGTTGATTTAATCCAAATTCCCTCGCCAATGCGTGCACAGTTTTCAGGTGACGGCAATAGGTCAGAAATGTCAGCTTCGCTTCAGTTGTTTTTTGTTATTATCCATGTAAACTGACAGTAGGCCACATCTACAATATACCAGATAAGTGAGTGGGCATAAATATGAAGGGATGTGCCTTGCATTGTGAACTCTGCTTCCCTCACATCCAGAATTACAGACTTCACAGAACTTCCAGGATTGTTCCAAAATTCATCTCTAATGAAGATTAAAATGGTTCACAAGTTTGTATTTCATAGAAACAAAATGTCTTCGATATAAAAAGTTTTGGCATTGATCTGGGAGGATTGCACATACAGAAACATACCTTGTGTATGGGTCTAAATGGAACATGTTGTATATCAATTATAGGTGCAGTCATTGACCTTGTAGGTGTCCCTGAAGCACAGAAGGTGCAATTATACACTGGTAGGAATGCCTGTTATGCCCTCCACCTGATACTTAATTCCATTGAGCTCCAGGGACCCAGGTTCAATTCCAGCCTCAGGTCTCTCTCTGTGTGGCATTTGCACATTCTCCCCATATCTGCATAGGCTTTTGCCAGGTGCTCTGGTTTCCTCCCATAGACCAAAGACGTATAGGTTAGGTGAATTGGCTGAGAGTCGGTATGCGTCCCTGTGTCTGTGTATGTGTGTCTGTGTGTGGCCCATGATTGACAGGCATCCCGTTCTGTCGGGATAGGCTCTGACTCTCTGCAATCCCGATTTGGAGTTAGCAGTTAAGTGAAGTGAATATGGAATGTATTATGTAACGATAGGCCAGTGCAATTCCATTTGCTTTGTCTTCCTGCCCATTTCCACTTTCATTCCTCGACCTTTGAAAGTTAGGCATTCATTTCATAATGAGCATTTAGTGTCTACAATGTATTATCCATAAAGCTACTAGACATGGTGAAAATGATGTAGGTAGAAAGAGCAGGGGGGTCATACGAGAGCAATTCAGGGAGATGGGTGCTGGGCTAAAAAGTAAGGCCTCTAGGGTAGCAATCTCTGGATTGCTCCCAGTGCCTAGTGCTAGTGAGGCCAGGAACAGGGAGATTCTACAATTGAACACATGGCTAAAGGACTGGTGCAAGAGGGAGGGTTTCAAATTCATAGATCATTGGGAAGTCTTCATGAGAGGATGGCACCTGTATGGAAAGGATGGGTTACACCTTAACTGGAAGGGCACAAATATCCTGGCTGGGAGTTTTGCTAGAGTGTTTCGGCAAGGTTTAAACTAGTGGGGCAGGGGGATGGGGATCAAAACAGTAGGTCAGTAAGTACTGAGGCTGGGGTCGAGCTGGGGGCCAGGGCAAGGCTAGATAAGAAGAAGAGCATTCTGGAGCAGGAAGACCTGAGTGGGCCTGGAGGTCTGGAGTGCATCTGCTTCAATGCAAGGAGCGTAACGGGTAAGACAGACGAACTTAGGGCCTTAATGCTTACGCGGAATTTGGATGTGGTTGCGGTGACGGAGACATGGTTAAAAGAAGGACAGAACTGGCAGCTGACTTTTCCGGGGTATAAATGTTTTAGGCGAGACAGAGGAGGGGCTAAAAAAGGTGGGGGAGTAGCGGTATTAGTTAGGGAGCATATTACAGCGGTGCAGAGGGTGGACAATTTAGAGGGGTCATATGATGAGTCGCTGTGAGTGGAGCTCAGAAACAGGAAAGGTGCAATCACTATGCTGGGGGTATACTACAGGCCACCCAACAGCCCACGGGAAGTGGGGGAACAGATACGTCAGGAGATTCTGGATATGTGCAGAAAAAATAGGGTTGTTGTAGTGGGAGACTTCAATTTCCCTGGTATAGACTGGAAAGTGCTTAGGCACTGGGGGTCTGGACGGGAGGAATTTGTAAAATGCGTACTGGAAGGTTCTTTGGAACAGTATGTAGATAGCCCAACTAGAGAGGGGGCTATACTGGATCTAGTTCTGGGAAATGAGCGCGGTCAGGTCGTCAAAGTTTCGGTTGGGGAACATGTGGCAAATAGTGACCACAACTCTTGTTAACTTTAGGATAGTAATGGACAAGGATGAGTGTTTTCCTAAGGGTAGGGTGCTAAATTGGGGGAAGGCTAACTATAGCCGGATTAGGCAGGAATTGGTGGCCGTTGATTGGGAGAGGCTGTTCGGGGGTAAGTCCACGTCTGGCATGTGGGAGTCTTTTAAGGAACAGTTGATAAGGCTGCAGGACAGGCATGTGCCTGTAAAAAGGAAGGATAGGAAAGGTAGGATTCAAGAGCCGTGGATAACCAGGGAAATTGAGGATCTGATCAAAAAGAAAAGAGAGGTGTACTTTTGGTCCAGGCAACTGAAAACAGATGGAGCTCTGGAGGAATACAGAGTAGGAAAGAACTCAAACGGGGAGTTAGGAGGGCAAAAAGAGGTCACGAAATGTTTTTGGCAGATAGGATTAAGGAGAATCCTAAGGCATTTTATTCGTATGTTAGGAACAAAAGAGTTGTCAGGGAAAAAGTCGGACCTCTCAGGGACAAAGGAGGGGAATTATGCTTAGAACCCAAGGGAATAGGGGAGATCCTAAATGAATACTTTGCATCGGTATTCACAAAGGAGAGGGACTTGTTGACTGGGAGTTTCTCAGAGGGAGGTGTTGACCTGTTAGAGAGAATCTCCATTACAAGGGAGGAAGTGTTAGGTTTTTTAGGTAACATTAAAACTGACAAATCCCCAGGGCCTGACGGCATCTATCCTAGACTGCTCAGAGAGACAAGAGATGTAATTGCTGGGCCTCTCACGGAAATCTTTGTCTCTTCGTTGGACACAGGTGAGGTCCCTGAGGATTGGAGGATAGCGAATGTGGTACCGTTATTTAAGAAGGGTAGCAGGGATAACCCGGGTAATTATAGGCCAGTGAGCTTGACGTCCGTGGTAGGGAAGTTGTTGGAGAGGATTCTTAGAGACAGGATGTATGCGCATTTAGAATGGAACAATCTCATTAGTGACAGACAGCATGGTTTTGTAAGAGGGAAGTCGTGCCTTACAAATTTGGTGGAGTTTTTTGAGGAAGTGACAAAAACGGTTGACGAAGGAAGGGCCGTGGATGTCGTCTATATGGATTTCAGTAAGGCATTTGACAAAGTCCCTCATGGCAGGTTGGTTAAGAAGGTTAAGGCTCATGGGATACAAGGAGAGGTGGCTAGATGGGTAGAAAACTGGCTTGGCCACAGGAGACAGAGGGTAGTGGTCGAAGGGTCTTTTTCCGGCTGGAGGTCTGTGACCAGTGGTGTTCCGCAGGGCTCTGTACTGGGACCTCTGCTATTTGTGATATATACAAATGATTTGGAAGAATGTGTAACTGGTGTTATCAGCAAGTTTGCGGATGACACGAAGATGGCTGGACTTGCGGATAGCGATGAACATTGTCGGACAATACAGCAGGATATAGATAGGCTGGAAAATTGGGGGGAGAAATGGCAGATGGAATTTAATCCAGATAAATGCGAAGTGATGCATTTTGGAAGAACTAATGTAGGGGGGAGTTATACAATAAATGGCAGAGCCATCAAGAGTATAGAAACACAGAAGGACCTAGGTGTGCAAGTCCACAAATCCTTGAAGGTGGCAGCACAGGTGGAGAAGGTGGTGAAGAAGGCATATGGTATGCTTGCCTTTATAGGACGGGGTATAGAGTATAAAAGCTGGAGTCTGATGATGCAGCTGTATAGGATGTTGGTTAGGCCACATTTGGAGTACTGCGTCCAGTTCTGGTCGCCGCACTACCAGAAGGACGTGGAGGCTTTAGAGAGAGTGCAGAGAAGGTTTACCAGGATGTTGCCTGGTATGGAGGGTCTTAGCTATGAGGAGAGATTGGGTAAACTGGGCTTGTTCTCCCTGGAAAGACAGAGAATGAGGGGGGACCCTAATAGAGGTGTACAAAATTATGAAGGTTATAGATAGGGTGAACAGTGGGAAGCTTTTTCCCAGATCAGAAGTGACGTTCACGAGGGGTCACGGGCTCAAGGTGAGAGGGATGAGGTATAACTCAGATATCAGAGGGACGTTTTTTACACAGAGGGTGGTGGGGGCCTGGAATGCGCTGCCAAGTAGGGTGGTGGAGGCAGACACGCTGGCATCGTTTAAGACTTACCTGGATAGTCACATGAGCAGTCTGGGAATGGAGCGATACATACGAATGGTCTAGTTGGACCAATGAGCGGCACAGGCTTGGAGGGCTGAAGGGCCTGTTTCCTGTGCTGTACTGTTCTTTGAATATTGAATTTCCGGAGGTTTTAAAGTTTATTTATCAGTGTCACAATAGGCTTAGATTAACACTGCAAATGAAGTTACTGTGAAAATCCCCTAGTCGCCACGCTCTGGCACCTGTTCGGACACACTGAAGGAGATTTTAACATGGCCAATTGCACCTAACCAGCACGTCTTTCGAACTGTGGGAGGAAACCGGAGCACCCGGAGGATACCCATGCAGACATAGGGCAAATGCCACACAGAGAGATACCTGAGGCCAGAATCGAACCCGGGTGCCTGGAGCTGTGAGGCAGCAGTGCTAATCACTGTGCCACGATCTTGGTGATGATATGAATATGTGTTCTGAAGCTCATCTTGGGGGTGAACTATGACAGCAAGATTGTTAAATGTCTGGTTCAGCCTTACATATTTGCCAGGGAAGGGGATTGGATAGGATGAAGTTTGTGGTAGGGACTGAAGATGATGGCTTTGGTCTTCCCAATATTCCAATATAGGAAACTTCTACTTAAGCAGTACCGAGTGTCAGACAAGCAGGCTGATAACTTAGAGCCTAAAACAGAAAATGCTGGAAAATCTCAACAGGTCTGACAGGAGAGAGGATAGAGCTAATGTTTCGAGTCTGGATGATCCTTTGTCAGATATTTTCTCTGCTGGTACAGACACACTGTAATGAGGATTTAGAAATCTTTTTAAAAAATAAACCACACTGATTACAAATAGGAGGGTACGGAATTAAATGTTTCACTTTATTTCTCCTTCCTTGTCTGTCACAAATTAAATTTCAAAAGGGTTGAAACTTATTTTGTGTTGCCGCCCAATATGTGGTAGTGAATTGGCACTTTGTTTTACACCCCACTCAATTTTAATTTCTATTAAAGCTGCCTCTTCAGGGAAACATACACACTCCCAGTTTAGGAATAAGAATTCTACACAGCTTGGCGTACTTAACCTAAAAAATACTTGGTTTTAATGAAATATGGAAACCTATGTGACAGTTACAATACTGATGTCCTCCAAGGATCTATCCCTAAAGTACAGAAGGTGCAGTTATACGTTGGTCGGAATGCCTGTTGTGCCCTCCATCTGATATTTCATTCCATTGATTTCAAAGGAACTGAATATGGAATGTGTGAGCAGTGATTCTATTGGTTTAAACAAAGGATTATTTACTTACACACTCAGGCTGAAAGATCTAAATCACATAATCAAGAAAGGGTTGAATATCAAGATTACTTTGAAGAAAAGAATGTTCTGGATTATTACCTGAACCACCTGCAAATTGGTAGAGGACAAATCAGATGAGAAAGATGAATGTATGACTCAAAGACTAGTGTGGGAGAAGTGGGTTCATTGAGTACTGGCAACAGTACTGGAGAAAGTAGGATCTGTACCTTTGCGTCTACACCTGAACTGTACTGGGACTGTACTGGTGTTCTTGCGGTCCACATAACTAGCAAAATAGAGAGGATTTTGAACTAAATAGTTGGGGCAAGTGATCAATTTTGGGAAGATGTAGTAAATGAAAGAGCAGAGACAAGGCAAACGAGAAAAGCATTATTACAGGAAATGAAAACCAGATCATGACAGGAAGAGATAGAGGGCACAAATCTAACAGTAAATCAACAGATGAGACTAGAGGTTACAAAAAAAGGATAAAACTAAGGGCTCTGTATCTGAATTGGCACAGTGGTTAGCACTGCTGCCTCACAGCACCAGGGACCTGGGTTCGATTCTCAGCTTGGGTCACTGTCTGTGTGGAGTTTGCACGTTCTCCCCGTGTCTGCATGGATTTCCTCCGGGTGCTCCGGTTTCCTCCCACAGTCTGAAAGACGTGCTGATTAGGTGCATATACCCGAACAGGCGCTGGAGTGTGGCGACTCGGGGAATTTCACAGTAATTTCATTGCAGTGTAATGTAAGCCTTATTTGGGACTATAAATAAACTTTACATTCAAAACAAATCAGATGAATTTGAAGTGCACATAGAAATAAATAAGTGCAATGTGATAATCGTTTCAGAGACATGGCCGCAGGAGGACATGGACTGGGACTTGAATATTGAAGGGTACTGGATATTCAGGACAGCAAGTGAGGCGGGGTGGTTCTGTTCATTATTGGTGTTATTGGCACAATAGAGAAGGATGACTTGAGTTCAGGAAAGCAGCATGTGGAAATGGTTTGGGTGGGGATGAGTAATGATAAAGGCAAGAAGTCACTGTGGGAGTTGGGCACAGGCTCCCTAACAGTAATCACATAGTAGGGTGGAGTATAAAGGAAGAAATAATTGGAGCTTGTCAGAAAGGCACAGCGATAATCATAGAATCTCTATAGAAGAGGCATTTGGCCCATTGAGTCTGCATCGACTCTCTGAGTATCTTACCCAGGCCTTCTCCCTTGCTCGAGCCCTCTAACCCCACACATTTAGCACAGCTAATCCACCTAGCCTACACACCTTGGGACATTAAGGGGCAATTTAACATGGCTAATCCACCTAACCTGCATATCTTTGGACTGTGGGAGAAAACCGGAGCACTTGGAGGAAACCCATGCAGGCACATGTGAGTGTCTCTCATGAACACACATAGACAGTTCAAGACCACCACTGCCACCCTCGGCTGGAATTGAACCTGGGTCCCAGGAGCTGTGAGGCAACAGTTCTAACCACTGTGCTACCGAGGGGAGATTTTATTTTACATATAGAATGGAAAAGTCACTTGGCTAAGGTAGCCTAAATGAGGAGTCCATAGAATGTTTCCAGGATAGTGTCTATTACAGGATGTTCTGGAGCCAACCAGAGAGCAGGCCATACTAAACGTTTGTTGTGCAATGAGATGGGAGTAATTAACGATCTCAGAGTGAAGGTGCCCCTAGGTAACAGTAACCATAGTATGATTGAATTTAACATTCAATTAGAGGGAGCGAGCCAGTTTTCAGCAGGAGAAGAAATGAAGGCTGTATGCAATTTGGCCATTTTTGGGGAACCTGCTTAAAGACATTTTTCGTCATGCCACACTAAAACAAAAGCAGTGCAGCCCAATTACCAGATCAGCGATTGTCAATCTAAGACTGACCCAAATCCGTCACGTGATTCCACTTCTTCTCCAGTGCATAATCTCCAAGTATTTGTGCAAGTGGTTGGAACTACAATAAACAGAATAAAAATCTCTTGAGCAATTGATTCCAGCTTAGGTAATGAGTTGTTAATTGGCTGACTTTTCTGAAGTGTCTAGTTAAACAAGGGAATGCCTATCATGGATGCCGTAAGAGCAGGAGAAGTGGGACAAATGCTGGAAAACAACTAATTTGGTGAGTTGGCAGCCAAAATAGCCAGAATGTAATTTTAAAAGCGGACCTTGGAAAGGGGGCCTTTGAAAACTTTGAGAATCCAGGTAGAAGTATAGGTATAGACACTGAGGTGGGCTCCAAACCTAGTGCTGGCCATGCCACAAACCCTGGGGCTGATATGCCCAGCATGTTAGACAGAATGACAGTGAAAACAATGCTCCCCACCCTCCGATTTTTTTTTGGACACTGTCAGGTCTGATCTGAAAACCTGGCTGTGTTTCTGGAGAAAAATACGTTAGGTTTTCAGTCAGAATCTGACACTTTGCCCTTTTTTCTATTCATGGCCATTTGTATACAATAGAAAATAGATAATGATTTTTCACACTTTGTGGATAACTGATTTCATAAATTTTCCATTGTTACATCGCAAACCTAGAGACACAGCCGCTGGAATTTTAGCATCCCGCCCACCACGAGAATTGGAGCGGGTGAGGGGGAAAAGTCTGTTGACCTCGGGTGGGATTTTACGGTTTTGGGATGAGCGAGACCGTAAAATCCCACCCAGTGTGTATCAGTCCATTGACTGTGTGGTTTGGGGTAACCTTTATGGAATGCTGTCTGCCATTTTCCAAAGTAGTGCTGTCCAGGCATGCCCATTCAAGGGCAAAGCCATCACCTATTATGATTCAATTCAGGACTTTCTGAAATCTTGATCATCTGTGTTGAAGTTGCAATGGTCACTTCACTCCCTTGACAGCCATCGTAATGGTTCATCAATGTCCATTTTTAAATAAATAATTGCAGTTCCAGATGCTTCCATATGAGCACAGCCGATGTTTAAAGTTATGAATATGTCATGCCTTTTACTCAGCATGGCGCAGTGCAGTTGTTGAGGATGGTACTAAGTAGAAGTTGCATGTCATAGAAAGAATCATAGAAACCCTACAGTACAGAAAGAGGCCATTCGGCCCATCGGGTCTGCACTGACCATTGTCCCACCCAGGCCCTACCCCCATATCACTACATATTTTACCCACTAATCCCTCTAACCTACGCATCTCAGGACACTAAGGGGCAATTTTAGCACGGCCAATCAACCTAACCCCCACATCTTTGGACTGTGGGAGGAAACCGGAGCACCAGGAGAAAACCCACGCAGACACGAGGAGAATGTGCAAACTCCACACAGACAGTGATCCGAGCCGGGAATCGAACCCAGGTCCCCTGGAGCTGTGAAGCAGCAGTGCTAACCACTGTGCTACTGTGCCGCCCCAAAGTCAGTGTAATACAGCATGTCTGTAACATTATCACAAGCTTCACATGTTGTTGATTTGTTCATGGTAATCATGTGACATCAATGATCATTTGGATCCACCCAATAGCAAATCAAACTTTTTAGTTATTAGCACATTTTGAATTCTTTCCTTTTTCACATTTCATTAAAATCCGAGCTGATCCCACTTGAGAACCCACTCTCAGATGTAATTGCTAGCTGATTTACTGGCAAATCAAATTCGTCATATCAGATTCAATCTGACAGTAAGGCATGAGTGTTGATATTTACATTGTTAGCTATTATAACAAAGGGATTGTGTGTAAATTTGGATGAATGGAAAGCCAATCCCTCTCAGAATGGTGCATAGGTTTTTATTTTGCCTGTAAGTTTGCAGAGGTCATCTAATGCACTTGGGGCCTTATATGTAAGTTTGGCATATTAAACAAGACACACAAGGGGAGCATCTCTAGTTGCCCTGATTAGATTGTAGTTGTTTACAGTGCAGCAGCAGTTTGATACAACTTACTGATGTACTAGATCCCCCATGAATGAGGTTAAGATTCAACCATGTTGTTAAAGGATCAGAATCAAATGTGGGCCAAACAGTTAAGGATGGGAGGTTTCCTTCTCTGAAGGAATTAGTGAACCAGTTGGATTTTTTTGCCACAATCGTATGGCTTCATGCTATTTTTTTACTGGTAGCAGTTTTCTGTTTTTAACTTTTTAAAAAGAAAAACTAGATTCAGACTCTTGAGGTAATAGTACCTCAAGATTTAAGTTTCCATTCTCCTGATTATTCTTAGTCCAGTCCTCTGGATTACTTGAAAGAGAAAGAGTTGAGATTTCATAACGTATCAGCCAAAATGAAGTGGCCCGCAAGTTGTATTAAACTGCTATCAGTGGACCAAGAGGGCTGACCACTTTCTGCTGGAGGGAACAATGGATGGTAAGCTTGTCAGCAATGCCCACATCTCGAAAATTAGTCATGGAAAACGACTAAGCATGTAAGTTCAAGATTGTCAAAACCAGCTGATCTGTCACAGCCCTTTCATTAATCAGCTTCAGTAGAAATTAATTTTTTTTAACATGTCTATTCTGTTGATCTTAGTTGATGTAAATTGTTAAGACATTTTAGAAGGTAAGGAGGGCAGGTGACAAATGGCAGGGAAGAGGCAGTGTTAAACCATTTGTAGATGTGGCTTTGAGTAGAGCAGCCAATGTTTTGCTGTGCTATATTTAATTTAGCTTCATTTATCCTGTTTCAACCTTTTTCTTTGTTATTCATTCGGGGGATGTGGGCATTGCTGGCTGAGCCAGCACTTATTATCCATTTAAGAGTCAACCACACTGCTCTGAATCTGGACTCTCAGTGCTTTCAGAAAGTAGGGCAACTGCTTGTTTGAACTTCAATTTCCTTTAGAATTGATGTGATTTCTTTTCATGAAGTTAGTTCTTTTTTTCCCCATCTCCTGTTAATAGTGACAGATTGTCATCAGAGAGTAGATCCATTGATGCGGAGAATGTGGTGTTTGCCTGGCTCATTCCTATTGGCCTGGGTGTAATTGGAAAATGGCTACATTTCCCAACAGTTGTATGTGTTGAACTGAAGGTAACCTCAATTATAGATTTTCCATCAACAGAATGTCTAGTTAAGGAGAGCAGCTGTAAGCCTTCAGGATAATATGTGAGATCTTATTCCTAGTCCTTAAGTGATTAATAGTGGCCTCTGGCTGCAGGTTGTTGACTAATTAGGGGTCCTTTTACTTCTGGCTGATGTAGCTTGATTGAAGTTAAGGCCAATTTTTCTTCCATTAAATTCAGATTTACGTTGGCCAATGTGCAATAAAATCTAATCTGTTAGCAAGACAGAAATTAAAGCACTTGTTTCAAAAGCTTTGACTTATAAATGACATTTAGTTAAGTTTTAATTGCAATGCAGTCCACAAGCCTGTAACGTAACTAGTCAAAATGCTTCAACATGATCAGTGTTTTCCCTCGTACAGTGATCCTTCCACAAAAGGTGAGAATGCTGGTCAATGTCACAGTAAAGGAGGAGGGGTTTAGAGGAACCGGATACAATAGTCATATGTGATGAGGGTGTACTTAAAAGGTTGGCAATGCTCAAAGCAGAAAAGGGATTATAAATGTTACACCTCTGTTCAAAACACAGGATAGGAATAAACCTAGCAACGCAGGCCAATCAGCCTAATGAATTTATAGGGACTTTCATCTGAGTGTGAATGAACTGTCACTTGGAAGACATAGAAAGAAAGACAGACTTGTGTTTATATAGTACCTTTCATGACCACCAGATATCTAAAAGAGCTTTACAACCAATGAAGATTGTTTAGAGGTGTAGTCACCTTGTAAATGTAGGAAATACAGAAGCCAACTTGTGCAAATAGCAACTTGATAATAACTAGATAAATGGTTTTGGTGATGTTAATCGGGCGATAAATATTGGCTGGGACTTCCAGGATAACTCCCCTGCTCTTCTATGAAATAGTATTACAGGATCTTTTGTCCAGCTGAGAGGGCAGGTGAGGCCTCAGTTTAATGGTTGATCTGGAAGGTTGCGCCATTACTAATTCATTACTACACTAGTGTGTGAGCTTTGATTTTTGTGTCCAAGTCCTGGGGCTGTATTTTATGTTCCCCTGCCAGATGTGTTTTGAGTGGAGGTGCAGGAGGCTACCCCACCACCTTCCTGCCCACACTGAGCTCACCCCCATAATACGGGAGGTGGTTGGATGCCGATATCAGCAGTCCGTCCACCATTTTTAAGTAAGTAATCATTGGTCGATTCAGTTTGTTATCAAGCCAGTTGACCCTGATAATATGTTGCCCACACCATAAAAGGCTTAGTGTGAGCA
Organism: Mustelus asterias; assembly: GCF_964213995.1. Lineage (NCBI taxonomy): Eukaryota > Metazoa > Chordata > Chondrichthyes > Carcharhiniformes > Triakidae > Mustelus > Mustelus asterias. The sequence goes on along the minus strand of NC_135817.1, from coordinate 19,900,489 downwards.
GACTGGTAAGATAGCCTGACTTTTTTAATAAACTTCTTCAATAGGTGGGTAGGAACTAGGGTGTTTAAGCTTTGTGGGCTTCCCTTTGCCAGTTGGGGAATGGCCTCCCCTAAAATGGACCCCATTCTTCCTATTCACCTGTAGCCTTAAACCAAACCCCTGAACCCCACCCCCACCCCTTCCTTGGATCTGCCCAAGATTGCAGACTTAGCTGCTCTGGGGATCCATGGGCACTCTTCCTTCATTATTGGCTTTCTTGGTGCTGGCAGGACTGGTGGAGCTTTTTCTTTGCTGGGAAGGTCAGTGTGGAGCATGTTGGCTCCACACCGACTTTGCTTCCAGGGAGGTGAGCCATCTGCCCTTTCCCCATCCCCTATATTATTCAACCCCTGGAGTGGGACTTGAACACTGAACCTGCTAACTCCGGCAGAAGTGTTACTAACTGGACCACAGTTGATAGTACAACATGGGTTAATGACAATCAACAAGCAATGTCTGACAAACTTGACTGAATTCTTTGATGAAGCAACAGAGAGGGTTGATGAGGGTAGTCTGGCTAATGTTGTGTATGTGGACTTTCAGAATTCATTCGATAAAATGCCAGATGTTTGCAAAATTAAAGCACATGAGATTGAAGAGATAGAGAAAAATGGATACAAATCAGATAGAAACAGAATGCAGTAATTGTTTTTCGGATTGGAGGGACGTTGCACAGCATCCCCCCCCCCCCCCCAGATGCCAATATTAAGACTACTTATTTTTGATGTATATTGATGACCTGGGCTTGGGTACAATTTCATTGTTTGCAGATGATACTAAACTTGGAAATGTAATTAACAGTGTGGAAGATAGAAGCAGACTTCATAAAGACATAAACAAACTAAAATGGGCCAACACATAACATCGATGGCAGTGAAGTGGTATATTTTGGGAGCAATAATCAGGAGAGGCATTAAAACTAAAAGGTAAAATTTCAAAGGGGTGCAAGAACAGATATACTTGAAGGAGCCAATAAAAAGAGAACTCAGCTTTAAGATCATTAGTTAAAAAAGAACCAAAGGGGAGATTAAAAAAGAGCCAAGGCATTTTTAACATGAGTTGTTATGATCTGGAATTTAGTACTGAATGGAAACAAATTCAACAGCAACCTTCAATTGGGAATTGGATATATACTTGAAATTGAAGCATTTGCAGGGCTGAAGGGTGAGGTCTTCTAGTTCTTTCAGAAACAGCACAGGAATGATGAACCAAATGGTCTCCTTTATAATTGTGGTACTGGCAAGATGAGGCGAGGCCATGGGTGGAGTTAAATTAAAATAGACAAATGTACTGAAATGTTCTCAGACAGGTGATTATAAAAGGAGACAAAAGATCCTCGTGCATTGATGTGATTTAATAAGGACTGATAAAGTATATTTCTCACAGATTGCGTATTGTGATTTAAAATACAAGCTTATGTAATTTTCCATCTCTGCCTTGTGATGAAGCATATCAGAAACTGGACTGGATTAATTCAATTCCTCTGCAGGAACGTTAGTTTGCATCAGTGCTTTGGACACAGCAGAGATTTCCAATAAGGGTTCTCTGCCAAGTTTCTCTGGCTATGTGACAGAAAATAAGTGCAGAATTCATTTTTGTTTTACTAATATTTAAAGCTGAGTGATTTCTCTCTCTTTCTCTATGACATCAAGGATTGTCACCAGTTCCTCCAGCCCCAGTGAGACTGCCACCCAAAGTGGGGACACTCAGACTTGTTGCACATTCAGGTACACCTCACAGTCTGATTCACTCCTTTGTATATTCACAGATCAGTAGCAGAATAATATTTCTACTATCAGTATATGTCTTGTTATATTTGTTCCCAATAGCAATAATATGACAAATAATGGCCAGAATATTAGTGGGTGGACAAGGTCTCCTACAGGAAGTGTGCCCTTGCCCCAATTGAAGCCTTTAAAACTTGACCACTTAAGGGCTGTTTCCTGCCCAGCCTCAATTTTTCAGCTGGCAGGCGGAGGATTAGACATGCGTGGGGGAAGACCGAAAATCAAAAATGAGATATATCTCGGGTGGGGTGGGGTGAGGGTGTGTCCTTCATCAGAAGCTCCCTTCTGAAGTTGAATGACTCCCTCCTTTAAGATTGCTGAGGCCTCTCCCCTATATCTCGATTGCCTCTTTTAGAGCCACCGCTTTCCCTATCTTCCCCATCCTGGGACCCCTTGAACTTAACTGGAACTCTGATGCCCAGACATAGTCTCGGGGATCCTCCTGTATTCTTCTGTTCACTACAGTGATGTTGCTACTGGGACTGCAGCACGTTTCACTTGGGAAAGATGAACACTTTAGATTAAAGTACTCCCCCTCATATTGTCCTGTTTTAATAATCCGTTTAAAGGAGAGGCGATGAATGAATACTTTTCTTCAGTGTTCACCAAGGAGAGGGGCCATGTTTTTGAGAATGAGAGTGTGATACAGGCTGATAGGCTGGAGGAGGCAGATGTTCTGAGGTAAGATGTATTAGCAATTTTGAAAAACCTGAAGGTCGATAAATCCCCTGGGCCAGATGAGATATATCCTAGGATTCTTTGGGAGGAAAGGGATGGGATTGCAGAGCCTTTGGCTTTGATATTTGGGTCCTCACTGTCCACAGAGATAGTCATGATGTGGAGATGCCAGCGTTGGACTGGAGTGAACACAGTAAGAAGTCTCACAACATCTGGTGTTGTGAGACTTCTTACTGTGTTCACAGAGATAGTGCCAGAGGACTGGAGAGTGGCAAATGTTGTTCCTCTGTTCAAGAAAGGAAATAGGAATGACCCTGGTAATTATAGGCCGGTTAGTCTTACTTCGGTGGTCGGTAAGTTAATGGAAAAGGTCCTGAGGGATAGGATTTACGACCATTTAGAAAGATGCAGCTTAATCCGGGATAGTCAACACGGATTTGTGAAGGGTAACTCTTGCCTCACAAATTTGATTGAATTCTTTGAGGAGGTAACTAAGTGTGTAGATGAAGGTAGAGCAGTTGATGCGTATACATGGATTTTAGTAAGGCGTTTGATAAGGTCCCCCATGGTCGGCTCATGAAGAAAGTAGGGAGGTGTGGGATAGAGGGAAATTTGGCCGATTGGCTAAGTAACTGGCTATCTCATAGAACAGTAAGAAGTCTCACAACACCAGGTTAAAGTCCAACAGATTTATTTGGTAGCAAATACCATAAGCCTTCGGAGCAATGCTCCTTCGTCAGATGGAGTGGTCTCTGTTCTCAAACAGGTGTGCCCTGTTTGAGAACAGAGACCACTCCATCTGACGAAGGAGCATTGCTCCGAAAGCTTATGGTATTTGCTACCAAATAAACCTGTTGGACTTTAACCTGGTGTTGTGAGACTTCTTACTGTGCTTACCCCAGTCCAACGCCGGCATCTCCACATCATATCTCATAGAAGACAGAGGGTGGTGGTGGATGGAAAATTTTCAAACTGGAGACCAGTTACCAGCGGTGTACCACAAGGATCAGTGCTGGGTCCTCTGCTATTTGTGATTTTTATAAATGACTTGGAGGAGGGGGCTGAAGGATGGATCAGTAAATTTGCGGATGACACCAAGATTGGTAGAGTAGTGGATGAGGTGGAGGGCTGTTGTAGACTGCAAAGAGACATTGATAGGATGCAGAGCTGGGCCGAAAAATGGAGTTTAACCCTGATAAGTGCGAGGTGATTCATTTTGGTCGGACAAATTTGAATGCGGATTACAGGGTCAAAGGTAGGGTTCTGAGGAATGTGGAGGAACAGAGAGATCTTGGGGTTCATATCCACAGATCTCTGAAGGTTGCCAGTCAAGTGGCACGGTACCACAGTGGTTAGCACTGCTGCTTCACAGCTCCAGGGTCCCGGGTTCGATTCCCGGCTTGGGTCACTGTCTGTGTGGAGTTTGCACATTCTCCTCGTGTCTGCGTGGGTTTCCTCCGGGTGCTCCGGTTTCCTCCCACAGTCCAAAGATGTGCGGGTTAGGTTGATTGGCCAGGTTAAAAATTGCCCCTTAGAGTCCTGGGATGCGTAGGTTAGAGGGATTAGTAGGTAAATATGTGGGGGTTGGGCCTGGGTGGGATTGTGGTCGGTGCAGACTCGATGGGCCGAATGGCCTCCTTCTGCACTGTAGGGTTTCTATGATTTCTATGATTCTATGATAAGTGGATAGAGCCGTGAAGAAGGCCTATAGTGTGTTAGCGTTTATTAACAGGGGGTTTGGGTTTAAGAGCCGTGGGGTTATGCTGCAACTGTACAGGACCTTGGTGAGACCACATTTGGAATATTGTGTGCAGTTCTGGTCACCTCACTATAAGAAGGACGTGGAAGCACTGGAAAGAGTGCAAAGGAGATTTACCAGGATGCTGCCTGGTTTGGAGGGTAGGTCTTATGAGGAAAGGTTGAGGGAGCTAGGACTTTTCTCTTTAGAGCGGAGGAGGTTGAGAGGTGACTTAATAGAGGTTTATAAGATGATGAAGGGGATAGATAGAGTGGACAATCAGAGACTATTTCCTCGAGTGGATGTAGCTGTTACTAGGGGGCATAACTATAAGGTTCGTGGTGGAAGATATAGGAGGGATGTATGAGGTAGGTTCTTTACTCAGAGAGTGGTTGGGGTGTGGAATGGACTGCCTGCTGCGATAGTGGAGTTGGACACTTTAGGAACTTTCAAGCGGTTATTGAATAGGCACATGGAGCACACCAGAATGATAGGGAGTGGGATAGCTTGATCTTGGTTTCGGAAAAGGTTCGGCACAACATCGTGGGCCGAAGGGCCTGTACAGTGCTGTACTGTTCTATGTTCTATGTTTTACGTGAAGAACCTTCTTACTACAAATGTGTGCTGCTTTTGCTTTTGACATCTGTACTGATAAAACTTGTACTTGGATGAGAAAATGAAAACTTGTGTCTACCATGAGTCATTTTCAGTTGCAGAATTTTAAAATCTAGCTGTTCTGTTTTATTGCAGCTTTAATTGTCTAGTATTTCTCCCCCATTCTCCTTCCCCTTGGTTTGTTGAGGTTCATTAGCCCTTTCTTGGATGCATCCATTCCTTATTGGCTCACAGAACTAATAATCACCAGAGATGAAAATGCAAAACCTTCTCAGAGTAAGTCCTTAGTCTTCCAAGATATTGCTGGCAGGTTTTTGACATTTGGAAACTAAATATTGCATTGGTACTTATAAATATTTATCTGATTGCTCGAGGTCTGCATTCCCTGTGGACTGTGCAAAAATTGTTTGTGTCAGTACAAATGAAAGCTAAATTACAAAGACTTTGACAAGGCAAAGGGAAATTGTGTGTTGATTTAAATGCCAGGGAACTCGATCTTATGCACAATTGCACAACTCATAAAGGGAAATAAAGATTACTGTACAGAAGCTACTCCGTATAAAATTCCGTTTGGGAGCGGTGTAGAAATTGTACTAAATTAAAAGAAGATTTTATTTTTGGTTTTGACTTCATCGTGGGAACAGAATGTAAAGGCAGAGCAGTTTTGTGCTATTTTCACTGGGATAACGTCATACCCAACTGGTGCAATGATGTTTTTGCAAAGCAGTGGCATGTTTTGACGTAAAACATCAGATGTTTTCCAGATACTTAAACAAAAGACCACAGTTTAAACCTGCTTTCCCACATGCTTTCTTGTTCCCGGCCGATCATAATAAGCAGAAAATGCGAGGTCTGCATCTTGTAACAGCTTTAGCTGACAGTGAATGACATTGTTTGCAGATTGAAGATAGGCAGTCGGCTAGTTAAGCTTTGGTTCTGACCAGCTGACTGGGGGATGCTGCAGATTTTCTTTTCACAAAGGTACTGTCACAAGTCACGCGGGATTAGGACAACACGTGAACTTCCAAAATTCATGGACAAGAAACATCTACCCCTTCAAACCCGCTCTCCACTATGGTGGGCTGGAGTGTCACGATCAAATGCCTCTTCCCTCCCATCATTCCTGTAGCCAGATTGTAGACACTTTGAAAAATGGGCCATGAAATATGGGAGGCTTCACAAATCTTACGCAAATATAGGTTAATGCTACAGAGCATCAATGAAACATGCCTAGCTATCCCTATTGTTGTGACCCCATGGGGGAGTCGGTAACCAAATTTACTGAAATGATCACCAAGTGAAGAAATGACCAACAAGATTCCACTTTTTATAGCTTTTACTTTTAACATGAATCAGAGCTGACACCAATTACACACATGAATGAGAAGGCAAATGATAGTTCATATACAAAAGTAAATTTCATTTTAAATAGATCATACAAGACTCACGCAATGGTAAACACTCGCATCAGTCCCTGCGCAAATGTGGCACCATGTGCAATCTCTCAGTCTTTCCAACTCCTGTTATTTAGGATTTCTCGCTTTCCCACTCAATCAATTCAGCCCTCGAATCGTATTCATCGGTAGCTGTGTTCCATCTGAGGTCCCCAAATACGGTTAACACTGACAAGGCATATGTTAATGAATCCTCTCTCACTCAGATCATCTCAGTCCTGATGGGTAGTTTTCCAGAGTTTCTTTTCAACTGACCAACCAACGAACAAAACCTGGTTTACTTATTGATCCTCCGAAACAAACTCTCACCTCTTTTGAATTCCTGAACTATTAACAGCATATTTAGGATTCAGTCCCTTTTAGCTCAGTTTTCCTAAGAGCTATGGAATTCTATTTTCTTCTTACTGCCAAACGGAGAACTGATCTTTTCCTAGAGAGCTCAGTTTGCTCCTAAAACACCAGGAATTTGTGCCTACATCTGTGTGCTCATTACCTTCTGCCTCTAGCTCTCCTTTTGTGCCTATGGCTCTCCTTTGAGTCTGCAAGTAACATTTTTAAGAAATTCTAAATTTTCTTTACTGTTTCTGGGTCAAAGGTTGTACTCTGCTATACCCTCGAGTATCTACAACTAGTGAAAGAAACAGGACAACTCAAACATTCAGATCAACCAAAGAAAGTGATAACATACATTCTGTAATGCATGATGCATGTTAGTGATTTTACTTTCAATCAAGAGTCAATCTCTTCAGCACAAATTACTGTAGGGGATTTGCAACATTTAACTTGTATGAGGGAAGCTGGCCGTAAAGAAAATGATTTTGCAGCTGGTAAAGTACTTCTGTTGCAATGTAGGAAACACAGCAGCCAATTTGTATAATTTGTGTTAATGATGCTAAATGCAAGATAAATATTGACCAATATATCAGGGAGGAGTCTATTTAGAACAGTAAGAAGTCTCTCAGCATCAGGCCAAAGTCCACCTGATGAAGGAGCAGCACTCCGAAAGCTTGTGATTCCAAATAAACCTGTTGGACTTTAACCTGGTGCTGTGAGACTTCTTACTGTGCCCACCCCAGTCCAATGCTGGCATCTCCACATCATATTTAGAACAGTGCCATAGGATCTTTTATGCTTTCCTGGGAGGTCAGGTGTGTTTAAAAATTTACCTGAAAGACTGCACCTCGGACATTGCAGCACTGGCTTAGTAATGCACCATGGTGCCATCCTAGATTTTGTGCTTCCAGCTCCCAGAGCGGAACTTGAATCCATGTCTTTCTCATTCAGAGGTGGGAGTGTTACAAAACTGAGGCATAGGGTTCTGTGGCTGCTTCTAACCTTATATGTGACATAGTGACATGCCATCACAACATAGGTAAGGATCATTCTCTTTCTCCCTGCACCACCTCCCCAAGACCCCCACCCCACACACATTAATATTCTGTATTCTGGAAGGTTACTGACATTGCTCAGTCCTTCAGAAACTTTGACTTTGTGATTAAGGATTGTAGCATAATTGACAACATGTTTTCTATTCCAGTGTAAATAGAGGGGGGGGACCTTAAATAGTAGAAATATTGTAGGGTTGCACTCCTGCCTTGGAGGAAGCTGAGGTAGCAGTATTGTTACAGGCTTATCCTTGACCTACACTTCTGTCAAGTGAAGTTATTGTGTTGGGGACTTTCCTTACTCTCCACTTGCCTATCCTCCTTGGTTCATTAGTGTCATACCTCCAAGTCAGAAAGATGTGTCCAAGGCTCAAACTAGAGGCTTGAGCACAAAATCCAGGTTGGCATTTCAGTATAGTACTGGGAGAGTGCTGCACTGTCAGAGGTGCTGACCTCTGGATCAAATAGGAAACAGGCCCAATCTGTCCTCTCGGGTAACTTAAAATATACTATTCAGATATCTCCAGAAGGGCAGGTGAATTCTCCCTGGAGTCCTGCCCAATGTTTATCCTTCAACCAGCCAATCGTGACATAAAACGAAATATAATCTGTATCAGTTTAGTTGAAGTGATACACCTGATTCCTGCTTGCTGAAAAATGTAGCCATCAGTTGAGGATAGGATCAATCTCGGCTGTGATTGCCCCAGTCATTGTCTAGACTCACACATGTACACAAGCGGGATTGCCACTCAGATATGCAGTGACCAACACTGACAGCTGCATTCCAATGATGGGCCACCACCTTAATGGCAAGCAGGACCAAAAGATTGAAATTGAAGAAGGAAACAAATTCCTTTGTCAAAGCAATGATCTACTAGTCAAAATGGGCAGTTATTGAATGAGTAGATTCTGATACCCTAAACTCTGAAGCTGTCCACCATGCAGCTAGTTAAAGCTCAAACTTTCCTTAAATCCTCACTCCTTTTTCAAGAACAGCTTCACTGGTGAGACCTTCCAGCTATGGTCCAGTGATTTCTTGCTCTTCAAAACTTCAACAGACTCCTTAACTAGTTGCTGAAGACCTGGTACTCTGCAACCTCCAAGAATAGCAGCTTCCCTCAATTCACCTTTGACCAACACTTGAAGTCTGAGTGTGCGTATAATTAGTCTATTACTTGGCAGACACCACCAATCCTCCAGGACAAATGGTGCTGATTAAATTACCTTCCTGACACACAAGCTGACAAATGTGCTGTCAGCTGTCATGTAATTAAGATACTAACATAATGGTTGGATTTTCCCAGTCCACTGGGGTTGGGCAAGGAAGAGATAGGGCTAGCAAAAGTGGGGAGGATGTGTCAGAAGGGGACCCTGGCATCTTCCTGCCACCATGGCAATATGACTGACCCTGGCTTCCTCCAAACAGACTCCCCACTGTTCAAGGTTGCCTAACCATCAAGTCGACTTCTCCAAGGTCCTCAGCAAAGGCTACAACCAGCTCTTAATGGGTGGGTTGCCATCCTCAAGTGGACAGCAGTCTCACCAGTGGCTTCTTAATTCGTGGCTGCTTAAAAAATGCAGGGTTCCAACACCTCCCAAGGCCCCTAAAAAACTTCAGCCTAATGGCTGAAAATCTCACCCAACATTTTTCTATTGTTCTCTAAGTTTTGATAGCATATTTTTGTGGCTGCCTCGCAAAGTTTTCAACAATTCCAATTTCTAATAGTGCTCAAGTTAGCCTGAATGAAGGTGTGTTACTCCTAATTGACTAATACAGTTCAGAATGAAATATATTCCACTCAGAATCAAAAACAATCTAATAATGACACAACTGGATAGATTGGATGGGAAGGGCTTATAGAAGAATAAAGAAATTAAGCCATAAAATGAAACTAAGGGAAAGGCATACACTAGACAAACAAGAAAAGAATGAAAAAAAAACATGTTAGGAAAGAAGTAAAAAGAAACATTTAGGAAGGCAAAATGGAACTATGAAATTTAATTATAAAGTAATATATAAATAAATAAAGTCACCTACAGACCCATAAATAATAAAAGAAAAATCAAAGGTGCCGCTAGGAGATGCACAAAATAATGGGGGGGTTTCTGCCAGCAGTCGCTGCGGGTAAAAAGGATGATGCCACCGAAACTCCCACGAGATGACGGTAATGAGAGTCCCGTTGGTGAGATCTCATTTCTTTGATTTTCCCCACCCTTCATCGGTGAGGGAAGGTGTCATTTAAATTCATTTAAATAAACTAACATGGACTTAAAGGGCTTCCACGCCATTTTTGCCCTAGATAAGGAACTCCCCCGTCAGGGAGGTTTACAACAGGTATTGAAAAACGGGAAGCAGGGGGGTGGGGAGGGGGGAGGGTGGAACGAAAAATAAGTATAGGCCTTTGGGGTGATGGGGGAAGAGGAACATGTCCCCCTGGTGCTGACCCCTGGCGGTGCCTGGCTGACACTTCCAGAGAGGCACAGCTGTTAGGGATTTTCCCCTTATGTGTGTGGTGGGGGGGGGGGGGGGGGGGGGTGGATGCTGCCCCACCACCGCCCCTGCCCTACCACACCCTGCTGCCTCACCCCAGTGGAGAATCTGGAGCGAAAACTTGACTCTGCAGCTGGAGAGCTACAGGCTGGTTTTCTCACCCCCAGACTTCCATCCAATGTGTGGGCAATGATAGTGAAATGGAAGAAATATTGAATAATTACTTAGTCTCCCTAATATATACTGAGGCAAAGAAGATGAAAATGGCATTTGATGAAGTGAACACAAATAAAGATATTTAAGATAGAAGGGGGGAGATATTTATTATGCATGGCTTATTGAATAAGTTAGGAAAGAGCAGCAGCGTTAGTACACATATAAAAAATAATTAGAAAAGGAAGCAGTGCCAGAGGACTGACAGCTAATATTATTTCTATATTAATAAAGAGATATATAATAAGTCCAGGAAACTATAGACTCGTTAGCTTAATGCTGGTGGTAGAAAAAATAATGGAATCTTTACTCAAAGATGAAACAGAAATAATATCCAGGGCTGAATTTCCATTGCAAGGTTGGGAATCGGATATAGAGATTAGTTCTGGATCCCCATCCATTCGTGTGTTCCTGACACCATAACTTTTACAGGAATGGTTAGGGAATGAGCTTGCTGTCCGATTACGGAGGGAAGGTGAGCTTCCAGTGCTGCAGGGCCAATGGGAAGGTCCCCAACACTCAATAGATAGGGAAAAGGCCAGGTAAGTCTCCTTTTTATTTTTAAAAAGTCACAGCTGCCTGGCCATGATCTGAAGGGAGCATTCACAGGACAGCCAAGGGCTGCAGCGTTCAAGCATGCCCCCACTCCCCAACCTGAGTCCGACACATTAGCTTGCCCGCATGGCGACTGGAAATCCCAGACAGCGCAGAAACTGGACCTTAAAAATCCCTTTATTATTACAGTAATTTGATGTAAGTGGGTCACCCCCACTTCCAGGTGGATAGTTGTTTGTCACCCGACCTGACTTCTTGGCCCATGGTCAGGATTGAGGCACCACACCAACATGTGGTCAGCATGTCACATTGAGGTCTGACTGCCTCCGATCCTGACCCTCTGAAAATTCAGCCCCCAGAGTCTAAAGGGGGTAAGAGCAAAGGGATCTAGGATACAATTCACAAATTATTAAAAGTAACGACACAGTTAAATAAGGCCATAAAACGTAAACAAATCACTGTCTAGACGGATAGAATTAAAAACAGAGACCTTATGCTAAACCTATATAAAACCTTGGTTAGAACACACTAAAGAATACCGTGTACAGTTCTTCCCTCCATGTTTCAAAAATGAGATGGAGGCACTGTGGAAGGAGTAAAGATACATAAGGATGACATCAGAACTGAGAAGTTGTACTTATTAGGAAACATTGAACAGGCTGGGATGCTTTTCTCTAAGAGAAGGTTGATGGGTGTCCTGATTGAAGTCATTAGGAATTTAAAAATATATCAATCATGACCCAGTTGGTAGAACTCTCAACTCTGAGTCAGAATCATAGAATCCCTACAATGCAGAATGAGACCATTCAGCCCATCGAGTCTACACCGACCACAATCCCACCCAGGCCCTATTCCCACAACCCTGCTAACCCTCCTGACACTAGGGTCAATTTAGCATGGCCAATCAACCTAAACTGTGCATCTTTGTACTGTGGGTGGAAACCGGAGCACACGGGGGGGAAAACCACACAGACATGGGGGAGAAGTGCAAACTCCACACAAACAGTGACCCGAGGCCAGAATTGAACCCAGTCCCAGGCACTGTGAGGCAGCAGTGCTAACCACTGTGTCACCCCAATATTGTTGATTCATGTCCCACTCCAGGACATGAGCACAAAAGTCAAGTTTGACAACCAGGACAGTATAGTGAGGGAGTGCAGCACGATTGAAGCTGCCATTTTTTAGGGTAAGACTTTAAACTGAGGCCCTATTTGCTCTTTCAGGCGGATGTAAAAGATCTTAGGACACCATTTTGAAGAAGAGCAGGAGGGAGTTTTCCCTGGTGTCCTGTGAAACTGCAAAAACAAATTACCTGGTCATTCTCACATTTCTGCTTGTGTGAGCTTGCTGTGCACAGATGGGCTGACCCATTTCCTACATTATAACAGTGCCTACATTTCAAAAGTACTTCATTGGCTGTAAAGCACTTTGAAATGCCCAGTGACTGTGAAATACCGAATATAAATGCTAGTTTTTTGGTGATGTAGAAATGTTCCCACTTGTAGGGATGGTCCAAACCGTGATGACATAAATATAAGAGAGTCACTAATAAATCCAAGAAATAATTCAGGCCTTTGAGAGTGATGGAACTCAGTACCATAAAGAGTTGTTGATGTTAATAGCACAGATACGCTTCGAGGGAATCTAGATAAACACCTGGAATTAAAAGGAATAGAAGGTAATACTAAGAGTCACAGAGGTTTACAGCATGTAAACTTGTTCATGCTGCCCAATTTTTACCATTAAACTAGTCCCAATTGCCCGCGTTTGGCCCATATCTCTCGATACCAATCTTACTCATGTAACTGTCTAAATGCTTTTTAAAAGACAAAATTGTCCCCACCTCTACTACAACCTCTGGCAGCTCGTTCCAGACAGTTAAATGAAATAGAGTGGGAGAATGTATGCATGGCGTGTACATATCAGTATGGTCTTGTTGGGCCTAAAGTGCTGTTTCTGTGCTGTACATTATATGTAATTTGATGTAATCCATTAACATTCTTAAAATCCCTTTCTTGTCTAGCTTTGGGGTAATAATGAAGGTAATATAGCAATTACTTGATTTAGATTTTCTGAAATCAGGAGCAGCCTGTGTTTTGAAAACAGTCTGCAGTTTATGTGTCTAAGGAACCAGTAAGAAGCAATTTAGTATTATTAATTGAAAACCACTATAAAATGATTCACTGCAAAGTATATTAATCACGTTCAGCCCAATTTGTGGAATGCAAGTCTGGAGTTCCAGTTTTAGCAAATGATATACAGATGAGAACCTGCACTGGCAATTTCCTCTACACTTCTCTTTGGAGTGCGGACCAAGCAGTTTTAATTATTGTCATTCTAACATTTAAAAATTCATTTATTTTGAATTTTCAATGAGTCTTTTTGAAAAAAGAGATACTGGATTGCATATGATTGCAAATTACTATATTAATATTATTATCACTGCGCAAATACATAATTTTAAAGAGTATGTGTTTGAAGATTTTTGCATGAATTTTGTAATTGCAAACAGGACATTTACTCTGAAGCTTTCTGCTAATTATTTCTGCATTTCCTTCCCATTATATCTGACCAATGCATTTCTTCATACTTCTGGCAACAAGCGTGACATGTTCATTCATCTGTATTTGATTAGTGCAGAAGCATTCAAAAATGCTGAAGATATTTAACCTTTCAAGTACTGATATTTTCCTCCTTTGCATTGTGCACCTTTAGGATAATAGATGGCTCAAGTAACACTGACTGCAGTAACTGCATTGAAAGATTTTGTTAAAGTCACTGAAAACTAATCTGATCTGAGATAAATGTGCTACCATTGCTCCACTTGTGACAATTTTATATATATATAATATATATTGTGTACCTTTTAATCACATCTCTTGTAGTATCACTGACAGCAAATTCAGAGGCTTTGTAACAACAGGGAATAGTGTGATAAGTTGCCTTACCTTGAAAATTGATTATTAACAGCTGAGGTAGCTGCTAAAGTCTAGCAATGCTTTGGAATGGGAGAGGGTGGGGGGGGGGGGGGGGGGGATTAGTGATGGTGAAGGTGGAGCCCCTGAATGTTTTAGTGATGTTAGTTGAGGGATAAATATTGACCAGGATTCTTCCACCCTTTTTCGAATAACAACGTGCGGGACCTCAGCGGAAACAGGACTTTTCTTTAGGAACAAAAAGAAGGTAGCATCATAGAATATCATTTGCCTTTAAAAAAAAATTATTTCTCAGGATGTGGACATCGCTGGCTAGGTCAGCATTTATTGCCCATCCATAATTGCTCTTGAGAAGCTGGTAGTGAGCTGCCTTCAGGAATTGCTCGCAATGTGTTGGGAGTGAGTTCCAGGATTGTGATCCATCAACAGTGAAGGAACAGCGGTATATTTCTGAGTCAGAATGGTGAGTGACTTGGAGGGGAACTTGCAGATGGTCTTGTCTCCGTGTATCAGTAGCCCATATCCTTCTAGATGGTAGAGGTCATGGATTTGGAAGGTGTTGAAGGAGCCTTGGTGATTGCTGCAGTTCATTTTGTATATGGTACACACTGCTACAACTTGCTATCCACTTCTCCATTTCTGTCTGTGCCCCATGCAATGTAGTTACACGGACACCAACTACTCTGCACATCCTCACTATAGTGGCCATTTTTCAGGTGGAAGTCTCCCTCAGAATGCATTGAATTTTGGCTGCATACTGCTTTCAGTGGACCTATTAATGCAGGTTAATAGCTGCATTAAAATATTGCAATAGGGACTTGTGTGAATGCATTAATGAGCTCACTAAAAGTAACACATAGGGGCAAGCAAACCCTGAGTCATCCTGACTTGAAACATTGGCTCCGTCCTCACTCCACAGATGCTGTCGGACCTGCTGAGATTTTCCAGCATTTCCTGTTTTTGTTTCAGATTCCAGCATCCACAGTAATTTGCTTTTACCATAAGCGTTGACATTCATCTAGAGAGGGCATCGCACCATATATTTTCTTCTTCAGTGTCCATGCACAAACATGCATGTACTTCTCTTTTCAGTGGGAGTCACTGAAAAGAAAATCAGGTGCTGGAACTTGGACGGATTTTTTTTCCCCTTTGCTAGCTCAGAAGGGCTAAGATCAATTGCAATTTTCTCAACACAGCTGGAGAACTGAACTTGGGACCTTCTGTTTATGTGGCATGAAGGAGAGTTACCAGGGCAGTTCAGAATGTGGTCTTAATTGAGTGAAGTGACATAAAAGTAGCTGAAGAATGTTGTGGGGCAGCGTACCTTCAACTCTAGAGCTGTAACACCAAAGTGCTACCGTCTGTTTTCTGCCACTGTGCAGCCATTAAATGTGTTGAAATATTTATAATCAGCAAAAAAAAAGACTTGAATTTAGCATCCTTTGTGACTTGAGGACGTCCCAGAGTGCTTTACAACCAAGGAAGTATTTTCGAAGTGTGGACATTCGTAATATGCAGCACTTGACAGCAAACTTGTGCATAGCAAGGTCTGACCAGCAGTGATGAGATAAAAAGCCAAAAAGTGATGGTTGCTGAGGGATAAATATTGACCAGAACTCCCCTGCTCCCCTTCAAATTGTGAATTGGGATTTTTTATATCCACCTTGGAGAGTATGACAGGGCTTCGGTTTAGCAACAAAAATAAGATTGTATCAGGGTCTATTCTGATTTTAAGTGTGCTTGCTTTGTGGTTCAGCCAAAATACAAGAACGGAAACGGGATGTTGTGGCAAACAGAAACAGGAAGTCGAGCTCAAGTGCAGAATATAAAAATTCAGCAGTGTTACCTTTCATTATGGCGATGATCTTGTAAGCGTTTGATGTAATTCAGCATTTAAAACAGTAAGAAATTCACAATGTGTAGCATTGTACACGATATTAATACTGAGCGCATTGTCAAAATAATTGAAAATTATTGGATTTTAGACAAAAGTATTAAATGTTACCAGTTATGTTTTTCAATGTAACAGGTACAACATTTAGATGTTTGTCTCCTTGGCAAGGATTTTTAGGATGAATCATAGACTCCCTACAGTGCAATAGGAGGCCATTCGGCCTACCGAGTATGCACTGACTCTCTGACAGAGCATCTTACCAAGGCCCACCCCATCCCTGTAACCCTGCTAATTCCCCTACCCTCCACATCTTTGAACACTTGGGGCACGATCTTACGAAAATAATTTAAGTGCCGAACGAGTGAGAAAATGGGAGTTTCAAGACCTGATTTTTGGGTGAGTTTGAAAATGGGCAGAAGTGCGATTCTCACCAGTTTGGGGATGGGTGGTAAAACCTAAGCTCACCAGTGAAGTCGGCTGCAAACTGGGAGACCTGCTGCCACCCCACCTCCACAGTAAGAAGTTTAAACCTCCACACACACCAGGTCCACCTCTTCATCATTGGAAGCTGTGTAACCTCCCCCCACGGCAACCCAGGTTGCCGGCATCGGGATCATTCCAATGAGGCCCCCCTCCCTGCCCCCCAACCTATCAACCTTTTTGCATACCGCCCTTGGAATAATCCCCCGCCGATCACCCCTGGTTGCAGAGCTCCCCCCTTGCTGGCCCGCCCCTGCAGAGCTCCCCCTCTCATTGCCCACCCCCACTCAGGCCCCACTGACTTGGCACTTCCCCAGGCACAGTTATAGTATCTGGTGGGCAGTGCTAGGGTTCCCGATGGCAGTGCCAGGGTGGCACTGCCCCAAACGTATCGCTCAACCATGCCCCCAACCTCCTGGGGGCTTCAATGGCCTCCGATCCCCCAGCAAGGCATCATGTTTACTCTCCACTTTTGGAGGCCAGCTGTGATACTCGCCAGAGCGAGGACGAACTGATGAGGAGGTGAGTGCAAGTGAGGCCAGACGATGCTGTGTAGGACTCATTAATATTTAAATTGGCTTCGCGCCCTTTTTGATCCCACCGGTAAACCAACGCCAGCAACTCTGCATGTGGCAGGAAACCAAGCGATAACCCAATTTTCCATTCTGCACGCAATCTTACCAGCTCACCGCACCAGTTCAGTGTGGCGAATTGGTATGGTCGCACTCCAAGGGCAATTTAGCATGGCCAATCCGTCTAATCTGTACATCTTTGGACTGTGGGAGGAAACCCACCCAGACATAGGGAGAATGTGCAGACTCCACACTGTCACACAAGGCTGGAATCGAACCTGGGTCCCTGGTGCTGTGAGGCAGCAGTGCTAACCACTGTGCCACCACGCCACCCGCGATTGTGGTGTTTCCTTCCCGCCTTTGCTGGCACTGCCTGCCCTGCAGCAATTTCACACGCTAACAAGGGTCAATTGGCTGGAGACGGGACTTCCACTCGTCATTCTGGAAGAAATCCTGGTTTAGCGAGTTGTTAGGCAATCAGGTTGGCCGACAGCTCTCGAGTCTGTGCAGCACCGAACATTGTGGTGGCCAGGATAGGCACTGCAAACAGTACCCAGAGCCTCAGTCCCAGGCTTCCAGGAAGTTGGTGGAGAGGGTAGGGGATATCTGGGATGGAGGGGGTTGGGGTGTCAGTGAAGAGGATGGTGGGGTTTGGGGGAGGCCCTGTGGTTACCGGACCCAATGTTAAAAAGGGGGCTACTGAATGAGGCCATCCCCCCCCTCCCTCCACTTCCCACCCGAGGCCTGCAGTTAATTTATTTTCTGGCTTCCCCCATATGCTAGAACTTCTTTCGCCAGCCTGAAAACTGAGACTGATGGGAAATTGTCCTGTGATAGAACATAGAACAGTACAGCACAGTACAGGCCCTTCGGCCCTCGATGTTGTGCCGAGCTTTGTCTGAAACCAAGATCAAACTATCCCGCTCTCTATCATTCTGGTGTGCTCCATGTGCCTATCTAATAACCGCTTGAAAGTTCCGACTCCACTCTCACAGCAGGCAGTCCATTCCATACCCCAACCACACTCTGAGTAAAGAACCTACCTTGGACATCCCTCCGATATCTCCCACCATGAACCTTATTGTTATGCCCCATAGTAACAGCTACATTCACCGAGGAAATAGTCTCTGAACGTCCACTCTATCTATCCCCCTCATCATCTTTTAAACCTCTATTAAGTCGCCTCTCATCCTCCTCCGCTCTAAAGAGAAAAGTTCTAGCTCCCTTAACCTTTCCTCATAAGACCAACCCTCTAAACCAGGCAGCATCCTGGTAAATCTCCTCTGCACTCTCTCCAATGCTTCCACATCCTTCTTATAGTGAGGTGACCAGAACTGCACACAATATTCCAAATGTGGTCTCACCGAGGTCCTGTACAGTTGCAGCATAACCCAGGCAGGGAGGAAGCAGTCGTGTGAGGGAACCGTGGTTCACTAAAGAAGTTGAATCTCTTGTGAAGAGAAAGAAGGAGACTTATGCAAAGATGAGACGTGAAGGCTCAGTTAGGGCGCTTGAGAGTTACAAGTTAGCCAGGAAGGACCTAAAGAAAGAGTTAAGAAAAGCCAGGAGGGGACATGAGAAGTCTTTGACAGGTAGGATCAAGGAAAATCCTAAAGCTTTCTATAGGTATGTCAGGAGTAAAAGAATGACTAGGGTAAGATTAGGGCCAGTCAAGGACAGTATGGGAAGTTGTGCGTGGAGTCTGAAGAGATAGGAGAGACACTAAATGAATATTTTTCGTCGGTATTTACGCAGGAGAGGGACAGTGTTGTCGAGGGGAGTACGGAGATGCAGGCTGTTGGACTGGACGGGATTGAGGTTCATAAGGAGGAGGTGTTACCACTTCTGGAAAGGGTAAAAATAGATAAGTCCCCTGGGCTGGATGGAATTTATCCTAGGATTCTCTGGGAGGCTAGAGAGGAGATTGCAGAGCCTTTGGCTTTGATCTTTGTGTCATCATTGTCTACAGGAACAGTGCCAGAAGACTGGAGGATAGCAAATGTTGTCCCCTTGTTCAAGAAGGGGAGTACGGACAACCCTGGTAATTATAGACCGGTGAGCCTTACTTCTGTTGTGGGCAAAGTTTTGGAAAGGATTATAAGAGATAGGATTTATAATCATCTAGAAAGGAATAATTTGATTCGGGATAGTCAGCACGGTTTTGTGAAGGGTAGGTCGTGCCTCACAAACCTTATTGAGTTCTTTGAGAAGGTGACCAAAGAGGTGGATGAGGGTAAAGCGGTTGATGTGGTGTATATGGATTTCAGCAAAGTGTTTGATAAGGTTCCCCATGGTAAGCTATTGCAGAAAATAACGGACACATAGGATTGAGGGTGATTTAGTGGTTTGGATCAGGAATTGGCTAGCTGTAAGAAAACAGAGGGTGGTGGTTGATGGGAAATATTCATCCTGGAGTTCAGTTACTAGTGGTGTACCGCAAGGATCTGTTTTGGGGCCCCACTGCTGTTTGTCATTTTTATAAATGACCTGAGAAGGATGACATAGAAGGATGGATTAGTAAATTTGTGGATGACACTAAAGTCGGTGGAGTTGTAGACAGTGTGGAGGGAAGTGGCAGGTTACAGAGGGACATAGATAAGCTGCAGAGCTGGGCTGAGAGGTGGCAAATGGAGTTTAATGCGGAAAAGCGTGAGGTGATTCACTTTGGAAGGAGTAACAGGAATACAGAATACTGGGCTAATGTAAGATACTTGGTAGTGTGGATGAACAGAGAGATCTCGGTGTCCATGTGCATAGATCTCTGAAAGTTGGCACCCAGGTTGATAGGGTTGTTAAGAAGGCATACGGTGTGTTAGCTTTTATTGGTAGAGGGATTGAGTTTCGGATCCATGATGTCATGTTGCAACTGTACAAAACTCTGGTGCGGCCGCACTTGGAGTATTGCGTCCAGTTCTGGTCGCCGCATTATAGGAAAGATGTGGAAGTGTTGGAAAGGGTGCAGAGGAGATTTACCAGGATGTTGCCTGGTATGGTGGGAAGATCGTATGAGGAAAGGCTTGAGACTTGAGGTTGTATTCGTTAGAGAGAAGAAGGTTAAGAGGTGACTTAATAGAGGCATACAAGATGATCAGAGGATTAGATAGGGTGGATAGTGAGAGCCTTTTTCCTCGGATGGTGATGGCTAACACAAGGGGACATAGCTTTAAATTGAGGGGTGAGAGATATAGGACAGATGTCAGAGGTAGGTTCTTTACTGAGAGAGTAGTAAGGGCGTGGAATGCCCTGCCTGCAGCAGTAGTGGACTCGTCAACATTAAGAGCATTCAAATGGTTATTGGATAAACATATGGATGATATTGGAATAGTGTAGGTTAGAGGGGCTTTAGATTGGTTTCACTGGTCAGCACAACATCGAGGGCCGAAGGGCCTCTTCTGCGCTGTAATGTTCTATGTTCTAACGGCTCTTAAATTCAAACCCCTTGTTAATAAACGCTAACACACTATAGGCCTTCTTCACGGCTCTATCCACTTGAGTGGCAACCTTCAGAGATCTGTGGATATGAACCCCAAGATCTCTCTGTTCCTCCACATTCCTCAGAACCCTGCCGTTGACCCTGTAATTCGCATTCAAACTTGTCCGACCAAAATGAATCACCTCGCACTTATCAGTGTTAAACTCCATCTGCCATTTTTCGGCCCAGCTCTACATCCTATCAATGTCCCTTTGCAGCCTACAATAGCCCTCCACCTCATCCACTACTCCACCAATCTTGGTGTCATCAGCAAATTTACTGACCCACCCTTCAGTCCCCTCCTCCAAGTCATTTATAAAAATCACAAATAGCAGAGGACCCAGCACTGATCTCTATGGTACACCGCTGGTAACTGGTCTCCAGTCTGAAAATTTTCCATCCACCACCACCCTCTGTCTTCTATGAGATACAGTAAGAAGTTTAACAACACCAGGTTAAAGTCCAACAGGTTTACAGAGTTGTTAAACTTCTTACTGTGTTTACCCCAGTCCAACGCCGGCATCTCCACATCATGACTTCTATGAGATAGCCAGTTACCTATCCAATCGGCCAAATTTCCCTCTATCCCACACCTCCTTACTTTCTTCATGAATCTACCATGGGGAACCTTATCAAACGCCTTACTAAAATCCATGTATACGACATCAACTGCTCTACCTTCATCTACACACTTAGTTACCTCCTCAAAAAATTCAATCAAATTTGTGAGGCAAGACTTACCCTTCACGAATCCGTGTTGACTATCCCGGATTAAGCTGCATCTTTCTAAATGGTCGTAAATCCTATCCCTCAGGACCTTTTCCATTAACTTACCAACCACCGAAGTAAGACTAACCGGCCTATAATTACCAGGGTCATTCCTGTTTCCTTTCTTGAACAGAGGAACAACATTCTCCAGTCCTCTAGCACGATCCCCGTGGAAAGTGAGGACCCAAAGATCAAAGCCAAAGGCTCTGCAATCTCATCCCTTGCCTCCCAAAGAATCCTAGGATATATCCCATCTGGCCCAGGGGACTTATCGACCCTCGGGTTTTTCAAAATTGCTCATACACCTTCCCTCAGAACATCTACCTCCTCCAGCCTATCAGCCTGTATCCCACTCTCATCCTCAAAAACATGGTCCCTCTCCTTGGTGAACACTGAAGAAAAGCATTCATCGCCTCTCCTATCCTGACTCCACGCACAAGTTCCCACTACTATCCTTAACCGGCCCTAACCTCACCCTGGTCATTCTTTTAGTCCTCACATAAGAGTAAAAAGCCTTGGGGTTTTCCTCGATCTGACCCGCCAAGGATTTCTCATGCCCCCTCCTAGCTCTCCTAAGCCCTTTTTTTAGCTCATTCCTTGCTACCTTGTACCCCTCAAGCGACCCAACTGAACCTTGTTTTCTCATCCTTAGATACGCTTCCTTTTTCCTCTTGACAAGACATTCAACCTCTTTTGTGAACCATGGTTCCCTCACTTGGTCATTTCCTCCCTGCCTGACAGGGACATGCCTATCAAGGACATGCAGTATTTGTTCCTTGAACAAGCTCCACTTTTCATTTGTGCCTTTCCCTGACAGTTTCTGTTCCCATCTTATGCTCCCTAATTCTCACCTAATCGCATCATAATGACCCCTCCCCCAATTATAAGCCTTGCCCTGCCGTAAGGCCCTATCCCTCTCCATTGCAATAATGAAAGACACCGAATTGTGGTCACTATCTCCAAAGTGCTCTCCCACAGCCAAATCTAACACACGGCCCGGTTCATTACCCAGTACTAAATCCAATGTGGCCCCACCTCTTGTCGGCCTATCCATATATTGTGTCAGGAAACCCTCCTGCACACACTGTACAAAAACTGCCCCATCCGAACTATTCGACCTATAAAGGTTCCAATCAATATTTGGAAAGTTAAAGTCACCCATGACAACTACCCTGTGACCTCCACACCTATCCATAATCTGCTTTGCAATTTCCTCCTCCACATCTCTATTACTATTTGGGGGCCTATAGAAAACCCCCAACAACGTGACCGCTCCTTTCCTATTTCTCACGTCGGCCCATATTACCTCAGTAGGCAGATCCCCCTAGAACTGCCTTTCAGCAGCTGTTAAACTATCCTTGATTAACAATGCTACTCCTCCACCTCTTTTACCACCTTCCCTACTCTTAATGAAACATCTATACCCCGGGATTTCCAACAACCATTCCTGTCCCTGTTCTAACCATGTCTCTGTAATGGCCACAACATCGTAGTCCCAAGTACTAATCCACGCTCCAAGTTCACCTACCTTATCCAGATGCTCCTTGCATTGAAGTAGACACAATTCAACTCACCTTCCTGTCTGCCGGTACACTCCTGCGACCTTGATACCCTCCTCAGTACCTCACTACACTCAACACTAGCCTCTGGACTACAGCTCCTTTTCCCATCCCCCTGACAAATTAGTTTAAACCCCCCCGAAGAGCTGTAGCAAATTTCCCTCCCAGTATATTGGTGCCCCTCTGGTTCAGGTGCAAACCGTCCTGTTTGTACAGGTCCCACCTTCCCCAGAATGTGCTCCAATTATCCATGTAACTGAAACCCTCCCTCCTACACCATCCCTGCAACCACGTGTTTATCTGCACTTTCTCCCTGTTCCTCAACTCGCTAGCACGTGGCACCGGCAACAAACCAGAGATGACAACATGGTTTATCCTGGCTCTCAGCTTCCACCCTAGCTCCCTAAATTCCTGTTTTAAATCCCCATCCCTTCTCTTACCTATGTCGTTGGTACCGATGTGTACCACGACTTGTGACTGTTCTCCCTCCCCCTTAAGGATCCTGAAAACACGGTCCGAGACGTCACGGACCCTGGCACCCGGGAGGCAACATACCATCCGTGAGTCTCTTTCGCTGCCACAGAACCTCCACTCTGTCCCTCTAATTGTCGAGTCCCCAATGACTATTACTCTCCTGTTCTCCCCCCTTCCCTTCTGAGCCACAGGGACGGACCAACGCTGGAGATCTGGTCACCGTGGCTACTACTGGTAGGTAGTCCCCCTCAACAGTATCCAAAGCGGTATACTTGTTGCCGAGGGGAACAACCACAGGGGATCCCTAGACTGACTACTTCCTCCCAGCCTCTCTCACCGTCACCCATCTATCTTCATTCTTCGGAGTAACTACATCCCTGAAGCTTCTGTCTATGACCACCTCTGCCTCCTGAATGATCCTGAGTTCATCCAGCTCCAGATCCCTAACACGGTCTTCAAGGAGCTGGAATTGGATGCACTTCCTGCAGGTGTACTCAGCTGGGACACTACTGGTGTCCCTCACCTCAAACATCCCACAGGAGGAACATTGCACTGCCTGCACTGACATCCCTGCTAACTTCCCTTAATAAGAAATGAAAGAGAGAAAAAGAAAGCTTACCTGCTCTCACTCTGAGTCCTTTTTTTTTAGGTTGGGGGAGGGTGGGAGACTCTAAACTGAGATTAAACCCAAACAACTGAGATTAAATCCAAACAACACTATTGATGGTCAATAATTGGCCAACTAAGGACCTCAATGGGAGTAAGGGTGAGCTGGTGGGCCAAAACCTCACCTACGCCAACATAAAATTGCAGAAGTCAGGGTGCGCAGAAACCCATGGGACAGCCCATCTGAGGAATTTTATATTCACCCCTAACCTCCAAACCCATTGCTGGGGAGAGTAAAGTTCCACACCTAGAAAGCCCCTAATTATTGATTTAACCCTTATTCGTCATGGGAACTTACCTTTTAATTTATACAACCGAAGTGTGTTTGATGAGTTACATTTTTGAGCTTGCCAATAAAATGATATACGTATAAGTTAAAAAACTTTCTTGATGTAATTACTTTGCAAAAAATATGACAATGAAGCAGATAGTTCATATTCTCAGAATATAATTTTCTCAGCATGACTGGTAGTTTGGCTTTTTCAGGAAATTGCCTCTTAATAACTTCCCTGACCTGTTGCTTATATGTCTTCAAAGAAGATATTTCTATTGTAAGCAGGAGCCCAGATAAACATTGACATTTGCTAAAATTGAGGTTTAAAGACTATTTGTGCAAACCTCTAGGTATGGAATCCAGTCAGTTCAAATATTGGTTTTAAGATAAGAGAGAAATAATGCATTTATATAGTACCTTTCGCAACTTCGGGATCTCCCAAAGCACTTTATAATTAGTGAAGTACTTTTTTAGTGTCGTTATTGTTGTAATGTAGGAAATGTGGCAGCTAATTAGTACACAATGAGGTCCCATAAACAGAAAAAAGATGATACCCTGATAATCAGGGCTTTTTAGTGATATTTGATGAGGCATAAAAATTAGCCAAGACATCAGCATGTATTCCCCTACGGTCCTTGACATAGTTATTGTAATGATGCATGAGAATTTCAAGTTTCTAGGTTCAGATCAACTGGTCCCTCCACGCCAACATTATAGTTAAGAAAGCCCACCGGTGCCTCTACTTTCTCAGGAGGCTAAGGGAAGGTGGCATGTCCGCTACGACTCTTACCAACTTTTATAGATGCTCCATAGAAAGCATCCTTGCTGGTTGTATCACAGCTTGGTATGGCTCCTTGGTATGGTCCAAGACTGCAAGAAACTACAAAGGGTCATGAACGAAGCTCAGTCCATCACGCAAACCAGCTCCCAGCCATTGACTCCGTCTGCACTTTCCGCTGCCTTGGAAAAGCAGCCAGCCTAATCAAGGATACCACACATCCCGGACATACATTCTTCTATCGGGAAAAAGGTTACCAACCGACTCAAGAACAGCTTCTTCCCTGCTGTCATCAGACTTTTGAATGGACCTACGTTATATTAAGTTGATCTTTCGCTACACCCTAGCTATGACTGTGACACTACATTCTGCACCCTTTCCTTTACTTCTTTGAACGGTATGCTTTGTATAGCGCGCAAGAAACAATATTTTTCACTGTATACTAATACATGTGACAATAATAAATCAAATCAAAAATGTTCACAGACTTCTCAGAAACACAAAAGGTTTCTATTAATTAAGAAAACCTTCAGAGAGTTGGCTGCCCTTTGTTGCCTCACTGGTTGCTTCAGTCTCTACTGTCTCCTACATGTCTTCAGACTGTCTTCCACCCCCTGTGCTGATTACACAAACTCTCAGTCCCAATTGGTCCCTCAAGCCCAGGTGACACTCTTCTACTGCGTTGCTGTGTGGACAATCACCACAATCAATATATCCTTCCCCCATTAACTCCTTTTATACAATCTTCAATAACTCAGTTACTCCGTCCTAAACTCTTAACTAAACATTATAAATGTGAGTTGAACAATTAAGAAGAGTCTTTGTGGGATTTTTCTGTTTCTTGTAGAGTGGGGTAATTCTGTAGTCTGAGATGGTTCCATCAGATCGATATTAACAGGAACTGCAAAAGTACCTCTTCTGGCACAGGCAGTTCATTACTACTTGCTTCCACAGAGATATCAGTTATGTCTATAGTAGGTCAATCAGGTACTTTGGTGCTTACAGGTTCAAAACAATTTTTGATAGCAACATTGATTGCTGGGATGTCTCGCTACTCCTCAAGTGATCCATATGTTTATGCACGATCCATCCCTCCATGTCTCCTGGGCACGACAAAGAGACAATAATTTCAGCGATCTACCTTGATCCGCTAGCGAAGTTTCATATCATAACAGCATATCATACTATGTACTTAATATGTTTTTTTAATTATTGCAGTGGTGATGGCTTATTGATGATATCTTGAGATTTGTGTGCTTTTAAACATAAACACCTTTATTGGTAGGCTTTAACTATGTACAGTTCCAAGTATAGTCCAGCATAGAACTCTTCCATACATGCTTGCTACTTTTCCATTCACATGACCAATTCAGCAATCTCAATTTCTTTGTCTGAATTGCTGATTCTGCTTTCAATTTCAATATTTTTACCTCTTCATCTAATTTCTCATTGTCAAGCTTCCTTTCTTCAAACTGTTATTCTCCTGATTCAATTCTTCACTGGACTTGCCTTTATTTTCTGGTTGCTTTTTTATGGAGTTCAGCTTATTCTACATTGTCTCATTAATTTCTCCTTAACTTCATTTTGTAAATTCTTGTGTTTTTGCAACTATTTTTTCCACGTTTGCTGTTAGTTATATTTCTTGTTGTTTTGAGCTCTTCTGTAGGGCTTTATTTCTTTTTTGTTCATTCCTCTTTATGTTCAATAGTTCCTAGTTTATTTTGAAGTCTTTATTTCTGCGTTTCTTCCAAGGTGAATCCATCAAGTTCTTACCGGACATAAACATTTCACAAATGGAACTTACATTTTGACTTGTCTTAACTTCAGTCAAACCCTTGTTGGCTTCACTTGTTGGCCAAGTTTGGCTCTGACATAGTGTTGACTTGTTTGCAATTCTCTCGTTGCCCTTCATTTGGTCATTTAGTGTTTTTGGTTGCCCTCCCCCAAGCCTCTTTGGTTGCCCTCCCCCAGGCCTCTTTGGTTGCCCTCCCCCAGGCCTCTTTGGTTGCCCTCCCCCAGGCCTCTTTGGTTGCCCTCCCCCAGGCCTCTTCTAAGGCCTTTTCCAATTTGATTTGATTTATTATTGTCACATATATTAGTATACAGTGAAAAGTATTGTTTCTTGTGCGCTATACAGACAAAGCATACCATACATTGGGAAGGAAAGGAGGGAATGCAGAATGTAACAGTCATGTCATGTTAAAATCCTTCATTCCTTATGGGCCTTTTTTGAGAGTTGCACTCTGGGTTCTTTCCCTGTCCGTTGCCATTTGTTTCTTCTTCTGGTTGCCACTTTAACTGCATTGCCACAGTAAATGTATTGTCACTTTAAATGCATTACTGCTTTAGGACTGTTTATTTCAACTGTTAGCAGTTGCCTGTTCTCTCTATGCTTTTCGCGCTATTGAAGTTTTGGCGGAAGCTTGCTGTTCTTATCTTGAACTTTCTTTAAACTTTTAAAACTTCAATTTTTGCGAATGGGCAACTCGGAGATCTCTGCAGCTTTTTTCCTCCTTCTGGCCATTTGAAGAGTCCGATTTCCCTCTGCTTTTTGATGTGCCTGTTTTTGTCAAATTCACCTGAGATCTGGTCCAAGGGGTTGTTTTTAAAACTTTTTAAACTTATTTTCTTTTAAACAGATGGAGTTCTCCTCTTTTAAAACTTAGGAACTTCACTGCCTTCAATCCCTCAGTGTGGAGACAGCTATCGCAGGCAGTGTTCTCATAATCCATCCCATCCTCATTGCTAATGTGCACTCTCACAGATTTAGTCAGGAACACAAAAGTTATTTATTAATAAGGAAAAAAATATACAGAGGATGGCAGCCTCCCCCAGCTGCCCCAGTTCCTACACATCTTCTCCGTGTCTTCAAACTGTCTCCTGCCCTCGTGAGGACTCCGTAACCTGGGGGTGATTACCCACTCTCAGTCCCAGTTAGTCCCTCAAGCCAGGTGAGCCTCTTCTGTTGTGTTGCCCTTAAAGGGACAATCACCTTAGTTATATGGGGGGTCTTTTGCATCCACCTGAGGGGGCCTCAATTTAATATCTCATCCAGAATGCAGCACATCTAACAGTGCAGTGCTCTCTCAGTGCTGCACTGGAATATTCGTCTGGACTATATGCTCCAATCTCACAAGTATGACCATAGAACATAGAACAGTACAGCACAGAACAGGCCCTTCGGCCCACCTTGTTGTGCCGAGCTTTGTCTGAAACCCAGATCAAGCTATTTCCTCCCTATCATCCCGAAGAACTCCATGTGCCTATCCAATAGCTTCTTAAATGTTCCTAAAGTTTCTGACTCCACTATCCCTGCAGGCAGTCCATTCCACACCCCAACCACTCTCTGAGTAAAAAACCTACCTCGGACATCCTTCCTATATCTCCCACCATGAACCTTATAGTTATGCCCCCTTGTAATAGCTCCATCCACCCGAGGAAATAGTCTTTGAACGTTCACTCTATCTATCCGCCTCATCATCTTATAAACCTCTATCAAGTCTCCTCTCAACCTCCTCCGCTCTACAGAGAAAAGCCCCAGTTCCCTCAACCTTTCCTCATAAGACCTACCCTCCAAACCAGGCAGCATCCTGGCAAATCTCCTCTGCACTCTTTCCAGTGTCTCCACATCCTTCTTATGGTGAGGTGACCAGAACGGCACACAATATTCCAAATGTGGTCTCACCAAGGTCCTGTACAGTTGCAGCATAACCCCACGGCTCTTAAACTCAAACCCCCTGTTAATGAACGCCAACACACTATAGGCCTTTATTTATAGGCCATGTGCAGACAATCCTGTTAGTGAATGCCCACGAACCTGGCAAAAACCTCAATGCTTTCAATCTGTACCAGTCGCCCATTCTTGCCACATTCCAACCACCATGATGAACCAGAGAGTGAATGCTTGATGATAGGGCTATCAACTCTACACATGAATCATGACTTCCATCTCTAATCACAAGTGTTGCATTTTGGCCATTTTCCAGAAATAAAAGTCTGTTCTAAACAAGGTTTCTTATTGGGATCTTAATTTCCACATTCACTTCAGAAAACTTTCTGAATTAATAATATCTGGCCAACAGCGACTTAGAACATAGAAAAAATACAGCACAAACAGGCCCTTTGGCCCACAAGTTGTGCCGGTCATGTCCCTACCTACCTAGGCTTATATATAGGCTTACCTATAACCCTCAATCCTATTAAGTCCCATGTACTCATCCAGAAGTCTCTTAAAAGACCTTATCGAGTTTGCCTCCACCACCACTGATGGCAGCCGATTCTACTCACCCACCACCCTCTAAGTGAAAAACCTACCCCTGACATCTCCTCTGTACCTACTCCCCAGAACCTTAAACCTGTGTCCTCTTGCGGCAACCATTTCAGCCCTGGGAAAAAACCTCAGAGAATCCACCCGATCTATACCTCTCAACATCTTGTACACCTCTATCAGGTCACCTCTCATCCTTCGTCTCTCCAAGGTGAAAAGACCGAGCTCCCTCAGCCTATCTTCATAAGGCATGCCAACCAATCCAGGCAACATCCTTGTAAATCTTCTCTGCATCCTTTCAATCATTTCCACATCCCTCCTGTAATGAGGCGACCAGAACTGAGCACAGTACTCCAAGTGGGGTCTGACGAGTGTCTTATAAAGCTGCATCATTATCTCCTGACTCCTAAACTCAATCCCTCGATTGATGAAGGCCAGCACACCATACGTCTTCTTAACCATCTCCTCTACCTGCGAGGCCGATTTTAGAGTCCTATGGACCCGAACCCCAAAGTCCTTCTGATCCTCTACACTGCTAAGAGTCTTACGCTTGATATTATACTCCTTCATCCCATTTGACCTGCCAAAATGGACCACTACACATTTATCCCGGTTGAAGTCCATCTGCCACTTCTCCGCCCAGTCTTGCATCCTATCTATGTCACGCTGCAACTTCTGACATCCCTCCAACCTATCCACAACACCACCAACCTTCATGTCGTCGGCAAACTTACCAACCCATGCCTCCACTTCCTCATCCAGGTCATTTATGAAAATGACAAACAGCAAGGGTCCCAGAACAGATCCCTGGGGCACTCCACTGGTGACCGACTTCCATTCAGAATAAGACCCATCTACAACCACTCTCTGCCTTCTGCAGGCAAGCCAGTTCTGAATCCACAAGGCAACAGCCCCTTGGATCCCATACCCTCTCACTTTCTCAAGAAGTCTTGCATGGGGGACCTTATCGAACGCTTTGCTGAAGTCCATGTAAACCACATCTACCGCTTTTCCTTTGTCAATGTGTTTAGTCACATTTTCAAAGAACTCCACCAGGCTCGTAAGGCATGATTTGCCTTTGACAAAGCCGTGCTGACTACTTTTGAGCATACTAAACTTCTCTAAATGTTCATAAATCCTGTCCCTCAGGATCTTCTCCATCAACTTACCAACCACTGAGGTTAGACTCACCGGTCGGTAATTTGCTGGGCTATCCCTATTCCCTTTCTTGAATATAGGAACCACATCCGCAATCCTCCGGAACCTCTCCCGTTTCCATCGACGACGCAAAGATCATCGCCAGAGGCTCTGCAATCTCCTCCCTTGCCTCCCACAGTAACCTGGGGTACATCCCATCCGGTCCCGGCGACTTATCTATCTTGATGCTATTCATAATTTCCAACACATCCTCTTTCTTAATGTCCACATACTCAATCTTTTCAGTCTGCCTCAATCCTGTGGTACAACCACTCAGGTCTTTTTCCACCGTGAATACCGAGGTAACATATTCATTAAGCACTTGTCAGGTTACTTCATTATTTAAAAAGTAGAGATTGTATATACAGGAATGAAAAGGAAACCAGTGATATATCATCATTTTTTTGTTATTTCTTGTAAGATTTTGACCCTCATTTGCGAAAGGCATTTGCTTCTTTCCA
This sequence comes from Mustelus asterias, assembly GCF_964213995.1. NCBI lineage: Eukaryota > Metazoa > Chordata > Chondrichthyes > Carcharhiniformes > Triakidae > Mustelus > Mustelus asterias. The sequence goes on along the minus strand of NC_135817.1, from coordinate 19,869,736 downwards.
AGGCATGATTTCACAGCAGCAACCCAAATGATTATCATAGAATCTACAGTGCAGAAGGAGGCCAATTGGCCCATTGAGCCTGCACCAACAACAATCCCACCCAGGTCCTATCCTATCCCCATAACCCCTCATATTTACCCTCCTAATCCTCTTGACATTAAGGGACAATTTATGTTTGGACATGTGGGAGGAAACCAGAGCACCCAGAGGAAACCCACGCCTTGATAAGGAGTATGGATAAGCTATTTGACTGCAGGACTCATCGCATTGTAATATTGCACAGACACCTGTCCAACAGATGTCACTGCATAGTAGTCAAGAATGGGAGCACTGATTGACTGCCTTGCCCTGGTCTAAAGGATGCCGAGGTCAATTGTTCGTCTCCAGCATTGTCCCTACAGATCAAAGTTGGTATCTTCCTTTCCTGTATGACTCAGCTATTTGTTCGATATACCCACTGAGCCATCAAATGTGATTATAATTGGGTATTTGATGGATAGCTACAATGATTGACTCAGCAGGTTGGAATAATTCCAATGAGGCGTTGTACCTTATGTGGCATTTCCAGCCGTGAGAGGTGGGTGGGTCAGCCTTGGCCAAGATTAACACTTCATTATTGCTGTAGTTTTAATGACAGAGAAAATGCTGTATATGAAAATTGCATTAATCTCAGCCCTTAATGCACTGCATGACAGAGGGACACTACAGAGAATAGCAGATGTAGCTGTTGCCTGCTGTCAGTACAACAACACACAATTATTTCAAAGATAAATGTCAATGCATTTTTCTGTGTTGGGGAATTTCTGTTGCAGTTGCCATGGAGTGTTGTGCTTTGTTTTCAAACTGGTTTCTCCCTGCTGACTAATCTTGGTCTCATGAATGCTGCCTATAGTATTGTGGGTTCTTTCAAATCAGACTCAAAACATGGAATAATGCAGAAGTGAATTTTAATTAAAACATAAGATGTTTCACTTTATAGCATATCCAGCAGTTTGCTTGTCTAATACTGACTCGTTACACTCTGAAGTAATTTACACAATTACACAGCACAGAAGGAGGCCATTCAGTCCATTGTGCCTGTGTTGTTTGAAAGAGCTGTCCAATCAGTCCCACTGCCTTCTTTTGCTGAAGAATCCTCCAAATGTATGCTGAAATCCCCTTTTCATAGAATCATATCATAGAATCCCTACAGTTCGGATGAGGCCATTTGGCCCATCGAGTCTGATAGAGTATCTTACCCAGACCCTCTGCCCCACCCCATCCCCGTAATCCGGTTCGATTCCCGGCTTGGGTGACTGCTTGTGTGGAGTTTGCACATTCTCCCCTTATCTACATGGGTTTTCTCTGTGTGCTCCAGTTTCCTCCCACAGTCCGAAAGACGCGCTGGTTAGGTGCATTGGCCATGCTAAATTCTCCCTCAGTGTACCCAAACAGGCGCTGGAGTGTGGCAACTAGGGGACTTTCACAGTAACTTCTTTGCAGTGTTAATGTAAGCCTACACTAATAAATAAACTTTAAAAGCTTTAATCCCACACATTTACAATGGCTGATCCGCTTAACCTACACATCTTGGGATCAAAGGAGGAAAGCAGAGCACCCAGAGGAAACCCACGCAGACACGGGGAGAATATGCAAACTCCATACAGACAGTGACCTGAGACTGGAATTGAACCCGGGTCCCTGGCAGCAGTGCTAACCACTGTGCCACATTATTATTGAATTTGCTTCTGCCACTTTTTTAGGCTGTGCATTCAAGATCATAACTCATTGTGTAAAAATATCCTCCTTATGTTCTCCTTTAGAGTTAGCTGCTTCTTCTGTCAATTACTTTAAATGTGTGGCCTCTGGTTACTGACCCTCCTGACAGTGGAAACAGTTTCTCCTTGTATACTCTCAAAATACCCTTAAAATTGTGAACATATCTGTTAAATCTCCTCTTAACCTTTGCTGCCCCAAGGAGAATAATCCCAGCTTTTCTAGTCTCTCCGCATTGTTTTGGAGTACTTCAGAGTACATTCATAAAGTATTAGCATAACCCTTCACTCATCACCTTCCAATACTTCACCCAAATAACTACTCCTTTGATGTAGACCTAGATACTGAACAGTGGTGAGCTACTCAACCGTGGGGCATCACAACTGAGAACAAGCCTATCATCATACATTTTGATCTACCTGATTTACCACAAGTTTCAATAAAAAGGGAAGAGCAATGGGATGATATATTTTCCCCTTTTAGCTCAAGGGTATTGAAACTAATTGTAGTACATTACAGATAATGATCAGCGTCTGTTGAGAATCTATGACAAATTAAGTTGTTACGTCTTAATTCCACACTACCATATTAACCACTGGCCCATTGTAGACACTGCAAATTTACATACTATCCTAGTAATATATTTATTACAATGGTATAAGACAGGGATATAAACTTATTAAGGTATAAAGAAACCCATTAGTTCAGATGATTGAAGCTTTATAGAATCTTAGTTAGACCGCACTTGGAATATAGTGGGCGCCACACTATCAGAAGGATGTCGAAGCTTTGGAGGGGGTACAGAAAAGATTTACCAGGATGTTGCCTGGTATGGAGGGCATTAGCTACAAGGAGAGGTTGGAGAAACTTGGTTTGTTCTCAGTGGAACGACGGAGGTTGAGGGGCGACCTGATAGAAGTCTACAAGATTATGAGAGGCATGGACAGAATGGATAGTTAGAAGCTTTTTCCCAGAGTGGAAGAGTCAATTACTAGGGGGCACAGGTTTAAGGCGCGAGGGGCAAGGTTTAAAGGAGATGTACGAGGCAGAATTTTTACACAGAGTAGTGGGTGCCTGGAACTCGTTGCCGGGGGAGGTAGTGGAAGCGGATATGGTAGTGACTTTTAAGGGGTGCCTCGACAAATACATGAATAGGATGGGAATAGAGGGATATGGTCCCCGGAAGGGTAGGGGGTTTTAGTTAAGTCAGGCAGCATGGTCGGTGCAGGCTTGGAGGGCCGAAGGGCCTGTTCCTGTGCTGTAATTTTCTTTGTTCTTTAATTGACTTTCAACCAGAAAGTCACAAAGTAAACACCGATTTAAAACCTATATTAATTTGTTTGGCTACACAGAAAAATATTTTGCAATCTCTGATGGCCCTTAATATCCTTTTAATGATCAGTACTTAAGCCATGAGGAATTTTTTCAAGGAATTGATAGAGACAGCCAAACAAATTCAAACATAAACAGATGCTTTCAGTCTTCAGTTGGCTTCTACAATCTTTACAATAATGAATTGTCTATGTGGGTTCATCATTCTATTCAGTGGGGTTGCCATATTTTCACCTCTGAGTCAGAAGGTTTTGAGTTCAAGTTCCACTCCAGAGACAAATTGAGCCCATGGATCAGAATCAGAGTTGCATATTACACACCACAATATTTTTGATTTGATTTATTATTGTCATATATTAGCATACAGTGAAAATATTGTTTTTTGTGTGCTTTACAGATAAAGCATAATATACATAAAGAAGGGATGGAGAGCATGCAGAATGTAAACGATCATTGCTAGGGTGTTGAGAAAGATCAACTTAATAAGAGCTGGGACATTCAAAAGTCTGATGGCAGCAGGGAAGAAGCTATTCTTGAGTCGGTTGGTACATGACCTCAGACTTTTGTATCTTTTTCCTGATAGAAGAAGGTGGAAGGGAAGGAGGTCCTTGATTATGCTGGCTGCTTTTCTGAGGCAGCGGGAAGTGTAGACAGAGTCAATGGATAGGAGGCTGATTTGAGTGATGGACTGAGCTTCGTTCATGATCCTTTGTACCTTCTTGTGGTCCTGGACAGAGCAGGAGTCATACCAAGCTGTCATATTTAGTACATGCTGTCCATCCTATTTCCCAGTTCATCATCAATTTTTTAACAGAAAAAAAGCACTTGCATCTATATAGTGAACGTGTGGATTACGATGTTATCTGTAGCTGTCAGTTGGATTTGCCTCTGGTAATCCACTATCTGTTATGCCATATACAATGTAGTCATAATAACCAAGACCACTCCTGCACAATGCATGGCTAGAATGTGGGAAAGCACCTTCCCAATCCTTAAATTAGGCAGGACTTTCTAATTATTGACTTTCACATCAGCTGAAGGAGCAAGAAAACATTGAATACCAAAGAGCAGCTGAAAGGTTGATTTATTATTCCGAGTGGCTGGATCACTTTTCTAGGAATGTTGTTTTGCAAACCCTGACTTGGAGGAAGGAATTGTCAGCATTAGATAAACCAGCAAACTCCCAGCAAGCACTCACATCACTTAATAATCAAAATAATTATGCCTTTTTGTAATGTGTTACACTGGCCTACTGATTACAAACACCTTTAAATCATTTCCATCAGGGTGTGTCAGAGCTTACGGTGAATTGAAGACATGGACCAGAATTTAGGCTTTAAGGTAATCCAAGGGTGACTTGCCATTCAAAACATGCTGTCTTCATTAGGTCACATGTTTAGTGAATGAAAAAGGGGGAGGAAGGTATATTCTGCACCCTGGAGGGATGCTGCTACAGCTGTGTGCAAGATTATTTTGTTTGTAAGAAGTTTATTCTTTCACTTTGTGCTCCAGGTCAAATGGTTCTACAAGCCAATGACATGTCCATTTCCTTTGAGTATCTATATCTTATTTTAGGTCATTCAGTCAACACACCTTGGGTTTTCAAAATGACTTTGGCTTCGTCTTGACCTGGAATTGTTCATTGTGTCTTGAGTGTAAAATTCCCAAATTGAATATATGCAAGTGATACGAGTGCACTTTTGGGATATATTTTTGTTCTACATAAACTTTGCACTGACCACTGAGAACAATCATAGAGAAGGGTGAGAAAAGTCCATGCTCTGTGACAGTGTAATTTCACATTCTTACCATTCACTGCCTAGCTCTGCTGTTCCTTGGCAGAGGCAAAAGAAAACTAAAATAACTGACCAATGTGTGAAAATCTCTGGAAAATTTCTCTGCAACACCTTAGAGAAATAAGTTCCAGTAGCTGTGTTTGTCGATAGTGAATAACCACTTGTTTTTTGTAAAATTGGAAATGTCCCTCTTCTTGGGACCTGTAGTGACTCTGTACGCACCATGTGTCTTTGCAATTTGTTATTTCAGAGAAAATAAATTCTGGAAAAGGAATATTTTCTGGCATCTAACCATACTGTTTAGAGAACCTCTTGTCGAATTGTCAATTTCCATTTCAAAGAACCCCTCTGATCGGACTTTATCCAATCATTTTAAAAGCTTCAAATCATATCTCCTCAACCATAAGTCTACACCACTCCAAAGTAAATAATCTCATCAGGAGGACCCTATCCAACATCTCCCCTAAGCACTCTTGGATAAATGTCAGCTGGTCCAGCAGGGCTAACTGTTCCATTGACCATTCTTGAATAACAAGATGTAACTTTCACTTGGACATTAACATGCTTCCAAACAGATCTGATCACTCCTGAACCAGAATCTGGTGCAGAGCCAGCATTGTAAGCTGGACTTGACAGCTTGCCATTGATGTAATAAATGCCTGCCTCTGATTTCAGTACTGAAGTCACATACAGCCCAGACTAGGTAAGGAACGTATTTTTCCCCCTCTCTAAAAGATATTGGGTAACCAGTTTGATTTTTACTACTTTCTGACAGTACCTTGGTCACTTTTATTGATAGCAGCAATTTCTTTCAGAAATCCTAAAAAAGGGCAGATTTTCAAACCATTGTGGGATTTGAACTTGCAATTGAGATGGCAAGAACAAGTAGAGTCTGTGGTCGGTAAGGCCTGTGTGGCCTATTTGTGGTCAGGGAGGGCAGGAGGTATTCCTCAGGCACCAACAGGCAGTTTGAGCTGAGATTGGCTACTTATTGCCAAAGGCACCCATCATAGGAGCAGCAGGGAGACAATGCCCCAGTGGTATTCTCACAAGATCATTAATCCAGAAACTCAGCTAATGTTCTGGGGACCCAGGTTTGAATCCTGCCATGGCAGATAGTGGAATTTGAATTCAATAAAAAAAATTCTGGAATTAAGAATCTACTGATGACCATGAAGCCATTGTTGAAAAAACCCATCCTTCAGGGAAGGAAATCTGCGGTCCTTACCTGATCTGGCCTACATGTGACTCCAGAGCGACAGCAACGTGATTGATTCTCAGCTGCCCTTGGGCAGTTAGGGTTGGGCAATAAATGCTGGCCAGCCAGCGAGTGATGCCCATGTCCCACGAATGAATTTTTAAAAAATGACCAAAGATGAGTATCGGGGCGCTGTGGAAGTCCTGATGTGTTCACTCCATGGGAATTACCTAGAAATTTTCAACTTCATGGGCAATTCCCCTGCACCTGGGATCCTCCACAAATGATTTCAGATAGTTCTGTGATACTTACGCAGGAAATGTTAGATTAATACCTCTGACACCTGGGTAACTGTAAAACTGACTGCCTCGCCAAATCACTCACAACAACACCCTCCAATCCTCACCTGACTACCCCTCGATCTGATCTGACTAACTCCCGACTCACCTGACACCTCACTCGCCAGCAACCCTACCCACTTAACTCATCCACTGACCCAGTCATCCATTCACTAACATTCAGACAGGACTTTTAAACTCTCACTAGTGCCATGAAAAGGGGACATTGTCCTGTATTCCCGGTGCTACAGTGCGATGATGGAGCACTCTGATGGACACCGTGCTGCACATTTCTGGAGAAGCTGGTTTCGGAAGACTTAGTAAGAAATGTGGGCCTGCGTTGAGGCGTGGAAATTCTTGAGCGGATCGGCAATCTGATGATGCTCTGGGCCATTTTATATCATTACTAACATTGCTAATATGGAAAGGAACTAACTTGTTCTATTTAACTTTTAGACTTGCTTGATATTTTAGAAAGTATCGGTGAAACCGCCTACAAGTTGTAATGGAAGTCATTAGAGGTATGAAGTTTGTAAGATTGTTATGTTTCATGACTCTCTCTAATTTAGGATAAAATGGTGGAATGAAGAGGGTCATGTGACCTGTACTGAATTCTGCTGTTCAACAAGCTTGGGTGGCTTGGTTGCTAAAGGTTAAAGGCGGCTGTTGTCTTACTGGGAAGACCAGGCAAGGTATTCACACCTATAAACAATGACCAGGCAATTGGCAGCTCTGTGTCTCACAGAGAGCTGCTGGGAATGTCTGACTTTATAAATGGTCATACTTTAATCTCTTTATTTTACAGAATCACAGAATTGGTACTGTGTAGAAGGAGGCCATTTTGGCCCATCGTGTCTGCACCAGCTCTCCAAACAAGCTTCATGACTTAGTGCCATTCCCCTGCCTTTTCCCTGTACCCCGTGCATTGTTTCCATTCAAGTAATCATCTAATGCCCTCTTGAATGCCTCAGTTGAACCTGCCTCCACCACACTTCCAGGCAGTGCATTCCCGACCCAAACTATTCATTGTGTGAAAATATTTTTCTCACATCACGGGCCCGATTCTCCCATTGTGACCCGCAACTTTTATGGTGGGTCCGGTTCGGACAATCGCGTGTTGGCCATTTCGCAGGATTCGCACATGCGTCGGGAATGCATGCGCGTCTCCCAGAACCGGAGAACAGTCACAGTCGAGACCGCGCTGGAAACCGGCGGGAAGGGAGGTAAATCATTTGAATCTTTTTTTAATGTATTTTAAATATATTTTGCATTTGATTGGAACTTGCCGGGCCTGATAGCATCTACCACCCCGCCAGGAGTACTTCATTCCAGCGGGGTTTAGAGTAGCTCCCCACATTCGAGGAACTAGCGGGAGACCCAGCCGGAATGAAGGGGGGGCAATTGGGGCCCCCCAGGCATTGGGGGGTGGTACCCCCTGGGCATGGGCACCCTGGCAGTGTCAGCCTGTGCATCCTGGCACTGCCCAAGGGCAAAGTGCCCATGCCCAGGGGGCACCTTGGCACTGCCCACTGGGTATAGGCAGTACCAAGGAGGGCAGGGCCTATTGTGGGTGGGGCCTAGGGGCAATTGTTGGGGGTGAGGGGTCCCGCTGCCACTCTGCATGGGGATCTGTCTGGGGTGGAGGGAGGCTAGCGATTGAGGGGGGAGGGTTCTGCTGGGGGTGCCTGCTGGGGTGAGGGGGTTGGGGGATCGCCATTGCTGGCAGGAGGGGGGGGGAGGTTGTGGGGGGGTGGTGGGCTGGACATTGGGGCACTTCGAGGCAAGTGGGGTCAGGGCTGGCCTGGGAATTGTTATGGGGGCCGCAATCAGGCCGTGGGGAGATTCAGGTCTCAAGCTGCACTGGAAAAACAGTCGTGATCTAGAACAGCTTTCCCACCAATTCAGCACTTTTGGGAGAATTGCCCCCCCCCACATTTCCTTCTATGCAAATCACTTTAAATCTGTGCCCGATCATTCTTGATCCTTTTACAAGTAGGAACAATTTCTCTATATTCTGTCCAGCACCATCCTGATTTTGAACGCATTTATCAAACCTCCCCTTAGCCTTCTCTCCAAGAAGAATAGTCCCAATCTTTCATCATAACTGAAGTTTCTCATCCCTGGAATCATTCTTGTAGACCGCTTTGGCACTCTTTCCAATGTGTTCACATCCTACCAATAGTGTAGCACCCAGAAATGTACACAATATTCCAGCTGATATCTAACTATGTCTGTCTAAGTTCAGCATAACCTGCTTGCTCATGTACTCTATGTCCTTATTAATAAAGATGATGTGGAGATGCCGGCGTTGGACTGGGGTAAACACAGTAAGAAGTTTAATAACACCAGGTTAAAGTCCAACAGGTTTATTTGGTAGCAAAAGCCACACAAGCTTTCGGAGCTCTAAGCCCCTTCTTCAGGTGAGTGGAAATTCTGTTCACAAACAGAGCATATAAAGACACAAACTCAATTTACATGAATAATGGTTGGAATGCGAATACTTACAACTAATCAAGTCTTTAAGAAACGAAACAATGTGAGTGGAGAGAGCATCAAGACAGGCTAAAAAGATGTGTATTCTCTCCAGACAAGACAGCCAGTGAAACTCTGCAGGTCCAGGCAAGCTGTGGGGGTTACAAATAGTGTGACATGAACCCAATATCCCGGTTGAGGCCGTCCTCGTGTGTGCGGAACTTGGCTATCAGTTTCTGCTCAGTGACTCTGCGCTGTCGTGTGTCGCGAAGGCCGCCTTGGAGAACGCTTACCCGAATATCAGAGGCCGAATGCCCGTGACCGCTGAAGTGCTCCCCAACAGGAAGAGAACAGTCTTGCCTGGTGATTGTCGAGCGGTGTTCATTCATCCGTTGTCGCAGCGTCTGCATAGTTTCCCCAATGTACCATGCCTCGGGACATCCTTTCTTGCAGCGTATCAGGTAGACAACGTTGGCCGAATTGCAAGAGTATGTACCGTGTACCTGGTGGATGGTGTTCTCACGTGAGATGATGGCATCTGTGTCGATGATCTGGCACGTCTTGCAGAGGTTGCTGCGGCAGGGTTGTGTGGTGTCATGGTCACTGTTCTCCTGAAGGCTGGGTACTTTGCTGCGGACAATGGTCTGTTTGAGGTTGTGCGGTTGTTTGAAGGCAAGAATTGGGGGTGTGGGGATGGCCTTGGCGAGATGTTCGTCTTCATCAATGACATGTTGAAGGCTCCGGAGGAGATGCCGTAGCTTCTCCGCTCCGGGGAAGTACTGGACAACGAAGGGTACTCTGTCAATCACTGAAACAACTCTATGATGACATCAACAAGTTCCATCCCACCATCAGACTCACCATAGACTACTCTCCGGAATCGGTTGCATTCTTGGACACACGCATCTCCATTAAGGACGGTCACCTCAGCACCTCACTGTACCGCAAGCCCACGGATAACCTCACGATGCTCCACTTCTCCAGCTTCCACCCTAAACACGTTAAAGAAGCCATCCCCTACGGACAAGCCCTCCGTATACACAGGATCTGCTCGGATGAGGAGGATCGCAACAGACAGCTCCAGACGCTGAAAGATGCCCTCATAAGAACAGGATATGGCGCTCGACTTATTGATCAACAGTTCCAACGCACCACAGCGAAAAACCGCACCGACCTCCTCAGAAGACAAACACGGGACACAGTGGACAGAGTATCCTTCGTTGTCCAGTACTTCCCCGGAGCGGAGAAGCTACGGCATCTCCTCCGGAGCCTTCAACATGTCATTGATGAAGACGAACATCTCGCCAAGGCCATCCCCACACCCCCACTTCTTGCCTTCAAACAACCGCACAACCTCAAACAGACCATTGTCCACAGCAAACTACCCAGCCTTCAGGAGAACAGTGACCATGACACCACACAACCCTGCCACAGCAACCTCTGCAAGACGTGCCGGATCATCGACACAGATGCCATCATCTCACGTGAGAACACCATCCACCAGGTACACAGTACATACTCTTGCAATTCGGCCAACGTTGTCTACCTGATACGCTGCAAGAAAGGATGTCCTGAGGCATGGTACATTGGGGAAACTATGCAGACGCTGCGACAACGGATGAATGAACACCGCTCGACAATCACCAGGCAAGACTGTTCTCTTCCTGTTGGGGAGCACTTCAGCGGTCACGGGCATTCGGCCTCTGATATTCGGGTAAGCGTTCTCCAAGGCGGTCTTCGCGACACACGACAGCGCAGAGTCGCTGAGCAGAAACTGATAGCCAAGTTCCGCACACACGAGGACGGCCTCAACCGGGATATTGGGTTCATGTCACACTATTTGTAACCCCCACAGTTGCCTAGACCTGCAGAGTTTCACTGGCTGTCTTGTCTGGAGACAATACACATCTTTTTAGCCTGTCTTGATGCTCTCTCCACTCGCATTGTTTTGTTTCTTAAAGACTTGATTAGTTGTAAGTATTCGCATTCCAACCATTATTCATGTAAATTGAGTTTGTGTCTTTATATGCTGTTTGTGAACAGAATTCCCACTCACCTGAAGAAGGGGCTTAGAGCTCCGAAAGCTTGTGTGGCTTTTGCTACCAAATAAACCTGTTGGACTTTAACCTGGTGTTGTTAAACCTCTTATTAATAAAGCCCCAGAACATTATATGCTTTATTAACTGCTCTCTCTCACTTGTCCTTCAATGATCTATACATGTTTACACCCAGGTCCTTCTGCTCCTGCACCACTTTAGTCCAAAAAAGAATGGTTTTAGGGTTTGGAAGTTAGTCAATATCTAGCATTTCTACCTGGATACATGGTCCATGTGAGTCACATTGCATTGGAGATGTGTTTGAGAGGAGAACAAGCCAGTGTAGTATCGGCTTTCAGGGTTTTCTTAAAATATTCCTGAACAGCTCAGACAGATCAGTCAACAAGAAAAAGAGAGAAAAAGAGCTGAGTGATAGAGGCAGTTAGATGCTACTGTTCATGTAGAATGCAGATGGGAGCTCGTGCTCAGATTAAATAGATCAAGTTTGTGAGGAGTTAAATGAGGCTGGAAGATTCACCTGGCTTTTGTTAGAGAAAGTGATCTCTCGAGTAACCCTCACTGTGAAAGTCAGTTTGGGGATTAGAAGTTACCTGCTGGAAAAGAAGGAAGGAAGCTAGTCATTGGAAGCTGAAACTATGTTTAGACTGGCTTTTGGAGAATGAAATGTCCACTTAAACGACATAATAAAGTATAAATTGGTAAAGTGATAAAGAACAAAGTGGAGGAGGATTTTTGGTCATTAATTGGGAACCTTTTCTGTAGTTTTGAGTGTAAGTTACCTACTGATATAATGTTTAGTCAGTGTTACTTTAACTTTGTCTCTTACAGTAAAAGTCTTAAAGCTTGAAATCTTGTTGTGAGATGCTTTCAGTCACTGGAAATTAGAATTTCTTTTTGAAAGCTATTGGTCTTTAGAGAAATTGTAACAAAGTAATTTGAAGGCAACAATAGATCAGATATATTTTAAATTCTCCATTTGATTTGATTTGTCACATGTATTGGGACACAGTGAAAAGTATTGTTTCTTGCACACTACAAGACAAAACATACCATTCATGGAGTACATAGGGGAGAAGGAGAGAGTGCAGAATGTAGTGATACAGTCATAGCTAGGGTGTAGCGAAAGATCAAATTAATATAAGTCCATTCAAAAATCTGATGGCAGCAGGGAAGAAGCTGTTCTTGAGTCAGTTGGTACATGATCTCAGACTTTTGTATATTTTTCCTGACAGAAGAAGGTGGAAGAGAGTATGCCCAGGATGTGTGGGGTCCTTGATTATGCTGGCTGCTTTTCCGAGGCAACAGGAAGTATAGACAGATTCAATGGATGGAAGGCTGCATGACAGGGCTACGTTCACAACCTTTTGTAGTTTATTGCGGTCCTGGACAGAGCAGGAGCCATACCAAGCTGTGATACATCTGGAAAGGATGTTTCCTATTGTGCATCTGTGAAAGTTGGTGAGAGTCTTAGTGGACAAGCCAAACTTCCTTAGCCTCCTGAGAAAATAGTGGTGTTGGTGGGCTTTCTTATCTATTTGTCAAAGATCTAACTTTTGAACTAAAAAATTTAACAATTGGATTAAATATATTACTTTTTAATATATAAAATGTCTATTTCATTATTATTTCCACATAATAATTCAGTATTTACCTGGAAGAATTGATAGTTCCACAGGAAGCAGGACAGCTGTGGTGCCCAAAACATGACTTGTGAGCTTTAGACCTTTGAGCAAAAAAGTCTAAAGTTGCCAGAGTTATTTGGAAAGGTTGGGGACCATTTTGGATAGGTCTAGGTTCCTTTCAAGGGGAGTGTGTCCTTTGGGAAAAGTACAGTGTCCATTAGGAGTGGTAACAATAGACATAAATGTGAGTAAAAAGAAGATAAGCTCTGTGGAACTGTCAAGCTTTCTATGCATTTAAATCTCCTGTAGTTTATTTTTTTTGAAAGTCTGCAGTTAGTTCCTATAATTTCACTCTGTCGACATAGATCGGAGATAATGATCACGTCCATTTTAGTTTGGACTGATAAGCCACAAAAATAATGAGATTCCACAAATTCTCCTACTTCACGTCCAACTTCTGGAAACTGTGTGATGCTCACTTCCTGTTGCTTCTGTCAATGTTTCCGCTTGCTCAAACTTACCACACCGAGGAAACAATGGCTGAGATGAGGACTCCTCAACATCACTGGCCAATGACTGGATACAGCACATGGTGACAAATAGGATGAAGTTGAAGTGGATGCTGATCCCCTGTGGAGTTGATGAGAATTTTCCATCCCCTGTTCAATATAGGAAAATGAGCAGGAGGCTTCAAGAAAATCTGACCATTTCCTAAATTGCAACAAATACAGTCTTGCTAAAGAAATATTGCATGTCACTTAGCATTCATCATAGAAGATGATGGACACTCCAAGAGGACATTAACTAAATTTTCACAGTGTAATAGGAATGATCCAGAAATCAACCTGGTGAAGCTGCCAAACAGGACTACTTCCATGCCAAACGGCATAAACAGCAAGTGATAGACACAGCTAAGCGATCCAATAACCAAAGAATCAGATCTAAGCTCTGCAGTCCTGCCACATCCATTCGTGAATGGTGGTGGACAATTAAACAACTCACTGGTGGAGGAGGCTCCACAAATATACGCATCCTCCATGATGGAGGAGCCCAGCACATCAGTGCTAAAGATAAGGCTGAAACATTCGCAGTGAATGATCCATCTTGGCCTCCTCTAGTGGTCCCCAGCATCTCAGACGCCAGTCTCCAGCCAATTCGATTCACTCCATGTGATATCAAGAAACAGTTGGAGGCATGGGATACTGCAAAGGCAAAGGGCCCTGATAACATTCTGGCAGTAGTACTGAAGATTTGTGGTCCAGAACTTGCCGCTCCCCTGGCCAAGCTCTTCCAGTATCATTACAACACTGGCATCTGCCTAACAATTGGAAAATTGTCCAGGTACGTCCTGTACACAAAAAGCAGGGTAAGAAGTCTCACAACACTAGGTTAAAGTCCAACAGGTTTATTTGGTAGCAAATATCATAAGCTTTCGGAGCACTGCTCCTTCGTCAGATGGAGTGGAAATGTGCTCTCAAACAGTGCAAACAGACACAAAATCAAGTTGCAGAATACCGATTAGAATGCGCATCCTACAGCCAGCCAGGTCTTAAAGGTACAGACAATGTGGGTGGAGGGAACATTAAACACAGGTTAAAGAAATGTGTATTGTCTCCAGACAGAACAGCTAGTGGGATTCTACAAGCCCAGGAGGCAAGCTGATTCTACAAGCCCAGGAGGAGAAGGCCGTCCTCATGTGTGGGGAACTTGGCTATCAGTTTCTGCTCAGCGACTCTGCGCTGTCGTGTGTCGTGAAGGCCGCCTTGGAGAACGCTTACCTGAAGATCCAAGGCTGAATGCCCGTGACTGCTGAAGTGCTCCCCCACAGGAAGAGAACAGTCTTGCCTGGTGATTGTCGAGCGGTGTTCATTCATCCGTTGTCGGACCGTCTGCATGGTTTCCCCAATGTACCATGCCTCGGGACATCCTTTCCTGCAGCGTATCAGGTAGACAACGTTGGCCGAGTTGCAAGAGTAGGTACCGTGAAGAGTGCAGTAGAACAGAGAGATCTGGGAATACAGATACATAATTCCCTAAAAGTGGCGTCACAGGTAGATAGGGTCGTAAAGAGTGCTTTTGGTATATTTGGTACATTGGCCTTTATAAATCAAAGTATTGAGTATAAGAGTTGGAATGTTATGGTGAGGTTGTATAAGACATTGGTGAGGCCGAATTTAGAGTATTGTGTGCAGTTTTGGTCACCTAATTACAGGAAGGATATTAATAAGGTTGAAAGAGTGCAGAGAAGGTTTACAAGGATGTTGCCGGGACTTGAGAAACTGAGTTACAGAGAAAGGTTGAATAGGTTAGGACTTTATTCCCTGGAGCGTAGAAGAATGAGGGGAGATTTGATAGAGGTGTATAAAATTATGATGGGTATAGATAGAGTGAATGCAAGCAGGCTTTTTCCACTGAGGCTAGGGGAGAAAAAAACTAGAGGATATGGGTTAAGGGTGAAGGGGGAAAAGTTTAAAGGGAATATTGGGGGGGGCTTCTTCACGCATAGAGTGGTGGGAGTGTGGAATGAGCTGCCGGATAAAGTGGTGAATGCGGGCTCACTTTTAACATTTAAGAAAAACTTGGACAGGTTCATGGATGAGAGGGGTGTGGAGGGATATGGTCCAGGTGCAGGTCAGAGGGACTAGGCAGAAAAATGGTTCGGCACAGCCAAGAAGGGCCAAAAGGCCTGTTTCTGTGCTGTAATGTTCTATGGTTCTATCTCTGCAGGA
The DNA here is from genome assembly GCF_964213995.1 of Mustelus asterias. Taxonomy (NCBI): domain Eukaryota; kingdom Metazoa; phylum Chordata; class Chondrichthyes; order Carcharhiniformes; family Triakidae; genus Mustelus; species Mustelus asterias. The sequence goes on along the minus strand of NC_135817.1, from coordinate 19,854,437 downwards.
GTCCCTCAGAGTAGTCTCCTAGGCCCAACCATCTTCAGCTGCTTCATCATTGACCTTCCCTCCGTCATATGGTCAGAAGTGGGGATGTGCGCCGATGATTGCACAATGTTCAGCACCATTAATGACTCCTCAGATACTGAAGCAGTCCATGTTCAAATGCAACAAGATCTGGACAATACCCAGGCTTGGGCTGACAAGTGACAAGTAACATTTGCGCCACACAAATCCCAGTTAATGACCATCATCAATAAGAGACACTCTAACTGCCCTTTGACAGTCAATGGTGTTACCATCACTAAATCTCCCACTGTCAATATCCTTGGGGTTACCATTGACCAGAAACTCAACTGGACTCACCACATGAATACAAGGGCAGGTCAGAGGCTAGGAATACTGCGGTGAGTAACTCACCCCCTGACTTCCTAAAGCCTGTCCACCGTCTACAAGTTACAAGTCAGGTGCGTGATGGAATACTCCCCGCTTGCCTGGATGGGTGCAGCTCCAATAACACTCAAGAAGCTTGACACCTTCCAGGACATTGCAGCCCGCTTGATTGGCACCACATCTACAAACATCCACTCCCTCCACCACTTACACTCAGTAGCAGCAGTGTGTACTGTCTACAAGATGCACTGCAGCAATTCACCGAAGATCCTTAGACAGCACCTTCCAAACCCATGACCACTTCCATCTAGAACAACAAGGGCAGCAGATACATGGGAACACCACCACCTGCAAGTTCCTCTTCAAGCCACTCACCATCCTGACTTGAAATATATCACCGTTCCTTCGCAGTCGCTTGGTCAAAATCCTGGAATTCCCTCCCTAATGGCATTGTGGGTCAGCGATTCAAAAAGGCAGCTCACCACCACCTTTTCAAGGGCAACTGGCGATGGGCAATAAATGCTGGCCAGCCAGCGACGTCCATGTCCTATGAATGAATAAAAAAAGAGTACACACATTGGTTTTCCAGCATTGGGAAAACAATAGCCAATTAAGTGAGTGCAGAAAGGCCTGAATGTGGTCATCCTTGCTGTTGGCAGGAGGATGTCAATTAGGCTCATTAATAAATCACTTGGGATCAATTATTCTGAGCCCACTGGAATTTAGTGGTTACCTGAGGATTTAATGGGACTCACCCAGCTCCTTTGTATCTTCCAAAGGCTGCCCAGTGAAAACGAGGGTCTGTTTTTGTTGTCAGCTGTTCTGTGCCTAATAGAAGCACCTGGTATCAGGAAGGAGAAGCTGCTGAAAACTATCCTTTGTCCTTGTGTCTAAACCTTTCTCCAGGACCTCCACCCGTCCCTGTGTGCAGAGATCTCGTGGGGATCCTCAAGTTGCGTCTGGGAGCATTACCGGCAACAGCCACCATTCCCGATGGAGCTGCCAGCAATGGAGAGCTGCTGGCCCATGATTGGCCTGCAGCTCTGAGGGTGGTATTTCTGGACCAGTGGGGCTGGATTGGGTTGTCTGGCCCAAAGCTGGCAAGTTGAGTGCCGAAGGGCACTTAAATAGATTTGGGCCTTCACATGGATGCGACTCAGAGTTCCCACCAGTTCTCCAACCAGTGGAGAGAAACCCCCATCTCTGGGAAAAAATTCTGGTCAAATTTTTAACCAGATTTTGTTACCAAAATAAGAACAGATTTAATGGCATTTACTGTTTTAATGTGTAATTCATCCAACAGTTTGTGGTGAGAAAGACATATCCTGTGAATTATAAATGACCACAAGTTGCTGTATCATTTGTGTAGCTCTACCTTGCAGCTTATAGAAATGGCAGCTGGTCCTCAGCTTCCCTGAGAGTTTCATTTCGTCACTATATTTGCTCATTAATTGCAAATTAAACCTGCTGCAAAACTGCGCAAGCACTTTTTTAAATGGGAAGATTGTTTTTTTTTTGAAATGCCATTAAACCTCTCTGGCCCAGAAGAGGAACGTGTGAAACTTGGAGTCTCATTTGTCATAGGTAACAAATTGTTCTTTTAAATTGCTTATTTCACAGTCTGACTTTTTTATTCCTCTTGCTCTCGTAATTTAAACTGACTTTATTTCATTTAATAGAATCATAGAATCGCTACAGTGCAGAAGGAGGTCATTCGGCCCATTGGGTCTGCACCAACCACTATCCACCCAGGCTCTATTTATATTTACCCTGCTAATCCCTCTGACACTAGGGTCAATTTAGCATGGCTAATCAATCTAACCTGCACATCTTTGGACTGTGGGAGGAAACGGGAGCATCAGGAAGAAACCCATGCAGACACGGGGAGAATGTGCAAACTCCACACAGACAGTGACCTTAGGCCGGAATTGACCCCAGGTTCCTGGTGCTGTGAGGCAGCAGTGCTAACCACTGTGTCACCGTGCTGCAAATCTGTACCTGATTTGACTCAAATTCACTCTTTCTTTCTCAGTGTGACAATAAATCAAATCAAATCAATCAGTCTTTAAATCTCATTAAGATTAAGGAGCAAGACTGTCGGTCCCAGCATTCACCAGAATCCAGATACCCCATTACACTTGTAATGTCAACTCACAGGGAAAGCATTGCAGGCAAAGGAAAAAAGCCTAAACAGTATGATGCCCTGCTTCAGCAAGGTCTGGGCCAAAATGTGTGCAAACACAGGCAAATTACTTGATAGGTGCCCTGTGAGCTGAGAAAAGCCTTGCACATTACAGAGCAGCAGCTCAGCTCAGCATAGCAAAACTTGGTGAGACATCTGTACATAAACAGTAACACCACATTCAACAATACTTTAACAAAGAAAAGTCAACAGAAATTTTTTTAAATAAACAATCCAGAATTCCAGTAGTATACCACTAGAATAACAAATCATGAAAGCAACATGTGTACCAAATAACAACACATAGTGCATGAGTTGCAGTAATCAAATAGCTTTAGTTTAAACACAGTGGAGGCAGTCATTCCATGATGTTAAGTTCATCTGCAGAGGAAAAGTACACCCAGTGAAAACTGCTAGAACAAAGGACGGTGATTTCTATCAACATTTATGGGTGTTTCTGACCTGTGACGGAGAAAATCTCACGTTTCGATTTGAGGCAAATCTTCGATCTTCGCAATCTGTTGGTCAAAAGTTCTCCAAAATAACTACAGCCCCACCAAATGCCCAAAGTAAGGACAAGAGTCAAAATATCACCTTTCCTCAGGATAAAAGGCTACAGGCACTAATAAATGCTCTCCCTGATGCACATACATTCTGTGGTTCTCTCTTATCTCCATTCTCTCAAGCTTCTGTTCTTCCATGTGTAAGTAGAGATACCTGCCCACAAGAGGACTTCAACTGTGGGAAAATCATCACCGAGCCACTCTTCATATCGTAGCGGATCACTTAGAGTTAAATTGGTGAAAGCCCAAGAGCAGTTCATTCACACTCGGCGACAGCTCAAGGAAATCAATTGGTGAGCAGGAAGTGTGATCAGAAAATTCTTAGACTTTGGTATAATAGCTTAGCACTCAAAACCCCTGGGGTTGGTTATAGAAAGAATGATTTGCATTTGTATAGCATCTTTTGTGACCTCAAGATGCCTAAAGTCTTTACAACCAGTGAAATGCTTTTGTAGTGTACCGTAGTTACAGCTGTAATGTAGGGAAATGCAGCAGGCAACTTGTGGACAGCAAGCTTTCAAAAAACAGCAATAATACAATAACAAGAGAGAATTTGGTTTCGTAATGTTGGTGGAAGGACAAATATTGGCCAGGGCACCACAGAAAACCTCCCTGCTCTTCAGAATAGGACCATGGGATACTTTATCTCAGCCTAAGAGAGCAGACAGAGCCTCAGTTTAATGTCTCAGGTGAAAGATGACCTCTGACAGTCTAGTTTATTGCTAAGTCAATCAAGTGTGTTTGAACCCATGACTTTCTGGTTCAGAGGTGAAAGGGCTACCACTGAGCCATGGCTGACATTGTAATGGCACTGTAACTCAATTTTAGACACTTATTATTGTTTGTCACATGTACAGGATTCAAGTCATTTCACAAGTACAGAATTTAGTGACAGCAATTTTTTCCTATTATTGAGTTTTAAAAGCACTTTCATTTATTATTATCATTGTTTAATGCATTAGCATTGTGAAAATTCACTGAAACAAGTCTGCTAACTTGAGCAATTATTTTGAACAGTATGCACCACGAGTATTCATTATGTATCATTTGTTCTAACATTGTTCAATACAATCGCCACTAGCCACATGTGGCTGAGTGAGAATCAGATGCTGCAAAGTAAGTAACAGACACTGACATTGGCATCTGATTTCAATCCTCATATTTCCATGGTGATGCATATTCAATCTTGTGCATTTATTGGAAAATCATAAGATGAAAAACAGTGAGTGTTCTTTTTTATTGCTGTGAGCGTTGTACTTCCATGGCTACTGAGTGGTGGTAAGGACACGTGGAATACATTAACTGTATTATGCGAGTGTGTGTAAGGTGTTTTCTACTAATATTAATGCATCTGGCTAAAATGGTGTCGCCATAATCAAAACCCAGGCTGTTTAACAATTCCTATTCAACAACATAGATCTAGTAAAACGCTGATTAATAGGAAAATGATGAGGAGTATATAATATCAACTCTGAGATAGGGGACGTTAGGCCAATATTCGATAAAGATTTGAAAAGTCTATATAGAATAACGCCCACTATTATATGCAAGTTTGATCATGTGTGACTCTACCTCACCTAACATCACAGGATTTCATTGTATATTTCGAGCTAGTGACTGGATGAAGGAAAATCCTACTAAGTAGATAGAAAATAAACAAACTGGAAGAGAAATGGTTCAAGCTATGGAAATGTGAGCAAGTTAGAGATTTGGAGAATTTAGCAATTGAAGTTTTATTTGTCAAAAAGTAATGAATTACATTTTGTGCAGTTGGCTGCCATGTGTCTTCCCATCTATAAAATCCTGAAGAGTTTGAGAGAATTGATGTTTCCTTTGTGGGAGAGTCTTGTGCTAGGGGCCACTGTTTAAAAATAAGGGGTTTCCTGCTCAGGACAGAGACAAGGAGAAATGTTTTCTCCCAAAGGGTTGAATGTCTTTGTAATTCTCTTCCTCTAAAGGATATGTAAGCAGAGTCCTCGAATATTTTGAAGGCAGAGGTTTAAAGTTTAATGTTAAAGCTTATTTATTATTGTCACAAGTAGACTTCCATTAACACTGCAATGAAGTTACTGTGAAAATCTCCTAGTCATCACATTCTGGTGCCTGTTCGGGTACACTGAGGGAGAATGTAGCAAGGCCAATGCACATAACCAGCACTACTTTTGGACTGTGGGAGGAAACCGGAGCACTCAGAGGAAACCCACGTAGACTTAGGGAGAACGTGCAAACTCCACAGTCACTCAAGCCAAAAATAAAACTCAGGTCCCTGACGCTGTGAGGCAGCAGTGACAACCACTGTGCCACTGTGTAGATAGATTCTTGATTAACACAGGATTGAAGGTTATCAGGGGTAGGCGGGAATGTGGAGTTTTGAAGTTGAAATCAGATCAGCCATGATCTTACTGAATGGTGGAGCAGGCTTGAAGGGCTGAGTGGCCTACTCCTGTTCCTAATTCATACGTTTATGTCAAAGATTACGATTTTTATTTAGTTCTACTGGGATAGCATAATTTTGTCTTGACAGAATAATTTTCGTATCTGTGACATTGTAAGATGTTAGAATAATAGAAATATCTGGATGCGCTCTAATGAATTTCCACCATTTCCTCAAATAGTCTTAGATCTTTGAGCAAGTTCTAAACTTTGTTATTTTTAAAATGCATCATCTTCGCGAGATCACTGTCAAAACCATCATAAAATTTTTCCTAGCAATATGAAGAGTCAATTATTTACTTCTGTGGCCCTGAGTGAGAACCTACCTACCCAACAGCAATTGTCCCTCACATCTGAATAATCCTGATGGTTGATGACCACATCATTTCTTAGTGTGGAGAAAGTAATTGGCGGAGGTGAAGTGGAACAACCTAGTCAATTTGAATCAGCTTTACTTGTCTGTCATTTTCAGATGTTGGTAACCTCGCTTGCTGTTCTATAGTTCTCAGTGGTGAGCTAGAGAATACCATCCATAATGAATTGACAGCTCAGCTACAGCACAGAAAGTGATAATAAAGGGTCTAATGACAGAGAGAGAGAGGGGAAAGAAACAAGGCAATTGATAATTAAACTAAAATATTCATTCTATTAAAAAAAAGCTTCTGATGAATTCAGCATTGTATAAATGCTGAACAAAATTAAAATGTAGTTCACATGTAAATTAGACCTGGGCCCGATCTGTCGTCTAATTAGGGTGAAGGCTGAGACATATATCCATGAGACAATTATTATGGAAAGGGATATTTGATAGAGGTGCAGAATAGTTTACACTGGAATCCTTGCTCTTCAAACTGGACAGATAAGCCAGATGGAAAGTAATGCACATTTCTTGACTTCGGGTGTAACACATTTGTATGGATATGGCAAGATTAGAGAGTGAATTGGAATGAGAATGAAAGATTTTATAAAAGATTGAATTCTAATTGTTTCTAAGCATTTTCATAATTAATTATTTTGTCTCGTTTCTATCATGAGGTGTAACTGGGTTCCTGATCAGCCAAAACAGTATGTTGCAGAACACAGGAAACTGACAATAGTTTATGAGCTGTCTTGTTGGTGCTCTCAGCAGTGTCTTCTAAATTGCTTTCTCAAAACTTTCTAACCGCACTATACGTTACTTACTCACATAAGGGACTTCCTCCCATCAACCAAAAGAAAAAGATGATCAGTTTGTAGTATTAGAGGGAGAAGGAATGTAGTTACATAGCACCTTATTCCTGGTGTTTAAATGTGCTTGTGCCAGGCCCATTTAATTGGCATAAAACAGCTACCCAAAATCTTTATGCAGAGGGCGATGTATGTGTGCTTAGTGCTGGAAGCGTGCCCTTCTGTAGGCATCAAGAGAAGGTGCTGGAAGCATGCAAACTGCTCATTATATATTTAAATAAGGGTCTTATGTTTGTTGTAGAACTCCTAAGAAATTGGTGTGCCCCAGGGCCTGGTGTGTCACACAAATAATTTGCCCAGGAACTCATGGTGCTAACACAGAGGACCCTCCAGGAACACCATTTTCAAGGGTTCATTAATTTCATTAGGTTAGCAGCTCGTTTGTCTTCTTAGGCTGTGGTTAACTGGTGGACCTTTTATTGACTATTTTCTCCATCTGTCAACTGAATTCTGACTTTCTGCCCTTTTAACCTGGTATTGTGCTCACCCCAGTCCAACATTGGCATTTCCACATCATGGTGGACTGCTTTACTCTGCCATTAAAACAGCTTTATTGCAGTAATGGATATTCTGGTAGGTTTGTCTTTAGAACATAGAACATAGAACATTACAGCGCAGAACAGGCCCTTCGGCCCACGATGTTGCACCGACCAGTTAAAAAAAAAAACTGTGACCCTCCAACCTAAACCAATTTCTTTTCGTCCATGAACCTATCTACGGATCTCTTAAACGCCCCCAAACTAGGCGCATTTACTACTGATGCTGGCAGGGCATTCCAATCCCTCACCACCCTCTGGGTAAAGAACCTACCCCTGACATCGGTTCTATAACTACCCCCCCTCAATTTAAAGCCATGCCCCCTCGTGCTGGATTTCTCCATCAGAGGAAAAAGGCTATCACTATCCACCCTATCTAAACCTCTAATCATCTTATATGTTTCAATAAGATCCCCTCTTAGCCGCCGCCTTTCCAGCGAAAACAATCCCAAATCCCTCAGCCTCTCCTCATAGGATCTCCCCTCCATACCAGGCAACATCCTGGTAAACCTCCTCTGCACCCTCTCCAAAGCCTCCACATCCTTCCTGTAATGTGGGGACCAGAACTGCACACAGTACTCCAAGTGCGGCCGCACCAGAGTTGTGTACAGTTGCAACATAACGCTACGACTCCTAAATTCAATCCCCCTACCAATAAACGCCAAGACACCATATGCCTTCTTAACAACCTTATCTACTTGATTCCCAACTTTCAGGGATCTATGCACACATACACCTAGATCCCTCTGCTCCTCCACACTATTCAAAGTCCTCCCGTTAGCCCTATACTCAACACATCTGTTATTCCTACCAAAGTGAATTACCTCACACTTCTCCGCATTAAACTCCATCCGCCACCTCTCGGCCCAACTTTGCAACCTGTCTAAGTCTTCCTGCAAACTACGACACCCTTCCTCACTGTCTACCACACCACCGACTTTGGTGTCATCAGCAAATTTGCTAATCCACCCAACTATACCCTCATCCAGATCATTAATAAATATTACAAACAGCAGTGGCCCCAAAACAGATCCCTGAGGTACACCACTTGTAACCGCACTCCATGATGAATATTTACTATCAACCACCACCCTCTGTTTCCTATCCGCTAGCCAATTCCTGATCCAATTTCCTAGATCACCCCCAATCCCATACATCTGCATTTTCTGCAGAAGCCTACCATGGTGAACCTTATCAAACGCCTTACTAAAATCCATATATACCACGTCCACTGGTTGAAGGATGAGTGATAGAAACAAAAGTGGCAGGAAAGACGGGAAACAGGAGGGGGGAGGAGAACATTGTGCCCATTGTGGGTCTTCAGGGAGAACATCTCCTCTCTCAACTTGACTGAGGAGCAATGTTTGAGGCATCTGCATTTGACTAGGAAGCCTACTATTATTCTATAAAACCTGCAGAAGCCACATCTGGAACCTCAGAGCAGAATATAGATAGTGCTGCCTATGGGTGTCAACATCACTGTGGCCCTTAATCTTTGTGCAGAAGGTACGAGGAATGGAGCTACTGTGGATGTATGAACATGATGAAATATGGACAATGCTTGTCATGCATATGGACATGCTGACAGCAGATCGCCTGGTGGGAGTACCTGCAAACAGGAAGTGCCTTTGCAGCTGTAGCTGTAGTTTGTTGTCCACTACTGTATCAGAGAGTCTCCCTGTGCTAGGACGAATAACATGTAAAATCCCTTTCCTAATAGACAAACTAAAGCAGCATGAGAGAGCACTAAGGTTCACCTCACTAAGGTGTCCTCAGGGTCCATGGTGTCATTGACTGAACTCGCATTGCCTTGTGTACTCCCTGTAACTATCTTGACTCCTTGTCAAAACCTAAGGGTAAATTTTACAGCTTCCACACCGAATTTGCTGGGGGCTTAGAAGAGAGCCTGTAAAATAAAGCTGCCCATCTCTGAGCTGTCCTCCACATTAGAGTGGGCGGATACGGGGTCAATCTCCCTGCCTGCATTTAGGCCATTCCACCTATGCCAATTGTTAAGGGCACTCCCAGCATATTATTGCTGTGGGAAAGCTCCTTTTAAACTCAGTGAGCTGTCGACTGACAACTCCCTGTAAAATGCATTGCCTGCTTTGTGACTAGAGTCAGCACTCCTTACAGGTTTGCATAGTTTCCTAGCAGTAGTCATGAATTCTTCATCTTGTGCCAGTTCTTTTGCTGCTCTTATTCCAACTAGGCTGTCAAGTCGCAGCATATAGGCACTGGTTGACAGAGGATCTTCCCTCCAGACGTGGCTTGTGACACCCATTCACAGTTTTGGCCTACAACAGGCACCATGGTGTCACCAGAGATATCATCAAGCAGAATGTCATGGTCAAACATCTCTGTCCTGTTTGGATTATTTGGGAAGAGCTATGCCACACAGCCTTGACAATGATTCAAGACACCTGCTTTCGTGCTTTGTAACTGCAACATATAAAGTGATGTGGAGATGCCGGCGTTGGACTGGGGTAAACACAGTAAGGAGTCTAACAACACCAGGTTATAGTCCAACCTGTTGGACTTTAACCTGGTGTTGTTAGACTCCTTACTGTGTTAACATATAAAGTGACCAGCCCTTACCACAGCTTGAGCAACAAGAAGTGGAGGAGGACGAACTGGCAGAGGAAGAGCAAGTGCAGGATCAGCATTGACCAAAGGTCCCAGTTGACAAAGGTCTTAGAAAGCAACTCAACCAAGGATACTTCCAGTGAACCAACTCTCCCATCGCAAACACACCCAAGAGTCCTGCAATCCTAATCACCATGATCATTATCAATACCATCCAATTGACTTCCTTTGGTCCTCCCCTATAGGTCTTTTCTTCATTTTACCTCAGACATAAACACCAAGTCCAGAACAAAATAATATTCCGACAACTCCGAGGCACCACCTCAGACAATGAGAGTCTACTTGCGAGCCAGTCAGCACCTTTTTCTCTGGTAGCATAGATTTTTGTGATCGTTTGAAATTTAGCATTCTTGTGTTTGTGCTGATGAGTGTAAGACAAAAAGCTTCAGTCTCTCTTTTCAGCAGTATTCAAGTTCTGTACTACCAACCAACTATATATGTATAATAGTTGTAGAATGTCTCTTTATGTATATATTGACATGACCTGTACACAGGAAGTGATGTGTGGGTAGCGCGGGAGTTCTCACCAGTGTGACTATAGCCATGGTGTGCAAGAGCTGCTGGCGATCTTACAGTAAATGGTTTAAGTTGCAGTCCTTTGTCATCATTTCTACACAACCCAGCTACTTTACAATAGTTAAACACAAATATTAAGAAACTCCCTTCTACAGTGCCATTGTGCCCGCCTTGTGTGTTCATTTGCTTGTTCTAGTGCTCCCCAAATGTTACAGCTTGGGTGATGGAAGGTGCTAAGCTCTCATTGAGCACCCTTCAGAAGGCAGTGATGGGCAACCTGAGCAGCTTTGAAATCTGAGAGTCTGGCTACAGGCCTCTTGGTGAGGGCCAATGTGATCTAGCTGTCTGTGTGGGCCTGAGATGATATTGGAAAGAGTGGGCAGTGGGAGCAGGTATGCTGTGATCCTGAGTAGACAGCAGGTGCCTCTCTGAGTCACCACTCTTCTGGGACTACACCTCAGCACTACAATGGCTATGCAAGAGAATTGAGTGCAGGAGTGATGTGCTGCTCTAAAGTAACCTACCAACCTTGGCCCCCAGAACCAAAATGGGAGTTCCATACAAACTCTGCAGGCTACTGTCTCCCTGTCCTTTCCCTCTCCTGTTGATGTCTGCCCTACCACCTAATTTCCTAAATCAGGAACTGTTGAGCTATGAGACCCCTGATTAGAATTCACAGTTTCCCTGTTTTACAGATTTATGGTCTGGACTAATTTTGATCGAGCATTAGGCCAATATTTTTGGGAGCACAGAGTAATCAATAAGTCCATTCACTACTTCAGTTTCTCTCCCATAATTTCAGGGTTGCTAATCTGATACTTAAGCAGTTAAGTTTTGATGTCTTATTTTACTTCACTAAGCATTTCTTTTTATACTTCAACACACATCAGCTGTTGCAACTGGTGATGAAAAAGATGACAAACATCAGTTGTAGCCAAGGACATTCTCACATTGTAAATATGCATTTCTAAGGCGGAAACTTGACTGTTCAAGGCGCAATGAATAAATTGTTAGAGCTGTGGTTCTTCAGTTGTCTATTTGCTCCATTCATCACAGTCTACTCTATTGAATATTCACTCAAAAAAATCCTAAACTATTCAAAATAGTGATCAGTTTCCTCATCCTGGAGGTGAAATATTTTTCTCTAAGAATGTGTTTTTATTTTTGGATTGCTGTGGTTTGCAATGCTGATGTTAACTATTATGGCCAATGCCAATGGGATATTTGCTTTTCTGAAACCACCCATCCTTGTGGCCTCTATGAGTAAGAATGCCTAATTAATCTTGGACTACACGCAGATTTGTGGTGTGGATTTGTGCCCATTAGGAATTGTGGAGACTCTGTAATCTAATTTAATTTCATTTCATGTAGATTCCTTACAGCTGTTAGAGATTAATGCAATTAATTTTGTATTTGAAGCCAATTTTCAGAGGTGAAAGAAAAGTTTGCTAATTCACTGCAGGGCTGAGTTTCCCTTCCGTTGTAAAAACAAACAATTTAAAAATATATATGCAAAAGAAAGAGTAGGGAAGAAAGGCAAAGAGATTTTAATCTTTTGCCTAACTTGATATTTTTTGTATACACCTGTAATTACTACCTTCATGAAATTATTCCTGACCTCTTCATTTCTATAATATTAATATTTGTTTTATTTAGCACAATATTGCTTAGTAAATATTTATTCCTCAACCAATATAACTAAAACAGGGTTTTCTGGTGATTTATTTCAGTGTTACTTGTGGGGCCTTGTTGTGTGAAAATTGTCTGTTACATTTCAAGAGCATTTCATAGGTTGAAAAATATGTTAGAATATGCTGGGGCTGTGAAAGGTGCTATATAAATTCGAGGGTAGAATTTTCCCATCTGGGACATGGCGGGAGAATGCAGGGACTAGCGGGAAACCACGTCACATCTTCTGGTCCCGAGCTCATTAATTATGGGATGTTTGATGCTGTATTCCATGAAGGAGTAGGCCTGATGATGTGTAGTCCGCCATTGTATCCGGGTGTCACATTGAAAAGGTGCCCAACTTCACTGACCCACTATTGAAGAAAGAAGATGAACCTCCTGAGAAAGAAGGTGGGTCTCCAGACACATTCTGAGATTGGAAGATCGACCCCCTCTCGGACACCGAATCTGGAAGGTCCACTTGCAGACGCTTCCTCCACCTACTGCTGTGGTGTTCTGGGGTCTAGGGTTGCAAGCAGTCTCCAGAGGCAGGCTCAGACATTTATGCGAGTCCCTACATCAGCACGCTATGTTGTTACAGATGTGTTTTCCCGCTGGCATCCTGAAGAATCAGGCATGGGTAGAAGATTCCAGTCAGGCCTTCATCTACACCTCATTAGTGGGATGCAAATCAGTTTCATGCTGGCCTCCACCGTGTTTCCCGATCCGCCATGGTGAGCACCAGCGGTAGATACCGTGTGAAAGTGATTTTTGCATTACCACCAAATTCTCCCCCACTTGCACGTCATTGAGCCTGCCAGTGGGGCCATGGGAGAATTCCTCTTCAAGTCTTTAAGGTCTAAAGTTTTGTTTTTAAATGGTCATTTTGTGCTCTCCACAAACTTGCTAGCATGCAAATGGTTCTTGTATTCTTTCATAGGACGTGGGCATTGCTGGCAAGCCAGCATTTTATTGCCCATTCCTAATTGACCATGAGAAGGTGATGGTGAGTCACCTTCTTGAACAACTGTAGTCCATTTGGTGTTGGTTGTTTGGGAGGCAGTTGGATTTTGACCCGGGGACAGTGAAGGAAAAGCAAAATTGTTCCAAGTCAGGATGGTGTGTGGCTTGGAGGAGAACTTGCAGATGGTGCTGTTACCATGCATCTGTTGTTGTCCTTGTCACTCTAGGTGGTGGAAGTCACAGATTTGGAAGGCACTGTTCAAGGAGCCTTGGTGAGTTGCTGCAATGCATCTTATAGGTATAGAACATAGAAAAAAATACAGCACAAACAGGCCCTTCGGCCCACAAGTTGTGCCGGTCATGTCCCTACTTACCTAGGCTTATATATAGGCTTACCTATAACCCTCAATCCTATTAAGTTCCATGTACTCATCCAGAGGTCTCTTAAAAGACCCTATCGGGTTTGCCTCCACCACCACTGACGGTCGCCGATTCCACTCACCCACCACCCTCTGAGTAAAAAACTTACCCCTGACATCTCCTCTGTACCTACTCCCCAGCACCTTAAACCTGTGTCCTCTCGTAGCAGCCATTTCAGCCCTGGGAAAAACCCTTCAAGAATCCACCCGATCTATACCTCTCAACATCTTGTCCACCTCTATCAGGTCACCTCTCATCCTTCGTCTCTCCAAGGAGAAAAGACCGAGCTCCCTCAGCCTATCCTCATAAGACATGCCAACCAATCCAGGCAACATCCTTGTAAATCTTCTCTGCACCCTTTCAATCATTTCCACATCCCTCCTGTAATGAGGCGACCAGAACTGAGCACAGTACTCCAAGTGGGGTCTGACGAGGGTGTTGTAAAACTGCATAATTATCTCTTGACTCCTAAACTCAATCCCTCGATTGATGAAGGCCAGCACACCATACGCCTGCTTAACCACCTCCTCTACCTGCGAGGCCGATTTTAGAGTCCTTTGGACCCGGACCCCAAGGTCCTTCTGATCCTCTACACTGCTAAGAGTCCCTTGATATTATATTCCTTCATCCCATTTGACCTGCCAAAATGGACCACTACACATTTATCCCGGTTGAAGTCCATCTGCCACTTCTCCGCCCAGTCTTGCATCCTATCTATGTCACGCTGCAGCTTCTGACATCCCTTCAACCTATCCACAACACCAAGTTTGTCATCGGCAAACTTACCAACCCATCCCTCCACTTCCTCATCCAGGTCATTTATGAAAATGACAAACAGCAAGGGTCCCAGAACAGATCCCTGGGGCACTCCACTGGTGACCGACCTCCATTCAGAAAAAGACCCATCTACAACCACTCTCTGCCTTCTGCAGGCAAGCCAGTTCTGAATCCACAAGGCAACAGCCCCTTGGATCCCATGCCCACTCACTTTCTCGAGAAGTCTTGCATGGGGGACCTTATCGAACGCCTTGCTGAAGTCCATGTAAACCACACCTACCGCTTTTCCTTTGTCAATGTATTTAGTCACATTTTCAAAGAACTCCACCAGGCTCGTAAGGCACGATTTGCCTTTGACAAAGCCATGCTGACTACTTTTGAGCATACTAAACTTCTCTAAATGCTCATAAATCCTGTCCCTCAGGATCTTCTCCATCAGCTTACCAACCACTGAGGTTAGACTCACCGGTCGGTAATTTCCTGGGCTATCCCTATTCCCTTTCTTGAATATAGGAACCACATCCACAATCCTCCAATCCTCCAGAACCTCTCCCGTCTCCATCGACGACGCAAAGATCATCGCCAGAGGCTCTGCAATCTCTTCCCTCGCCTCCCACAGTAACCTGGGGTACATCCCATCCGGTCCCGGCGACTTATCTACCTTGATGCTATTCATAATTTCCAACACATCGTCTTTCTTAATGTCCACATACTCAATCTTTTCAGTCTGCCTCAATCCTGTAGTACAAACACCCAGGTCTTTTTCCACCGTGAATACTGAGGTAAAATATTCATTAAGCAACTCTGCTATTTCTTCCAGTTCTGTACAGACTTTCTCACCTTCACCTTTTATAGGTCCTATTCCTTCACATCTCATCCTTTTACTCTTCACATATTTATAGAATGCCTTAGGGTTTTCCTCAATCTTACTTGCCAAGGCCTTCTCGTGACCCCTTCTGGCTCTCCTAATTTCTTTCTTTAGTCCCTTCCTACAAGCCGTATACTCATCTAGATCTCCATCATCGCCTAGCTCTCTGAACCTTTTGTACGCTTTGCTTTTCTTTCTCACTAGGTTCAGCGCAGCTTTCGTGCACCACGGTTCCCGTAACCTACCAACACCTCCCTGTCTCATCGGAACGTTGTCATGCCGAACAGGTGGTACACAATGCTGCCACTGAGCGTCAGTAGTGGAGAGAGTGGATGTTAGAAGTGGTGAATTGGATGTTAGTCAAGCAGACTGCTTTGTCATGGATGATGTTGAGCTTCTTGAGTGTTGATGGAGCTACATCTGGACAAAAAATGGTGAGTTGTGCCTTGTAGATGGTGGACAGGCTTTGGGGAGTCAAAAGGGGATTTACTTGTGGCAGGGTTCCTGCTCTTGTAGCCACAGTACTTAGTCCAGATCAGTTTCTGGTCAATCGTAACACCAGGATGTTGATAGCGGGGGATTCAGCAATGGTAATGCCATTGAATGTCAAAGTGAGATGGTTGGATTCTCTCTTGTTGGAGATGGTCATTGCCAGGCACTTGTGTGTGTGGTGTGAATGTGACTTGCAACTTGTCAGCCCAAGCCTAGATGTTGTCCAGGTGTTGCTGCATTTGGACATAGAACATCGAACATAGAATATTACAGCGCAGTACAGGCCCTTCGGCCCTCAATGTTGCACCGACCTGTGAAACCAATCTAAAGCCCATCTAACCTACACTATTCCAATATCATCCATATGTTTATCCAATGACCATTTAAATGCCCTTAATGTTGGCGAGTCCACTACTGTTGCAGGCAAGGCATTCCACGCCCTTACTACTCTCTGAGTAAAGAACCTACCTCTGACATCTGTCCTATATCTATCACCCCTCAATGTAAAGCTATGTCCCCTCGTGCTAGCCATCACCATCCAAGGAAAAAGGCTCTCACTGTCCACCCTATCTAATCCTCTGATCATCTTGTATGCCTCTATTAAGTCACCTCTTAACCTTCTTCTCTCTAACAAAGACAGCCTCAAGTCCCTCAGCCTTTCCTCATAAGACCTTCCCACCATACCAGGCAACATCCTGGTAAATCTCCTCTGCACCCTTTCCAATGCTTCCACATCCTTCCTA
This sequence comes from Mustelus asterias, assembly GCF_964213995.1. Lineage (NCBI taxonomy): Eukaryota > Metazoa > Chordata > Chondrichthyes > Carcharhiniformes > Triakidae > Mustelus > Mustelus asterias. The sequence goes on along the minus strand of NC_135817.1, from coordinate 19,838,019 downwards.
TAATGCGGAGACCAGAACTGTATGCAATACTCCAAGTGTGGCCGCACCAGAGTTTTGTACAGCTGCAACATGACCTCCTGGCTCCGAATCTCAATCCCTCTACTAATAAAAGCTAACACACCGTATGCCTTCTTAACAACCCTATCAACCTGGGTGCCAACTTTCAGGGATCTATGCACATGGACACCGAGATCTCTCTGCTCATCCACACTACCAAGTATCTTACCATTAGCCCAGTACTCTGTAATCCTGTTACTCCTTCCAAAATGAATCACCTCACACCTTTCCACATTAAACTCCATTTGCCACACCTCAGCCCAGCTCTGCAGCTTATCTATGTCCCTCTGTAACCTGCAACATCCTTCCACACTGTCCACAACTCCACCGACTTTAGTGTCATCCGACATGGACTGCTTCAGTATCTGAGGAGTCACAAATGGTGTTGAGCATTGTGCAATCATCAGCGAACATCCCCACTTCTGACCTTATGATGGAGGGAAGGTCATTGATGAAGCAACTGAAGATGATTTGGCATAGGAATTTACCACCATTAATTAGTACTATTGCATTTCTAGCATTAAACTATTAAAGGCTCTAATGATAAATATTCCCACAAGTTAGAGAGCCAGAAAAACCTAACATCGTCTTTATTTTAGTAACATGGCTGTAAATGATGTGATAGTTTTTGATGAGGTTTGCATAGTCATATTTGTGCACTTTTTTGACTAAATAAGTTTTACAAAAACTATTTTCCCTTGTGAAACTGATGCTCCTTTGAAATGTGTGGAGGGACATGGAACGAGGGAAACCGCCTGCAAAGTATAAAGTTTATTTATTAGTCACAAATAAGGCTTACATTAACACTGCAATGAAGTTACTGTGAAATTCCCCTAGTCGCCACAGTCCGGCGCCTGTTCGGGTCAATGCACCTAACCAGCACGTCTTTCAGAATGTGGGAGGAAACCGGAGCACCCGGAGGAAGCCTACGCAGACACGGGGAGAATGTGCAAACTTCGCACAGACAGTGACCCAAGCCGGGAATCAAACCCGGGTCCCTGGCGCTGTGAAGCAGCAGTGCTAACCACTGTGCTACCGTGCAAGTGATGCATTTGAAAGAATGCGACATCATTTGCAAATCAATGTGCTAATCAAATTGCTCGGGTGTACTTTTGGCAAATGTCGACTGAATCCCTTTAAAAACATATCAGATTTTGTGGTTGTTTTCAAATTTCAGGGGATGATCCATAGGTTTAGTTCCACAATTGCTTTCTGCCAAATAAATGCAAATGTTACTGAGCAATTAGTGGCAGCACACCATATATGATGACATAACCAGTGGTGTTGATGTTTTTCTCAACTTGATTGGCTGCCGGTGCATTGCGGTAATAGAATGCAGATGTGGATGAAGTGCTCGTCATAATTCTCAACTGGGATTCAGTAACTATTCATTTGTTGTTTTTCGTAAAAAGTGGTTGAAGTTTAATGGATACAGTAACTCTTTCAGTCTGAACAAAGTGCTTTCTGACCCACAATTACCAATATCGTAAATCATTGGGTAAGACATCTTTAATTTCTTTAATTTTCCCTGAGGGTGTTTAAAAAGTCTAATTTGTCTGGTGCTCGAGACGATTAAAGTAGCAAAGTGATGTTTTCCCTTTATCCCCACTGGAGTTTCATTGGTTAAATTCATGGCAAAGCTGTGAACATCTTAGCTTAGAAAGGCACGCTGGTATTGGCCACCAAGCAAAGCATACAATGCAGTGTATGATACCAGCTCTTATATGTATGTGACCACAACTGAACTTCATTACAACAAACTCCACCTTGGGACCGGTACATCGTTTGTCATGGTGTTTACTATAGGTTGGGTTTGGCGATTTGCTGCATCAGGAAAGTAAAAGCGACCTTAATCAATTTGTTGAAAGGTATGTGAACATTTATCTAATAGACCATAATATGATTGCATTTAATGCAATGTTTCAAAGGGAGATATGAATCAGCTACTGAGATTTTAGATTTTGGTGAGACTAAGTCAGCAAGGATACAGAGACTGTCCACAGTCAACTGGACAAATCCTTCAATGGTTTGATGGTGGGAGGTGTGCAACAAATAATTTAACATGTCACAGATTCAGTTTATACTCCTAAATCAGTGGTTCCCAAACTTTTTTCACTGGGCCGCACTTTCGGAATAAAAATTTGCTCGCGCCACACTGAATTTTTTATTGATAAGAAATGCATTCAAAAACAAAAGAAAAACTCCTAGCAGTGCTTGATTCATAACATAGAACACAACTACTTTATAATATGATCATGGGACATCCAGAAAGTATAAAACAATGCTTGTTTAAACATGTTTAAATGTTTCTTTGATTGTCCTTGAATCTTCCCGCCACACTTGCCATCCTCTCTCGCCGCACCAGTGTGGCGCGCCGCACCCTTTGGGAACCACTGGCCTAAGGGATAAGATCAATACCTGTCAAAAAGACAGCTGTGAACCATTAAAGAGACAACATTAAACTAAAAGAAAAAACATGCAAAATATAGCACAGATCTGGACGAATGGAAAAGATACAAACAACATTAAATGGTGACAAAACAGATAGTAAGAGTAGCAAACAAGGAATGTGAAAAAATTTGTATGAACTTAAAATCGATACAACATTCTCACAATTACATTAGGGAAAAGAAAGCAATCAAGAGCAATGTGGTCTCATAAATATTGATAATGGTGATAATGTTAATAAAAATAATGAAATGATCGACCCATTGAATAACTAATTTGCATCAGTATTTACAGTTGCGGAAGAGGTCAGCATGCTAGATTTTCTAAGGAAGCTAATTGTAAATCATGGACAGATTCGTGCCAAAAAATTTATGTAACCAAAATAACAGTATGAAGAAAATAATGGCACTAAAGAGTGACCAGATGGTTTCTATTCCAAGGTTTTAAAGGAAGTAGGTGAGAACATTGTAGATGTTCAAACTATAATCTTCCAGACTTCTTTCAATTCACAAACTTTTAGATTGGAAAATTGCACATGCAATGACCCATGTCTGACAAAACTGATTAAATTTTTTCTAAAAGGTGACTAAAGTAGCGGGCAAGAGAATATCTCTGGATGTCATTTATATGGACTTCCCGAAGGCATTTAATAATGTCCTCATATGAGGCCAAAAGTAAAGTGGGAGACTGGTGCTCTGATATAGGGCATAATTGACATAGTGATGTGCATGAGCCAGTGCCACCCTGCACCATAAGAAAGCGTGCAAAATGTGCACTTGTATGCCTGCTTCCCTTGGCAAGAGAGAATAAAATATAGTTAGCCCTGTTTCAAGAGATCCTCAGTGACTTGGTGGCACAGTGGTTAATACTGCTGCCTCACAGCATCAGGGACTTGGGTTTGATTCCATCCTTGGGTGACTGCATGGAGTTTACACGTTCTCCCCGTGTCTGTGTGGGATTCCTCCAGGTGCTCCAATTTGCTCCCATAGTCCAAAGAGTGCAGGTTAGATTGGCCATGCTAAAATTGCCCCTCAATGTCTCACGATGTGTAGGGATTAGAGGGGTAAATGCATGGGATTTAGCTAGAGGGGAGAGTCTGGGTAAGATGAGAGTTGGTGCACACTCGATGGGCTGAATGGCCTCCTCCTGCACTGTAGAAATTCTATGGATTCTATGATCTCCCTCACTCAACACTGAACAACAAACTGTGACATGTTGCACCTTGGGTAGATATGGCCACCTGCTGAGAGCCCTCCTATCTCTTCCAGTAGCTTGCTATGCTCTTTGTTGCCTCTGTTTCCTTTCTCCAAGTCATGATGTATTCAAAAAATGCTCCCATGTATGGGAAGAACTGGATTATGCAGAAGCCTTGAAGTCAGTAAAAAGTGTTTCAGCACCTGTATAATGTTTGCAATGTTTAGCGACAGAAAACATCAAACAAGGAAGGGATCATTAGATGGTCTGGGCTGGGTGCCCAGAACATTAAAAAATGTGTGTGGGCTTTGGATGGGAGGACTAGGCGAGCCAAGTGGTCTTCCCTCCCACTGGATATGTTCTAGTAGTAATTCAGATAAGATTACATGACAGATGCTATAAAATGAAACAATAATGTCCCTGCATCAATTGCAACATTGTATGTGTCCCTTTGATCCATCCTTTGCCTCTTTTCAGTGATAAAAACTTCTCCTAAACATATGGGTGGCATGCTGACACAGCGGTTAGCACTGCTGCCTCACAGCACCAGGGACCGCGTTCAATTCTGGCCTCAGATGACTGTCTGTGTAGAGTTTGCACATTCCCCCTGTGTTGGCATGGGTTGCCTTCGGGTGTTCTGGTTTCCTCCCACAGTCAAAAGATGGGGAGGTTAAGTGGATTAGCCATGGTAAATGGGCAGGGTTATGGGGATAGGGCAGGGGATTGGACCTGGATGCTCTTTCCAGATGCTCACCAGAATTGGTGCAGACTCAATGGCCTGAATGGCTTCCTTCTGTACTGTAGGGATTCTATGGATACTTGGGCGGAGAGATGGCAGATGGAGATTAATCCGGACAAATGTGAGGTAATGCAAAAGAACAAAGAACAATACAGCACAGGAACAGGCCCTTCGGCCCTCCAAGCCCGCGCCGCTCCCTGGTCCAAACTAGACCATTCTTTTGTATCCCTCCATTCCCACTCTGTTCATATGGCTGTCTAGATAAGAATGCATTTTGGAAGGTCTAACACAGATAGGAAATATACAGTAAATGGCCGAACCCTTAAGAGTATTGATAGGCAAAGGGATCTGGGTGTACAGGTACACAGGTCACTGAAAGTGGCAATGCAGGTGGAGAAGGTAGTCAAGAAGGAATACGGCATGCTTGCCTTCATCGGCCAAGGTATTGAATTTAAAAATTGGCAAGTCATGTTGACGCTTTATAGAACCTTAGTGAGGCCATACTTGGAATATAGTGTTCAATTCTGGTCGCCACGCTATCAGAAGGATGTGGAGGCTTTGGAAAGGGTACAGAAAAGATTTACCAGGATGTTGCCTGGTATGGAGGGCATTAGCTATGAGGAGAGGTTGGAGAAACTTGGTTTGTTCTCACTGGAGCGACGGAGGTTGAGGGGAGACCTGATAGAAGTCTACAAGATTATGAGAGGCATGGACAGAGTGGATAGTCAGAAGCTTTTTCCTAGGGTGGAAGAGTCAGTTACTAGGGGCATAGGTTTAAGGGGCAAGTTTTAAAAGAGATGTACGAGGCAGATTTTTTACACAGAGTGGTGGGTGCCTGGAATTCGTTGCCGGGGGAGATAGTGGAAGCGAATACGGTAGTGACTTTTAAGGGGCGTCTTGACAAGTACATGAATGAGATGGGAATAGAGGGATATGGTCCCCGGAAGCGTAGAGGGTTTTAGTTAAGTCAGGCAGCATGGTCGGTGCAGGCTTGGAGGGCCGAAGGGCCTGTTCCTGTGCTGTAATTTTCTTTGTTCTTTGTTCTATTCAAGTACAGATGCATTACTGCACACCTGTTGCTAAAGCATACTTTAGACTATGGAAAATGTATGTATTGCCCATTAGGGTCCAGCATATTTGCCTGTGAACCCACCTCCAGTCAGGGTCAAATTCATGGGGCACCTGTACTTGTTAGCGCTTCAGTCTCTTGTTTATAGATCTATAAAATCTTTTAATGGATGACAATGCCTGTTTAATTGTGATAAATTATCATTGTTAACACATTAGTCTATAAGATCGAATGAGGATGTTCTGAATACATATGGTGGCAAAACAAATAAAACCAATTCAGCATGAGTGTAAGTAGGGTTGAACATTATTTTAAATAAAATCACAACTGATCTAATTTAAACAGGATCACATGAAAACAAATTCAGATAAGTAGATAGGACAAGTAACAGGAAGCAACTTTGTCAATGATGAATATTTGGACATATTAAACACTGAAAACAATAATGAGATGAAGGGAGCAGCTGAAGGAAAGAGAAAACACGTACTGTGTCCATTTTATTTCATTGCTGCTGGCTATATACTTGGAATTTTAAAAAAAGCATAGAAACCCTACAGTACAGAAAGAGGCCATTCGGCCCATCGAGTCTGCACCGACCACAATCCCACCTAGGCCCTACCCCCATATCCCTACAGATTTACCCACTAATCCCTCTAACCTATACATCTCAGGACACTAAGGGCAATTTTTTTTTTAGCATGGCCAATCAACCTAACCTGCACATCTTTGGACTGTGGGAGGAAACCGGAGCACCCGGAGGAAACTCACGCAGACACGAGGAGAATGTGCAAACTCCACACAGACAGTGACCCAAGCCGGGAATCGAACCCAGGTCCCTGGAGCTGTGAAGCAGCAGTGCTAACCACCCCAATTATGTCCCCATTTGCTATAGAAACTTGTATTGTGAATTCATTGCTGCTGAGCAATGTATGTAATCTTGTGGAAAGCACATGATATTTCTCACATATAACCTCATGATATGTGGACATGGTATGACAGAAGTGGTCACCCATAGATAAAGCAGCAACATCATCAGTTTCTTCAGTCTGAATGCATATCTTGTTTATTTAACTGAGGCTCATTTCTCATTCCTAAAGCAGACCAATTTGAGGATCAGCACAGTGATGTTCTTTTTTAGCTGCTAGTACAGTATTGAGTGCCAGCTAATCCAACATGAAGGTGCAGGAGCTATGAATGGTGACTGAGGAAAGACTGAAATGTGAACAAACCATATGAAGGATGCATTTTTAAAAAAAAGATTTTAACAAAACAAAGGATTACCAAGAGCCTCTGAGATTATATGCAAATTACTGAAGCACAACATACATGTTATATCATAATGCAGAAACATGTCCTAGTTCACACTATGTGCTGATCCAATTATGGTAATTCAGTGAAAGACTCAAAACAATGAACCTTTATTAAGGACATTTTCTTCACAGAAATGTGTTTGGTGGACCAACTGTTTTTGGGGAGTGATTGGAGCTTTGCTCTATTTTCATTAAGATAACATCTGCTGCAAATAATGCATGTGACCCAGTTTTCTTCATGACATTGCGTGTTGTTAAATGAACAAAGATCTGCAAACAAAATGAATCCACTGAAGTGCTGTCATGCTCTGGCTAGACTATTTGATTTATTTGCCCTGCCATTGTTGCCAGTGTCTTTGGCTGTTGAGGGCCTGAGCTTTGGAATTCTAAACCTAAACCTCTCCACTCTCCTTTACCATTACCCTTCAAAAACACCTATCCTGACATCTCTTTCCTTGACTCTGTCAGTTTTCTTTGGCTGATTATGCTCCTGTGCAGTGCCATATGACAGCTTAAGGTACAAGATAAATGGAACTTCTTGTCACATTGGAAGGGTGGCACAGTGGTTAGCACTGCTGCCTCACAGCGCCAGGGACCCGGGTTCAATTCCCAGGTTGGCTCACTGTCTGTGTGGAGTCTGCATGTTCTCCCCCTGTCTGCATGGGTTTCCTCCGGGTGTTCTGGTTTCCTCCCACAGTCTGAAGGATGTGTTGGTTAGGTGCATTGGCCATGCTAAATTCTCCCTCAGTGTACCCGAACAGGCGCCGGATTGTGGCGAGTAGGGGATTTTCACGACATTGCATTGTTAATGTAAGTCTACTTGTGACAATAATAAATAAGCTTTAACAAAGAGACTAGTGACATTCCAAATGAGCTTCCACCGTGGAGCTCATTTGGAAAACTATCTTCCTGATGTTTTTAAGCCATCCAGAAAAGAAATATTCTCAAAGAGATGCATGTATACCTTCAGCAAAGAATGGTGGATTGGTAATTCTGAAATTAAATGTTTCCGAAATAAAATGTTTACTTTTAACAATTGATAGATTTTGGTCTAACTTAACATGCATTTTAAAATTGAGAGTTCCCACTAACACAAACTAAAGTGGTCTGATTGTAAACCACAGCATCATTATGAATGACTAATGCAAGTTCAGTAGTACAGTTTTGCTTCAAAATTATTTGCAATAATTATAAGGTCCTTGTAATTCGTGAGTGTTTTTGAGCAATTTAAGTGGGAGATGGTATGGGGTGGGTGGGTGTGAAGAGGGAAAAGAGAACTGGTCCTTTGATCTGACTCATCTTTTCATCCAGTTTTTCTTTCCCATAATCCAGTAGTCATACTATTTCATTTTGAAAGCTAGCTGACATAATGCCCGAAGTTACCACATCAAAGAACTAACTCCTTCAAATCCAAATAATGTGTTCAACCGTTGTGGGAATGTCTAACTGCAACAAACATATCAAAAACACTTGCATCTCCAGAACAATTCAGCCAATAATGTGGAAATAAGTATGCTGTAGAAACATCAGGTTTTGATTAGGCTAAGGAGTGTGACGACAGAATAATTCTTATGCAGTCAATGTTTAGTCAGGCTAGACTAGTAAAATGTTACATAATTATCTGTAAGAAACTAACCACAACTACTCGTTTGAAGAAATATGTAACTTTGTCTATTGCACAAGGTGTAATTGTGTGGATATTGCTCACTCAGCTTTCTTCTCGTACCCACTGTGTTGGCAGATTGTTGTCAGTTTTGAAAATAAGAAGTTGCTGCAAACCTCTGTGAATTCTTTATCTTGGAAGATTGGCATCAGGTGACTAGCACAGTAGCATTTGGGGAGAGGAATCCTCTCTGTTGCTCGAAATATCCCTTTCATCCCTCTAATAATGGGTTAGGCAAAGACCATCATTCGAGGGGCATCTTGCAAGTGGCAGCAGATAGGTGATGTAATAGATCTGCGAAACAACCTTGTTAAAGTTGCCTCTGAGATGATGGTGGTAGATCTTCTTGAAAAGTGGTGGGGCGGCATGGTGGCACAGTGGTTAGCATTGCTGTCTCACAGTGCCAGGGACCTGGGTTTAATTACCAGCTTGGGTCACTGTCTTTGCGAAGTCTGCAGGTTCTCCCAGTGTCTGCATAGGTTTCCTCCGATGCTCCAGTTTCCTCCCACAGTCCGAAAGACATGCTGGTTAGGTACATTGGCCATGCTGAATTCTCCCTCAGTGTACCCGTACAGGCACCGGAGTGTGGCAACTTTTTCACAGCAACTTCACTGCAGTGTTAATGTAAACCTACTTGTGACACTAATAAATAAAACAAAATAATAAATAAAAATGAAAAGGTGAAAGTACTCCTATAGTTGAATTGGTTAGGGAGTTCCAGGCGTTTGATCCAGTGAGGATGAAGGTACATTAATATTTGTCGAAGCAGGGACACTGAACGACAGGAGGGGAATTTGTAAATGGTGTTCCCATGTACTGCTGACACTGGTGCAGGCCTTCCATCTCAAAAGATGAATACATCCTAAGAACCTTACCCGAGTATTTTTATTATATGGGACTAGATTTCAGAGAGCTAATTTACAAATCAACCTACAAGAACATAATCTCAATACAAGGTCACCTCGCCAACAAGGCCATTAATTGTTGAACAAGTCACTCCAGCTAAGGGCAGACACCTGACTGTCCTCCACTCTTTCACCAGAAAGCTCAGCATTGCCCCACCACTCCGAGCATGATCCATTCCCTACTCCCAGACTTTATTACCTCAGTGTGCTACTAGATCCCGAGACCTAGTCCCTTCCCTGTATTGCCAGACTTTATGACTCATCCAATGCAGCTAAGCACTAGAAATCCTTCTTCCCATTTCTTTAATACCAGGAATCTCCTCAGTGCTGTCAGACCACATGCAGCCATTCCCATTGCTACTACAATCCAAGACCCCAGGGGCAATATGGGGAGAGAGAGAAATATGAAGTGTGTTCATGCGTGTGCAATGTCAAGTGAGATCAGTTACATTAAAATAGGTTTTCTATTGATAGAATGTTCGTAACACTATAAAGTAAGATTTTTAAAGCACTTTGGGTGTCACAAGTGATCTGCTAGTATCATTATTGAGTTAATTCCTCTTGGAGTTGATGCTCTTGGTGTGACATTCAGGAATGTGCAATTCAGTGACACAGTGGGTGGAATTTAATGCCCTTCCCTGAAGCATGTTTGAAGGCAGGAGCATGTAGGTTTGGAGCTTTTAAACAGACTAGACAATGCAGCATGGAGACTCCACCACCTTCCTGCCTTGCCCAGATTAAGACCAGGTGACAAGGCATGTGGATGGCCTTCTCACTCAAATGCCATTTGAGGCCCTTAATTGGGGAATTATTGCCCACTTTAAGGGCTTCATCCCACCACCGCTCATATTCAACCAATGGCAAGTGGGGCACTCGCCCATGGAGCCCAAACAACCTCTGTCAAATTTGCCTGTAGGCTGCCAGGGAGTCCCCTCGTTGTCAAGCACTCAGTATCCGCTTGAGTAACCCGGCTTTGGGAAGTAGGGGGCACCCACTGAGAGCAACCGCGCATTCATTAGAGCTCTCTGCCACCTTCAGCCAATGACTCCCCTTCCCCTCCATTTCACCTTCACTCACCTGTGGCTTGGATCCCTCACTGATCCTGGGCCTCTGGTGGATGCATTGCTGGCCACGACCAGTCGTTCTCACTGGAACAACGGAGGTTGAGGGGCGACCTGATAGAAGTCTACAAGATTATGAGGGGCATGGACAGAGTGGATAGTCAGAAGCTCTTTCCCAGGGTGGAAGAGTCAACTACCAGGGGGCACAGGTTTAAGGTGCAAGGGGCAGGTTTAAAGGAGATGTACGAGGCAAGTCTTTTACACAAAGGGTGGTGGGTGCCTGGAACTCGCTGCCAGGAGAGGTAGTGGAAGCAGATATGATAGTGAATTTTAAGGGGCGTCTGGACAAATACATGAATAGGATGGGAATGGAGGGATATGGTCCCCGGAAGCGTAGGGAGTTTTAGTTCAGTCGGGCAGCATGGTCAGTGCAGGCTTGCAGGGCTGAAGGGCCTGTTCCTGTGCTGTAATATTCTTTGTTCTTTGTCCCACCACTCCCAGTGGCGTTGCCTGCAATGGAGTGTTGCAGCCTCTGATTGATCAGCAGATCTCAGGGATGAGATTTCCACCCTGGAATCCTTAATCTCCTCCAGTCAGACAGTTAATATGGTGGGCCTTCCCGAAAGAAGGAGACATGGTGCTCTTGCCTGCCCTCCAATGGGGGTGAGAACCCCATTGTCAGGACTAAATTCTGCTCACTGGATACTACTTTTTGGATGAGGGCATTACTGTCCATCTATTGCTCATTTCTAATTGCCCTTGACAAGGTGATGGTGAGCTACTTTCTTGAACTGCTACAGTCAGTGAGGTGTAGGTACATCCACAGTGCTGTTATGGAAGGAATTCCAGGGTTTTGACCCAGCGACAGTGAAGGAATGGCGATATATTTCCAAGTGAGTGACTTGTAAGGCAGCTTCCAGATGGTGGTGTTCCCAAACATCTGCTGCCCTTGTCCTTCTGGATGGTGGAGGTCATGGGTTTGGAAGGTGCTGTCGTAGATTCATAGATAGAGCCCCAAATAGAGGTTTACAGCATGGAAACAGGCCCTTCGGCCCAACTTGTCCATGCCGCCCTTTTTTAAAAACTCCTAAGATAGTCCCAATTGCCCGCACTATACCATATCCCTCTATACCCATCTTACCCATGTAACTGTCTAAACACTTTTTAAAAGACAAAATTGTACCCACCTCTACTACTACCTCTGGCAGCTTGTTCCAGACACTCACCACCCTCTGTGTGAAAAAATTACCCCTCTGGACCCTTTTGTATCTCTTCCCTCTCACCTTAAACCTATGCCCTCTAGTTTTAGATTCCCCTGTCTTTGGGAAAAGATATTGGCTAGTTCATCTATGCCCCTCATTATTTTATAGACTTCTATAAGATCACCTATAGTTCATCTATGCCCCTCATTATTTTATAGACTTCTATAAGATCACCCCTATGCTCCAGAGAAAAAAGTCCCAGTCTATCCAGCCTCTCCTTATAACTCAAACCATCAAGTCCCGGTAACATCCTAATAAATCTCTTCTGCACTCTTTCTAGTTAATAATATCCTTCAATACTATTATTCCCACGAAACTCATCTCCAAACTCTGTGGCCTGGGCCTCGGCACCTCCCTCTGCGAATGGATCCTGAATTTACTAACTCACAGACCACAATCAGTAAGGATAGGCAACAACACTTCCTCCACGATCATCCTCAACACTGGTGCCCCACAAGGCTGTGATCTCAACCCCCTACTACAACAAAGAACAAAGAAAATTACAGCACAGGAACAGGCCCTTCGGCCCTCCAAGCCTGCACCGACCATGCTGCCTGACTTAACTAAAACCCCCTACGTTTCCGGGGACCATATCCCTCTATTCCCATCTCATTCATGTACTTGTCAAGACGCCCCTTAAAAGTCACTACCATATTCACTTCCACTATCTCCCCCGGCAATGAGTTCCAGGCACCCACCACTCTCTGTGTAAAAAAATCTGCCTCGTACATCTCTTTTAAAACTTGCCCCTCATACCGTAAACCTATGCCCCCGAGAAATTGACTCTTCCACCCTGGGGAAAAAGCTTCTGACTATCCACTCTGTCCATGCCTCTCATAATCTTGTAGACTTCTATCAGGTCTCCCCTCAACCTTCCTCACTCCAGTGAGAACAAACCAAGTTTCTCCAACCTCTCCTCATAGCTAATGCCCTCCATACCAGGCAACATCCTGGTAAATCTTTTCTGTACTCTCTCCAAAGCCTCCACATCCTTCTGGTAGTGTGGCGACCAGAATTGAACACTATGGGCCTGATTTTACCAAAACTTCATGCCCGTTGTCGGGTGCGAAATCACGATAAAGTTGGGTGTTGGGCCTATACCGCGATCTGCAGCCGATTCCGAGCAGATCGCGGCTTTGCCGACACCCGATTCGGGCGCGGGTCCGGCCCGTGCCCGAATCGGGCGGCCCGACGATTTAAATGCGTTTGCATGCATTTAAATCGACTTAATGAACCGCGCGCCCAACTCTACCACCAAATCCCACTTTACCGTCTTCTGGTCCGATTTGCATCTGTGCTGTTACCAACCTGCAAAATAAAAGTCTGAAGTCGCCGCTGCAGCCTCCGAAGAGCGGGGTCAGAGACTGTAATGGCTCTCTGACCCAGGTCATCCTCTGGTCGGGGTGGGAGGGAGGAGGAGAGGGGGTGTGACTCTCATCCCCTGGGCGGGGGGGGGGGGGGGGGGGGGGTGTTGGGAGGGGAGGGGGTGTGACTGATCATCCCCTGGAGGGGGTGGGGAGGAGATGGGGTGTGATGTATCATCCCCTGGGGGTGGGGGGGGGGGGGGAGGTGGAGAGGGGGTGTGACGTATCATCCCCTGGGGGGGGGGGAGGAGGGGGGGTGTGACGTCTCATCCTCTGGTCGGCGGGGGTTCCGCTGCCTGTCTGCGGCCGATCCCTCCTGGCACCATCACTGGTACCTCCCCACCGACCAGAGGATGATCTGGGTTTAATCTATATTGATACAGATTTGTGTTAAAGTAAAAGTCATAAAAATGTAGATGTTGTTGGTAATTTTCTCATTTGGTACAGTTTGCCTATGGGGCTCGTAACAACTTTCAGCCAAACAGCAACAAATCACAATTGAACAGTTCTATACCGATCAACAAGTAGTGAGCATAAATACAAACCACCAATTCTGGAACTAACAAAACAATGAATCAAAAATAGTCAACAACAGCTTCCAATAACAAAAAAACAAATGAATGTTATAGATGCAAAATGACTTTTGAAGACTATGGGCGGGATTTTCCGGCTGCGCTTGCCCCAAGGCTGGAAATTCCCGCCCAAGGTCAACAGATCTTTGCATGATCTACGCTCCCCCCCCGCTACAATTCCCATGGCAGGCAGGATGGGAAAATCCCACCCAAAGTGTCACACTTAAACCTTTTGCCGTCTCTTATAGATACAAAACAATTTTAAAGGAAAGCCAGTTGTAAGTTGGTCTGAAATTCACAAGTAATTATAAACCATCCACTCCTTGATAGCAATCTAGATTTGCCTGCTGTTTACTCACAGCATGACATCTGAAGTTGCTTATGAGAATAGAAGAATAATGCATTAAGTTTTTAACACTCAAGATGGCAGAGAGATAATCTTGAATGAACTAAATAATTAACTAATATGAAAGCAAATTACTGCGGATGCTGGAAACTGAAACAAAAGCAGAAAATGCTAGGAAATCTCAGTAGGACTGGAAGCATCTGGAGAGAGAATAGAGCTAACATTTTGAGTCTGGATGACCCTTCGTCAGAGCTGAAGACAATAGAAAATTGGCAAAAAGACAAAGGGAATGTAACTGGTGGTGATCATGGCTAAGAAGGGTGCTGATAGCGGCCATTACGCGATCAAAATGTGTAAGTCATAGTGGCAGAACAAAGGTAAACAAAATGTCAAAGGACAACCTGAGACATGTTACAGATGGCCTACAGATGGCACGGTAGCACAGTGGCTAGCACTGCTGCTTCACAGCTCCAGGGACCTGGGTTCGATTCCCGGCTTGGTCACTGTCTGTGTGGAGTTTGCACATTCTCCTCGTGTCTGCGTGGGTTTCCTCCGGGTGCTCCGGTTTCCTCCCACAGTCCAAAGATGTGCGGGTTAGGTTGATTGGCCATGCTAAAATTACCCCTTAGTGTCCTGGGATGCGTAGATTAGCGGGTAAAATATGTAGGGATTTGGGGGTAAGGCCTGGGTGGGATTGTGGTCGGTGCAGACTCGATGGGCCGAATGGCCTCTTTCTGTACTGTAGGGTTTCTATGAGTTTCTTCTTAGTGGGATGGGGGGAAGGGGAAACAGTGGTGGGGAAAAAAAGATGGAAAGTAAGATTTTTTAAAAGTGGAAAAATGAAACGATGGAAGAAATAAAAAGAAAGATAAAATAATATAAATGGAAATGGGGTGAAGTTGGAGGAGAGAATTCAATGTTAAGTCCAGAAGGCTGTAAAGTGCCCAATCGGAAGATGAGCTGCAGTTTCGGCAGTTTGCATTGGTTTTCATTGGAACATTGTAACAGATCAAGGATAGGCATGTGGACATGAAAGCAGGATGGTGTGTTAAAATGGCAAGCAACAGGAATATCTGCATCCTGCTTGCGGATGGACCAAAGTGGTCCATCTTCCGCAAAGTGGTTACCCAGTCTGCATCTGGTCTCTCCAAAGCAGGGTAGACCGCATTGGGAGCAACAAACGCAATAGACCAGATTAAAGGAGGTGCATGTGAAGCACTTCTTCACCTGTAAGGGGTGTTTAGGACCTGGGACAGTGAGCAGAGAGGAGGTAAAGGAGCAAGGGTTTCCCCTTCTGTAATTGCATGGGAAGATGATGTGGGTAGGGGTTGAGGTATTGGCAAACGCTTTAGTAAAGCGTTTGACAAAGTCCCTCATGGTAGGTTGGTTCAAAAGGTTGGATCTCATGGGATAAAGGGGGAGGTGGCTAGATGGGTGGAGAACTGGCTTGGTCACAGAAGACAGAGGGTGGTAGTGGAAGGGTCTTTTTCCGGCTGGATGCCTGTGACTAGTGGTGTTCCGCAGGGCTCTGTATTGGGACCTCTGCTGTTTGTGATTTATATAAATGATCTGGAAGAAGGTGTAACTGGGGTGATCAGTAAGTTTGCGGACGACACAAAAATGGCTCGACTTGCAGATAGTGAGGAGCATTGTCAGAGGCTACAGAAGGATATAGATAGGCTGGAAATTTGGGCAAAGAAATGGCAGATGGAGTTCAATCCAGATAAATGCGAAGTGATGCATTTTGGTAGAACTAACGTAGGGGGGAGCTCTACGATAAATGGCAGAACCATAAAGGGTGTAGATACGCAGAGGGACCTGTGTGTGCAAGTCCACAGATCCTTGAAGGTGACGTCACAGGTGGAGAAGGTAGTGAATAAGGCATATGGCATGCTTGCCTTTATAGGACGGGGCATAGAGTATAAAAGTTGGGATCTGATGTTGCAGTTGTATAGAACGTTGGTTCGGCCGCATTTGGAATACTGCGCCCAGTTCTGGTCGCCACACTACCAGAAGGATGTGGAGGCTTTAGAGAGAGTGCAGAGGAGGTTTACCAGGATGTTGCCTAGTATGGAAGGGCTTAGTTATGAGGCTCTCCTCATAACTAAGGTAAATGGGTAAACTGGGATTGTTCTCACTGGAAAGACGGAGGGTGAGGGGGTGACCTAATAGAGGTGTATAAAATTATGAAAGGCATAGATAGGGTTAACGGTGGGAAGCTTTTTCCCAGGTCGGTGGTGACGTTCACGAGGGGTCATAGGTTCAAGGTGAGGGGGGGGAGGTTTAACACGGATATCAGAAGGACGTATTTTACACAGAGGGTGGTGGGGGTCTGGAATGCGCTGCTGGGCAAGGTGGTGGAGGCAGACACACTGGGAATGTTTAAGACTTATCTAGATAGCCACATGAATGGAGTGGGAATGGAGGGATACAAAAGAATGGTCTAGTTGGGACCAGGGAGCGGCGCGGGCTTGGAGGGCCGAAGGGCCTGTTCCTGTGCTGTATTGTTCTTTGTTCTTTTGTTCTATGTGATGGAGGAGTGGACTACGGCACCCCAGAAGGTATGGTCCCTGAGGAATGCTGACGAGAGGGAATGAGGGGAATAGGTGTTTGGTGGTGGTGTTATGCTAGAGCTGGTGGAAATGGCAGTAGATGAATGGGGAGGCTGGTGGGATGAAAAGTGAGGACAAGGAGGACCCTATCCTGGTTCTGGGAGGGAGGGGAGGGTGAGAGAGCAGTGGCATGGGCAATGGGTCAGACACAGTTGAGAACCCTGTCAACCATAGAAGGTGGGAAACAATGATTAAGGAAGAAGGAAGACCATTTTGGAAAGTGGCATCATCAGAACAGATGTGACGGAGGGAAAAGAAATGAGAGTTTGGGATGGAGTCTTTAAGGACGTGGGGTGTGAAGAGCTGTGATCGAGGTAACTGTGGGAGTCAGTGGGCTGTAATTGGTGTGTTATAATTATTTAACTAACCTGTTTTTTGGGTTAGTTTGAGAGCAGTCCCTTTAAGGCAAGTCAGTTTGAGTGACACACCACCATGGGGCATATATAGGACATGGTCACTATTGGAAGCCATTGAGTGAGATTTTACGGCCTCACTCATCCAGAAATCGCCCGAGGTCAATGGACCTTCCCATGGTCTGCCCCTTGCCCACTCTGATTCCCGGGGCAGGTGGGGCAGTAAAATTCTGGCCAGTGTTTTCTAAATCTCTTGAGCTATTGGATGATGTGAAACAGCAACAAATGTCGCACTACTGAAACCTAGATGGATATGACCCAATTCTTGAGATCCATTTTGACAGTCCCTACAGGACAAAAACATACCATTCCAGCTCTGTAAACAAAGGACACCTCTCCAGTCATATTCTTGTCCAGATGTGGAACACAAGTGTTTCAAGAGGCTGCATGTTGTTAGCAGTATTCTGAGTCTTCAAGTGAAACAACTGAATGTCAGATATTAAGACTTATTTTAGAACAAAGATGAGGATTGAAGAAAGTATAATAATGCTTAAGATTTTTTGGTAAGTGGGTGCGGTCTTTCAGAATAGTGGATCACTGAAAATGATTTGTTTTGATTTCAATAATGGAAAACTATTTCACTTGTTTCAGGATAAAGTAAAACAACTACATGCTCAGCCATCTGATCAACATTCAACAGCTTTCCACTGTTGACTCCATAATATAGAATGTTAAGCATTGTTCAGGTTCACCGATCAAAAGCAACTAGAGAAATGTTCTTGACACACTTCAAATTAAATGCTTTCTGGTTAGTTACATTTGCTCTCTCTTCACATTTCATGGAGAATTTAAATGTATTTATTAAGTACTGAAGTGTTTTGGTGAATTTCTGACATGCCCGTGAGTCTCTTTTCAAGACCAATTTAAAGTGATAATGTATGAAGTAGGCATAGTCTTGTTGATCTTTTCACCATTTGTGCATCAGTTGCTTTTGCCTGCCCTCTAAAGGAAAATAGAAAGAATGTAATGGCTGTTCCCTTCTATCTGTCCATTAATGAATAGAGATATGGGGGAACCTTAGATGATGACAACAATTACCAATATTACAACAAACACCAGCAACTAGAATTTGCAAAGCACATTTAACAAAAGGTACATCCCAAACATGCACCACAGGTGGGCATGAGAAATGGGAATGAAGGCCAAGTCAGGAAGAAAGGAGTTTGGAGTTTGCCATTAATGGGTTGATAATTACCTCATCAAGGTGTTAGCTCCCGTACCATTATCAGTAGTGATGTGGCCAGCTCCATTTTCAAAGGGGCCTACTCTCAGGTGTCCTAAATGCCAGCCTGGCTCATAAAGTAATTGAGATCCTATGATGTAAATAGGATTTTGATCATTTTAGATCCGCTCATTTCGGAACCTGCAACTTTGATTCCTCTGACCAGTTCCAGGAACAAAGGAGTCAAAGAGACTCCAAAGTAAATGACAATCAATTTTGTGGGTCTTGGAGGAACACAAAAAAATTAAAACAGGGCTCTTAATCTTGGAGACCACACCAACTCACCCCACCCGTACGCCTGATCTCAAGGCCTCAAACACCTGTTTAGTATCTCACTGCCACATTTAAATGGGATCAGGGACTCAAAAATGCTAGAAATCTCTTTGCCACCTGAATAAGCAACTGACTAACATGTTTCCCTGGACAGTCACCCGAAGGTTACACTCACCCCCAAGGACTTCAAATTTGACACAAAATATTTCCCGTGTGCAAGCTGTCACAACATTGAAAATCCATTGGCAAAGAATGTAGCAATTTAGTGATACATAGTGCACAGAGGAAATAATCACAAGTACTGGTTGGATTAGTGGCAAGCCACATTCTCGATGTACCATAAATGAGGACTTGAAAGAAAATGGCACGACAACACGACTAATTTTCAGTTAAGATCCATATAACCACAGGAAGTAGTTGATGCCAAAACATTGAATATATTCAAGAGGCGGCTGGATATAGCACTGGGGCAAATGGGATCAAAGGTTATGGGGAGAAAGCAGGATTGGACAATCAAACATGATCGTGATGAATGGTGGAGCAGGCTCAAAGGGCCGAACGGCCTCCTCCTGCTCATTTCTTCTATGTTTCTTTGTTTATTTCCAAGTCTCTCACATGCATCATGAGAGGGAAAATTTGAAATCACCCTTTTTAGTGCTCATAATTCAGGAATCCTGTACAAGATCTGTAACACATTATCAATTACTTCCCTTTTACATTAAAAAGGGCACACCCATCACACAAAAGTATCTTACACTTGTCTGTAAAGACACAATGCAACATTATACCGTGCAAGATGTGATACGACATGTCAGATATCAACATGATGAAAATAACTTGTTATACAAAGAGGAATAAGCCATTCAGATTCTTGAACTGGTTCTGCCATGCAGTTAGATTATGGCTGATCTGTGCCTAATTTGATCAGACAACTCACCACAGAGTGGGGACTGTACCTGGCCCCTTCCTCCTCTATATTGCTCACCTCCTGACTGGATACACTCACTAAGCTAGCTTCTGCTTCTCTGAATCAAATTATTTATGATGTGACTACCAAATAAACCTGTTGGACTTTAACCTGGTGTTGTTAAACTTCTTACTCAAATTATTTAGCCTCCTCTGAAATATAGATCTTTGTCTTGGACCAAATAGTTTGTTAATACCTTACAGCAGCATCATGGCATAGTGGTTAGCACTGGTGCCTCACAGTGCCAGAGACGTAGGTTCAATTCCCGGCTTGGGTCACTGTCTGTGCAGAGTCTGCATGTTCTCCCCATTTCTGCATGGGTTTCCTCCAGGTGCTCCGGTTTCCTCCACAGTCCGAAAGATGTGCTGGTTAGGTGCATTGGCCATGTTATATTGTCCCTCAGTGTACTTGAACAGGCGCCGGAATGTGGCGACTACAGGATTTTCACAGTAACTTCACTGCAGTGTTAATGTAAGCCCACTTGTGACACTAATAAACTTTAATAAACGTTTATTTACATTAACCTAACTTTACAGGCAGGTGTAGACATCTAATAGCATCTGTCTGTTAGTCTGAACTTGAGATAGAAAGTACCCATGTTGGCTGAAGCGGAAGCACACGCAGCATGTTATAGTAGTGCAAGACTGTGCAACAAAATATTCACAATCATGATGTGAGAGATCGGATGAACAAAAGATATTAGCTGATTTTAGAAGAATCCAGCAGATGTCCAGATGCAAGGAATCAAAAATGATATAGTCAGAACATAGCTCTGACAAGGGAAAAAGCTTACACAGAACATCATAGAAAGTGATTGCGATGGTTTGGGCTCCTCTCAAGAATGGAAACAGCTAAATTACTTCTCATGGTTCTGCACACAGAGGTACATGGAATAAGAGACTGAAGATGAGTTTATGTAATGTCTAATTTTGTTTTGTCTGCTTGGAAGAAAACATATTAAAAAATACATGTTTTTAATTAATATCAGGACAGTGCAATTCTTATGAACAAATCCAGCCCCACTGTTCAGTGATAACTTGGCACAGAGAGAAATGGATTGAGAAGACCCAGTTTCACTCTATATGGTCTTCATTAAAGAGTGGAAAAGGTTCAATACATTTCATTTGTAATTCTGACATATATCGTATTGCCATGGTACCATTAATTCCTCTTTTCACCATGCACACCAACGTTTTAATTGCATCGAAGGAGTCCTTCTGATTTCTGAGATTAATTAGTTTACCCACATTATAATTCACTATGTAGAGTAGAAACAGAGGGGAGTGCATTATGAAGAATGCAGTGTCAGCCTTGGCTTAGTAATAACACTCCTACTCCCAAACATAAAGTTAAAAGTTTCACTCCAGAGATTTCAGCACATGGTTGGACACTCCAGCTGACACTGAGAGGGTGTTGCACTGTTTGAGTTGCTGTCTCTCAGATGTAAAGTTAAACCCAGGCCCCATCTTCCCCCTCAGATGGATGTAAAAGATCTCGTTGCACTATTCAAAGAAGAGCAGGGAGGTTTTCCCTCATGTTTTTGACAAAATTCATCCCTCAACCTATATCTAAACACATGATGGGACCTTCACTGTTTTTGGGACCTTGTGTGCAACTTTGTTGCCACATGTCCCTACTTTATAACCGTGCCTACATTTTAAAAGTACTAAATGTTAAGTGCTATGGGATGACCTGAGGTGTTATATAAATGAAGGCAGATCATAATCTCAGTGGTGGGGAAGCTTTCAGAAATGATAATCGGTTGCAAAATTAACAGCCAATTGGACAAGAGTGGATTAATTAAGGAAAGTCATCAGAGATTTATTAGCGGCAAAATGTGTTCAGCTAATTAGCAACGTTGAACCCTGAGGTTAAATGTTGAGCAGAGCCAATCTCCAAGATGCTCCCCAGTCGGTGTCTGGTACATAATGTCTCAAGCTTCCTTTTGAAAGGAGATGGCGGAGAAAGGCTGATGGAAGAGGATGGATGGGAATATTGTTTCACATGAGTTTAGAGTCCAGAATCAAAGTCAAATGAAGTATTCCTTCAGGGAGGTTGACAGGCTGCAAACCGATGCTGTACAATTCACTTTTCCAGTGGAGTTGACTTTGCTGTAGGAGCTAAACACACAGAGATTAAACTATCTTGCAGGTTATGGCACAGAGGTTCCAGTAGATATAGTGTAAATAGGGCCAGATATTCAATCTGGGTTTTCTGTGCCTGCTACTTATAGAAATTAAAATGGAAGACTGATGTTTTTCCATACAGTAAGGTTACACAACCAAGAGAATTACAAAGCACAAAGAAAATTACAGCACAGGAACAGACCCTTCGGCTCTCTAAGCCTCCACCGACCATGTTGCCCGACTTAACTAAAACCCCCTACCCCTCTGGGGACCATATCCCTCTATTCCCATCCTATTCATGTATTTGTCAAGATGCCCCTTAAAAGTCACGACCATATCTGCTTCCACTACCTCCCCCGGCAACGAATTCCAGGCACCCACCACCCTCTGTGTAAAACATCTGCCTCATACATCTCCTTTAAACCTTGCCCCTCGCACCTTAAAGCTGTGCCCTCTAGTAATTGACTCTTCCACCCTGGAAAAAAGCTTCTGACTATCCACTCTGTCCATGCCTCTCATAATCTTGTAGACTTCTATCAGGTCGCCCCTTAACCTCCGTCGTTCCAGTGAGAACAAACCAAGTATCTCCAACCTTTCCTCATAGCTAAAGCCCTCCATACCAGGCAACATCCTGGTAAATCTTTTCTGTACCCTCTCTAAAGCCTCCACATCCTTCTGGTAGTGTGGCGACCAGAATTGAACAGTATATTCCAAGTGCGGCCTAACTAAGTTTCTATAAAGCTGCAACATGACTTGCCAATTTTTAAACTCAATGCCCTGGCCGATGAAGGCAAGCATGCCGTATGCCTTCTTGACTACCTTCTCTACCTGCGTTGCCACTTTCAGTGACCTGTGTACCTGTACACCCAGATCCCTTTGCCTATCAATACTCTCAAAGGTTCTCCCATTTACTGTATATTTCCTATCTGTATTAGACCTTCCAAAATGCACGACCTCACATTTGTCCAGATTAAACTCCATCTGCCATCTCTCCGCCCAAGTCTCCAATCAATCTGTATCCTGCTGTATCCTCTGATGGTCCTCATCACTATCCACAAATCCACCAACCTTTGTGTCATCCGCAAACTTACAAATCAAACCTCCAAATCATTTATATATATTACAAACAGCAAAGGTCCCAGCACTGATCCCTGAGGAACGCCACTTGTCTCAGCCCTCCATTCTGAAACGCACCCTTCCACTGCTACCCTCAGTCTTCTTTGACCGAGCCAGTTTTGTATCCACCTTGCCAGCTCACCTCTGATCCCATGCGACTTCACCTTCTGCGCCAGTCTGCCATGAGGGACCTTGTTTACAAACATCCACTGCCCTACCCTCATCAATCATCTTCGTCACTTCCTCGAAAAACTCTATCAAGTTCGTGAGACACGACCTCCCCTTCACAAAACCATGTTGCCTCTCACTAATGCGTCCACTTATTTCCAAGTGGGAATAAGTCCTGTCTCGAAGAATCCTCTCCAATAATTTCCCTACCACTGATGTATGGCTCACCGGCCTGTAATTACCTGGATTATTCTTGCTACCCTTCTTAAACAAAGGAACAACATTGGCTATTCTTCAATCCTCTGGGACCCCCCCTGTAGTCATGATGTGGAGATGCCGGCATTGGACTGGGGTAAACACAGTAAGAGTTTTAACAACACCAGGTTAAAGTCCAACAGGTTTATTTGGTAGCAAGTTTGGTATTTGCTACCAAATAAACCTGTTGGACTTTAGCCTGGTGTTGTTAAAACTCTTACTGTGTTTACCCCCCCTGTAGCCATTGAGGATACAAAGATTTCTCTCAAGGCCCCAGCAATTTCCTCCCTTGCCTCTCTCAGTATGTTCCTGGTGTTCCGGTTTCCTCCCACTGTCCAAAAAAAGATGTGCTGGTTAGGTGCATTGGCCATGCTAAATTCTACCTCAGTGTACCCGAACAGGCGCCGGAGTGTGGCGACTAGCGGATTCTCACAGTAATTTCATTGCGGTGTTAATATAAGCCTACTTGTGACACTAATAAATAAACTTTAAAATTTAAGGTTTTTTTTCACCTACAGCACTGCATTTTGGTCCAGCTGTTCCTTTTCCCGCTTGCGCCCATGACCTCCATTAACCACAGTACATTCTTCAGCACTATTCACAGTTCCCATCTGCTGCTGTTCCAGAGCATTAAGTGCTGACACACACTGATCTCAATGGAGAATTCCTGCCCCCGAGATGCACGGATAGGAGCTGGCAGTGCTATTGAAAAGATTGGGGCTGGGAGAAGCAGTATTGTTTTCCCTGGAAACGAACTGACCTCTGTCAACTTAAATGGGGTTGTTATCTATAATTTTTGATCATAAATCTCAACCAGTGCTCCCGTGATGTTGGCAGTCGACAACAAATTACCAAAAATAAAATCTGGCCATCATCATATTGCAGTTTTTGTGTGCAAATTGTTCATTTTCGTTACAGCAGTGACTTCCTAACAAAATAATATTTTATTTGGATGCTGTATCATCCTATGAGCCTAGTGTGTTCTATAATTTCGTCATTTGATCCTTACCACGGGTCTTGGGGTTAATCTATGTTTCAAGTAATAGACTTGAGATCAAGCAGCAATCTAGGGTAATGGCCTGAGTCCAGTAGCAGAAATTGGATCACGTCAAGCTCAGGATAATGCTTACTAACAGTTGAGTGGTTTGAATCCTATGTCACAATCCATTGATATTAATTTAAATAGGTTTAAAATGTGTGTGCCTGCGTGCATGTGAAAAAGACTCATAAGTTTATGGATTTATAATTCCCCATTTGAGATTTCTAACACGCAAACTAAAACTTCTGCAATTAAACAAACCACCCACTCAGTGCTATCTGGAACTTCACTGTTTGGCAGTCTATGCCGCTTTTGAAAAGTCTGAACACTGTTATCCTCATATCAAACTTGTAAAACTCTTAAAAGTATCATTATTGAAAATATTGATGAGAAAGTTGCATTTTACTCCCATGTTAGATGTAGCCAATATCTCCAGTAATAATTCCATTGTGTTCTTGGTTTAGATAGTAATTGCTCACTTTTTCACCCACTCAGTGGGAAAGCAATGTTCCTTTAATTAAGGAACTTGGCTAAAATGTCACCACTGACCTTTCAAATTATTAAGCAGACTACCCATTATAAAAAAAGTAAATTAAATGTCCTGAAAAGGACACATCAAAGTGGATGGCGTTTGTGTGGGATTTGTAATCTTCAATTACAGAAGATTATGTTTGGTTTGTACTGCTTGAACTTCTGTTGCAGTTAATTTGCCACTCCATTCCAACTGTTCCAATGATGATCAACAGAAGCTAGGGGAATAGCACCTCATCTTTAGATTATGTAATTTGCAACCTCCCAGTCTTAACATTGAGTTCACCAATATCAGTTCAAACTCTCTGTATCCATTTTTTTTTCTGGCACTGGTAATGGTTCCACTGTTGTCATTTACAACTTCTTCAAATGCATCCATTATTTACTTGTCCGATTAGCATTGCAATTTGCTTTACACCATCAGCCCTTTTGTCGGTGGGGGGAGCGGGGGGCATGGGATGCTAAAAGAAAATGAATGTGTTCGGATTGGGTGGCGGGTTAAAGTCTAAAAGTCAAACTGAGTCTATCAACAGCAAATTCCAGGAATAATCAGCCTCTGATTGGATGCTCTGCTAACGGCTGGCTATATTGCTGTGCGCTCCAGCTGATCTGACTGAGTGTTCCAGTACTGAGTCAGGCTGTACAACAGGGCAGCTGGCATGCGGGGCCTCCCTGTTGGTTAGGGCCCTGGGCCAAGGCACAATGTGATTCATTGTAGATCCGTCCCTGTAAGTATTTTTACCACCGCCTGATAGATTGAGATGCCTGCCTCAGACTTCACAGTCAAGCAACCCACATCCGCTCCACCCCCCCAAAATTCCCAAGCCATCCAAGCCCATCACAGGGCATCTGACCTACTCCCCTCCTACAACCAAGGCCTTTAATTGTGCCATCCCTGACCATGGCACCTCTAATCCTCCCTCATCCTTTGACCATAGATAGCTACTCTCCATCATACCCATCCCAAAGAGTCTAATCATGTCCCTGCCATTAATCCCCCTCCTCCCCAAGACCTCTGATTGTCCCTTAACAGAAGGCCTTAGATTTAGCCCTTCTCTCCCCCATCCAGGATCAACTCCTTCCTTCCGCCCCGCTGAATCTTCTCCTGCAACTCAGTCAACACCACCCCGCAATCAGGTTATATTGCTGACATGCCATACAGCGTATGGGGGTCCTGAATTGTGGGTTCTCCCTGAATTTCTGACCCACCTGATCTCTGAAGATTAGGCAAGTAAACATTTTTCCCCTTTAACTTCCTCTGCCCTCCACCTGATCATGGGCCTTTTGCCTTTGCAGCTGCTTAAAAACTGTTACATCTCCACTTCTTCCAGTTCTTCTGACCTGAAACAGTAAGTCCACAGATGCTGCCTGACCTGCCACGTGTTTTGGCACTTTCTGTTTTTATTTCTGATTACTTCCCAGCTTGTTGTCTGTAGATTAATTTTCCTTTATGTATTTAAAGTAAAACACCATAGAACTTTAAACATTATATTCATCTTATGGCATGTCCATCTGTCACTCCTGCCTACTTTGCCAGGGTTGTTTGTACAAAACATTCCAAATCCCAAAGCACTTTTTTTGCATCAGACCAGTATCAATGATGGTAGGATCTGTTACCTTTACCTACTGCTAGTAAACATTTTCAAATTATTCCTTTTCAGTAAAACTTTGTTTTCCATCTGTTTTATTGACCCAAAGAGGCAATGGCTAGATTCATCGTTGAATGACCACAGTGCAATTTCAGTACTCTTAAGAAATGCAATGAGAATAAAGTTTAATTACGAACTATGGAATAATGTCACAAATTGTGGTATTTTTTCAGACAATTTAAAATTCATAAGACACCATTTTCCTTCTGTAGAATATCTGGGAAATGGAGATGGAGCCTGTCTTCCACGTTGCGTCAACGCCGACAACACTTCTGTAGCAATCTTAAATATCTTCCTTTTCACTCTCCATGTAGCTGCTCACGACTGTCTCACAATCACCTTAGCCTGCATTACTGACACCTTCCCTGCACTGCTCCTTTATTCTGTTTCTGTTCTTCTTTGCACCTTTTAATTAATAATCTTTGCTTTTGGTTCACCCATCTCACCTGCCATTTCCCATTATCCCCGTACAGACCGCCGTAAGAATAACTCAGCTAGTTTGCCTTACTTTAATAGAATTCGTACTTATCATCCCAGCCTCAGATAATAGTAAGCTTCTTTGATGTGACTGATATTGATGTGAGTATATTTTGATAAATAATTAAATAAATAATTATTTTGATAATTAAATAAACAAATTATTTTTAAAAATCATTTAATAAGTCTAATTCTCTTTAAATCAGTTATCCTTCAGGGGTAATTACATCTACAAAGTATCAGGCTTGGCTCAGTGGTAATATTTACCTCTGAGTCACAAGGTCCATGAGTTTAAGCCCCACTGTGGAGATGCGGACACATAATTCAGACTGACACTCCAGTGCAGTACTGAGAGAGGCATCATCTTGAAACAAAATGTTGAACTGAGTTCCGTCTGGTGTCTCAGGTTGATGTAGATGATGCCAAGGTGCTGTTAAAAGAATGGGGAGTTCCCTTTGACTTCTGGCCACCATTCCTCCCTTAACGAAGACTGAAAACAGATTATCTAGTCATTTATTACATTTTTTTAAAAAGTATTTTATTGAAGATTTTTTTCATTTTAGACAAAAATATGCAACAAACACTCAGAGATTGGTACAGTATAATAAGTCACTTTCAAACAAGTTGGAAGAAAGAGAGATTAAAAAGAAATACCAACAAAGTTGGTTCAGATTATTCATTGTATCCAGTGCTTCCCACCCCAGAAGTAATAAAATATATATCGAAGGATGGGGGGAAATTCAGGATAACAGGATACAGCTACAATTGGCTCAGTGGTGCACAACCAAGTTCACAGGATAGTGGCAACAGAGCACAGAACTTATGGAAAACCTTGCAGAAGTAAACCAGATATTGTGGAGCCTGGAACTTTAAGCTAAGGGTCCCAAACTTTATGGAACGTATCTGATTCAGCTCAAAGTAAACAAGTCAAAATTGCATTGGTATACATTCCAGAATGATTTTATGCCAATTCCGAATTGAAGGGGGTTTATCACTCTTCTATGAGCAAAGGATATTTTTCTCTGCTGCAAATGTTAAGATATTGCATAGCCTTTTCCCATTTGCATTACTGATCTTTGTGTCTGGGAGACCCAGAATCATATGCAAGGGATCAAACTCTCAGGCCGCATCAAAGATCCTCTCAAGCTCTTTGTGAACATTGAACCAGTCGGTTTTAATCTTGACACAGGACCAACAATGCAGGTAATCCCATGTTCACCTTGCACTTTTGGCACAACAAGGATATGGCAGGATGAAACATGTGCTGCAAGCTTGGAGTAATATGCAGATGGTACAATATCTTAAGCTGAGATTCTTTTATTCTATTACAAACTGAAATTTTATTAGCACGTTCCCAAATATCACCCCATGTCTCCTCATCAATATATACTAAGAGGTCTCTCTCTGTCTCTCCCAAGACCACATCATACCCAATGCATTATCATCAGATTTAGAACACAGAGTTTCATAAAGCTTACTAACTAAATGCCTGGGCTCCACAGATAGCAGGACATTTTCCATTGGGGAAACCTTAGCATCAAGAATCCCTGAATTGCAAGTATCTGAGTGTTTCGGAATATCAAACAGTTAACTGTTCAAAAGGTAGCAGGGTAGCACCGTCAAACATGTCCCCCAGTCTACAGAGATCTCTATCCCTCCAGATATTATGGTCCATAATGTTAAGCCTCTCAGTTGCAGTCCTGTAATAAAAGATGATGCAAGTCCAGCTTCATCACAAACTCACTTTATTCTCTTTTACAACTCCACATATACACACCCAACACCAGTGCCACCTGCAACCCCTTTATATATCCCGATGAGTACTATTAAACAATTAACGTACAAATTAGGTCTAAAGTGAAAGGCTAATAATGGAGGTAAGTTTGCCATATATAGCTGCCAAAAACCAGGGATAATACAAATGCTCAGATAAGTAAATGCTGATGGGAACCATCTGGAAGGAAAATGAGGAGAAGGTCTACCTCTTAACTTGCCTAGGGGCATAGCCTCCGATTTCGTGAAGTTAATCTTATAACCCAGAAAAAGACTAAATCTAGCTATCATATCAATAATAGCAGGAACCGAGACACTCAGCTTGGAGATAAACAGCAAATCATCATCTGCGTAAAGCAAAATTTTGTGCTGCCTATCTCCACCTGACAACACATAAACCTGGGGTCACGTATAATGGCCTCAATCAAAGGTTCAATAGCTAATGCAAACAAAAGGGGAGACAGGATACATTGCTGCTTAGCCCCTCTGAAGGCCAAAATTCTCAGATCAATAACCATTTGTAAGGACTGTCGCCATTGGGTTCTTATAGAGTACTTGAATCCACTTTACAAAGTCCCCTCCTAATCCAAACCTATGCAACGTATAGAACAAATAATTCCATTCTATCCTGTCAAAGATCTTTTCAGCATCTAGGGAGATCACTAACCCATCTAAAGCATGCTTTTGGAAGACTTGGATAAGATACAGCAATCTCCTAACATTACTGCATGAGTTCTGACCCTCAATAAATCTAGTTTGATCACCCTAGATAATCACAGAAAGGATTTTCTCCAAGCGCATTGCCAGAACCTTAGACAGCATTTTCGAATCAACATTCAATAAAGAAATAAGAAGCACGCTGCTCAGGATTCTTGCCCGATTTCATGATTAAGGAAATATTCGCTTCATGGAGCAACTATGGCAGCAAACCTATGCCAAATGAATGATTGTACATACCAATTAGTGAGTCTAATAACAAGTCTTTGAATTCCTTGTAGAATTCACAACAAAACCATCAGGCTGAAACTCCTTTATGGCAGAGACCACCTCTTCCCCAGAACTCAGAGCATTTAAAGCTGTTCTCTGATCCTCTGAGACAGAGGGAAGCTCAAAAGAGAAGAAACGCTCCATAAGTACCAGAGCGTCCACACCCTGTTCTGATTTATACAAATTGGCATAAAAGCTCTTAAAAGCCTCATCATTATTATCATCATTATCCTCAGGATGTTGCCTGGAATGGAGGGCATTAGCTATGAGGAGAGGTTGGAGAAACTTGGTGTGTTCTCACTGAAACGACGGAGGTTGAGGGACGACCTGATAGAAGTCTACAAGATTATGAGAGGCATGGACAGAGTGGATAGTCAGAAGCTTTTTCCCAGGGTGGAAGAGACAATTACTAGGGGGCACAGGTTTAAGGTGCGAGGGGCAAAGTTTAAAGGAGATGTATGAGGCAGATTGTTTACACAGAGGGTGGTGGGTGCCTGGAATTCATTGCCGGGGGAGGAAGTGGAAGCGGATACGGTAGTGACTTTTAAGGGGCATCTTGACAAATATATGAATAGGATGGGAATAGAGGGATATGGTCCCCGGAAGAGTAGGGGGTTTTAGTTAAGTCAGGCAGCATGGTCGGTGCAGGTTTGGAGGGCCGAAGGGCCTATTCCTGTGCTGTAATTTTCTTTGTTCTTTATTATCTTCTGTCCTAATCCTCCCCCATCAAAATTATCATCCTAGAGTGATCTCTTTCTAGTAAGAAAAGCCAAATAACTTCTCGGTTTATTCCAAAATTCATACAACTTCTGGTGAGCCAATCTCAAATACCTCTCTGCATGCTGGGTCAACAAAGAGTCCAGTGCTGCTCTAACCCCTCGTTGGGGTCTTTTAAGAGACTTCTGGATGAGTACATGGGATTTAATGGGATTGAGGGCTATAGATAGGCCTAGAGGTGGGGATGTGATCGGCGCAACTTGTGGGCCGAAGGGCCTGTTTGTGCTGTGGCTTTCTATGTTCTATGTTCTATGTTCTAACTACACCAATTTCCTTTAGCTTCACCTGATGAGAATTCCTACCATACTCCCTCTCCCTCTCAACTCAGCTAGCTGGACCTCCAATTGGTGCTGCTGCTCCAACAATCTATGCCTCTTTCTAGCCAAGGATGAGATGACTAAACCTTTAGCAAAGACATTGCAGATCTCTCACAGAACAGGGGAACTCACATCAGAAAGAAAGTTAACCAAATAAAAAGGATCCAATTTGGTCTTGAAATATGAGGTGAAATTATGATCTTTAAGCAAAGATGTATCAAATCTCCATGACCTAGGCTGAAGGTGAAACCCCTGGAGAGGAAATTCTAAAAAAAAACTGAAGCGTGGTCAGTGATCACAATACTAACACAGCACAAAGGCAACTGACAGCAGGATCATCTTTGGCACAAAGAAATAGTCAATCAGGGTGTGACACAAATGGTTGGGGGAAGGGGGTGAGGGGGGCAAAAAAAAGTGAACTCCTAATCCTTGGAATGTAACGTTCTCCACACATCCAAATATCCCGCTTCTTCACAAGCTGAGGCGAACGCCTTAGCTTGCTGTATAAGAGGGTCTCTCATAACAGGGAGTTTATCAATTCATGGGTTAAGATGGCAATTAAAATCACCACCACTAAATGAATAATCGGAGAACAGTTCAGCAAAGTCCATAAAGACCTTAGTTTACAACGGCCAGGGAAAAATTAGGGGACTATAGACATGAATTAATTATCGACACATTCTCCCCATATACCTACCCACCTTGTCCTTTCCAAACACAGTTTTCCAAACTAAAACTCGGAGACTTCAATCCCGGGCCCGCTAATTATATTTAAATCAGATTTACATGCTCGTGTACATGTATAACGCGGCTCCAGTGCAGAACCCGCGCATTGGGCTCTGCTTGAATCTCCCTGCCTGCTGTGCTAAAAAATTAGCGCAGCGGGATGGGAGACTTGCCCCCGACATTTTTTCTTCGCTAAAGAACAATAGTGAACTAACTGACAGTCCCAACAGCTTCATTGTTGATATTACTGATACCAACTCTTCCATTTTCTGATTCTTTAAAAATATGAATTCAAATTCCCAAACTGCAAAGGCAGATATAGCCATTGCTATTTTTAATTTTGGAAATTCTTGACCTTTAGCATGGGTTGAGGAATGGAGAGGTTGGATGGGAAGTGGATTGGCGTAGAATGGTGGTGAAGAACAAAACAAATCAGAAAGAGAGAGCACTGTAGGGTTCTGCAGCAAAGCACTGGGGCTGAGAAACTGAAATGAAAAGAAAATGTAAATTCAAAACAAAGTGGGTTCAACTTGGGAAATTGTTATTCAATCCTGTTGGCCACAGCGATACCAGGAGTCACAGAATCATCTGGTGGAGACAAATTCAAGCAAAGAAATAATATAAATTAAAGCTGTTTAATTTACAATCCTGCATACAATGAAATGATAAATTGAATAGGTTTTTCAATTAGAGGAACAACTAAAACAGCCAAATGTAGAATGAAATATAATTAGAAATATGCATTAGAAGTAAAAAAACTGAAAAGTTCATTAATTTAAGAAAAAGATTAATACAACTGATGACATGAGAAAAAAGCCTTGGAGATTTTGAATAGGAGAGGGGAACAATTTGCAATGAACAAATTGTTGCTCAGTAATGGATTTGAAGCTTCCTGCTGACTCTGCAATGCGACTGGGAATCGGTCAGGTAGTGATCAACAAGTAATCACATTCCTCGGAAGAAAACCCACACCACAGACTAAATCAGCTCAGTAGAAGACACGAACGCTCAGTTTTTTAAAGCATGAATAAAGTAGTTTTTTAAAAATGATCCCTTTTGTCGTGTTGATTTCTAAAGGAATCATGTTATCCTGAACTTTGATTCCACTGGGATCAACCACCCTCTGGCTCCTACCAGTCAAGATAGTGAACATTGGTGGGCCATTCAACAATGCAGTGAAGGGGGCACAATTATGAGCGTTTTTCGCAGGAGTCACTGTGTAAGCATGGAAATAGCAAGTCTCTAAATCAACCAACTCAGCAGAGACAGGGCAACAAACCAGAAATGCTTAATGAGCCATAAACTCATTTTTTTTCTCTTAATTTCCTAATACCACACACTACTAATGACTAGTGAATGGGAATTCTAATCCCAATTCGCTTCTGATTGCCAATGCGACTATGTATCCAGTTGCTAAAAGGACTGACCTGGAATAACTCTCTTTCTAATTACATTTCTCTGTTTATTGTCTTTCCCAGTGGCTCATAAAGGTTCATACTGATAATCTAATAAACAAGGGTGGAACCAGGGGAAGGGGGATATGAGGTAGGGCAGGTTGGCAGGCATAAACCACACCTCAGTGGAACCAACACCACTTAGAAATGCTTTAATATTTATTCCTCTGCATTATTTTTGTGGCCCTTCAATTGTGGCAGTAAATGATTTGCCAGGAACATTTCTGTAAAGTGTAATCAGATGTGGGGATGGACCTTTGTATTACATCATGTAAATATAGGTAATCCTGTTACAATGGTAACTTGGAATTATGGCACATATGATTGGCAAAAAAGTGAGGAAACCATCCCTTATATGGAAGGCAGTGGGTGTAAACAATTATAAAACTAGAAACAAAAAAGACAAGTGTGGAGTGGAGAGAAAGAACAAGCATCAAGGTCTGCATGCCTTTCAGAGAATCAGCTAATTTTGCTTCGTTGTTTTCTCCATAACTGTTGTTCAATCCTTAACTATCTTATATTTCAAGTAGACTGTATTTCACATTTCAATAAACTGTACTTTTTTTCTACAAAGCAGTTGTGTTCTCTCTATCTCCCTCACATAATCAGGTGAAAATCAGAGCACTGGTTTTTTAAAAAGCTGCAAGATGTTACAGCAACAAGCACAAAATAGGCTTTGCGTCAGTGCTTGAAGCTTCAGAAACAACTCCTGGTGAAATATAATCCTTCCCAAGATTCATTAAAAGGCCACCAACGCACATAAGCAGTGTCATGTAGGCTCTAGGGAGTCAAAGTTCAGGACAAACTAAGTCAGCACTGTACAAGCATGAGCTGACCTATTTGAACTGGAGAGCTCTAAGCTGGTGATAACACTCTGAAATCCATCAAGCTCAGGGGAAATTTCTGGGAATTTATGGAACAGTGCATCACAGTGACTGTGACCAATACTTTCTTTCCAGCTGTGAAGCTGGATTTGCTGGGAATTTACAGCTGTTGTGAATTAGATGAGCTTTTTGAAACAAGTTAACACTGGCCACTTGCAGTTGTAGTGCACACAATTATGTCACTTTTAAGAGCCAGATTAGTTTTCTCTTTGACGCTTCTGATTCTTGCTGGGATGCAGTTCCAGGGACATTGGCCTTTTCCAATGGTAACCATTCTTCATGCATGAATTTAGACAGGTACTCTTGTATGCTCCTAGACCACAAGAGGCATCCAACAAAGCCTGATTCTGGCAATCATGTGCGACTATCTTAATTGGGGGGGGGGGGGGGTTTAATGAAAATTGTAGAATAAAAAATATAAAATCAGCAGTTGAAATTGAACATACTAGCTTGAGGGTATTTTCATGTTTGTTATATCAGAGTGTAGATTTAGGATTTTATATCATAAAATGCATCATCTCTCAGTATCTAATTCAAATTTACGTACATTAAAAAATCAGTTGAATAAAGGATATGGGAATGTAATTTTTAAAATGCATTTATTACAATATTACTTTAAATAGAATGTATAATCCAGAAGCAGACCAACCACACAGTTATCATGTTCCACATGAGCTTCCTCCCACTTATCATCCAACCTCATCAACAGGCAGCGCAGTGGTTAGCACTATGACCTCACAGCGCCAGGGACAATTCCGGCCTTAGGTGACTGTGTGGAGTTTGCACGTCGTCCCTGTCTATGTGGGTTTCTTCTGGGTGCTCTGGTTTCCTTCCACAGACCAAAGATGTGCAGGTTAGGTAGATTAGCGGGATAAATACATGGAGTTACAGGGATAGGACCTGGGCAAGATGCTCTGTCAGAAAGTCAGTGCAGACGTGATGGGCCAAATGGCCTCCTTCTGCACTGTAGGATTATATGCAACGTAAACTTCCATTTGTGTGTTATCTTGCAATAGTCTACAGCAGAAACAAAAATGGGAAAAAATATTTCACAGGTGTAAAATCACAATAATGGACATTATGATGCAGATTCAACTGACTTTTACATCTATAAAAGTGCCCATTATGTTTTACAAAAGCAAAACACAGGGGTACTGGAAATCTGAAATAAAATGCTGGAAATATTCAGCAGGTCTGACAGCATATGTGGAGAGGGAACAGTAGATAATGTTGCTAGTCAAATACCTTTTGTTGAAAAGTAATCCGATAAAAGGTTGACTTGAAACATTAACTTTATTTCCCACTTCACAGGTGCTGTCAGATCTGCTGCATCTTTCCAGCATTATAGTTTTTATTTCAATAATGGGGATGGCAAAGGAAGAGTTGGGATTGGAAATGGGTGGAGGATGATGTGAGAGCGGTGAAAGGAATGCCACTGGCATTTAAGGAAGAATTATTGCAATAAAGATACTAATTTCACCGCAAATGTTTTGCAAGTCTCTGCTCAATGTTTTATGTTTTATGTTTTCAGAAGAAATTCTAAAAGTTTTATAAACAGAACATGCCATTGAAAATTATAGGTGTTACTTGCTTTAGGGCAGAGGATGATATTAAACTAACTCCACTGTCTTGTTTGTTGTTTATTTGCTGCATAAAATCTTGGCACGGTTGTGCTGCACTGTTGGGAAGTATACCAGAATCAAAGTTAGCATCTTTACAATCCAAACATTTTATGTTGTACCCATCGTTATTATAGTACTTGTACTATTGTTAGTCTAATATGGAATATGCCTGCTGAGGTACTGAAAACAGCAGCCTTATTGAGAAACATCTTACTGTACTGGCTACATGAGAGAGTGCAAACCATGAAATGTTGCATCAGCATCTGATTAGCATATCACTCAGTTAAAATTTACCTCTTATGCTATACCTTCCCCCACCCTTCCCAACTAAATCTCTGACTTGCATTTCTGTATTGTGAAATTCAAACAAACCATAACACTAACTCTGGTGTGTTACAGTCCTTAATTTTGCTTTCCTTTCTTAGGCCCTCTTCTTTCCTCCATTTCTTCTTAATTTAGCCTGCTCCACAAAGGTATTCTTTCTCAGGTTGAAGTATGTATCAAGTGCTTTGATTACTTCATTGTACATGACTTTTTCCTTATCAATATCCTGCCTGATGAGGATACCATCTGCACAGTCACCCAGGCCTGATGTCGTTCAATATCTGGCAAATCTCAAATTCAGCCATGCGTCTGCTTGGTTGGGGCCTGTGACTTTCTTAAAGCTTTCTGTAAAGGCAGAGATTTTTCTGTACCAGGTCCAATACAGAATATTTACTGAGCCTGCAGAGGTCTGGAAAACAGGACCTTTATTGTAAAACATTTTACTGCTGCTAGCTGCAACTTCCTTGAAGCTGCATGAGAAAAAGCAAACCACGTGATTTTGCATCACTTATGATGGTGTATACAGTATCCGATTAGCATATTTCACAGATAGAATTAACTTCTTATTCTACAGTTATGACAAATAAAGGCCTGATCAGTCATCAAAGTGGTGGGTACTTTATTTGAGGAGCCATAGGGGAAATCTTGCTTTTTCCTTGGTTTAGACAGCCAAGGTCATTAGAGCACCACACAAGAAACTCACTGAAATGGTCACACAATCTACATACACACTGCCTTCCCCACACCCTCTCCCAATCTGAATCATTATATCTGGGTGCTTAAACACAAGTGGAAATTTTCACTGCAAGACTAACCATGATTTCCAACTGAGCACACAGATTAATAATTCATTACGATTTTAACAAAAGAGCTGGAGCAGAGGGGTGGAGGGGCTCGGGAGCTTCAAAGGCTGAATTTTGCCTGAAAACACGTAGATTGAAATAATTGGGTTTTAAAAGGCAATTCATGTCACATTAGCAATTCCAAAAGGGCGCAGCTATTGGTTACAAACTAATAAAATGAATATAGGAGGTTGAGAACAGCTTACTTTCATCTGAGAGCTAGATACAAAATCATCTGCTTGTGAAACTCTTTATTTATCATAGAATCATAACATCCTACAGTGCAGAAGGAGGCCATTTGGCCCATTGAGTCTGCACTGACCACAATCCCATCCAGGCCCAATCCCCATATCCCCATGCATTTACCCAAGCTAGTCTCCCTGACGCTAAGGGGCAATTTAGCATGGCGAATCCACCTAACCCCACATCTTTGGCTTATCATAGGCTTTTTTTTGGTAATGTCAGAGCATCCCTCTTTGCACCATTTAGTTCTGAACAAGAAAACAAAATGATTCATTTTCCCTGGACGTTTGGTCCAATTCTGACTGGCTTCTTATGGCCTCGTTCATTCCAAAATCATAAAATTCTGCTTGAGGTCAACGGACCTTTCCATTGTCCGCCCCTCGCCCACTCCGATTCCTGGTAAATTTCCATCCATTGACTTCGAAAGTTAACAAATAACTGGAAAATGAGGATGTGGTATCACTGCATGCAGGGTAAGTACTACAGTGGTGAAGCTCTTTCAGTAGCAATGGCCTTTATCATGGATATTATTAAACTCTCTTTGAAGTTGCATGAGTGAATTCTTATTTCTGTTAGGTAGATGAAACTTAACTGTAAACTGCTAAGCAGATGATGTTGAACTGCAGGTTTGTTCCGGGAAAGTTTTAAACAGAGCCATAACGTTTTACCAGGAGCTATGGAGTTCTGAATATTTCAGAATATTAAAAATACCAGACATAACACCAGTCTGACCAGAGAGCTAGTAATATGCTTATCATTTTGCACAGTGGCAGCATTGTGTGTTACTGATTGTACTGAAAGTTTTGAGAAAACTGTCAAGTGTGTTTTGATAGAGGAGGAAGGACTGGAATGTGGAGTGAGCTGATTATGGATGTTAGCCATAATCAGCTCTCACCCCACCTCACTTTGTTTTAGCTCAGAGAGAGAAAGAGCACATTTCTAATTCAATTTAGGTGATCACAAGTGCTCAATTTAATGGGAACATACAAATATTATCTATGAAATCACTGAAGGCCAAGTAACATTGGAATAATTATTCCAATGCTAAGGGAATAGCATTAAATAAAACCCTCTCTTTTATCCTTTTGCTTTTTTAGAGCATTTACTTGGCTTAAGCGATAAGAACTGATCCTGGTGGAGTTCGGCCTTTCCCCCAAACTTGCCATTTAATAAGATTTTTGCTGTAGCTGAAGATTACATACTGTTGTCACCATTAGATTTTGGCTTCAGACTGTCAGCAGTGGCTCTGTGGTCACACTACTGCTTTCAGAAGGCCGTTGCTTCCACATTTCAGAGACTTAAGCACACATTCTAGACTGTCACTTCAGTGTAGTATACCGAGGGAGTGGTGCATTGTCGGAAGTACTGTATTTCAGATGAGTTAAACCAAAGCACTGTCTGGCCTTTAAGGTGCACAGATAAGATCTAGTGAAACTATCTGTGAAGAGTAGGGTAGTTCCACTAGTGTCCTGGACAATATTTCAACTCCAACCAATATCAATGAAACAGATTACCTGGTCATAGCTGTTGGTGGAACCTTGCTGTGCTAGTAATATGCTTTGCTGTGCAAAATTTGGATACCACATTTTCGACATTAAAACGGTGACTTCAGTTCAAAGGTACTTCATTAATTGCAAATTGCTTCAAGATGTCCCAAGGTTTTAAAATGCACTATATAAATGCAAATATTTCTTCTTCAGTAATGTTAATGTTAATAAATGATGTTATTAGTTGGGGGTCACTGCTTATCCTTGGTATCTGGTTTATTGAGTGAACCCTGGCAGATCATTAAATGATGTGGAGATGCCGGCGTTGGACTGGGGTAAACACAGTAAGAAGTCTCACAACACCAGGTTAAAGTCCAACAGGTTTATTAGGTAGCAAAAGCCACTAGCTTTCGGAGCGCTGCTCCTTCATCAGGTAAGTGGGAGTTCTGTTCACAAACAAGGCATATAAAGACACAAACTCAATTTACAAAATAATGGTTGGAGTGTGAGTCTTTACAGGTAATCAAGTCTCAAAGGTACAGACAATGTGAGTGGA
The DNA here is from genome assembly GCF_964213995.1 of Mustelus asterias. Classification (NCBI taxonomy): domain Eukaryota; kingdom Metazoa; phylum Chordata; class Chondrichthyes; order Carcharhiniformes; family Triakidae; genus Mustelus; species Mustelus asterias. Next base: position 19,799,189 of record NC_135817.1, on the reverse strand, counting down.
GAGAGGGTTAAGCACAGGTTAAAGAGATGTGTATTGAGTCCAGCCAGGACAGTTAGTGAGATTTTGCAAGCCCAGGCAAGTCGTGGGGGTTACAGATAGTGTGACATGAACCCAAGGTCCCGGTTAAGGCCGTCCTCATGTGTGCGAAACAACCGCACAACCTCAAACAGACCATTGTCCGCAGCAAACTACCCAACCTTCAGGAGAACAGTGACCACGACACCACACAACCCTGCCACAGCAACCTCTGCAAGGATCATCGACACGGATGCCATCATCTCACGTGAGAACACCATCCGCCAGGTACACGGTACATACACTTGCAACTCAGCCAACATTGTCCACTTGATACGCTGCAGGAAAGGATGTCCCGAGGCATGGTAATTGGGGAGACTATGCAGACGCCAAGACAACGGATGAATTAACATCGCTCGACAATCACCAGGCAAGAGTGTTCTCTTCCTGTTGGGAAACACTTCAGCGGTCACGGGCATTCGGCCTCTGATCTTTGGGTAAGCGTTCTCCAAGGCGGTCTTCACGACACATGACAACGCAGAGTCGCTGAGCAGAGACTGATAGCCAAGTTCTGCACACATGAGGACAGCCTCAACCGGGATCTTGGGTTCATGTCACACTATCTGTAACCCCCACGACTTGCCTGGGCTTGCAAAATCTCACTAACTGTCCTGGCTGGACTCAATACACATCTCTTTAACCTGTGCTTAACCCTCTCTCCACTCACATTGTTTGTACCTTTAAGATTTGATTACCTGTAAAGACTCACATTCCAACCATTATTTTGTAAATTGAGTTTGTGTCTTTATATGCCCTGTTTGTGAACAGAACTCCCACTTACCGGATGAAGGAGCAGCGCTCTGAAAGCTAGTGGCTTTTGCTACCTAATAAACCTGGTGTTGTGAGACTTCTTACTAGATCATTAAATAGCAGGTAGGTCAAGTTATTGGGAGATGGGCACCAGTCCTTTGCTGATAATGTTTACCTTCTGAGAACAATATTTCAAAGATGTATTACATGTGAAAAGTTACAGTCAATTTAGTTTTAGTACATGGAACATTTCTCTAGCACCTAACAATTATAAATGTAACTATTTAATCAATAAGTTATACATTTTTAATTAATTATCTTCCACTTAAAGACCAATGATTAATTGCTTTCTGCAGATCATTATCAATGTCACTATGATTGGGGAAAGATTTTGATTAGGAGCTTTTGATAAAACTATGGTCCGGATTCTCCGACCTCGACCACAGCTGGGATTCTTCAGTCCCCTGGCAGTAAATGGAGACTTGGCTGAGCGCCAAATTCTCCGTTCTCGCTGGCAGCAGTAACGGGTCATGTGAGACCAGAGAATTCCAGCCTATATGTTGAAGGTTACTTGAAAAATAAACATTTTAAGGGCTATGGGGAAAGAATAATAGAACAGAAAAGATTGGCTAATCCTTTCCAAAGCGCTGACACAGTAATGATTGGCCGAATGGCTTCCTTCTGTTCTGAGAATTTCTATGATTAAATTTTGCTCATAAGATATTTATTTGGAAGCTCCAGGGAGCATTAATTGGCAAGAGACATTACCTTCCAACCCTCATTCTGGTGGAAGTCTTACCTCAAAGAACTGCCAACTAATTTGATTGGCCAGCAGGGGGTGTTGGTTGCAGAAACGGAGGACTTTATGTTGGATGTAACAGTAGTGGAAATAAATGAGGTGCTGTCAGCATGAAGAGAAAGGAGAAGGAGAAATGAAGTGGGAGAAACAATTTGTGCTCTGAATGAGATGCTGAAGGTGGTTTCTGTGTCTTAAAAATCTTGAACACCTGAAATTTCTGTTTTATGTGCACAGGCACCCAATTTAGGCGAGCCCAAATTTACTTTGCCACCCATGTGTAAGGGAAGATCCTTACCATCTCTATTTGTTGGAAACTAAATCCGATACTTCAGGATTGTAAAGTCAGTGCTGTTTTGTTATGTCCTTGAGAGATAATCATCATACTTGAATGTGTGCAATGTTCCACAAATGTACACACCACTTAGAGCTGACTTATTAAGAACAGATGGTAATCAAAACATATCAGATTTTTTTCTCCAGACCAGAGAAGTGGAGGCCAATTGTAGAATCCCACAACTGCTCTCCTTGGATAAGTTAACTTGGGGAAGACTGTGGATCAAACCTAGAACTTTCTCTGCCTCTAAGAGCCTGATTTTACCATCAAGTTGCGCCCATTTTCAGGCGCGCAAATTTGGTAAAGTCAGGCGTAAAGCGAGTAGCATGATCCGTGCCCAACTCTGTGTCAGTTCCCCCTTTACCAAAGCCCGAAAATGGTCGTGATTGGGACCACGCCCGAAACGGGCACGACGGCCATTTAAATGCATTTGCATGCATTTAAATTGACTTAATGGGCTGCACGCCCAACCTTACCGGCACTTACCCCTTTACCACCGCGTTCGCTCATCCAGAATCAACGCGAAACAGACATAGAACATAGAACATAGAACAGTACAGCACAGAACAGGCCCTTCGGCCCACGATGTTGTGCCGAGCTTTATCTGAAACCAAGATCAAGCTATCCCACTCCCTATCATCCTGGTGTGCTCCATGTGCCTATCCAATAACCGCTTAAATGTTTCTAAAGTGTCTGACTCCACTATCACTGCAGGCAGTCCATTCCACACCCCAACCACTCTCTGCGTAAAGAACCTACCTCTGATATCCGTCCTGTATCTCCCACCACGAACCCTATAGTTATGCCCCCTTGTAATAGCTCCATCCACCCGAGGATGGAGCTATTACAAGCTTCGCAACAGTCTGATTCGGGCGCTCCAGTTAGTGAGGAGGTAAGTGCTGAGCGTCCGACGGCTCTCTGCTTGAGATCGGTGGGAGAGGGTGAGGGGGTGTCTGCTGCCACTCTTCCTGAGATCAGTGAGGGGGAGAGGGGGGGATCCACTGCCACTCTGCCTGAGATCAGTGAGGGGAAAGGAGGGGAGGGGCCCGCGATTGGTCTGTGTGGCGGAGGGGGTGGGGGATAAGGGGGTCAGTAATATTACGGGGTGGGGCAATGTCTGTGGGGGCCGAGGGGGGGGGGGCATTATCCAGCCCGGGAGCAATGTGGCAGAGGAGCCGCATTCTGTCATTTTTTTTGTTGCGCATGCACAGTTGGAGGCGCCGATTGGAGCTGCAGGATTTTGGTGCGTTGAGCCCCGCCCACAGCCTTGTGCAGCATGATTCGGAATTGCTGATATTTTTGCAGGCAGATTGCGTATGGAGGCACCTGAGAACTTGTCTAAAAGTCAGATCTGAAACACTCCCAGTTTCAAGTCTTCCCAGCACTTAGAATCAAAATGGTAAACAAGGGCTCTAAGTCTCTCTTCCCGAGCAATTTAATCCATTGAGCCTTGTTATTTTTGTTTTAAATGCTTCTGGTTTGACTTAGAAGTATCTTGGATAAAATAGATTTAGAATATAACCATTGAACAGCAGATTACGTGAGAGAACCTTGATGTTCCTTGTGAGATTAGTTTAGAAGCTTTCCGCATTTAATGAGGGATCATGAACTTGAAATACAGGTTTTGCAAAGTTATGGTGCTATGACCCACACTTCTTTCCTAGTTCCTATGGGTTACATAATTCAGAGCTGCAAATGAGAGAGATTAGAAGTCACCTCAATGTGTATGTAAAACAGATGGGTCTTGTCTTGATTGTTACTGAAAATAAACAAATCCCTTAAAATGAGTTGTGCTGGGCTACAAGACAGGGCAGATAAGCTGCCTTTGCAACACCATATTCAAGTGCAGAAAACAATAATTCACATGTATTGACTGAATTGCTATTTGAGAATAACAACTTACATGATTATAATACCATTAATGTTTAAAGATTCCCAGGGCACTTTACAGGAGAGTAATCACAAAACAAAATCTGACACCAACCTAAATGAGGAAGTGTTAGGATAAGTGAATCAAAAGCTTGCTTAAAGAGGTAGCTTTCAAGAAGTGTCTTGAAAAGAAAGAGGGAAAGATGAAGACAATTAGTAAGGGAATTCCAAACCTTGGGAGTTTAGATAACCAAAGGCACAGCTGCTAATGGTGGAGAAGGCAATCGGAGATGTAGATGAGGCAAGAATTTGATGAGTGTGGAGTCTGTGGGAAGGCTGCAGGACTTAGAGGAGGTTATAGAGGTTAAAAGGAGGTTTGAGGCTATGGAATGATTTGAACATAAGAATGTGAAGTTAAATTTGAGGCATTGCTGGGCTGGGAACAAATGTAGGTCACGGGTGAATTTGTGAACAAGAGTTGATGCCGAAAAGGATTTGGGAAGTAGAGATTTTGGATGAGCTGAAGTTACAGAAGATGGAGATGGAAGGCTGAGGAGAATATTGGCATTAAGGGGAGGCAGTGGTATAATGGTGTCGTCGCTTGCCCCAGAGTAATGCTCTGGGGACCCAGATTTGAATCCCACCATGACAATGGTGAAATTTGATTTCAAGAATTGAAGTCTAATGTTGACCATTAACCCATTGTTGTAAAAATCCATTTGGTTCACTAATGTCCTATCGGGAAGGAAATTTGTCGTCCTTATTTGGCCTGGCTTACATGTAACTCAGTAAGAGTTTTAACAACACCAGGTTAAAGTCCAACAGGTTTATTTGGTAGCAAATGCCATTAGCTTTCGGAGCGCTGCTCCTTTGTCAGATGGAGTGGAAATCTGCTCTCAAACAGGGCACAGAGACACAAAATCAAGTTACAGAATACTGATTAGAATGCGAATCTCTACAGCCAACCAGGTCTTAAAGATACAGACAATGTGAGTGGAGGGAGCATTAAGCACAGGTTAAAGAGATGTGTATTGTCTCCAGACAGGACTGTGCCCTGTTTGAGAGCAGATTTCCACTCCATCTGACGAAGGAGCAGCGCTCCGAAAGCGAATGGCATTTGCTACCAAATAAACCTGTTGGACTTTAACCTGGTGTTGTTAAAACTCTTATTGTGTTTACCCCAGTCCAACGCCGGCATCTCCACATCATTACATGTATCTCCACAGCAAAGTGGTTGACTCTTAAATGCCCTCAGGGTTGGGCAATAAATGTTGGCCCAGCCAGCAATGCCCATGAAGAAATTTAAAAAAATCAATTTACGAGCTTGTGTTTCAGCAGCAGATCAGGGAAGGCAGGGACTGAGATGACGATATTTCAGAATTGGAAATAAACAGTCTTGCAAAAAGGTTAAGTTTCTGTAGTGAATTACAGGTGATCTTAGGATGGTTCCCCATCTACAGGTGATTGTTTCCTTCTTCACCCAAAGGGAACATGCCAAGAAAAAAGTAATAAAACACATTGGGGGTGATTTTCTGTCCTCACCATTCCTGGCGCAGGATGCACCAATCCCAGAGGATAGCCTGTGGGCCTAAAAATCAGTTTTGCACCTGGCATCAAAGAGTTTGCGATTCTCCCGGCCCTTTTCTAATGGTGCAAACCGGACCATGCCCAGAAAGGGCACGAGGCTGATTAGCATATTTAAAGTAGTATTTAATATGCATAACCTGAACCCCCAGGGCAAGGAATTCTCCAATTTTTGGGCGCAGTGTAAGAATGTCTCCAGCAGCGGAGACCTGGCACAATGGCCACTCCAGAGGGATCAGAGGCTCCTGAAGTGCCCAGGTGGTCGGAGGCATGGCCAGGTGGTCCCATCGGGCAGTGCCCACCTGACATCATGGCAGTGGCCACTGGGCACCCTGGTAGTGCCAGTTGGGCACATGTGCCAGGGTAGTGCCAAAGGACCAGGTTTGATTCCTGGCTTGGGTCACTGTCTCTGCGGAGTCTGCATGTTTGCATGGGTTTCATCCGGGTGCTCCAGTTTCCTGCCACAGTCTGAAAGATGTGCTGATTAGGTGCATTGGCCACCCTAAATTCTCCCTCAGTGTACCTGAACAGGTGCTGGAGTGTGGTGACTAGGGGATTTTCACAGTAACTTAATTGCAGTGTTAATGTAAGCCTACTTGTGACACCAGTAAATAAACTTTAAACTTTATACTAACAAGGTATTGTTAGTATAAAGTTGAATCCTCAACTTTTTTCAGTGACACTCTGTCAAATGAACATTGTCCCAAAGAGAACAGTTAACCACCACATCTTCAATGGGCAAATATTTCTCAGAATAACCTTTGTATAGGATTCCTTCAGAATGTTAGGCAAAAACAATCGCATATTTATCACTTTTGCTAGTGCCATTGTTTCTGCAGCTAGGGTACTTTTAAACACCCATTTTACTTTCTTGGTTTCCCAGGCCAAGGGACATCAATTTCCATTTTCACTCACAAAGAATATGATAAATCCAACTGTTCTTGAATATCCATCCAGAAGATTGGCATGGAAAACATCACTAAAAAGAATTAACTGCACATCTTTTGGGTCACCCAAGGTTGGTAATGAGTGTCCATTTCTCTGAATTTATGCCCTCAGAACCTCTCCAACTGTAGCACGTTTATAATAGTATTAAATTCCAATATGTCATAATTGGCATTGGATCTTGTCTGTGTCTTCAGCCAGTATAACTGTCCAATCAAGCTTCTTACCTGCTTGTTTCTTCTTTGGTTGCAAGATTATGTTTCTGTGAGGACCTGGTCAGATTTATTGTGATACAATTAACACTTTCCAATTATGATTGATTTAGAGATAAGTCTAAAAGTGAAGAAGAAAATATCATCCTGATATTCAGTAAGAGGCAGTTCCTGATTGAGAAATGATTGACCAGTTAGTCCAATACCAATTTAAGAATGTGATTCAATAATGTTGACTTGAACAGCATGGAAGCCATTAGGAATTTTCTTAGTATGGATTCAGGAACCACAATCATTTCTCACAGGTTTACAGGGATTTTCTTCTGAAGTAGCATCCATATTCCAGGATCAGATTTACAGATGAATCTTAATAAAATGATTCATACAAGCCTTTTAAAATGATTAGGGAGTAACAGAATTAATGGAGACTTAACAAGTTGAATTGAAAACTGTCAGCAATAAGAATCACAATGTTAATAAATCAAACAGCTTGGACTTACAAAACCCTGTTAAACATTGTACAATAATAAGGGGTACTTTTTATAGAATAGCTTAAATGTCAAGATTATTCTAATCACGAGCCCTATTTTAACATTTTGATTCTAAGTGCTGGGCAGCCTTGAAACTGGGAGTGTTTCAGGTCCAACTTTCAGACCCATTCTGAGGTGCCCCCATACACGCTCTGCCTGCAAAACTATCAGTGAGTCCGAATCGTGCTGCAGAAGCCTGTGGATGGGGCTTAATGCGCCCAAAACCCTGCAGCTCCGATCGGCGCCTCCAACTGCACATACGCAGAAAAAAATGATAGAATGATGCTTCCCTGTCACATCCCTCCTGATGTGGACATCCCTCCTGGGCCAGATAATGCCTCCCTCTGGCACCCACAGACATTGCCCCATCCCCACACCATCCCTGACCCCCTTATCCCTCCACCCAGACCAATCATGGGCCCCTTCCCCCCACCGATCTCAGGTAGAGTGGCAGCGGACCCCCCCTTCCCTCCCACCGATCTCAGGCAGAGTGGCAACAGACCCCCTTCCCCTCCACTGGTCTCAGGCAGAGAGCCGTCGGATGCTAGGCACCTACCTCCTCACTAACTGGAGCGCCCGAATTGGACTTCTATGGAGCATGTCTGTTTCGCACTGATTCTGGATGGGTGAACGCGGTGGTAAAAGGGGGCATGTTGGTAAAGTTGGGCGTGCAGCCCATTAAGTCAATTTAATTGCATGCAAATGCATTCAAGTGACTCAGGCGTGGTCACGATCGTGGCCATTTCTGGGCCTTGATAAAGGGGGAACCAGCATGGAGGTGGGCATGGATCGTGCTACTCACCTTACGCCCAACGTTACCAAGTTTTCGTGCCCGAAAATGGGTGCAACTTGATGGTAAAATTGGGCCCCATGTCAAGTGGTCCACAAATAATGCTAATAACGTTCAAAACTGTTAACATAGAACAGTATAGCACAGTACAGGCCCTTCGGCCCACGATGCTGTGCCGAACCTTTTCCGAAACCAAGATCAAGCTATCCCACTCCCTATCATTCTAGTGTGCTCCATGTGCCTATCCAATAACCGCTTGAAAGTCCCTAAAGTGTCTGACTCCACTATCACAGCAGGCAGTCCATTCCACACCCCAACCACTCTCTGAGTAAAGAACCTACCTCGTGCATCCCTCCTATATCTCCCACCACGAACCTTATAGTTATGCCCCCTAGTAACAGTTACATCCACCCGAGGAAATAGTCTCTGAATGTCCACTCTATCTATCCCCCTCATCATCTTATAAACCTCTATTAAGTCACCTCCCAACCTCCTCTGCTCTAAAGAGAAAAGCCCTAGCTCCCACAACCTTTCCTCATAAGACCTACCCTCCAAACCAGGCAGCACAAACTCAGTCACTAACCAAAGAAATTGGGTTGATCTATGCAAATTGGAACAAGAAATGCAAGCTATGCATTATATATTAAAAGATTATTAGAATGTGGGAGTCACTGAAAAAAGCCCATTATTGCCCATTTATAGTTGGTCCAAAATATTGTGATACCTTCTTAACCTGCTGGTAAGGGGTTTTTATGCAATTGATTAGCTTGCTAAGCTACATTTTGCAGGGCAGTTAAGACTCTTCGTCGGACTGGAGGTTTCCTCCATTAAAGGATATTAGTGAATTCATTTTTCAAAAAAATAATCTTCCAATTTTTTTAAAACAAAACTGAATTCTCAAAATGCCCTTGTGGAATTTGATCTCTCATTTCATGGATCAATGGTCCAGAATTCTTGGTCATGGGTTCAGTAACTTAAGAACTATAGTACACATTGAATTGGCACTAATCAGCAAAGGAGGAAAATTATTTGGATATGCAATTTTATTCTTCGGTAAAAGTATCAAATCAATGTGAAATTGGGATCCATTTTTCGATACTTGATTTATAACTAAAACAGGATATTCATAAAAATCACTCGAACGACCATGTTTGGAATATTACATACACTGTTCATCCCACCTTCTGAAAACAGACAAAGTTGAGAGACAGAGAGAGAAAAGAATGATTCTTGGATTTAACAGTCTGAATTGTGAAGAGAGCCGCAGAAGACTAAATTGATGAATGCAAACTGGGAGGCTGCATGATTAAAACTGTTAAGGGAAAACAATTTAGATGTAAATGAACTATTTAACTTGGACCATGAACACAGAACTAGAGGACATAAGTTTAAAATTAATAGGGAAGACTGGAGATTTTTTTCCCCATAGAACAAGCAGATGAGAGGACAAGATTCCCAGGAAACAGTTCATGTTATCTTCATTTAGTGATTTTATTTGGCTCCTGGCTCAGCAATGCTTCAAATTTAAATTTTTTATCCTGACATTCAAGTCCCTTCAATGGCCTCAACGCTCCCCATCTCTAACTTGTGCCAGCCTTACAACCCTCCAGGATGTTTATATTCCTCCAATTCTGGCCTGTTGTGGGTCCCCTAGTGTCTTCACCCTCCCTATTTGCAGCTGTGCCTTCAGTTTTGACCTTGCCTTGACCTTAAGCTCTGGCATTTCCTTCTTCAATCTCTTTGCCATACCTTCATTTAAGGGTGGCACGGTACCACAGTGGTTAGCACTGCTGCTTCACAGCTCCAGGGACCTGGGTTCGATTCCTGGCTTGGGTCACGGTCTGTGTGGAGTCTGCACATTCTCCTCGTGTCTGCGTGGGTTTCCTCCGGGTGCTCCGGTTTCCTCCCACTGTCCAAAGATGTGCGGGTTAGGTTGATTGGCCAGGTTAAAAATTGCCTCTTAGAGTCCTGAGATGCGTAGGTTAGAGGGATTAGCAGGTAAATATGTGGTGGTAGGGCCTGCTCTTGTAGCCACTGTGTTTATGTGGTGAGTCCAGTTGAGTTTCTGGTCAATGGTAACCCCAAGGGTGTTGACAGTGGGGGATTCAGTGATGGTTACACCATTGAATATCAAGGGGTGGTGGTTAGAATGTTTCTTATTGGTGATGGTCATTGCCTGGCATTTGTGTGGCGCAAATGTTACTTGCCACTTGTCAGCCCAAGCCTGGATATCGTCCAGATCATGTTGCATTTGAACATGGACTGCCTCAGTATCTGAGGAGTCGCGAATGGTGCTGGACATTGTGCAATCATCGGTGAACATCCCCACTTCTGACCTTATGACGGAAGGAAAATCATTGATGAAGCAGCTGAAGATTGTTGGGCCTAGGACACTACCCTAAGGGACTCCTGCAGAGATGTTCTGGAGCTGAGATGACTGACCCTCCACAACCATCTTCCTACGTACCAGGCATGACTCCAACCAGTGCCCCCTGATACCCATTGATTCCAGTTTCGCTAGGGCTCCTTGATGCCATACTTGGTCAAATATGGCCTTGATGTCAAGGGCAGTCACTCGCACCTCACCTCACCTCTGAAATTCAGCTCTTTTCATGTGTTTCGATGCTGTGTCTCTTGGTGGGATGCAGCTTCTGACAACAACCTCTTGGTTTCCCCATTCAACTGTATGCCTAGTTTCTTACCAATGTAATCTTTAACAACACTGAATGCTGATAGCCTCATTGTTATTCATATCTGGTGGGCGGGGGCGGTTGGGGGGGGGGGGGGCGGTTGGGCGGTTGGGGGGGTGGGCGGGGGGGGGTTGGGCGGGGGGGGGTTGGGGGGGGCGGGGGAGGTGTGGGGGGGTTGGGGAGGCGTGGGGGGGTTGGGGAGCGTGGGGGGGTTGGGGAGGCGTGGGGGGTTGGGGAGGCGTGGGGGGGTTGGGGAGGCGTGGGGGGGGTTGGGGAGGCGTGGGGAGGGTTGGGGAGGCGTGGGGGGAGGGTTGGGGAGGCGTGGGGGGAGGGTTGGGGAGGCGTGGGGGGAGGGTTGGGGAGGCGTGGGTGGGAGGGTTGGGAGGCGTGGGGGGAGGGGTTGGGGAGGCGTGGGGGAGGGTTGGGGAGGCGTGGGGGGAGGGTTGGGGAGGCGTGGGGGGGGTTGGGGAGGCGTGGGGGGGGGGTTGGGGAGGCGTGGGGGGGGTTGGGGAGGCGTGGGGGGGGTTGGGGAGGCGTGGGGGGGGGTTGGGGAGGCGTGGGGGGGGGTTGGGGAGGCGTGGGGGGGGTTGGGGAGGCGTGGGGGGGTTGGGGAGGCGTGGGGGGGGTTGGGGAGGCGTGGGGGGGTTGGGGAGGCGTGGGGGGGTTGGGGAGGCGTGGGGGGGGGTTGGGGAGGCGTGGGGGGGTTGGGGAGGCGTGGGGGGGGTTGGGGGAGGCGTGGGGGGGTTGGGAGGCGTGGGGGGGTTGGGAGGCGTGGGGGGGGCTTGCAGGGGGGGCGGGGGGGGCTTGCAGGGGGGGCGGGGGGGCTTGCAGGGGGGCGGGGGGGCTTGCAGGGGGGCGGGGGGGCTTGCAGGGGGGCGGGGGCTTGCAGGGGGGCGGGGGGGCTTGCAGGGGGGGCGGGGGGCTTGCAGGGGGGCGGGGGGGCTTGCAGGGGGGCGGGGGGCTTGCAGGGGGGGCGGGGGGGGGGGGGGCGGACTTGGGGGGTCGGGCTTGGGGGGTCGGGGGTGGGGCGGGCTTGGGGGGGGGAGGCTTGGGGGAGGTCGGTGGGGAGGGGCTTGGGGGGAGGTCGGTGGGGGGGGGGGAGGGCTTGGGTGCTCGGTGGGGGGGAGGGCTTGGGTAGTCGGTGAGGGGGAGGGCTTGGGGGGTCGGTGGGGGGGGGAGGGCTTGGGGGGTCGGTGGGGGGGGAAGGGCTTGGGGGGTCGGTGGGGGGGGAGGGCTTGGGGGGTCGGTGGGGGGGGAGGGCTTGGGGGGTCGGTGGGGGGGGAGGGCTTGGGGGGTCGGTGGGGGAGGGCTTGGGGGGTCGGTGGGGGGGAGGGCTTGGGGGGTCGGTGGGGGGAGGTCGTGGGGGGGAGGGCTTGGGGGGGGGGGGGAAGGTCTTGGGGGGGGGGGGGAGGGCTTGGGGGGGGGGGGGAGGGCTTGGGGGGGGGGGGGAGGGCGGGCTCGGGGGGGGGGGGGGGAGGGCGGGCCGGGGGGGGGGGGAGGGCGGGCTCGGGGGGGGGGGGAGGGCGGGCTCGGGGGGGGGGGGGGGGAGGGCGGCTCGGGGGGGGGGGAGGGCGGGCTCGGGGGGGGGAGGGCGGGCTCGGGGGGGGGCGGGGGGGAGGGCGGGCTCGGGGGGGGGGGAGGGCGGGCTCGGGGGGGGGGGGGGAGGGCGGGCTCGGGGGGGGGGGGAGGGCGGGCTCGGGGGGGGGGGGGAGGGCGGGCTCGGGGGGGGGAGGGCGGGCTCGGGGGGGGGGGAGGGCGGGCTCGGGGGGGGGGGGAGGGCGGGCTCGGGGGGGGGGGGGGAGGGCGGGCTCGGGGTCGGGGGGGGGGGGGAGGGCGGGCTCGGGGGGGGGGGGGAGGGCGGGCTCGGGGGGGGGGGGGAGGGCGGGCTCGGGGGGGGGGGAGGGCGGGGCTCGGGGGGGGGGGGGAGGGCGGGCTCGGGGGGGGGGGGGGAGGGCGGGCTCGGGGGGGGGGGGGGAGGGCGGGCTCGGGGGGGGGGGAGGGCGGGCTCGGGGGGGGGGGGGAGGGCGGGCTCGGGGGGGGGGGGGGAGGGCGGGCTCGGGGGGGGGGGGGGAGGGCGGGGAGGGGCTCGGGGGGGGGGGGGGGGAGGGCGGGCTCGGGGGGGGGGGGGGGGGAGGGCGGGCTCGGGGGGGGGGGGGGAGGGCGGGCTCGGGGGGGGGGGAGGGCGGGCTCGGGGGGGGGGGAGGGCGGGCTCGGGGGGGGGGGGAGGGCGGGCTCGGGGGGGGGGAGGGCGGGCTCGGGGGGGAGGGCGGGCTCGGGGGGGGGGGAGGCGGGCTCGGGGGGGGGGGAGGGCGGGCTCGGGGGGGGGAGGGCGGCTCGGGGGGGGAGGCGGGCTCGGGGGGGGAGGGCGGGCTCGGGGGGGGGAGGGCGGGCTCGGGGGGGGGAGGGCGGGCTCGGGGGGGGGGGGGGGAGGGGCGGGCTCGGGGGGGGGGGAGGGCGGGCTCGGGGGGGGAGGGCGGGCTCGGGGGGGGGGGGGAGGGCGGGCTCGGGGGGGGGGGAGGGCGGGCTCGGGGGGGGGGGAGGGCGGGCTCGGGGGGGGGGGAGGGGGCTCGGGGGGGGGGGAGGGCGGGCTCGGGGGGGGGGGGAGGGCGGGCTCGGGGGGGGGGGGGGAGGGCGGGCTCGGGGGGGGGGGGGGAGGGCGGGGCTCGGGGGGGGGGGAGGGCGGGCTGGCGGGCTCGGGGGGGGGGGGAGGGCGGGCTCGGGGGGGGGGAGGGCGGGCTCGGGGGGGGGGAGGGCGGGCTCGGGGGGGGGGGAGGGCGGGCTCGGGGGGGGGGGAGGGCGGGCTCGGGGGGGGAGGGCGGGCTCGGGGGGAGGGCGGGCTCGGGGGGGGGGGGAGGGCGGGCTCGGGGGGGGGGGGAGGGCGGGCTCGGGGGGGGGGGGAGGGCGGGCTCGGGGGGGGGGGGGGAGGGCGGGCTCGGGGGGGGGGGGGAGGGCGGGCTCGGGGGGGGGGGGGGAGGGCGGGCTCGGGGGGGGGGGGGAGGGCGGGCTCGGGGGGGGGGGGAGGGCGGGCTCGGGGGGGGGGGAGGGCGGGCTCGGGGGGGGGGGGAGGGCGGGCTCGGGGGGGGGGGGGAGGGCGGGCTCGGGGGGGGGGGGGAGGGCGGGCTCGGGGGGGGGGGGAGGGCGGGCTCGGGGGGGGGGGGGAGGGCGGGCTCGGGGGGGTAGGGCGGGCTCGGGGGGGGAGGGCGGGCTCGGGGGGGGAGGGCGGGCTCGGGGGGGGAGGGCGGGCTCGGGGGGGGGGGGGAGGGCGGGCTCGGGGGGGGGGGGGGAGGGCGGGCTCGGGGGGGGGGGGGGAGGGCGGGCTCGGGGGGGGGGGGGAGGGCGGGCTCGGGGGGGGGGGGGAGGGCGGGCTCGGGGGGGGGGGGGGAGGGCGGGCTCGGGGGGGGGGGGGAGGGCGGGCTCGGGGGGGGGAGGGGGAGGGCGGGCTCGGGGGGGGGAGGGGGAGGGCGGGCTCGGGGGGGGGGGGGGGAGGGCGGGCTCGGGGGGGGGGGGGGAGGGCGGGCTCGGGGGGGGGGGGGGAGGGCGGGCTCGGGGGGGGGGGGGGAGGGCGGGCTCGGGGGGGGGGGGGGAGGGCGGGCTCGGGGGGGGAGGGGGAGGGCGGGCTCGGGGGGGGAGGGGGAGGGCGGGCTCGGGGGGGGGGGGGGGGGAGGGCGGGCTCGGGGGGGGGGGGGGGGAGGGCGGGCTCGGGGGGGGGGGGGGGGAGGGCGGGCTCGGGGGGGGGGGGGGAGGGCGGGCTCGGGGGGGGGGGGGGAGGGCGGGCTCGGGGGGGGGGGGGGGGGGGAGGGCGGGCTCGGGGGGGGGGGGGGGGGAGGGCGGGCTCGGGGGGGGGGGGGGGGGAGGGCGGGCTCGGGGGGGGGGGGGGGGAGGGCGGGCTCGGGGGGGGGGGGGGGAGGGCGGGCTCGGGGGGGCGGGGGGAGGGCGGGCTCGGGGGGGGGGGGGGAGGGCGGGCTCGGGGGGGAGGGCGGGCTCGGGGGGGGAGGGCGGGCTCGGGGGGGGAGGGCGGGCTCGGGGGGGGAGGGCGGGCTCGGGGGGGGGGGGGGGGAGGGCGGGCTCGGGGGGGGGGGGGGGAGGGCGGGCTCGGGGGGGGGGGGGGGAGGGCGGGCTCGGGGGGGGGGGGGGGAGGGCGGGCTCGGGGGGGGGGGGAGGGCGGGCTCGGGCGGGCTCGGGGGGGGGGGGAGGGCGGGCTCGGGGGGGGGGGGAGGGCGGGCTCGGGGGGGGGGGAGGGCGGGCTCGGGGGGGGGGGGGGGAGGGCGGGCTCGGGGGGGGGGGGGGAGGGCGGGCTCGGGGGGGGGGGGGGAGGGCGGGCTCGGGGGGGGGGGGGGGAGGGCGGGCTCGGGGGGGGGGGGGGGAGGGCGGGCTCGGGGGGGGGGGGGGAGGGCGGGCTCGGGGGGGGGGGGGGAGGGCGGGCTCGGGGGGGGGGAGGGCGGGCTCGGGGGGGGGGGAGGGCTCGGGGGGGGGGGGGGGAGGGCTCGGGGGGGGGGGAGGGCTCGGGGGGGGGGGAGGGCGGGCTCGGGGGGGGGGAGGGCGGGCTCGGGGGGGGGGGGAGGGCGGGCTCGGGGGGGGGGGGAGGGCGGGCTCGGGGGGGGGGGGAGGGCGGGCTCGGGGGGGGGGGGGGGAGGGCGGGCTCGGGGGGGGGGGGGAGGGCGGGCTCGGGGGGGGGGGGAGGGCGGGCTCGGGGGGGGGGGGAGGGCTCGGGGGGGGGGGGGAGGGCTCGGGGGGGGGGGGGGAGGGCTCGGGGGGGGGGGGGGAGGGCTCGGGGGGGGGGGGAGGGCTCGGGGGTGGGGGCTCGGGGGGGGGGGGGGCTCGGGGGGGGGGGAGGGCTCGGGGGGGGGGCTCGGGGGGGGGGGGGGCTCGGGGGGGGGGGGGGCTCGGGAGGAGGGCTCGGGGGGAGGGCTCGGGGGGGGGCTCGGGGGGAAGGGCTGGGGGGGGGGGGAGGGCTGGGGGGGGGGGGGAGGGCTGGGGGGGGGGGGGGGAGGGCTGGGGGGGGGGGGGGGGAGGGCTGGGGGGGGGGGGGGGGGGGGAGGGCTGGGGGGGGGGGGGGGAGGGCTGGGGGGGGGGGGGGAGGGCTGGGGGGGGGGGGAGGGCTGGGGGGGGGGGGAGGGCTGGGGGGGGGGGGGGGGGAGGGCTCGGGGGGGGTGGGGGGGTCGGGGGGGGGGGTGGGGGGGTCGGGGGGGGTGGGGGGGGGGGGGTCGGGGGGGGGGGTGGGGGGGGGGGGGTGGGGGGGGGGGTGGGGGGGTCGGGGGGGGGTGGGGGGGTCGGGGGGGGGTGGGGGGGTCGGGGGGGGGGTGGGGGGGTCGGGGGGGGGGTGGGGGGGTCGGGGGGGGGGTGGGGGGGGGGGGGTGGGGGGGTCGGGGGGGGAGTCGGGCGGGGGGGTGGGGGGGTCGGGGGGGGGGTGGGGGGGTCGGGGGGGGGGTGGGGGGGTCGGGGGGGGGTGGGGGGGTCGGGGGAGGTGGCGGGGTCGGGGGGGGGTGGGGGGGTCGGGAGGGCTCGGGGGGTCGCGGGGGGGGGGAACACGCGAGGAGGAGAGGAACATTGGGCTGAAAATCAGTAACACTGCAGGCAACTTTTGGATAATTACGTTCCAACTTTTGGAGGCTTTTATTTTGGCAGGATGAAACCTGGCAGCGTCTCACAATTTGCATCAGTTTTTTTCGTCCTTACTAAGGGCGAAATAAGTGTTCTTCCTGTTGTCAGCATTCCTCCCCCATACACTTCGGTAGACAACTCGACTAATATCAGTTTGTCTTCCATGGACTAACACTGCAGCCCTCCGAAAGCCTTGGGATATGGAGAGAGAGAAATGTCTTATTTTGCGCGTACCTTTAAAGGAAAGAGAGTAACATCACCTCAGTGAATATCCTGCCCTGTTGCTTGGAGAGAGATGTTACTCGATGCCTCCTCAGCCGTCCTCCGGAGTACTATTCCTAATAAGGAAACTTGCTGGAAATAACAGTCCAACTGAGAAAAGAGTGGTGGGTGTGTGTGTGGGGGAACAGTGTTGACTGGGTTTTGTTTAGTTTGCTAACTTCACAGAACTTCAAGCCAAGTTGCCATTAAAATAATATAGGGAAGGTGAATCTCCTCTTGCCTGCTGTGGATGGAGCTGTGACTATCATGCAGGGGAAGGTGGACTGAGAGGTTTTCGTGCGGTTGAAGGAGGAAGAGAAGAAAACCTTCGATGGAAAGGCGCTGCGAGGAGGTTTGATTGGCCCCAGCTGTGCGCGAGCCGCCTTTCTCTTTAATGGGAGACGCGAGTTAAAGCGCCTATCGCCTCACGCCCTGCTCTGTCACAGTCCACTGAACGGCGTAGTTTGATGGGTAAGAGAGAGAGAGATACCAATCAGTCCATGTCCTGTGTGATGTTTTCGGTCAGTATGTGTAAGGCTGTGTCGTGTAAGACACCTCCTGTGTATACGGCTTCTCAGAGTTAAGGCACAGCTCATCTGGTGTCCATTTCGAGGACTGCTTTACATTGGGTGGGTAAGCATGACTGTTTACTGTAAGCAACCCGCAGCGCCAGTCGCCACCAGAGTCAGTCCCTAAGTGAATAAACCTCTGTCCAGCCGCCTAATCTATTTAAAGGATAGATACTTTTCGGCAGTGTGTTCTTCATTGGGCTTTGCCTTTCTTGGGGTGGTGACAAATGCATGCATTGCTTGTATGGAAACCCATGCCATGGTGTTGAAAATGGATGTAAACATTTTCAAACACTTTTTAAACAAATGTTGAATATGACAAGCTCGGATTGTTGTAACTGAGTTTGGTATGGGGATTTTATTTATTTTAAAGGTGATTGGTTTGACACTTGTGATCTGGGTTGATAGTGTTGCTCACTGAAACTTCAGGCTACTGTTCAATCTGATACCAGGAAATATATTGTGTTTTGGTCATGGTTAATTAGTCTTACAACTTATCTTTTTCTTTACCCTTATATTCACCTTGCTCTTTCTTTTTCTTATATCCCTTCCTCGTTCTCTTTATTAGTCATTGTATATTGATATAACTGCGTGTTCCCTTCTCTTATCTACAGTGTTCTCTAGTCATAACTTAAAAGCACCGGGTTTGTTAGAGGGCTGGGGGCAGGTTGACAATTAGGGAGTATGAATCTGTGGAATTCACTACCACAGAAAGTAGTTGAGGCCAAAACGTTGTGTGATTTTTGAGAAGAAATTAGATATAGCTCTTGGGGCTAAAGGGATCGGGGTTAGCCTTGCTGCCGCACAGCATCAGGGACCCGGGTTCAATTCCCAGGTTGTCTGTGTGGAGTTGCACATTCTCCTCGTGTCTGTGTGGGTTTCCTCCAGGTGCTCTGGTTTCCTCCCACAGTCCAAAGATTTGTGGGTTAATTGTCCCTTAGTGTCAGGGGGACTAGCTAGGGTAAATGCATGGGATTGTGGTTGGTGCAGACTCGATGGGCCGAATGACCTCCTTCTGCACTGTAGGATTCTATGATTTGATGATCTGCATTGATCAAAATGAATGGCAGAATAGGCTCTCGGAGCAAATGGCCTACTCCTGCTTCTATTTTTCTGCTTCTATTAAAGCAGTGCAGTGATTTCAGTTCAGTAGTGTGTTCTAGAGTTGCCTTGACAATATGCCTTCACAGATACTTATTACACTTCTGCCCAGTATGATCTATAATAGCATGAGGGGTGACCTGAAACTCATTGCTGGTGATCTTCAGACAAAGATTGCTTTATCTTTACTATAAAGAATGAATGAAACAAACTTTTAAAAGGGGATTGAATGTACTTGAAGGGAAGAATTGCAAGGCTATGGCGATAGAATGAAAAGGATGGGCTGAATGACATGACAGTGATATCAGCCAGTGGGGACACAGCAACACATTTCCACATGATTTATATTTGTAACCAAAACGGCAAGATTTGCCAGCAATTTTGCATGACAATTATGTCACTAAGAAAACTAGTTCTTCAGAATAATGGTATTTAAAATATATTATGTCACTAGGGAATGAGACTTTTTCAATTCTGACACAGTGGCCATGTTGAACATTTGGGTGTGGTGTGACTTGTACATTAATTATCCAGCAGTACAGCTTGACTCAATCCCTGAATAATGCTACTGTCTTTTTTGCTTTCTCAAATTCATTATCCTTATTTCCATTGTGGAGAGCCAAAGATTGTGCCTGTTGTAGATTGATTTTGTTCTGTAAGCCTATATACAGTAGAAACACAGTTTGAGACCTTTGGGCCGAAACTCTACCACCTCTATCATGGAATCAGCGCGGGCGAGAGTCCAACAACCTTCGTTGACCTCGGGTGGGAATTTCCGGTCTCGCCTGAGCGAGGTCGTAAAATCCCACTCTTCGAGTTTCATCTAATTTTTCAGTCTCATCGAAAACTTGAAGAGATGTGAAAAGATAATATTCTGACTTGCTACAATATTTGATGTATAAATTGACAACAGTAAATGGGTCATCACCATTAAAAATCAAAGCTATCATTGTTACACATTTATGGTCAGAGACACTATTGAGACGATGCATTGCCTTTAACACCCAGCATTTCTCCTTGTGGAAGCCTATTTGTTATATAGGAATGTGGATAAAATGTCCAGTGGGTGGGGCTTAGCGCCGCCGGAACGATAGAAAATCTGACAGAACGCGCCTGGGCGTGAAAAACAACCTGGTGTTGTTAAACTTCTTACTGTGAAAAAAAAAACAGAGCGGAGAGAGCCTCCTGCCGTTCATCCTCTGGTTGGTGGGGGGGTGGTGTCACTTATCATCCCCTGGGGGGGTGGGAGGGGAGGGGGTGTGACGTCTCATCCTCTGGGGGGTGGGAGGGGAGGGGGTGTGATGTCTCATCCTCTGGGGGGCAGGAGGGGACGGATGAGATGCCACACCCCCCCCCCCCAAAGAGGGTGACATTGGCCCGCCCCCTTTCCTCATTCCATCCCCCCCCCACCAGAGTTCCAACTGGGCCCACCCCCCCTCCTCCGGCAGACGCCAGCGGACCTGTGTGAAGCCTGGTCACTTCAGCCGTGGCTCGAAGTCAGTGTCCAGGAACGTGCTGCAGGCTGTCGAAAGACTGAAGGTGGGCAGGAAAGATGGTGGAGGGAGACCACGATCGAGGTAGGTTATGGGTGTGCTCTGCCGGGGGGGGGCCTGCCTCCCAGAGGGGTCCGATTCATAGAAACATAGAAACCCTACAGTACAGAAAGAGGCCATTCGGCCCATCGAGTCTGCACCGACCACAAACCCACCCAGGCCCTACCCCCACATCCCTACATATTTACCCACTAATCCCTCTAATGTACGCATCTCAGGACACTAAGGGCAATTTTTAGTATGGCCAATCAACCTAACCCGCACATCTTTGGACTGTGGGAGGAAACCGGAGGAAACCCACGCAGACACGAGGAGAATGTGCAAACTCCACACAGACAGTGACCCAAGCCGGGAATCGAACCCAGGTACCTGGAGCTGTGAAGCAGCAGCGCTAACCACTGTGCTACCGTGCCGCCCGGGGCTGGGGTGGGCTGCCTCCCAGAGGGGTCCGATCCGGGGGGGGGGGGGGTCTGCCGGGGTGGTTAGAGGGGATGTCCGCGAAGGGTGGGCCTCGGTGATTCCCCTGCTGAATAAAAGTACAAGTTGGACTTTTATTTATCAGGTCGGTAAAGGCGCGGACGCGAATTGGGCCGAACGCTGGTAAAGGGGGAATTGATGGTAAAGTTGGGCGCGCGCTTCATTAAGTCGATTTAAATGCATGCAAATGCATTTAAATCGTCATGCCGGCCGATTTGGGCGTGCACCGGAACGGCGCCCGAATCGGTAGTTGGTAAAGGCGCGATCCGCTAGGAATCGGGTGCGGATCGCGGCATAGGCCGGCGCCCAACTTTACCGCCATTTCGTGCCCGAAAACGGGCGCAAAGTTTTGGTAAAATTGGGCTCTTAGTCTAACATGACAATATCCTATCTGAGTTCTCCGATAATTGAATTATCTGATGGGATATAAAATGATCTAAAATATGTTTAAAGCCCCACAGTGTGAAGGGAAAAGTTTCAGAATATAGCAGTGTGGGCTTGATGCTAATGATCTTTTAATGGATAAAAGCAAGATTTTAAGGATGTGTTTTGTGCACTTAAAAAAAACTTCTGTTGATTTCCATTTGTTTCATGTTCATTTAACCCCTGATATTAAATTTTACAGACTGTCAAATGAAAGTAATCTAAATTGTTGAGACCTATGTTCTATCCAAAAAGGTATTTTTGTTTAAAGTAAACCGTTTTCAAGAATAAAGCAGTTTGTTAATGCACTGGGTTGTATGAAGAAGCTGTACTCCCCTTTGACCTTCAGGGCCCAGCTTGAATGCAGCTCAGATCTTTGCGATTGAAGGCTGCAAAGGTCCCACAAAAAGGCAGTCTGTACCCATGTCAAATGGGTTACTCATAGGCCTGAGTCTATAAAATAAATGTACATAGTTTGACATTACAAGGCAGACAGTCCCACCAGAGAGACCACAGGGAGAGTTGTGCAATGCATAAAATCTCAAAGCTTTCGATGTGTAGGAAGACTTTTCCCAAAGAACATTTTTTTTAAAATTTGGAGCAGGTGCACTGTGAGCGTTCATGAAAGATGATAATAACATTGGTTACAAAATCTCGTACACTCAGGGTTACTATATTATTTGCATAATCTGCTTTTGAAATGACAGTACAATTACCTGAGGTGCATTGGAACAATTGAGGACCGCTGCATTGGAAAGTTGCTTTCAATTATCCATTCCTACGTTTTTGTCACTTGCAACTCTATTATTAATAGGATGAAACAAGTTCAATGTGAAGCATTGCAGTTTCACTAAAAAAGCATTTTTACTTCTCTTCAAGAGCACCAAACATTCTTCATCATCCAATCTCATTCTTCCTTCCACAATCTGCGACTCGTCCAAGATCCTGTCTGCATTCTCACTCGCCTCTCCTGTGCATCGAAGTTTAATAACATCTGTCAATCCTCTGTAGTGTTACCCCATTTCTCCTCCCCCCCACCACTAAAATTTCAACTTGTAGAATTATTCAAAAGATTCTCATGAATTTGTGTTCATAAAATAATTTGCATCTTTTCTTCTTGACTTTGACTTATAAGCATTTCCACTTCTGCGTCTCCCTCCCTCCCTCTCCTCCCCTGCACTTCTGCTTCGCCTTCCCTCCCCCCCCACTTCTGCTTCTCCCTCCCCCCCAACTTCTGCTTCGCTCTCCCTCCCCCCCACTTCTACTTCTCCCCCCCCACTTCTACTTCTCCCCCCCCACTTCTACTTCTCCCCCCCCACTTCTACTTCTCCCCCCCCACTTCTACTTCTCCCCCCCCACTTCTACTTCTCCCCCCCCACTTCTACTTCTCCCCCCCCCACTTCTACTTCTCGCCCCCCCACTTCTACTTCTCGCCCCCCCACTTCTACTTCTCGCCCCCCCACTTCTACTTCTCCCCCCCCACTTCTACTTCTCCCCCCCCACTTCTACTTCTCCCCCCCCACTTCTACTTCTCCCCCCCCACTTCTACTTCTCCCCCCCCACTTCTACTTCTCCCCCCCCACTTCTACTTCTCCCCCCCCACTTCTACTTCTCCCCCCCCACTTCTACTTCTCCCCCCCCACTTCTACTTCTCCCCCCCCACTTCTACTTCTCCCCCCCCACTTCTACTTCTCCCCCCCCACTTCTACTTCTCCCCCCCCACTTCTACTTCTCCCCCCCCACTTCTACTTCTCCCCCCCCACTTCTACTTCTCCCCCCCCACTTCTACTTCTCCCCCCCCACTTCTGCTTCTCCCCCCCCACTTCTGCTTCTCCCCCCCCACTTCTGCTTCTCCCCCCCCCACTTCTGCTTCTCCCCCCCCCACTTCTGCTTCTCCCCCCCCCACTTCTGCTTCTCCCCCCCCCACTTCTGCTTCTCCCCCCCCCACTTCTGCTTCTCCCCCCCCACTTCTGCTTCTCCCCCCCCACTTCTGCTTCTCCCCCCCACTTCTGCTTCTCCCCCCCCACTTCTGCTTCTTCCCCCCCACTTCTGCTTCTCCCCCCCACTTCTGCTTCTCCCCCCCACTTCTGCTTCTTCCCCCCCACTTCTGCTTCTTCCCCCCCACTTCTGCTTCTTCCCCCCCACTTCTGCTTCTTCCCCCCCACTTCTGCTTCTTCCCCCCCACTTCTGCTTCTTCCCCCCCACTTCTGCTTCTTCCCCCCCACTTCTGCTTCTTCCCCCCCACTTCTGCTTCTTCCCCCCCACTTCTGCTTCTTCCCCCCCACTTCTGCTTCTTCCCCCCCACTTCTGCTTCTTCCCCCCCACTTCTGCTTCTTCCCCCCCACTTCTGCTTCTTCCCCCCCACTTCTGCTTCTTCCCCCCCACTTCTGCTTCTTCCCCCCCACTTCTGCTTCTTCCCCCCCACTTCTGCTTCTTCCCCCCCACTTCTGCTTCTTCCCCCCCACTTCTGCTTCTTCCCCCCCACTTCTGCTTCTTCCCCCCCACTTCTGCTTCTTCCCCCCCACTTCTGCTTCTTCCCCCCCACTTCTGCTTCTTCCCCCCCACTTCTGCTTCTTCCCCCCCACTTCTGCTTCTTCCCCCCCACTTCTGCTTCTTCCCCCCCACTTCTGCTTCTTCCCCCCCACTTCTGCTTCTTCCCCCCCACTTCTGCTTCTTCCCCCCCACTTCTGCTTCTTCCCCCCCACTTCTGCTTCTTCCCCCCCACTTCTGCTTCTTCCCCCCCACTTCTGCTTCTTCCCCCCCACTTCTGCTTCTTCCCCCCCACTTCTGCTTCTCCCCCCCCCCCACTACTTCTCCCCCCCCCACTTCTGCTCCCCCCCCCACTTCTGCTCCCCCCCCCACTTCTGCTCCCCCCCCCACTTCTGCTCCCCCCCCACTTCTGCTCCCCCCCCACTTCTGCTCCCCCCCCACTTCTGCTCCCCCCCCACTTCTGCTCCCCCCCCACTTCTGCTCCCCCCCCCACTTCTGCTCCCCCCCCCACTTCTGCTCCCCCCCCCACTTCTGCTCCCCCCCCCACTTCTGCTCCCCCCCCCCACTTCTGCTCCCCCCCCCACTTCTGCTCCCCCCCCCACTTCTGCTCCCCCCCCCACTTCTGCTCCCCCCCCCACTTCTGCTCCCCCCCCCACTTCTGCTCCCCCCCCCACTTCTGCTCCCCCCCCCACTTCTGCTCCCCCCCCCACTTCTGCTCCCCCCCCCACTTCTGCTCCCCCCCCCACTTCTGCTCCCCCCCCCACTTCTGCTCCCCCCCCCACTTCTGCTCCCCCCCCCACTTCTGCTCCCCCCCCCACTTCTGCTCCCCCCCCCACTTCTGCTCCCCCCCCCACTTCTGCTCCCCCCCCCACTTCTGCTCCCCCCCCCACTTCTGCTCCCCCCCCCACTTCTGCTCCCCCCCCCACTTCTGCTCCCCCCCCCACTTCTGCTCCCCCCCCCCCACTTCTGCTCCCCCCCCCACTTCTGCTCCCCCCCCCCACTTCTGCTCCCCCCCCCCACTTCTGCTCCCCCCCCCCCCACTTCTGCTCCCCCCCCCCACTTCTGCTCCCCCCCCCCACTTCTGCTCCCCCCCCCCACTTCTGCTCCCCCCCCCCACTTCTGCTCCCCCCCCCCACTTCTGCTCCCCCCCCCCACTTCTGCTCCCCCCCCCACTTCTGCTCCCCCCCCCCACTTCTGCTCCCCCCCCGACTTCTGCTTCTCTCCCTCCCCCCCACTTCTGCTTCTCCCTCCCCCCCCCACTTCTGCTTCTCCCTCCCCCCCCCCACTTCTGCTTCTCCCTCCCCCCCCACTTCTGCTTCTCCCTCCCCCCCCCACTTCTGCTTCTCCCTCCCCCCCCCCACTTCTGCTTCTCCCTCCCCCCCCCACTTCTGCTTCTCCCTCCCCCCCCCCACTTCTGCTTCTCCCTCCCCCCCCACTTCTGCTTCTCCCTTCCTCCCCCCCCCCACTTCCGCTTCTCCTCCTCCTGCCCCTCCCCACTAAAATTTCAACTTTTTGAATTATTCAAAAGATTCTCATGAATTTGTGTTCATAAAATAATTTGAATCTTTTCTTCTTGACTTTGACTTATAAGCATTTCCAAGTATCTCTTCCTCTTTAACATTCCAAACTCTGTGCAAACCGTAAATACCTGTCTTGTCTTTTTTTTCCAAAATCGTTTTGAACTAGTTTTCTGTCCCCTCCATCTGATACATAATTTTTTCCTTTTTTGTTTATTTTCCCTCCTTTCCTGAAGTATTAATTCCTTGCAAGTTCCACAGCTACTGGCCATTTTTGACACATTCAATTAGCTGGTGTTCGTGTATTACTGGAAATATATTTATCCCCTCGACCAACATCCGTAAAACCAGTTGTCTGGCTACTATCACATTGCTCTTTGTGGGATCCTGCTGCGTCTCCTGCATTTGTTACATTCCAGTACTGATTGCATTTTACAGCTAATCAAGCATGTTCTGGTGAATCCTGAGGCTGTATGAGGTGCTGCCTCCATGCAAATCATTCATAATCACTTTTTGTTCAGTTATCAGCCTGAGGAAACTTTTCCCTCATTAGTCTGCGATACATTTCAACCCAGGTACCAGGGGAAAGGCCTGTGCCAAACCCACTGCACCACCCAATCCCACAAATAAGGAGAGCTTAGACATCCCACCATCAAAACCGTGGTATTAAGGGTGAGCAATTGGGTGATCTGATATTTAAAAGCTGGTTTATTAATGCCAATTGCTTGTAATCTTTCTCCGGAGGTTGTCTGGATAGTGACTGCTGCTCTGAGTTAAGGGGCATACTGGCATTGAAGTTAAGAGACCACAGAACATGGTGTCTGCCCAAATAAATCCACAGAAATTAGCAGAGATAAATATAGCTCTAACATATGATTTCTTTTCACTTCCCCACTCTCCACACACAAAGCAAAACATTACAGAAGTTAACATTTCGAGTCCATATGACTCTTAAACATTAACTCTATTTCTCTCTCCACAGATGCTGCCAGCATTTTCTGCTCTATTTCAGATTTCCAGTATCCACAAAATTTTGCTTTATTGAACAGCACATTATACTTCTCCAGGTGCTGAGAATAGGGTCTTACAAAAAGGAAATAATGTTTGATAGGTTTATTAGAGTTCTTGATGATGTAGATAAAGTGGAGCCAGTAGACGCTGGACAAAAGGTATTCGATAATATGCCACCAATAAAGTTAAAGCACAAGATAAGAGTTCCTGGAGTTGAAGCAACATATTAACATGGATAGAAGATTGGTTAATGGACAGTAGGAATAAATGTAACATTTTCACGTTAACAAGATGTAACTTTCAGAGTGCCACAAGGAACACTGCTGGTGCCTCAGCTTTTTACAATCCATATTAGTAACTTGGAAAAAAAGACAGAGGATGATGTATTCAGTCTTGCTGATGATATAAAGTTTAAGTGGAATGTAATTTGTGTGGAAGAGTGGGCAACAAGGTGACAGTTGCAGTACCAAGTGGGAAAATGTGAGGTTATTCACTTTGGCCTTAAGAATAGAAAAGCAGAATATTTTAAAAAGGTATGAAGCTTGTAAATGCTGATCCTCAGAGACATATGTGCACTCGTACAACAAACACAAAATTGGCATGTAGGTAAAGCAAATACCATGTTTGGCCTTTATTGCGAGGGGATTGGAGTACAAGAATAAGAAAGTTTTACTATTGTATTGTGACATCACAGCTGGAATACTGTGTGCAATTTTGGTCTCCTTATTTAAGGAAGGATATACTTTGGAGGTGGTACAATGAAGAAGGTTTGCTAGATTGGTTCCTGGGATGAATGTGTTGTCTTATGATGAGGGGCTGAGTAATTGGGCCTATAATTCTCTGTTGTTTAGCAGAATGGGAGGTGATTGCATTGAAACATACAAGGTTCTGTAGGAACTTGGGTTGCTTCCTCTAGAACAGTGAGGCATCACCTCAAGATAAGTGTTGATCATTTAGGACTGAGATAAGGAGAATTCACTACCCCAGAGGGTTGTGGATACTTCATGATTAAATTTATTTAAGGCTCAGTTAGGCAGATTTTTCTTCGCTTAGTGAAATCAAGGGATATGGGGAGCTAAGGTAGAAGATCAGCCATAATCATCTTGAGTGACGAAGTGTGATAGAGGGGTCATTTGGGCTACTCCTGCTCTGATTTCTTATGTTCTTATCTGCAGTCTGGGTTGAAAGCATCATCACCAAGGTTGGTATTCATTGCCCATTCCTAATTGCTCTTGAGAAGTCACCCTGTGTGTTGCATTCTTGAACTGCTGCTGTCCATGTGATGAAGGTGCGGCTGTGCTGGGAGTTCCAGGATTTTAACTCTGGTTACAACCTCATTATTCTCCATTCTCCCACCCATCTGATTTGGAGACAAGTTGTGTTCATTCTTGTGTCTATTCTCAGGATTGACTGTAGGGTGAATGAGGAATTGCCATGGTTCTTTGCTGAAATGTAATTAGGTAGAAAGGATTTGTATTGCAACTAATTAGAAAGCAAAAAAAGCACAGACTTGGCCAATGATGAAAAGGCGTTTAACCAATTATCAGGAAGAAATTTAACAGTTTATAATATAGATTGAGTAGACACAAGCAATAATATAAAGTGCTGCGTTGATGAATGATTTGTGTTTATATGATGCTGTTTGTATGGTGGGACACCCCAAAGTGTTTTACAGTCATTGACTGTTGTAGAAAATTGGCCATTCACTTTGAAAGGAAAAGCTATTTTACCATCCCGTGTCACCTTTTAAGCTCTCTCTAGTCAAGGGCAGATTAGGGAGCTTGTCTACAGAGGCCCTATGGGTGGAGCTGAGTAACAAGAAAGGTATGACCACATTAATGGGCTTGTATTATAGACCACCCAATAGCCAGCGAGAATTGGAGGAGCAAATCAGCGGAGAGATAGCTGACAACTGCAAGAAACACAAAGTTGTGATAGTAGGGGATTTTAATTTTCCACATATAGATTGGGACTCGCATACTGTTAAAGGTTTAGACGGGGTAGAGTTTGTAAAATGTGTTCAGGAGAATTTTCTACATCAGTATATAGAGGTGCCAACTAGAGAGGATGCGATATTGGATCTCCTATTGGGAAATGAGTTCGGGCAGGTGATGGATGTGAGTGTGAGGGAACACTTTGGATCCAGTGATCATAATGCCATTAGTTTCAACCTGATCATGGATAAGGATAGATCTGGTCCTCGGGTTGAAGTACTGAACTGGAAAAAGGCCAAATTTGATGAAATGAGAAGGGATGTGGGAAGTGTGGATTGGCACAGGCTGTTCTCTGGTAAGGATGTAAATGGAAAGTGGGAGGCCTTCAAAGGAGAAATTTTGAGAGTGCAGAGTTTGTATGTTCCTGTCAGGATTAAAGGCAAAGTAAATAGGAATAAGGAACCTTGGTTCTCGAGGGAGATTGTAACACTGATTAAGAGGAAGAGAGAGTTGTATGAAATGTACAGGCAGCAAGGAACACATCAGATGCTCGAGGAGTATAAAAAGTGCAAGAAGCTACTTAAGAGGGAAATCAGGAGGGCTAAAAGAAGACATGAGGTTGCTTTGGCAGACAGAGTGAAGGAAAATCCAAAGAGCTTCTATAGGTATGTTAGGAGCAAAAGGATAGTGAGGGATAAAATTGGTCCTCTTGAAGACCAGAGTGGTAGACTGTGTATGGAACCAAAAGAGATGGGGGAGATACTAAATGGTTTTTTTGCATCCGTATTTACTGAGGAAACGGGCATGGAGTCTACAGAAATAGGGCAAACAGGTAGGGAGGTCATGGAACCTTTACAGATTAAAGGGGAGGAGGTGCTCGCTGTCTTGAGGCAAATCAGAGTGGCTAAATCCCCTTGGACCGGACAGGGTATTCCCACGGACCTTGAGGGAAGCTAGTGTTGAACTTGCAGGGGCCCTGGCAGACATATTTAAAATGTCAGTATTCACGGGGGAGGTGCCGGATGATTGGAGGGTGGCTCATGTTGTTCCGTTGTTTAAAAAAGGTTCCAAAAGAAATCCAGGAAATTATAGGCCAGTAGGTTTGACGTCGGTGGTGGGCAAGTTATTGGAAGGTGTGATAAGGGATAGGATCTACAAATATTTGGATAGACAGGGACTTATTAGGGAGAGTCAACATGGCTTTGTGCGTGGTAGGTCATGTTTGACCAATCTATTAGAGTTTTTCGAGGAGGTTACCAGGAAAGTGGATGAAGGGAAGGTGGTGGATGTTGTCTACCTGGATTTCAGCAAGGCCTTTGACAAGGTCCCTCATGGGAGGTTAGTTAGGAAGGTTCAGTCGCTAGGTATACATGGGGAGGTAGTAAATTGGATTAGACACTGGCTCAATGGAAGAAGCCAGAGAGTGGTTGTGGAGGATTGCTTCTCTGAGTGGAGGCCTGTGACTGCTGGTGTGCCGCAGGGATCGGTGTTGGGTCCATTGTTGTTTGTCATCTATATCAATGATCTGGATGATAATGTGGTAAATTGGATCAGCAAGTTTGCTGATGATACAAAGATTGGAGGTGTAGTGGACAGTGAGGAAGGTTTTCAAAGCTTGCAGAGGGATTTGGACCAACTAGAAAAATGGGCTGAAAAATGGCAAATGGAATTTAACGCAGACAAGTGTGAGATATTGCACTTTGGAAGGACAAACCAAAGAAGAACGTACAGGGTAAATGGTAGGACTCTGAAGAGTGCAGTTGAACAGAGGGATCTGGGAATACAGGTACAGAATTCCCTAAAAGTGACGTCACAGGTAGATAGGGTCGTAAAGAGTGCCTTTGGTACATTGGCCTTTATAAATCGGAGTATTGAGTATAAAAGTTGGAGTGTTATGGTAAGGTTATATAAGGCATTGGTGAGGCCGAGTTTGGAGTATTGTGTACAGTTTTGGTCACCTAGTTACAGGAAGGATGTAAATAAGATTGAAAGAGTGCAGAGAAGGTTCACAAGGATGTTGCCGGGACTTGAGAAGCTGAGTTACAGAGAGAGATTGAATAGGTTGGGACTTTATTCCCTGGAGCGTAGAAGATTGAGGGGAGATTTGATAGAGGTGTATAAGATTTTGATGGGTATAGATAGAGTGAATGCAAGCAGGCTTTTTCCGCTGAGGCGAGGGGAGAAAAAAACCAGAGGGCATGGGTTAAGGGTGAAAGGAGAAAAGTTTAAAGGGAATATTAGGGGGGGCTTCTTCACGCAGAGAGTGGTGGGAGTGTGGAATGAGCTGCCGGATAAAGTGGTAAATGCGGGGTCACTTTTAACATTTAAGAAAAACTTGAACGGGTTCATGGATGAGAGGGGTGTGGAGGGATATGGTCCAAGTGCAGGTCAGTGGGACTAGGCATAAAATGGTTCGGCACAGACAAGAAGGGCCAAAAGGCCTGTTTCTGAGCTGTAATTCTCTATGGTTCTATGGTTCTAAGGGTTAGGTAGAGAGCAAAGCTTCCATTGATTGGCCTTCTCTTCGACCCCAAACTCAGAAGAGTCCCAGGTATCCTTATGCTCTGCTTGAGGTTGCCAATTAGTGCTGAGGTTTAGACAATTTATGCTGATCAAGATTGAGATTCAGGATGCCATGAAACTTTACAGCATGGTAGGAGACCATTTGTCTCATCTGGCCTTTGGTGTGTCATTGTTAGTTTGCTGATCTTTGTTTCACACTGGGCATTTTCCTTCCATTCTCTCATCCAAATCTCAGATCGAATCATCTTAAACCCAATGTGACACCAGTCCCCAGCTCATGAATTGCCACCTTCAATTCTGGAGCCTTTTTTAGGGTAAATCATTTCACTATCCAGGTTCAACTTTTCACCCCCATTTTATTTGCACTTCTTCCTCTCCCCTTCCCTGAAATACAGTATGCTTATCATTAAAGATAATTATCCAACAGAGGAGAGTGGAACTTTCTTCCACATGGAATAGCTGAGACAAATAGTACATTCGGACAGAGGCAGCAGCATAGTGGTATTGTCACTGGATTAGTAATTCAGAAACTCTGGGCAAGATCTGGGGACCCAGGTTCAAATCCTGCCATGGCAGATGGTGATATTTCAATTCAATAAAATCTGGAATTAAAAGTCTAATGATGACCAAGAAACCATTGTCGATTGTCATAAAAACCCATCTGGTTCAGCAATGCCCTTTAGGGAAGGAAATCTGCTGTCCTTGCCCGGTCTGGCCTACAAGTTGACTCTCAAATGCCCTCTGAAATGGAGGTCAGTTAGGGATGGGCAATCGATGCTGACCCAGCCAGCGACATCATCCACATCCTGTAAATGTATAAAAACATATATATATGGGGAAGGGAATACTTAATAGTAATACAGTATAGGGAGGCTGAAAGATGAAGGAATGGAAGGAGATGGTGGTGGAATGAGCTGTAGTAGTGTTAGAGGAAGTTCAAGTTTAGGCTGGAAAATTGGGCGGGGATCCTGGATTCAGGATTCAATCCTGGACCGGGGAGCGGCGCGGGCTTGGAGGGCCGAAGGGCCTGTTCCTGTGCTGTATTGTTCTTTGTTCTTTGTTCTTTGTTCATATGGAGTATAAGGACTGGCATAGAACTGCTATGTAATAATCTTTCACTACAAAGTCTGGCTTGTGGATTGTTTGGCTGAACACCGTCTCCAGCATGTGACTCATATACTTCAACAAAAGCAAATAAACTGCAAAAATTAACTTGTGTTATCCCTGTTACAGAAAGCAGAAAAAAACAATTGAGAGATCTACAACAGAGACAATGCATCATTCAGTGCATGCTACGTGTTTACAAATTGAATAATACCATCCCTTTAATGAGCAAATAATAACATATTTAACTAAACATAGCCTATGTAGATTTTTGTTTATTATTTGAAACACGAGGGAGAGATGAGATGTGTGCTGTGCTCCCATGTCTGTGATGTCAGCAAATTGTGAACAGTACAATTCTTATAAGCCCCACCTAACATTTTATTAAAATGTTTTGCCTCCTGTGGGGAGAGCTCTCTGTGATACATGACTAATAAGGCTAAGAGGCAATTTCTCACAACATCCAGTTAGCAAAAAACTAATGACTAGCTAGAAACTCCCTTTTGGTTGGCCAGCTCTGCA